>NC_092387.1:44099087-44699087 GCF_030028105.1 Mobula birostris | reverse complement strand
AGACATAATTAAGTGTTTTGATCGTGGTGAACGAAGTAAGGACAAAGTGAGTTTGGCTTGTGGAAGCTGACAAAGATGATGTTGAAGAGGTTTTGGCATCCCATGACCAAGAACTGATAGATGAAGAGCTGATTGCAATTGGAAGAGGAAAGGATAACAATCGAAACCAAATGCAGTAGCGAATGGACTGAAAGTGAAGTCACCCAGGAACTGAACGTGAAGCAACTGCGTGAGATTTTCGCTGCAATTGACAACAGTAATTGCAGAAAAGTACGACTTTAATTTTAAAAGGACGAACCTCAACCTGTGACATCAAGGCAGGCAGACATAGAAGAAGATGACCTGCCTGCCCTGATGGAAACAGACGATGATGAGATGTCACCCCAGCATCCCACCACCCCGACCTCCGACGACTCAGCCTAACACACCATCATCAGTGTGCTTACTGTCTTCCCGATTCTGGTAAGTGGTACTACACTGTATGTACATTATTTCTACTTTATATAGGCTGTGTATTTTTATGTGTTATTTGATATGATTTGGCAGCTTCATAGCTTAAAGGTTACTGGAGAGAGTGTTTCTGCCGAGAGCGCTTGCGTGAGATTTTTGCTATGGTGGACAGTGCAGCAATGATTGCAGAAAAGAATGTATACTTTATATAGGCTGTGTATTTATCATATCATCCCTGCTTTTAGTATATGTTACTGTTATTTTAGATTTTATGTGTTATTTGGCATGATTTAGTAGGTTATTTTTTGGGTCTGCGAATGCTCACAAATTTTTCCTATATATATAAATGGTAATTGCTTCTTCACTTTATGACATTCCGGCTTACGAACTGTTTTATAGGAACGTTCTACCTTCGGATGGCAGGGGAAACCTGTATACTGTTTCTGAATTTCAGTTTGGCGTTCAGCACTATTGTCTGACAGACCTTTGTGAACAAACTCCTATTTCTCAGTCTATATACACCACTGTGCAACTGGGCATTGGACTTCCTAAGCAACAGACCTCAGAGAGTCAGGATACTCAACCGCTCCCCTCTCTCCATCATCCTCAACATGGGTGCCCGCCAGGGCTGTATGCAGAGCCCCTTGCTGTACTCTGTCCTCACGCATGACTGCATGGCCAAACGTCCAAGCAATTGCATCATCAACTGCTCTGATAACATGACAGCAGTGGGGCTCATCACCAACAACAGTGAGACAGCCTACAGAGAGGAGGTGGAAGAGCTTGCAGTCTGGTGCCAGGCAAATAACCTCTTCCTCAATGTCAAAAAGGCAAAGGAGATGGTTATCGACTTCAGGAGAACTCACATCACTCACACCCACCCTTACATCAGCAGCACAGCAGAGCAAACTGCATGCAATTTCAAATACCTGAGAGTGCACTTCACGCACTAACTCTCATGGTCCCAGAGCACAACCTACACAGCCAAGAAAGCTCAGCGACGCCTCTACTTTGTGCGGAGGCAGAAGAAATTTGGATTATGCACATCCATCTCACGTCCTTCTACAGATGGACAGTAGAGAGCATCCTAACCAGATGCTTCAGTGCTTGGCATGGAAACGGCACTGCTGCAGACAGCAAGCATTTACAGTGAGTAGCCAAAACTGTGCCACACATCACCAGCACCAGCCCACCCGCCACCAAGAACGTATATACAGAAAGGTGCCGGAAAAGGGCCATTAACATCATGAAGGATTTCACCCACCCTCCTCATGAACTGTGTGTCCCACTACCATCAGGGAGGAGGCTACATAGCATCCACCAGGCTTCAAAACAGTTACTTTCCCCAAGCAGTAAGGCTGACCAACATCTCCATCCACTAAATCCACCACCACTTTATTGTTTCCTGTCAGTCATCTTATATACAGCCTAGCATCTATTTACGTATATACAATTAATCTATTTATATAAGCTATCGTATGTATTTATATTTATTGCGGTTTTCTTTACTTTTCATGGTTTTTTTTTGTTCTGCATTGGATCTGGAGTAACAATTATTTTGTTCTCTCTTACATGTGTGTACAGGAAATGACATTAAGCAATCTTGGAATCTTGGTCAAGCCAGAGAGGGGATAGAAAAGGTTTACTGTATGAGGTTGCTTTGTGGTTGTCCACTCTGAAGAATAAACAGTACATTGGGCCCGGGATTATTGCTGCTGGGTACTTTGTCTTGAGTCTTGGTCTTTGAACACTTTTCCCTCATTGAGGATTAGTGCAAAATCATTATTTGACCCCATTCTGTATTGGATTGATCTGTACTGAGCATATTGGTTAGCCATACTGTAGCAGATGCAGAATAGTCATGAATATGAGAAAGACTCTTGGTAATTCTAGACTAATGGAGTTAAAGACTTATCTGAAATCATAACTGGTCACATACAGAGGATAAGAAATTCAAAAAAAGTGTAGGATCCATATACCTTATCCACATTTCCATAGTTTGCCATGACTATTTACAAGTTTCACATTTTCACCATTCTCTGGGCAGAGAAGACTCACTTGAATCCTTGAGTGAATTTATAACCAATGGAGATAATTGCAAAAACTGCAGATGCTAGAAATATGGATTTTTTTTTTAAAGTTAAATTTTGGAAACACTCAGCAGGTCAGGCAGCATCTGTAGAGAGTAAAAATGGTGAAGGGTTTCTGACCTGAACTATTAACTCTTTTCTCATTCCACAGATGCTGCCTAATCTGATGATGCTTCCAACACTTTAATTTTATTATTAATCACTATACCTTGCTTTAGTTTTAATTTAGTGCTAGTTTTAACCACTTGGAAGCAGTTTGTCCATCTTTGCCCATCAAATCCTTTTATAATCTCATTGATTATCATTAGGGTTCTCTTCTCCAGAGAAAAGAATCCCACACTGATTTATCCATCTGGATAGGTAATAACCTCTCAGTTCCAGTATAATTACAGTAAATCTTTAGATCTTTTCCATATTCCATATGAAGCTATTCACTGAAGGTTGCTCCCAGCTCCCTCATTTTGGTCTTGGCATTTATCACTCAGCTTTTCACCAGGACTGGCTGGTGTAAGAATCCTATTCATCCTAATAAAGGTACTGTCTTTTAGGAGGTATGTAAGTGTATGAATTAATTATTTTTTTAAAAGTTGGTTGTTGGTATTCTTCATTGTTTATAATTAAATTTGTTTAGATTTATTTTATTCTTGAATTTAAACATGCCCTTAGTTATCTATTTGAATCAAAATCAGAATCAGATTTAGTATCATTGACCTAGAGGACATGAAATTGGTTGTTTTGCATCAGCAGTACATAAAACTACTATTAATTATAAAACAAATAAATAGAGCAGAGGTAAGTAATATTGAGGGAGTGTTCAGAAACCTGATGGTGGAAGGGAAGAAGCTGAGTTGTTGAATCTGGTTGACAGAGAAATTTAAAGGAATTTCAAAAGCATCTTAAAGGCTTTTCTGGATGATCCGTGGATGAAACCACAAGACATAGGAGAAGAAATGTGCCATTTCTGCTCTGCCATTCAAACATGGCTGATTTATTTTCCCTCTCAGCCACGTTTTCTTGCTTTCTCCCCTTAACCTTGGGCATCCCTACTAATCAGCCTCCACATTAAATAAACTCAATGGCTTGGCCTTCACAGCTATCCTTGGCAATGAATTCTACACAATCACCACTTTTTGGCTAAAGAACTTAAAAGTATGGGGCCCAAAACTGCTCACAATACTCCAAATATGATCTGACCGATGCCTTATCAAGTCTCAGAATTACATCCTTGCTTTTGTATTCTGGGCCTCTCAAAATGAATGCTATCATTGCATTTGCCTTCCTTACTACAGACTGAATCTGCAAGTTAACCTTCTGGGAATCTTGCACTAGGATTCCCAATTGCCTTTGCACCTTGGACGTGCAGCCTCTCCAAGAGACGTCACAGGATTTCACAAATGATACATTTCACTGTATGTTTCAATGTACCTGTACATGTGATAAATGAATGAATAAATCTAAATCTGAATTCTGAATTTGGATATGTTGCCTCTGCAAACTTACTCCATCTACTAGGGACAGGTTGTCAGCTCATCAAGCTCTACAGAAAAGTAGATATGTACCAATAGAAACTCCAAGCAGGGTCTGGATCATTGTGATCTGGTTCATTGCTTCATGCTTTGGGCAACTGATATATAATTATTTTGCATATTGTCCATACTTCCAACTTGTCAAAATTTGACTAACATTCAGTACAGAACTTACCTGCAAATAAATATTGTGAGGATGGGTCAATCATTTCCATCTTTCTCCCTCACAACTGTTTGGACTGAAATACAATTTGACCCCTGCTTGCACACTGCATCTCTCATCCAGCTGATCATCACGTCCCTGCACATTTAATGTTATAACACTACTTAACAACACCTCTGCCCCGGTCCATCTGCTGCTCAAACCCTCAACCTTGGTTTAGTCACTCCTGCCTCTTCCTCACAAGCTCTCTGTTAATTGCTGTTTTCTGGACTTTTACACCAATCCCTAGCATCTGTATAGTAAGGGTACTGAGGTAACCCACAGCTAGTTTTATCATTCTCAGCTTTCTTCTCAGATCCCTCCATGTTTCTGTCCAGCTCTCTAAAATCCTGGCCTCACGATCCTCTCAGACATAGTTCAAAAGTGGTTTTAACTCCCATAAACCGTCTTCCTCTCTTCTCTTCTTGAAGATGGTCTTCAAACCCGCCCTGTTGAGACATCTGTCTTGATGGTGTCCAGAGCAAAGATGCTGAGACAATATTAACAGATGGGTTCCTGCAACAAACATTTTCCTAACAGATAGCTGCAGACAATTTACATATTTAATTTTTGTTTGAGGCCTTGTTTCCCCTGGAATCTCACAACTGCATTCAATCGTGAAGATACATTGGAATTATAGAGCGTGATTGCATCGTAACTCTTTCCCAGTTGGAGAGTCTGTGGAATTATATTGTCATAGACAGCTGCGCAGAGAAAATCATTGGGCATATTTGAGGCGGGGGTTGATAAGTTCTTGATTAATCAGGGTGTCAAAGGCTACGGGGAGAAGGCAGGAAATAGCGTTGAGAGGGAAGATATATCAACCATAATGGAATAATGGAGCAGACTCAATGGGCCGAATGGCCTAATTCTGCTTCTGTGTCTTATGGTCCCATTCTTACATCATGCTCTCTGGCATTTAGTGGTCCTAGGTCAGATAATATACCTCTGACACTAGATTTCTTACAATAGACTTCCCAAAGTGCTGGAAAAAAACACCACTAACAAAAGTTCAAATCCTCCACTAAAGCATAAGCAAACCAACATCAGCATCCTCTCCCAGCCCTGCATGCCCAGCACCAAGAGTTCTAATTCCTCTCGGCCAGCAGCATTTTTGCAAGCCACACCATAAGGAAACACAAGAGACTGCAAAGTGCAAACTGGAGCAAGCTCCTGATGCCGGGTCTCTACCTGAAACACCTCCCATCCCCTTACTTCCACAAATGCTGTTTGCCCTGCTGAGTTCCTCCAGCAATTTGTTTTTTTTTACATTTCATGTATCCCTGAGACCATACTCCTGAAACAAACACTCCATTCCTTGTTCTGTTGAGGGAGGATATTACCATATGATCAGGAAAATGTTTCAATGATGTGTTCAAGACATAACATGAAAAATGAATAAATTCCTCTTGGGTTTCCAGCTGGGTACAGGTATCAATTTTGACTGATGTTTCAGTGACAAACTCTGCCATCTTCATCAGGGATGATGCCTGGACATGTTTAGTCCGATGGTACATATATCCCCGTCGTCCATCCCTCCTGATTGGCTAGTCCTCATCCAATCAGATTTCCACTGTGCTAGTTTGTTTACAATCGAATTCTAGTTCTTACTTAGAGCGAGACCTTCATCTTTGTTAAAATTCTTCTCCTCTAGTTTTATTTCAATCATTTGCCCAGACATCATCCTTGATGAAGATGGCAGATGTTGTCATTGAAACATCGGTTAAGATCGATAGCTAATCCTAACTGAAAACCCAAGAAGAGTTTATTCATCATATATGCCAGGAAAGCACTAGATCCTTTTTATACTTGAAAATATTCAGCAAACCCACCAACTATAGAAATGTCCAACTAGAATTATGCTCCTTCATTTCAAATACGTCGGGATGGACTGTTTCTTGTTTGGAGACAGCATCATGCAGTATCTCAAGCACTTGATTATAGTCAGCTGCTGGTGGTTTGTAAATTGCAGTCAGGATTATGGAGGAGAACTCTCTGAGTAAATAGAAGGGATGACATTTGATCATTAGGTGTTCAAAGTTGGGGGATCACGAGTTCGACAAAACCACCACATCAGAGCACCACCAAGAGTTTATCATGAAACACACTCCTTTACATTTTGCCTTTTCTGAATCAGCAGTTTAGCCCATTCGGTAAATCAGGAAGCCATCAGGTCTGACCGCTGTGTTTGCCGTACTGGGACAAAGCCACATCGCGCTCAGACATAGAACACAATAATCTCTCATTTCTCTCCAATACAGCAATCTTGCCCTCAGATCCACAATTTTGTCCTCCAGCGATAGCACATTTGCTAACAAGATGCCGGGTAGAGGGGGCCTCCCTCCTCTGTGCTCCTCAGTAATTCCATCTTCTGCCCCAACTGATCTATGTAGTCTGAGAGGAGATGCAGCTGAACATATTTCCTGCAAATGTACTGGTCAGGAACACTCAACCTCAACTTGAGCTTTCATATTTCACAGGATCATATCACTCCACTAACTGCCATTTCTTCCCTTAAGCTGAGAAAAGAAACTTGACCTACCACATCTTTCTCACCAAAGCCTCCCTCATAAAGCCTCTGCACTTAGACCTCAAGCTCATCACTTCAACCTCAAAACAGCCTTCCTCAATGTGGTCACTCTTCGAGAGCCCACCTCCTTTTCATACGCCGTTTCTGGCAACTAGGCCTGAGGTAGGAGAAAAACAATCACCTTGCCACACCTTTCACTGCCTTTTTAAGCTCCCTCCTCAAACTTGACATTCCTGGGAATCTCTGGTCCCTGACTTTTCAAGGTGAAGGAGCATTCCGTATGGTATTGTGAACCTCGGGGCCATGCACTGGGGGCTCGCAGAAGCCCAGTGCAAGCATAAAAGGGGGGACACCATCTCACAAGCTCCTCTCCTGTCCCTTCTGCACAAGAGTGTGAGGTTCCCATGTAAGCCTCAATAGCCACAAAACCAGAGGGCGAGCAAGATCCAAGGGTACTACCTAAGAAATTCCCATATTGGATTGTCCCACGAAACTGCAGCAGTTCAAAATTTCTGTTTAATTTCCAAATTAGCACAAAGTCAAAGGGGTCCAACTGTTTACACAAAGACAAGCCTTTTAGATGTGAAAGAGAATGAAAGAATCAGCTTGGAGAAGACTTGAATTAGGTCTTGGAACTCTAATTCACCTGAAAACACTCAGCAGTTCCGACAAAGGGTCCCAGATCTGAAATGTTTACTGTTTTTCGCTCTCCACAGATGCTGCCTGACCTGCTAAGTGTTACCAATACTTTCTGTTTTTATTTTTAGATTTCCAGCATATGCAGTTTTTGATTTTTATCTCTAATTTTGGCCTTTTGATTATCCTTGATACCAAAGCCCCAGCCCCCTAAGCTTTGGAATTCCTTCTCTAAACCTATCTCTCTAACCAAGGTTCCGAACATCTGACATCACATCTCCTTGAGTGAAACAAAGGTAGGTGATGGTGCATCCATAGACGGGAAAGAGGTGAATTCCTGCATCATAGTCTTCAGTCAATGGTTATCAAGACCTTGATCTGACCTTGCAGTTTCCCTTGTGGCAACCTGCTGAAAACCAGCAGCTCTACCCATCACAGTGAGATCCTGCTCTGGGACACAGCCTCCAGCAACGTAAGTACCACCAGGAGGAGTCGAAAGAGTCAGCCCAACCAACAAACCTGCTGTAATCAACACCCACCTTTCTCCTCCCTCCCTCACCACCATTCCAGCGTGCCAAACGGTCCTTCCAGTTGAGGCAACACTTCACCTGTGGGACTGTTGGGGTCCACCGTATCCAGTGCAACCTCATCTACATTGGTGAGACCCAACGTAGATTGGAGAACCATTTCATCCACACCCTCACTCCGCCACAAAAGGCAGGTTTCCCAATGGTTACCCATTTCAAATCAACTTCCCATTCCCATTCTGACATGTCAGTCCATTCTCTCCTCTACCGTTAAAATGAGGAGGAGCAATACATCAAATTCTGTCTGAGTCACCTACAACCTGATAGCATGAACATTGCTTTCTCTAACTTCTGGTAATTTCAACTCTTCCCTTTCTCTCTTTTTTCATACCATATTCAGGCTCCCCTCTTACACTTTCTCTTCCTTCTTTTCAAATCTTTTTATTGTTATGTTATACAAAAGAAATAACATGAGTACATTGAAGTAACAACACTTACAATATCTCAAAAAAGACATTAAAGATCGAAAAAAAATTGTGATAACAAAAAAAACTTACTAAGTAGAAAACGTGAGAAAAAAAAAGAAACCATTTGGTGTACAACCCCGGAGCCATGCGTCATACTAAAAGCTTCTAAGGATAAACATCAAACCGCCAGCAAGAAAAGAAAATATACCAAAAAATTTACGATTAGATCGTGGAAAAAATCTATCAATTAGTTCAAATGATAATAACAAGCAAATGAGCCCCATCTTTTCTCAAGGTCAAATAAAGGTTCAAAGGTTCGACTTCTAATTTTCTTCAAACTAAGACATAGCATCACTTGAGAGAACCATTGTGACAAAGTGGGAGCTGATGTATCTTTCCACTTCAACAAAATGGCCCTCCTAGCTATCAATGAAACAAATGCAATTAATTAATCTGTAACCTAATAAATTAGCTGTGCTTTTTGGAATAATTCTTCAAAATATTCATGGTATTTCTGTGTCTGACCAACATGTTATTGCATTTGTTACACTTTCTCTTCTCTTCGCCTGTCCATCACCTCCCTCTGATGCCCCACTTCCTCCTCTTTCTCTCACGGTCCAAAGTGCTCTCTTATCAGATTCTTTCTTCTTCAGCCCTTTAACCTCTTCCCCTCCCAGTTTCTCATACTTCATCCCCCCCTCCCCCATACCTTCACCAAGTTCACCTATCATCTGCCAGCATATACTCCTTCCCCTCCTCCAACTCCTTAATCTGGCTTCTTTCCCCTTCCTTTCCAATCCTGATGAGGGGTCTTGGCACAAAATGCCAACTGTTTATTCCTCTTCCGAGATGCTGCCTGACCTGCTGAGTTCCTCTTGCATTTTGCGTGTGTTGCCTCAGTTTGCCTAGCTGTCAAATCTTTCAAAAACTTTGAATATTCCTAAACTTTACAATTAAAAATCACTAAAAGCTTTAAAACTATTTATAACATATATTCATATGTTTAGAAAATTAAAAACTAAACACTGAAGGTAAACTACTCTAACTAGCCAAAGTCAAATCAAGTTTACTTTCTGATGCACAAGTGAAATGAAAACCTTATCTTGCAGCAGCATCACCAGGCACATAGCATCAGATAAGCACCACTCACAAATAAAAAATGTAAGTTAAACATAAATTATACACAATTATATACTGCCCCAAATTGACACACCTCATCAACCATGGTTGACACTGACCAGTAGTGACTAGCACTGACTATCAGTGACCAGTAATGACTAGTGCTGATCAGTGGAGGCCTTATATGACCATTAGTGACTATACTGACCAGAAAGGATTAGAATTAACCCAAAGGACTGTCGTGGTGTTGCAGAAATTATTCTGCAGAGAAAGATCTTGACCAATGGCGCATGACTTTTGAGCTTTTAATGGTCAAAGTATTTTGGAAACAGTAGGAGCCCTTCCTTCACCCTCTTCCACCGTTCACTGAAATCACAACCACTCGTTTCCTTGTATCTGTCTTCCTTGCATTCCTTAATAGCTTTGGGTAACAAAAGCCTAATGATTTTAAATTTAAGACATAAGAATGAGTTGAGAAGATTGTGGAATGTGAGGACAGCTGTTGGAGATAGTGACATCAAGAGAACAGATGCAATGGAGACAGACAACCTTGAAGGGCAGAACACAGCCTTATAGAAAATACAGTGGGAGCTTTTAGTAAAATGAAGTGGCAGCTAATTGTTTCATTTGTCTAGTTTCATTCAGAATAATTTTCTCCTTTGGAGGAGCTTGCCCAGCGACTGTCGAATGTCTGATTCAGAAAAGGCCAGTCAGTGCTGATCTCTATAAATAATCTCACAGAAGATGAACATCTTTCACCGGGCTAAGTGTAACATTGCCGCTCACCGTGACACCACAGGCTCCTCCCGTATTCCTCAGTGCTTCACACTAGGTCAGGGTCACGTTGCTAAGCAATTGGTTCCACAGCCTCTAACATGGTGGCTTGAGTCAGTGGAAACCCAAGTGATTTATAAAGTGGGCAAAGAAAGAGGTGTTGAAATCCAAAATAAAGAGATAAAGCATGAAAAATGAGAACAGAAAGAAAAACCCTGACAGAGCTTCTAAGATGGGATACAGCGGACCTGTCGAGTAAACATAAAACATCCCTAACCTATGGATTCTTTATTAAAATGTCTGAATACTGACGCGCGCATTTGCTCAAATCTCTGACAATGTCCCTGGAGTTATATTTATGAGACTTTGCGAAGTGAATACAGCCCACCACTGCCTCTGAATTTATTGCTGTCCCATAGAAAACTCAGGACATTGCCTGTGAATACCAGTGCAGAGATTTACCATCAGTCTTGGACACAATTAGTGAGGGGAAGGGAACAGGAAGGAATGTGTCCCCACCCCCCAGTATTCCCTGTCCCCTGTTCTTCCCCCTCAAAATCCTTGGATTTATGTGTTGCTTCATATAACGTGAAGTTTGTAGTCAGCTGCAAGTGGCTGTACTTACAATTAATCTTCAAGATTCAAGATCGGAGATTCAAGATTCAAGTTTATTTGTCGCGTGTACATTGAAACATACAGTGAAACGTGGCGTTTGCGTTAAGCCACCCAAGAGTGCCCTGGGGGCAACCTGCAAGTGTCACCCTACATTCTGATGCCAACACAGTGTGCCTACCATGTCCACAGAGCAACACAGGACACAACAAGCAACAAAACAACAAAATCTTAAACAATGATTTCCATGTATATAGCATCTTTCAAGTATTAAAGTATACCTTCATAAAAGCAGTAGATTTGACACTATCTTTATAAGGAGATAGAGGAACAAATGACCAGAATTTGACCAGAAATGACCAGGGGTGGGAGTATAAGCGCATCTTAACGCAAGACAGAATGGGAGAGGTTTGGGGAGGGATTCCAGAACTTGGTGCGTTGGCAGCTGAATGAATTAGACATGTGCAAGTGGAAATTTTGTTTCTCTCTAGAGTATTGGTAGGACATTGAACTCTTGTCAAGTGTGTGGCAACTAATGAATTACGTTTACAAATTTTCAGACCCCATTTAATTGCTACCTTTTGACCAATGCCTGGTTTTGTCAAACCCATTTCATTCCCAAACATACAGACCACAATGATTCTTTCTTATTGCCCATTGATAATCAGTGACTCTCAGTGTTATATGTTTTATTCATTTACCAGAAATGAGTTTCGGTGACAAGATATTTATTGTGCATCCTTCATTGCTCTTGAGAAGGCAATGGTGAGTCAGATTCTTGAGGCTGAGAGCTTCAAGTTCCTAGGAGTGAACATCCCCAATACCCTGTCCTGGTCTAGCCAAGAAAGCTCACCAATGCCTCTACTTCTTCAGGAGGCTAAAGAAATTTAGAATGTCCCCGTTGACTCTTTCCAATTTTTATTGATGCACCATTGAGAACATATGGATGCATAGTGGATTAGTAAGGCAACTGCTCTGCATGTGGCTGCAAGAAAATGCAGAGAGATGTGGACACAACTCAGTACATCACAAGAAACAACCTTGCCTCTTTAACTCTGTCTATAGTTCTCAATGCCTCAGTAAAGCAGCCAGCATAATCAAAGACCCCACCCACGCCAGACGTTCTCTCTTCTCCCCTCTGCCATCAGGCAGAATATACAAAAGCCTGAATGCATGTGCCATGAGGCCCAAGGAATACTTCTATCCCACAGTTATTAAACTCTTGAGCAGACCTCTTCTATGATATGATGGACTCTTGGCCTCACAATCTACCATATTTTGATCTTGCACTTTATTGTTTACCTGCACTGCACTTTTTCGGTAGCTTTTACACTACATTCTGCGTTGTTATTGGTTTTCATTATTCTAGCTTCAATGCACTGTGTCATGATTTGATCTGTATAAACAGTATGCAAGGCCAGCTTTTCACTGTGTCTTGGTACACGTGATAATAATAAGCCAATAACAGTGCTAGGCATTGTCATCCTTTTGGTGAAGCTTGTTCATGGTTCATTTAGAGAGGTCGTTGCACAATTTAGACAGTGCTGGCAAGAGATATACTTCGGAGCCGTGATGACACTTGACTTGTGGTGCTTCTGGCCGTGGTGGTGTTTCTGTGTGTTTGTACCCTGGTTCTCCTTGGTGTGATAGTTTGTGGACCTAGGATGTGTAGGAACCTACAAAAAAAGTGGTGGATTTTGGCCATCACAGGCAAAGCCCTCCCTATCATTGAGCACACCTACAAGGGGCACTACCACAAAAAAGCAGTATTCGTCATCAGGGACCCCCACCATCCAAACCATCCTCTCTTCTTACGGCTGCCATCAGGAAGAAGGTACAGGAGCCTCAAGTCCCACACCACCAGGTTCTAAAACAGTTATTGCCTTTCAACTATCAGGCTATTGAAGTACGTGGATAACTTCACTCACCTCTACCGGTGATCTCACTTTCTACAACTCATGTTCTCAGGATTATTTATTTATTTTTACTTGCTCAGTTTGTCTTTTCCTGCACTTTGGTTGTTTGTCAGTCGTTGTTGTATTTCATTGATTCTATTCTATTTCTCTGTTCTACTGAGAATGCATGCAAGAAAATGAATCTCTAATCTCAAGGTACTACGGTGACAAATTACGTACTTTGATAATAAGTTTACCTTGAACTTCGAATAGCCTGGTGAGTGACTGCAGTGCAACCTGCCAAGGGTAAATATTCCAGGCAGAGTACATTGGTGGTGAAGGATGGTGTCTGAGGGCTCCTCTATTCTGAATGGTGCCAGGCTGAATGGTGCTGCTGGGGTTGCACTCACCTGGGTAAACAGAGAGCATTCCACCATAATCCTAAACTGTGTTGTGATGATGGTGAAAAGGCTTGCCACTGTAGAACTTCCGTAACTGCTCCAGCAGAGCTCTGACCAGCTGGACAGCAGGGGATCAGTCTATGAAAATACCTCTGAATGTCAAGTGAAGGTGGCACCTCGTATTACGTCCGGTATTTTCCAATCTGATGGAAGCATCAATTTTTATAACTTCTGACAAACATTTCCCTCTATTTTGACTGCACCCCCCTCCCACCCTTTTTGCTTTTGATCTGCCCATCACCTTGCCCAGGTACTCCTCCTTCTTCCTTTTCTCCCATGGTCCACTCTCCTCTCCTATCTTTCCTCTCCAGCCCTTTACCTTTCCTGACTATCGCCTCCCAGCTTCTCACTTCACCACCACCACCCCCCAACCCTCCCTATCATCTGGTTTCACCCATCACCGGTCAGTTTGTACCCCTCCCCTTCTTCCCACCGTCTTATTCTGAATTCTTCCCCCTTCCTTCCCAGTCCTGATGAAGGATGTCAGCCCAAGTTATTGACACCTTATTCCCCTCCACAGATGCTGCCTGATTTGCTGAGTTCCTCTAGCATGTAGTGCGTGTTGCTCTGGATTTCCAACATCTGTGTTCAGATTTATTATTGCCTTCTTATATGACATGAAATTTGTTGTTTTGCAGCGGTAGTATAATAGGAAGACATAAAATTACTATAAATTATAGAATAAGTAAATCGTGCAGAAAAAGGGAATTATGAGATAGCGTTCATGAATTGGATGGCAGTGGGGAAGAATCTCCTTACAGGATTGACTCTTCCCAACAAAATCCAAACTGAGCACTGTTGAGGAGTTTTTAGCGAGAACACACTCCTTGATAACAGTTGACGATGCCTTCCATCCTTTTTCTGAGAATAGGGAGTTGTTTGGATAAACAGTGAATGGCCAGACTGGCACACCACCAGCTAGCTGCCCAACCTCTCCATGGCAATCCTGACTACATTACAAAATGAGCAGCACGTTAGCATACCCTGAGATAGTGAAGGCGCAGTAAAAATGCCACTTTGTTTTTCACCGAACCTCTCTTGGATTAGATGATCAATGAATCCACCAGTCCATGGGCTTTGTTGATTTGTGTTGAGCCTGCAGACTCTGATTGACTGCTCTGTGCTGCTTCCTGTAACCACCTCTGTGAAATCTCTCCATCCTCTCGCTCGCTGTTCTAGACATAGTCACCAGGTAATGTAAGCCCCCACTCCCCACTCCCCACTCTCTGGAACCATTAGTGGACACGTCCCGAATATCCACACTGTTGAATGAGGTCAATGAGTTTCATCTGGGCCCTTGGTTCCTGGGAACAGATTGTCTTCAGCTAATGATTACAAATTAGCCCATCTTGGAGCAAATATTCCCACTTTGCTACCTCGCCAAATATGGCCAGCTGTGTATTTCCGATTATCAAGTGCCCATCATTTATGAGGGAGCTGATGATAAATGAGACTCACCAGAACCTGGAATACTGGAGATGTTAACCCTTTTCTTTCCATTGTGCCAAGGAACAGAGATTTTTTTCTTACCTTGCAGGAAACACATAACCATTCTGTCACCATAACGTCCGGGGAGCCATGGTAAGGAACCACTGTTTCAGTAAAGTTCAACATAACATGTTGTTTTTGTACTTTCTGCCTCTCACTTTGCAGCAGCAATCTTGCACATTTTCCCAACTACTTTTGCAAATTATACCCTCCAAAAGAGAGAAAGCACATTGACTTCAGTCTCTGTTCGTACACCTACTTTATAATTGCTTCTCAACAATTCTCGCTACAAAAATATACTAAAATTCACAGAACGCTACTCTCTCCTCCTCTGTCCATTATATCATGAGATTTTGCTCTGAACCAATTTCACCCACTTTTCTCTCATTTTATTTTTAATCACACATAAACTCACTGTAAGACCCTTCTTAACCTCTTCACTGCGGCCATCAAATATTGACTTTGTCTGTGAGAATAAAATTCTGGTTTCTGTTCTTCAAAGACAACTTCTTGATGTCTAGCCAAATACCATCATCTTCAGTACATCTGGGCAGCACGGCAGCATAGCGGTTAGCGAGACGGTATTATATTGCCAGTCTCCTGGGTTCAATTCTGCTGCTGTCTGTAAGGAGTTTGTATGTTCTCCCTATGACCGCATGGGTTTCCTCCCACATTCAAAGATGCACAGGTTCATGGCTTAGTTGGTAACATAGGTGTAATTGGGCGTCACAGGCTGGTTGGGCCAGAAGGGCCTGTTACCATGTTGTATCTCTAAATAATCAAATTGAAAAGTAATTAAAATAATTTAGTCCCTCATCTATTAGCCAGGACCTCCCCATCTCCTCCAACAAATGGAATTATGAACGCAAAAAGCAAGAAGGCCCCCAAATCTGTTACTGCATTTCACTGAGATGATTACTGATCTGCAATCCTTCTCTACATACTCACCTCTGTCCCCTACCGCTTCATATCGCTAGCTTACAAACACTTTCAATCTCCCATCCATAATTTGCATTTGCTGTCATTAGCCTGAAAGTTGCAAATTTCTACTATCCATTTTATGTAGAACAAATAACTCCTGAAGAGTCTGCCCTGAACGTTTAGATCCTTTTTGCCCAATCCAGCCAGTTGAAACAGATTCTATCCATCCTCTCCATTCCCCTTAGCTTCTGGAAAAGTACCATCAAATCATCATTAACAGAAATTCAAGAGACTACAGCCCTTGCTTGGGTAACGTCTCCCTGTCATTAAATCCCAGAGTCTACATGGCAGGATGCCCACGTCCTCCAAAATGAGTTTATCCTAACGAGGAACACCAACTCTTCCAGGCTGGAATATCCACTCAGTTTCTGCCAATCCTTTCTGAGCCCAGAGAACTGGAAAACACAAACCAATATCCAGATCTTTACCTTTAGTTCTGTGTATGGAGTTCAAGGAGCTAACCCAGAATTCACAGAAAACCTGCTGTGGGTATCAATTATAAATTTTTGTTGTGTCACAATTGTTTCCTCCAGACTCCTGGGAAATGCCAGTGCCATGGATAACATCACTGGAGTATACCACAGAACATCTTTCTTTGTTCATTTTTCATCTGTGCTCATCTCTAACTGAGAAGCTGGTGCAAGTATTGCAACAGTCCTAACCAACGCTAGTTGTGGGTTCTGGTGGCTGTCTGAATGAGTGAGACACTGCAGAGTGTATTTCTGTGACAGAAGGACTGAATGTTGTGATGCATGCGGCAAGATATGCTTCAGTATCTGAGGAGAATCTAAAGGGATGAGTATTCTAAGGTGTCCAGATGCTGGAATCCTCAGGCAGAAATGCTGGAGGAACTCAGCTGGTGCAGAAGCACATGTGGAAAGAGAAACCAGCTAATGCTTCAGGTCAGAAATCCTCCATCAGAATAGGATCATGGTAAACAGCATGAAAAACAGGCTCTTCGGTCCATCTCATCCATGCTGACTAAGTTGCCTGACCTAGAAATTCCCAGCTGTGTGGATGGGTACCTGAACTGAAGTGTGACCTAGTTTCTCTTTCCACAAATGCTGCTTGACTGGCAGCGTCTTCCAGCAATTTTGTTTTTGCTGATTATGATCAACGTATTTTACATCCCAGTTCAGACTGAGGTAACTTAACTCTAATTGGCTGCTCCAGCCACTTAGTCACTTCGCTGTTTCTGAATGACATATGTCCCTGTGAAACAATGCCAGACCACAAGGCCCACCAGAAAAGACCAAAATGATCACACAGTCCATTAAGTCTTTTCAGGACAGGTTTTCTCAAGGCTAATGACAAATATTTTGCTATAGTCTTGATGAAGGGTTTCGGCCAGAAGCCGCTTTATTCTTTTCCATAGATGCTTCCTGACCTGTTGAGTTCCTCCAGCATTTTGTGTGTGTTGCACACTTCAGACCACAATATCCTGGCTACTGCTAAGAAATACAACTGATGAATATTTCTGTGGGACTTGAATGTCTGTTGAGACTGTCTGTGTTCTGGTCAAGACGGAAAGCACCATTCGCTAATGTTTGTTTTATATTGATACAAGTAAGGTATCACATAAGAGATTACATAATTTATTTTGATCACATGAAGAGTACTTTGAAATCAATTCTTATGCAGTATAGCGCTGTGATGCATCAAGATGAATTTGTGATACCAAACTATTGCCGAACCAGGGATACGGCTCCATGAAAATCCGGATGCAGGATTGGTTGTGGCAATATCTGGAGGTGTGATCCACTGGCGCCACCCTGTGGCCTTTAGTAGTATTACAAAACATCTTTTTCTATCCTTCAGTCACTTGCTGGTCTTCAGAATCAGATGAACTTCATGTAAATGTTACAAGGAAATTTAAATATCCAGCTGCTAACATTTAATAGAAGGCATGTAGAAGGATGAACAAATTCACAATTTTCAAAATCAAACAGTCTACAAAAGTAATTTATATTTATCTACTGCACTGAAAGTAGTAACATTTTTGAGTTGGCAGGTTTGGTGGGGTACATACATGAATGATCTTCTTCTGGCCTTATTTTTCTCGAGTAACTGCATGGATTCACACAATCTGGAAGATTTAGCACAAACAAGATAATTATCCCAGGGCCCTGGATTAGCATTCTAGTTTATTACCTGACTGGTAATCCAGAAACCTGATCCAGGCAAATTTCTTTGAGCCCCAACTCTGCAATCGTGGATTTTAAATTCAGTTAGTTAAATCAATCTAGAAGAAACAACTATCAGTGTCAGTAATGGTGATCACAAAACTATCAGATTATGAAAGATACCAATCTAGTTCATTGACAACACTTGGGGAATTCAATCTAGTATCATCATCTTTAAGTAACTACAGACATAAAACAATGCAACTGTAAATTAATTAAATGGCAAGATATTCATTCAAAGCACATCAAAATTGACTTATCAAAGCACAATAGAATTGATATCAAACAAAGCACTAGCGTAGGACACAACAATGGCGGACCAAGTTGGGTGACCCTTCTCATATAATCACCTGAAGATATAACAAACTGGGAGGGATGCCTGGCAGATGAGTTGAGCAAAAGCCAGGCATTGTTACCTACAGAATCCTTTGAACGAATGTCCTGGTCATCTCCATCATGAACCCCCAGATTTGGTGACACAAAGAGTGTGGCCTGGAGATCCTCAACTTTGATCCCAGACCCCATGAAATCTCCATCACACTAGGTCAGACATGGGTAACAAAATCACCAAGTAACCTTCCTCAAAGGATGTATCAGTACCGCTGTTGAAGACTATGTGGAAGATTACACACTCGTTAGATCTCTTGCCAAGAGTAGGCTGTCTCAACTCCTGAACAGCATAATTGCTTCATTGAGTCTGCAGCAGAGAACCAGCATAAAGGATAAACTTATTTTCACTAATCTAACTGCTGCTAATGTGTGGATTCAGCAAGGGTATTACTGATCACTGTTTAGTACATCCTCCACACTAAATGAGCTATACTCAGAACAAATTGTCTCAAAACTGTGCACCCATCAGATGCTATGGGAAATCAGTAGCAGCACTATCTATAACAACATCTCCCACTAGATGTCCCACTCATAGCATGAAGCTTCTAAAAATCTTAAAGCAGGTGAAGCTATAAACAGGAGAGTGTGGAGTAATCAGCATAAACCTATTTAATATTCAGAACTAATTGATCCCATCACAACAGAACAGACCAAAGCTCTAGCCCAATTGTGCAGAACGTTGGGAATTAAATGGCTTGTGTCAGAGACAGATCCAAAATCATTTGAATTGAATTGACTTTATTTCTTACATCCTTCACATGCATGAGGAGTAAAAAGCTTTACGTCTCCGTCTAAATATGCAAAGTGCAATTTATAGTAATTTATAATAAGTAGTATATACAACAGGACAGTCAACATAACATAGAAATACAATTGTATCAGCATGAATTAATCAGTCTGATGGCCGGTGGAAGAAGCTGTCCCGGAGCCTGTTGGTCCTGGCTTTTATGCTGCTGTACCATTTCCTGGATGGTAGCAGCTGGAACAGTTTGTGTTTGGGGTGACTTGGATCCCCAATAATCCTTCAGGCCCCTTTTACACACCCATTGCTGTAAATGTCCTGAATAATGAGGTTCACATCTACAGATGCGCTGGGCTGTCCGCACCACTCTCTGCAGAGTCCTGCAATTGAGGGGAGTACAGTTCCCATACCAGGCAGCGATACAGCCAGTCAGGATGCTCTCAGTCGTGCGCCTCTAGAAAGTCCTTAGGATCTGGGGACTCATGCCAAACTTCTTCAACCATCTGAGGTGAAAGAGGCACTGTTGTGCTTTTATCACCACACAGCCAGTATGTACAGATCATGTGAGATCCTCAGTGATGTGTATACTGAGGAACTTAAAGCTGTTTAGCCTCTCAACCCCAGATCCATTGATGTCAATAGGGATTAGCCTGTCTCCGTTCCTCCTGTAGTCCAGAACCAGCTCCTTTGTTTTTGCAACATTGAGGGAGGGGTTGTTTTCTTGACACCACTGTGTCAGGGTGATGACTTCTCTGTAGGCTGCCTCGTTATTATTCCCAACAAAAGTAAACAGTCTCACCTGAATTCCAAGGGTAATGCTGAAACTAAGTGCCAACTGCACCGTCCTTCTGCGATCCCTACTATTACGTAAAATAGTCTTCAGTCAAATGGATTCACACTCATGAAATAAAGAAGTATTTCAGAGTTGTGGATATAAAGTTATTGAACCAAACAACACTTCTATTATGGCCCTGAAGACTTCCACCAACTAGGTGTGTCTCTAGTCCAGCAGTTGCCGCACAGATACAACACTGATACCTAGTCAGAATGGAAATGTCCCACAAAATGCGGGACAAGTACACAACTGATGGTGGCCCTTCAGTCTATTCTTAATCACCAGCAGTGCCATTAAGTGCCACTTACTGAACACTGGAGTGTCTCAGAGTGCATGGCCACCAGCATGAACACACAGCTGTCGGGTGTGTCCACTGGAGCAAGCTCGTGCTATAGGGCCTGGCGGATCTGGTTCTCAAGCTCCCAGATGATCAGGCTGAGGATCTGTAAGGATGGAATGGTTGGATGACGGTTGATCGACATTTCTGCTGGGTCAAACTGTCATGACAGGGCGTCCACCTTAGAGTTCTTGCAGCCGGGTCAGTAGGAGATGGTAAAGTTGAATTGCTCGGGAAAGAGGGCCCAGCGAGCCTGACGTGGGTTGAGTTGGCGGGTGTGCTGAATGGATGAGGCTCTGGTGGTCAGTCCAGATTAGGAATGGCTCAATGTTTCCCATCAGCCAATGTCTCCATTCCTCCAAGGCCTATTGAATAGCGAGTAGATCCCTGTCTCCTACTCCATAATGGCACTGTGTAAAGTTCAAAGTGCAAAGTAAATTTTATTATCAAAGTACATATACAACCCTGAGATTTATTTACTTGTGGGCATACTCAATAAGCCTATAGAATAATAACCATAACAGAATTAATGAAAGAATGCCCAACTAGGGCATTCAACCAGAGTGCAGAAGACAACAAACTATGCAAATACAAAAAGGAGAAATAATAGTAATCAATAAATATTGAGAACATGAGATGAAGAGTCCTTGGAAGTGAGTCCATTGGTTGTGGGAACATTTCAATGATGGGCCAAATGAAATTCAATGAAGTTATCCTCTTTGGTTCAAAAGCCTGATCGGTGAGGGGTAATAACTGTTCCTGAACGTGATGGTGTGAGTCCTGAGGCTCGTGTACCTTCTTCCTGATGGCAGCAGTGAGAAGGCAGAATGTCCTGAGTGGTGGGGGTCTGTGATGATGGATGCTGCTTTCCTGCCACAGCGTTTCATGTTGATGTGTTCAATGGTTGGGAGGACTTTTCCCACGATGGACTGGGTATCTATTGTAGGATTTTCCATTTAAGGGTATTGGTGTTTCCACACCAGGCTGTGATGCAGCTGTCAATATACTCTCCACTACACATCTACAGAAGTTCGTTAAAGTTGAACTTGCACAAGAAGAAGGCATGAGGAAGTGTCGTCCCATTTGGTCCTTGCCGGGAGAGGATGCCTCAGTGCCAACATCAGATGCATTCTTCTCCACCACAAAAGGTCCGGAGGGGTTTGGATGGTGGAGAATAGGAAAAGTGGTGAAGCATCTCTTGACCTCCTCGAAATCTGGTCCACAGCAACAGACCAGGTTATCTGTGAGGTCGGTGATTTGGTGAGGGAGATGAGAGGAGTGACAATTTGGTTGCAGATTCTGATCAAACAGTGGTAGAATCTGAAGCCCAAGAAGCACTGTAGCAGTTTGAGGGAGTGTGATTGAGGTCAATTAAAAATGGTGCGCACTTTCTTTGGGTCAGTAGTTATGCCTTGGGGCAAAAGAACATAACCCAGGAAGGAAACAACTGGGGTGTGGAACTGGCATTCTTTCTAACTTGCAGTATAGCTAGTTTTCGAGGAGACAACAGCTTACTGCGCTATTCCACACCGACACTTCAGAAATCCTGATCACCTGGCTGTACTTCTACTCCCTAAGTATAGGCAGAGACTGAAGACTGCAGCATCAGTAGTGAGGACCAAGAAGGTATGGACAAAGGAAGCACAGGAGCGCTTACAGGACTGCTTTGAATTGGTTTACTGGACTGTATTCAGGGATTCATCTTCGAATCTGGATGAAGTATGCTGCAGTTGTTACTGACTTCATTAAAACCTGTGTGGATGAGTGTGTGCCTAAGAAAACTTGTCGTGGATGAACCAGGAGGTGCATCATCTGCTGCAGACTAAATCTGTAACATTCAAGTCTAGCGACCCAGGTCTCTACAAGAAAATCAGCTATGACTTGCGGAGGGCTATTTTAAAAGTGAAAATCCCGATCAAGGTTGGAGGCGACATCGGATGCACGTCAACTCTGGCTTCAAAGTGAAACCCAATAGCATGAATGGCAGTGAACTCAACACCTTCCATCGCCACTTTGAAAGGGAGAATATAGCTAAAACTGTGAAGATCCCTACTGCACCCGGTGACCTTGTGATCTCTGTCTTCGAGGCCGCTGTCAGGTTGTCTTTCAGAAGAGTGAGCCCTCACAAGGCCGCAGCCTCCAATGGAGTATCTGGAAAGGCTCTGAAAACTTGTGCCAACTATTTGGCGAGAGTATTCGAGGACATTTTCAACTTTTCACTGCTATGGTCAGAAGTTCCCACTTGCTTCAAAAAGGCAACAGTTATACCATTACCAATGAAGAGTAGTGTGAGCTGCCTTAATGACTATTGTCCAGTAGCACTCACATCTACAGTTATGAAATGCTTTGAGAGATTGGTCATGGCTGGAACCAACTCCTGCCTAAGCAAGGACCTGGACCCACTGCAATTTGCCTATGTCCACAATAGGTCGCTGGCAGAAACAATCTCAATGGCTCTTTACACAGCCCTAGCTCACTTAGACAATACAGATTCCTACATCAGGATGCTGTTGTTTGACTATAGCTCAGTGTTTACATCATCATTCCTACAGTCCTGATCTATAAGCTACAGAACCTGGGCATCTGTGCCTCTCTCTGCAATTAGATCCTCTATTTCCTAACGGGAAGACTACAATCTATGTGGATTGGTAATAATATCTCCTGCTTGCTGCCAATCAACACTGGTCAACCTCAGGGATGTGTGAATAGCCCACTGCTCTACTCTTTCTATACCCATGACTGTGTGGCTAGATATAGCTGAAATGCCATCTATAATTTTGCTGATAATACTAACATTGTTGGTAGAATCTCAGGTGGAGGTGAGAAGGCGTATAGGAGCAAACTATACCAGCTAGTTGAGTGGTGTCGTAGCAACAATCTTGCACTCAATGTCAGTAAGACGAAAGAGCTGATTGTGGACTTCAGGAAGGGTAGGATGAGGGAACACAAACCAATCAATCTTGAGGGTTCAGAAGTGGAGAGAATGAGCAAATTCAAGTTCCTGGGTGTCAAGATCTCTAAGGATCTAACCTGGTCCCAACATATCAATGTAGCTATAAAGGAGGCAGCAGCTATAGTTCATTAGGAGTTTGAGGAGATTTAGCTGTCATTTAGAACACACGAAAACTCCTACAGGTGTACCATGGAGAGCATTCTGACAGGCCACATAACTGTCTGGTATGGGGGCGTGGGGTGTTGGTGGCTACTGCACAGGACCGAAAGAAACTACAAAATTAGTCATCTCCATCTTGGGTACCAGCCTCCATAGTATCCAAGACATTTTCAAGGAGCTGTACCTCAGAAAGGTGGCATACATTATTAAGGACTCCCATCACCCAGGACATGCCCTCTTCTCATCATTACCGTCAGGTAGGAGGTACAGAAGTCTGAAGGCACACACTCAGTGATTCAGGAACAGCTTCTTCCCCTCTGCCATACAATTCCTAAATGGACAGTGAATCCATAAACACTGCCTAATTTTTTAAAATATATATTATTTCTGTTTAGCACTATATATATATACACACACTTACTGTAATAGATATACTTTTTTTTCTTTTCTAAATGAGCATGTATTCCATTGTACTGCTGCTGCTAAGTTAAAACATTTCACAACACTTACCAGTGATAATAAACCTGATTCTCATTCTGAAGGTGTGAACAGACATGACAGCTGAGGGTCCTTGGAGAAGATGAGGATGGCAGCGAGGTAGATGAACACACTCCTGTGTCGCATGTCTCGGAGATCTTCTTGATGAAGGCTTGAAAAATGGCTGGAAAGAATGAAAGGCATCACCAAGTATCTGTGGTGGCCAGTGGGTGTTATGAATGTTACCTTCCCTCATCTCTCTGGAGGATATGGATCAGGGTGTATGTGATCTGTAGATCCAGGTTGGTGATGATCTGGACCCTGCAGAGTGTATCAAATGTGCCTTCCGTCAAGGGGAGAGGGTAGCAGTTCTTAATGGTGATTTTGTTGAGTCCACCGTAGTTGATGCAGGGACAAAGATCCCCATCCTTCTTGATAAAGAAGAACCCTGCAGAGGCTGGAGACTGGGATGGTCGAAGAAAACTTTACTGTAGCATTTTGATGATGTAGTCATTCATGGCTTCGATCTGAGGAGGGAAGAGTGAGGACAGATGACCTCAGGGAAGGGTGATGCCCAGGAGGAGGTCGATGGTGCAAGTTATGCAGTCTGTGAGGCAGCAAGGTGTCGGCCTCTCTTTTGCTGAAAGCGATGGCTAAGTTATGGCATTCCTGAGGGAATTTTGTGAGGTTGAAGGTTTCCTCCATCTCTATGGATTTACGGGGTGAAGTCAACTTGGTTTGTAAGAAGGTGGTCCAACAGGTGGTTCCACAACTGAGCAGTGAACTGGATGACTAGGTGAAGGGAGGCCAGAATCCACCAGAGCCTCCTGTGTGCGCAGAGCTATCGGGGTGTGGAGAAGGACAAAGAGAGAGAGTCAGGCAAAGTCTGCTGAATCAATTGCTGGTCACACTGTGGTGCTGGAGTGAGGGGATGGGGTGAGCTTAGCATATAGAAGGCTCCTTGTCTCTACCTGGGAGTGCTGATTTCTTGGACACAATGGGCATTTGATGCATAGGTGATCAACAGCTCCACCATAAATGCACAATCTGTTTCTCCACTGAAGCTCATGCTCTTGGGGAGTTAAGGGAGTTCTCCCTAATTGCATGGATTCTAAAGGCATTGATGATGAGGGTTCTGCAGCCCAAAATATTTCTGGGAATGGAACTACGGTTCTAGTTGATGATCTGGAGGTTCATTTTATAAGATGCTTGTCAATTCGGAGAGACAGAGTAACGAGGCTTTCAAGGTCAGTGCTGTTGTTTGTGTTAAATGTCACATCAACACACCACAGCAGGTCCCAAATACATGTAAGTGTATTTGGTAAATAAAGTTGATCCGTGATCTTTGATATAATTCTGACAGGGGTTGACAGGATAAATATTGAGGATCTACGAAGGAATCTAAAACCAGGAGACCTAATCTCAGGATAAAGGGTCATGCATCTAGGACTCAGATGTGGGGTTTTTGTGAATCTTTGAAATTCTCCTGTACAGAGAGCTGAGGAACTGTGTACTGTATATTCAAGACCAGGTGTTGCACTGAGCATCCTTCTTATCTGTTCATCGAAAGCAGCACTTACAAGCTAGATAGGGATTGGCCTGTTTGAGGAGCATCATAGCCTCTCCATTAGCTGCTCTTTAGCTTATGATGTCACGGCGCAGGTAGAGCTTAAATTTAGCGCAGAAACCATGTGTTCTCTTTTTGCTCTCCAGGTCACTATATCAACCTCCTGATTGAAGTAGGCTGCAAGTGAAAAGAAACAGGAATACACATACAGAAGACACAGAGAGGGTGTGACAGCAATCGTGAATAATGCATTTAACTATAATGGTACTCTGTAATGAAGACTGGTTCTTGAAGGTAGATGACTATTTATATAGATCAGAATAGAAAGATATTTGGAAAATAGATGGGAGGCATCCGAGTGATGGCAGAGACATCAGGTTCCACCCTTCGTTCATTCCTCAATGGAAAGGCAGAATGAAAAAGAGAAGAAATTGCGTGCAGTGTCTGAAGGCAGCCACCCCATTCTGAGTGGGAAGTGAACACAAATGATCTGAGTCCTTTCTGTAATTGGGACAGCGATCGAAAAGACCGTCCATGAGAGAGTGCCACTGGGCAAGGTCCTTGCAACTACTCAAATCGAGACCACCCCAAACCCTCCTGCAGGTCGGTCAAAGAGACTGGTTGTCAAGATCATCTTGATAATCTGCCCTGGCTTGGAGTGTGAACTGGTGCCTGTGAACCTGAAACAAAGCTGCTTGCTATGACCCTGTCCACAGAGTAACTACTGATGACTTTAGCTATCAGAAACTGAAGAGGCAAAGAGGGTGTGATCAAATTTCTGAAGCATTTTCTGCTCAATCTTGTAGATAGCCAATTAGGAATGTTAAATAGTGTAGATATAGAACACTTAGGGACATGATTAGTTAGTAATTGGGGGAGGGATCCGAAGTGAAAGACAATTTCACTGCCCTTTTCAATCAGATTCTCAAACTTTGGCCTTCCTGGAACAGATTTCGGTCCAAAGGCCAAGAGGAGGGTATGTTAGGGAGTGTTCTGGATGTGAGAGTAGCTGATATTAATTCAAACAAGAACCAGTTTAGAGTTCTTAACGCAGATTGTAAACTGCAAACAGAAAATTGAAGTTAAAAGTACACCTAGTGGCCATGAGACATTCACATATATCTCAGCCAAAAGTTAAGACAATGGAGCACCGGGAGGTTTGTGGTCTACTGTAGTATGCTGGGTATCAACTGGTAGGCTGATAATTTTGGGTATCATGGTGTTACATTTTGTCGCACAGCATCACTAGGTGTAAATTCTGGAAATTCCTCCCTAACTATGCAGTAGGAACAGTATTTCCACATTAGGTACAATGGTTCAAGGCAGCTCCTGCTACCTTCTCACAGATAATTAGGGAAGGGCATAGAACACTGTACCAGCAGTCATGCCCATAAATCATTGCTGAATGGGTTCACTGGAATCACTGCATTCAGTACTGAACAGGAACAGACCCTTCAGCCCATTGAGTGCATTTTATCTCACCAGTCCAACATGAAACCATTTTATTCCCCCCCCCCCCATCAGCATCCCCTTTAGTGCTAGTGACATTTTTCCAAAGACTGCATCCATTTTCTAGTTATGAACGATACTACGATGAAGTCATTAAAATAGAGACTAAACCACCTGGGCTGGGATTGTTTTCCTTCAAATAAAGGCGCTTATGATTTATTTAAGCGTTTGAGATGACCAAGGAATTAAATACAGATCAAGAGAACCCTCCTTCACTGTTCCTTTTTTTCACTATTTATTTATTCAGTATTGTAACTTTAGGAATTTTTTTTGTGTCTCGTAAAGTACTGCTTCCACAAAACAGCAAGTTACACAACCACACAGACAGAACTGGAGGAACTCAGCAGGTCAGGCAGCATCTATGGAAAAGAATAAACAGTCAACACCTTCGGATGAGACCATTCTTCAGGACTAGAAAGGAAGGGGGAAGAAGGTAGGGAATGGGAAGGAGTACAAGGTAGAAGGTGATAGGTGGAGCCAGGCGGGTGGGGAAGAAGAAAGAAGCAAGGAGATGAGAGGCGGAAAAGCAAAGGTCCGAAGAAGTAGTAATCTGATAGCAGAGGAAAGTGCTTCGTGGGAGAAAGGGAAGGAGGAGGGGCACTATGGGGAAGTGGTAGGCAGGTAAGGAGAAGTGAGAGGAGAGCCAGAGTGGGGAATTGAAGGGGACCGGTGGTCAACCAACCCCCATTCACATTCCAACATGTCGGTCAATGGTGTCTTCTACTACCATGAATAGGTTATCCTCTGGTTGGAGGAGCAACACTTCATATTCTGTCTGTGATTTTAACCCCTTCTCCTTATTTCATTCTCCATTCTGGCTTCCCTCTCACCTATCCTCTTCCCCTCACTTGCCTTTCCCCGACCCCTGGTGCCTCTCCTCCCCTTTCTCCTATGGTCCATTCTCCTCTCCTATTAGATTCCTTCTTCTCCAGCCCTTTCCCTTTTCTACCTACCACCTGTCTGTTTTTTTTTAATTCCCCAGCCCACCTGCCTGCACCTATGACCTTCAAGCATATACTCCTTCCCCTCCCCTCAGCTTCTTACTTTGGCTTCTTCCCCCTTCCTTTCCAGTCCTGATGAAGGGTCTTGGCCCAAAATATCAACTGTTTATTCATTTCCATTAATGCTGCCTGACCTGCTGAGTTCCTCCAGCATTTTGTGTGTGTTGCTCTGGATTTCCAGTATCTGCAGAATTTCTTGTGTTTATAAATTACACAACACCTGCCAGGAGTGATAAACCTGATTCTGATTCTGAATAATTCTCCCCGCTGAGAAAATCTTAAACAAGGGGGAATAATGTTGAAATTAGAGCCAGACTTTTCAATGATGATTGTGGAGAACATTTCTTCATACAAAGGGTCAGTGGAAAAGCTGTGTGAGAGACTGTGGGAGGGTGGTGAGCAGTCAGGGACCAGTGTACAGCTGAAGATGATCAAACTCTGACCTACATTCAGGCCAAATCCAATTTCCAAAGTTTCTGCTCTTGGGAAAAGCTTGCCTTTTCCAAGCAAGTCTGGCAGAAGAACTAATCCCTGACTTGTCCCAGTATCCCATTTACCAGCATCTTTAGTTGTTATGCACACTTGGAAATATTGTGTTCGGTTCTGGTCGCCACAGGTAGGATGTGGAGGCTTTAGGGAGGGTGCAGAGATTTACCAGGATGGTGCCTAGACTAGAGGGCATGTTTTATGAAGGTAGGCTGAGTGAGCTGGGGCTTTTCTCTTCAGAAGCGAAGGAGGATGAGAGGTCACTTACAGAAATATACAAGATGATAGGAGAAACAGACAGAGTAAATAACCAGAGACCCTTTCCCATGACTAACACAAGCGGGACATATTTTAAGGTGATTAGAGGAACATATAGGGGGATGTCAGAGATTAGTTATTTATACGGAGAGTAATGGGTTTATGGAAGACCCTGCCAGAGGTGGTGGTCAAGACAGATACATTTGGAGCATTTAATAAACTCTTAGATAGGCACATGGATGACAGAAAAATAGAGCGTTATGTGGGGAGGAAAGGTTATATTGATCTTAGAGTATGGTGAAACATCATGGGCCAAAGTACTGTACTGTGCTGTAACGTTATATGTTATTTAGACACTTGAGTACCGACTGAATATTTAATCTCCTGATTAAGATAAAAATCTGATGATAGATAGAACATTAGACATTAGCCTCTAAGTGTCTTGAGCTGCGTAAATTGCTGTGATTCTAAATTGGTCCAAAGGTTGTGGATTGATATTTATAGCATTTAGAGTTGTTCACCCATAATATGGTTTCAGATATGAGAACCGGGAAGTGTGTTTGACAATCAAACACTGCAGTCACCGGAAATTTGAATGTTGGAATCATTCAGCAGGTCAGGCAGTACTTGTGGAAGGAGAAACGGTCAATGTAAAAGGGAGAAAAACAAGTTAATTTTCATTTGGAGAGAAGGTAGGAATGATGTGTGGCACCCCACACAGGTTTCCAATCTGTGCCTTGTAAGGCATAAAAATGCCTGACACACAGGCCTCTCATGGTCTGAGTTGACGTTCCCTCCCCTCCATTCTGATAATGGACAA
This sequence comes from Mobula birostris, assembly GCF_030028105.1. Taxonomy (NCBI): domain Eukaryota; kingdom Metazoa; phylum Chordata; class Chondrichthyes; order Myliobatiformes; family Myliobatidae; genus Mobula; species Mobula birostris. The sequence continues at coordinate 44,669,612 of NC_092387.1, read as the reverse complement.
GAACTGATGCCAGTGGGTGGCTGTAAGAACATAAGAAGTAGGAGCAGGCCTACAGCTCCTTGCATTTGTTAACTGTTTGGTAAGATCACCAGCTCCCATCCACTCTCCTGCCTTTACAAGAATTAACCTTTAATTATGTAAATCAAAATCCACAACAGGTTTCTGCTAATGGATAGCAATCCTGGTCTGTCTATCCACAGCCTCTTCTGCTGCCACAGTGAGGCCCAACCTGTACAAGAAGAACAACATCTTATCTAGTATCTAGGCACTTCTCAGTCTGCCGGGATGAACATTGAATTCTTTAACTTCTGGTATCCACTGTCTTATTTATTTATTTTTAAAGATACAACATGATTAATAACTGTGAAATAACTATGTTGTAACTCTAAATAGAAATAACTAAGTAAGAGAGCAGGTTCAACAAGCCCATGTCACTCATTATACCCTTGTAGACATCATTCCCCATTATCATACTTACAGTATGCTCCCTTCTCACTCCAGTTCTTTAAATCTCCTCCTCAATGGCCAGTGCTCATGTTCCCTTATCATCTGATCAGTCTTAACCTACCTCCTAATGATGGGAATTTACCCACAGCCTTATTTTAATCATTTAAAGAATGCATCCACATGCATTCAAAGTTTTTGACCTGAAACACTCTCTCTCTCTCTATCTCTTTTTCTCTGTGCAGACGTTGCCTGACCAGCTGAGTACTTACAGCATTTTCAGTTCTTATTTTAGACTTGATTTTGTGATTTTACATTGTCCAGGAATAGGAGGAGCATTGTATTTTCAATCCACCAGTCTTGTTATTCCATCTGCAAAACATTTGATTATAATGTATAACCTTAATGAGCAAGGAGAAATCGTATATCAGGGCCCAGGTGAAGAAACTGTCAACTACTTTCAAGATCTCAGTAAGAAAGAGGCACTTAAAGCTGGGTGCTATTTAATATATTAAGCTTGATATGGCTTTACTACTCCTCTAGTAGCATTATTATTTGTATACTCCAGGATCAAGCAACCTCTCAGAGCTTATTTACCTCCCAGACTAGCCCAACAATGTTTCCCCACGTCCCTCATTACCCCTTTTTAACGTTTCAGATTTTGAATGAGGAACTAGTGACCATCACCAGTTAGTTCAAGATATTTCTGTGCATTCATTTATTTATCACATGTATATCAAAACATATGGTGAAATGTGACATTTGAGTTAACAACCAACTAAAGTTGTGTTGGGGCAACCCACAAGTTTCACCACACATCCCGGCGCTAATGTAACATGGCCACCATGTTCACAGAACAAGACAAGCAACAACAAAACAACAACAGCAAAACAAGCCCTGTTCATCCCACCCATGCACACACACAACCCCAGGACAGGCTGTCTCCAGTCCTCCAGCCTCCTGTGGACTCACAGACTCAGTTATCCCTTACAGTTTTTCCTTTCAATCAGTTATTTCGGCTGAGTATGTACGAGGCTGGTTTTGTCAAAATTTATATATTAAAGGAGAGTCAATGTTAGGTACATATTGACCAACAGATCCAGTCTGCTCCTAGTCTATACCTGCCTGGTTTTAATTTATTCATAAAACACTGAATATGGAACAAATTCATTATGATAATTGACCTGTCTAGTTACATGTATGTTCAATGTAACTCTTTGGTTTCTTTGGGTTGTGTCCAGGGTTTACCGGTTATTTGTGGATTAGTGAAGTAGGTACAGGGGAGATGTCAGGGGTAAGTTTTCACACAGAGAGTGGTGAGTGTGTGGAATGGGCTGCCAGCGGCAGTGGTGGAGGCGGAAACGATAGGGTCTTTTAGGAGACTCCTGGATGGCTACATGGAGCTTAGAAAAATAGAGGGCTATGGGTAAAACCTAGGTAGTTCTAAGGCAGGGACATGTTCGGCACAGCTTTGTGGGCCGAAGGGCCTGTATTGTGCTGTATGTTTTCTATGTTTCTATGTTTCTATTGTGGAAGGTGGGTATTCAGAGAGTGAGCCTGAGGGACTAAATTTCTAAGAAAGCGAGGGCAGTGGTGACAGTTGAAGAATTGGTTATCCAAAGTACTGAAACCTGACATCTCTGTTAATTATTTTATTTTATTTGAGATACAGCACGGGACAGACCCTTCCAGCCCAATGAGCCTGACCACCCACTAACCCACCTATTTAACCTTAGCCTAATCACAGGACGATTTACAATGACCAATTAACCTATTAAGGGGTATGCCTTTGGACTGTGGAAGGAAACCAGAGCGCCGAGAGGAAACCCACGTGCTCACGGGATGTACAGACTTCTTACAGACCGTGCCAGAATTGAACTCTGAACTCCGATACTCTGCACTGTAATGGCTTTGTGCTAAACCGCTTCACTACGTTATCAGAGCCCCTACACCAAGTGAACTACTAAACAAAAACAAGGAGCAACTTCAGCTTTTCCAACATGAAAACAAGCCTCATGTATGCAAGTTCATCCATGACGGAACTGTTTGCAGTTTCAGTTTTCTAGGTTTTTATTAGGCTTGAGGAGACCTAGATACCTCACCAATTAAAATTGAGGACCAAGCAAATGATACATGTTTTTGACATTGTCCCTGAGTGAAAAGCAGGCTGGGGTGATATACTGCGTCCGGTGCTCCCGATGTGGCCATCTATACATTGGCGAGACCCGACGCAGACTGGGATATCGTTTCGCTGAACACCTACGCTCTGTCCACCAGAAAAAGCAAGATCCCCCAGTGGCCACACGTTTTAATTCCACATCCCATTCCCATTCTGACATGTCTATCCATGGCCTCCTCCACTGTAAAGATGAAGCCACACTCAGGTTGGAGGAACAACACCTTATATTCCATCCAGGTAGCCTCCAACCTGATGGCATGAACATTGACTTCTCTAACTTCCACTAATGCCCCACCTCCCCCTCGTACCCCATCCGTTATTTATTTTTATACACACATTCTTTCTCTCACTCTCCTTTTTCTCCCTCTGTCCCTCTGACTATATCTCTTGCCCATCCTCTGGGTCCCCCCACCCCCCCCCCTTGTCTTTCTCCCCGGACCTCCTGTCCCATGATCCTCTCATATCCCTTTTGCCTATCACCTGTCCAGCTCTTGGCTCCATCCCTCCCCCTCCTGTCTTCTCCTATCAATTTGGATCTCCCCCTCCCCCTCCCACTTTCAAATCTCTTACTAGCTCTTCCTTCAGTTAGTCCTGACGAAGGGTCTCGGCCTGAAACGTCGACTGTACCTCTTCCTAGAGATGCTGCCTGGCCTGCTGCGTTCACCAGCAACTTTGATGTGTGTTGCTTGGGTGGCCAATTCCTTTAACCAGGAAACATTCCTTTTAAAACTCCCTCACAGCCTCTGTACTTTTTCAGGAAAGTAATTTATTGTCAAATTTCTCAGAAATTCATCCTTTTCCCTTATTTGCTCTCATTCTACTCCTGAAATCATTGGACATTGTCCTCAGTGCCCATCAACACCGACAGACACTTTTAGAAATCTGCCTGTTCATATCACAAACCATCACAAGTACTGGAAGAGAAAGTTGAAGAGAGATTTCAAGAGGGCAGGAAATTGCTAAGAGTTAAATGCAGTCTGTCCAGGGAATACAACCCAGCAGCTGGAGCAGCTGTGTGGCCAGGGCAGATCTCACATCTGTGCGAGGGCACTGCCTTGCACATGGGATCACTTGCCACCGAGCCCCTTTCCTTCACCAGGGTTCTCTGAGGCTGGCTCTGGTTTGGCTGCGAAGGCTGGCAGGGAAGGTGACTCACTGATCTGCACTGGAATTAGTTTTATACTTGTGGCTATGGTACAACTGAGGGTCTTGCCGGCACATTTCAGATGGTAGAAAGGGGTCAGCAGCTATAGATCACACAAGGTGGGATGGTAGGTTACTCTCCCACTTGGACACAAGGGCTTTTACAACAATCCAGTAAATTTAAGATCATAAGACCGTAAGTCATAGGAGCAGAGTTAGGCCATTTGGCCCATCAGGTCTGATGCCCAGCAGCATTTCATCATGATCGATTTATTATCCCTCTCAACCCCATTCTCCTGCCTTTTCCCTGTGACCTTTGATGCCCTGATTAATCAAAATCCTTTCAACCTCCACCTTAGATATACCTATTGATTTGGCCTGCACAGCTTAGAACATAGAACATAGAACATAGAATAGTACAGCACAGTACAGGCCCTTTGGCCCACAATGTTGTGCCAACCCTTAAACCCTGCCTCCCATATAACCCCCCACCTTAAATTCCTCCACATACCTGTCCAGTAGTCTCTTAAATTTCACTAGTGTATCTGCCTCCACCACTGATTCAGGCAGTGTATTCCATGCACCAACCACTCTCTGAGTAAAAAATCTTCCTCTAATATCCCCCTTGAACATCCCACCCCTTACCTTAAAGCCATGTCCTCTTGTATTGAGCAGTGGTGCCCTGGGGAAGAGGTGCTGGCTGTCCACTTAATATTCCTCTTAATATCTTGTATACCTGTGGCAATGAATTCCACAGGTTTACCACCGCCTTGCTAAAGAAAATTTTCCTCATCTCTGTTCCAAGAGGAAACTGTTATGTTTTATGACTCCAAAACATAAAACTAATTGAGAGAAAAACAAGGAACCGAGAATAACATGTCTACTTCCAGGTCTACTTTTGGTGACATGGTGGCATAATGAGGCATGGTGTAATAATGAACAAGGAATGCTTAAACAATATATTTACAATAGTACTCAAATATTACAGAAATATATTAAACATACACCTTTCCCTGCCTAGCTATAAACTCCAACTGAATACAGAATGCATCTCAAATTATATAAATAGATAAAGATCTGGATATATACAGTGTATTGTATATTGCATCTACTATATAGACATTCACAGCATAGTAAATTCTAAATTGTCCCACTCAGACCTAAAGGTGTGAGGATGTCTGACTCTTGTGGGATAATGTCGTCCCTGACAAGGGAATCACCCTGTTTGGCTAGTGAGGCTTGTGGCTGTGAAACAATCTCAGGTTATGGGGCATCTTCTGTGGTGGTTGTAGGAGTTGACTCTGGGACTGCAGGAAGTGGTTCTGACAGCTCGGACACCTTCCTTCTCCAACAATTGACTGCTCTCCTCAGCTGATCAATGTGGTGTTTCCAGATGGCATCTGACACAATCTCCATCGTGTAGGAGAGTGGTCCAGTTCTGTCCTTAATCTTTCCAAGTACCCACTCTTGATCACCTCTGTAGTCCCTCACCAGAACTGCTTGTCTAAGAGTAAAACATCGAACTTTCTTGTTTGAGGGGCCCTCAATTTGTCTCAGCTGTTTGTCCTGCATACTCATTCTGAGATTGGGTTTGAGCAAATCCAAGCATGAATGCAAGGGATAACTCAGCAGCAGCATGGCCAGTGATTTGTTGGTTGTGGGGTGTGCTGCGTTGCGACATGCAAGAAGGAAGTGGGTGAGCTTCGGAATCAGTGTCAGTGTAGAGTGTTCAGCTAAAGTTGCTCACAGTGCATTCTTTAGACTCTGGGTAAACCTTTCCACCAACCCATTTGCAGCTGGGTGGTATGTGTAGATGTGATACATCTTATTCCATTCATTTTCAGGAACGACTGAAAATGTCCCACAATAAACTGTGGTCCACTGTCACTGAGTAAGTGTTCTGGAACACTAGTCCTTGAGAAGATGCTTCTCAACACATCAACAGTGTGTGAAGCTGTAGCAGAGGCTACTATGAACATGTCTGACCACTTCGTGGCTGCATCCATTACCACCAAGAAGTTTGTGCCCACGAATGGTCCAGCAAAATCCACATGAATCCTGTGCCAAAGCAATGCAGGCCATTCCAAGGGAGGAAGAGGCACTGCTCTTGGCATCTTCTGTACATGTTGGCATCCTGAACAGTGTTTGGCAAGCTGCTCGAACTGCTGATCTATCCCAGGCTACCTGACAAAGCTTCAAGCCAATGCTTTCACATTAAACATGACAATATGACCAGCATGTAGCTCCTCCATAACTTTAGTTCTCAGCTTGGATGGTGCAACAACTCCCAATCCCTATATATGGTAACCTCCATCAAAGGTAAGCTCATTCAGGCTTTGGTAAAAATGGGAGAACTGGAGCTTCTGCTGCATATTTTGGGTGTCCATGTAGACCTGAGACAGTGTGGGGTCTTTTCTGATTTCTTTTGGATCATCTCTGCCGTAATAGGGAGTCTTTCGATATGCATTAGCAAGAATCCGTCAAGAGGAGTGTCCTCTTTTGTAAAACTTTTCAGGTTTTTCCTTTTCCAAGAGTAAATGGAACAACAATCAACATTCCCTTGATTAGTCATCCTCTTGAAACCAATCTTCTAATTGTGTCCTCCAAGAAAAAGAGCCCATCTCTGTACTTGTGCTGCTGCTGTTAGTGGAAAACCTTCTGTGGATTGAAAATGGACACCAGGGGTTGATGATCAGTAATGAGGGTAAACTCTCTCCCATACAGGTACTGGTTGAAACTCTTTACACTCCAAACCAGACTCAAGGCCTCTCTGTCAATCTACAGCAGCAAACAAACATGACACAAAGCCTATGGGGCATTCACTTCCATCACTCATAACATGTGACATGACTGCACCAATACCATAAGGTGAGACATCACAGGGAAGCTTCGCTGGATGATGTGGATCATAATGTGTGAGTACAGTGTCAGACATCACCATTCCCTTTTTCTTTTGGAAAGCCACCTCACACTGCTTTGTCCATTGTCATTTCTTCCTAATCTGTAGTAATGATTTCCACAGGTGGCATACAGTAGCCACCTTTGGTAGGAACTTGTTATAGTGATTGACAAATCCCAAAAAGGACCACAACTGTGACATGCTCTTTGGTCTTGGGGAATTCACCACTGCTTTAATTTTCTCAGCACACTTGTGACCACAGTAAGGGATGTTTAGTTTAAAGAATTTACACTTACTGTGTCATGCCCATAATCTTCTAACCTTGTAGCACTGTATCCCTTCTAACACTATCTTGAGATTTTGGAGATGTTCCTTGTGAACCTTACTGTTAACAATGATGTCATCCAGGTTACACTGAGTGCCAGGGCAGCCTTGCAGCACCTAGTCTGTAGCTTTCTGCCAGAGTAGTGCAGGTGCAGATGTTACTCCAAAAATAAGCTTCTTCTAGCAATAAAGCCCTTTGTGAGTGTTTGTGATAAGAAACACTTTGAAATTGTCTTCCATCTCCATCTGTATGTAGGCCTCAGCTAAGCCCACTTAGCTGAAGTGTTTTCCTCCAGAAAGATCTGTAAAGATATATCCTCTGTCCTGGGCAGAGGGTATTGATCTAGTTTCAGTTATCAGTTGATGGTGACCTTAAAATCACCACAGATCCTGACAGACCAATTCATCTTGGCTACTGAGACCACTGGTGTTGCCCATGGGCTCCACTCAAATTTGGAGAACATTTCTTCAGCCTCTGTGCAATCCAGCTCTCTGACTACTTTATCATGGATAGTATAAGAAACTGGACAGTATTACAAAACTTGGGTGTGACATTTTTGTTTAACACTATTTTACCCTTGATATGTTTGAGTCTTCTAATACCATCCTCAAACACTACTGTAGCATCATATAATAGCTTCCCTAATTAACTTTGTTAACTCTGTTACAGGGGATGTAAATGGTGGATGGATCTCCAATCAAGTTGTACTTGTCTCAGCCAATCATGTCCCCACAATACTGGCCCTCCCGTTTTTACCACATACAAGCCCAATGTGGCTTGTTGGTTGTAGTATTTCACTATTATGAATGTCATTATTTTATGGAGAAAGTCATTTCTGCAGTATAAGTTCTTAATTGGATATCTGCAGGCTTCAGTTTGGTATCTTTGAAATGCCATTTAAACTCATTTTGTGGAATGACTGAAACAGTTAAGCCAGCGTCCAATTCCACTTTAATTAATTTAATGTTCACTTCTGGTGAAAGCCATATTGCTTGTCTCTTGTTAGTTTTTGCATTTCAAATCTCAAGGCTACTCAGTCCCGTTTTACTCTCATCATTATCAGATTATTTTATTAGCAGCATGCTGATTAGTGCTCTTTTTGAAATTGCAACTTGACTTTTTATCTTTTTTTCCTCCCTGTGCAATTCAGTCCTTTTTGTCTGTGTATGAGAGCCCTGCCACAATGGTAGTATAATTTCTTCAACCAGACAGACTTCTGGCTGGTCATAGCAATTTTGTTCACATTCACTTTCATTCCTGACTACAACTCAATTGTGTCTCTGACTACTGTTTCCATTGATACAGCAATTTCAACTTCTCTCTTAAATGTGAGTTGTGCTTCAATTAGGAGCCATTTTTGAATGCTTTCTTGTAAGATTTCAAAAATTAAATCATCTCTCAATGCACCATTAAGCCCATCACTGAACTGGCAATGCTCAATTTCTTCAATTCAGGCACAGAAACAGAAATGGACTTGCCTTCCATTTGATTCCATTTATGAAACCTAAGGCGTTTTTCAATCAAAAATAGTTTAGGTTTATGCAGACCAATCATTACACAGTGTATTGAGCTAGAATAAGGGAAAACAATAACAATACCAATACAGAATAAAGTGCAAAAGCCATCAAAAACGTGCAGTGCAGGTAAAGATTAAAGTGTAAGATCGTAACAAGGTCAGTGTCTGATAACAGTGGGATAAAAGCTGCCCTTGAGCCTGGTACACGTGCTGTCAGGCTTTTGTGTCTTCTGCCTGATGGGTGAGGGGAGTAAAGAGAATGGCAGTGGTGGATGGGGTTTTGGATTCCTGATGAAGGGTACTTGGAGGCACATGACAACATAGGCCAAAGTCAGCACGGTTTCCAAAAGGGAAAATCTTGCTTGACAAATCTGTTGGAATTTTTTGAGAAAATAATGGGCAGGTTAGTTGGAGGAGAGTCAATGGATGTTGTTTCTTTGAATTTTCAGGACTCCTTTTACAAGGTGCCACACATAAGGCTGTTTAACAGGTTTTCAGAATCATAGCAGGCAACTGTTTGTTTGTAGTTAATAAGACATTCTTTTGCCCCCAGCTTCCTCCGTACTTTATATCTTTTACTCTTGGTATTTATAGCTAGACTCTGGCTCCATCTTAGCTGTTGCTCTGAATCTTAGTATTTTGAAGCCTTTCTCAGTACTCAGTGTTTCAGTACTCAATCTACCCACGGTCAACTCCTCTCTGTTGGCCACCTGTACGTATTTCATTCTCTAACTGAACACCTACACTTGTTCCAGCTTGGATTTTTAAGGTATTCTATTTACCTACACTTCTACAAAAATGCCTGGTGTCTCCAGATGTTCAGTTAGAGGGCCATGGGAGATCTGCTTAATGAAGCTCCACCAATCACCCTGAATTGTTATTTAATGTTATTTAATTTTACTTTAAATAATAACACAGTTTTAAAATTCAAGTGATAAACACATTTAGGGTATGGACTTCAAGCAAAATTTGGCACAACACTTGTATTATTACCAATGGAGATGGTTATTGTTATCATTTCAGGGAATTTTCATGTTATAGTTATAGTTAAATGTTCTTCTGCCATCTATTATCCTTCTATTTATACTTCTCTCACAATGATCTGCATTCTGTATTTTGCAGGGTTCCTGGAGAGATGTGCATGATTGAGCAAAATATTGATTATACCTTCTGGGCATTCTGGCAAAATCAAGTTGCACCATTCGATATAATGACAATATTCTTATTTATGTCGTTCATACAGCTTTTAAGAATTGACAAGTGGAAATGAGATGTTAATTTTGTTTACTGATATATGGTGTATTTTAACTCTCTTCACTCACAGAAACTCTATTGCCAAGTGAAAATAAATTTATGGTTCAATGATCACATAGTCGTTGCCAATTGCATCGACCCCATATGCCAAAATGTGATTTTCCCCCTATTGTTGATGGATAGCGTAGCATGGAGACACTATTGAAAATTACACTTTAGTATCCAGTATCCAGAGTTACAACCTGAATAAGGTAGAGTCTAAATCTGACCAAAGGATAACATGCAAATGTAAATACACCCTACAACCACCCCCACTCCCTTCACTATTTATTCACTCAACAGACATTAAAACAGGCTACCACACATAACCTAAATGTTTCACAGGTCATTAACCTAAAATCAGTGTGTGCAATTTTTTTCCCCAACTAACCTCCAACGTTACAGCGACTACATCAAATCTTCTGAGACCAACAATTTTATAAGCAACTGTGTAGGACTTGTGCAAATATCAAAATGTTGATTTCATTCACCATGGTACAATTCAGTATTATAGACAGCAAAACTACCAATATAACAAGCATTATAATTTGGCTTGGAAATGCAATGTGTAATGGAACCAGAAACTGCTGGAAGTACCCAGTAGCTCAGGCAGCATCTGTGTAGAGAGAAGCAGAACATTGGCTTTTCATCAGACAGGCAATGCCAGATGTCATGGTTCTGATGAAAAGTTATTGACCTGGGATATTAAGAGAAATATGACACTGCAAAGGTTGGAATCTGGAGCAAATATCTGCTGGAAGAAAGCTGGTTGTGCAACATTTATGGGGCAGCATGTTGTTGTTAATGTTTCAGTTTGAAATTCTGCATCAGAATTTGGGATATTAACTGTGTTCCTCTCAGTATTGATGGCTGCTTGACATACTGAGTACTTCAGTATTGTATTTTTATCTCAGAATTCCAAGGGTTTTGTTTTGTAAAATTGTACTCATTGCTTTAGCATTTATTGTTTAATATCTGCTCTCAAGGTAGCAATGAGCAGCCATGAACTTTTAATGACAAATCTAGTTAATAATTGTAAACATGTACATTGCCAAGTAACATCAGGTAATTGAATGTTGCTGCAATCATTTATGAAACAAATTAGGACTTTGGATTTTAGCTAACGGAAGATAAATTCTGATATAAATTCTGATATAACAATGTATGCATGCAAGAGTGAAAACACACATTTTTCAATTTAGTAATCTTTTACGGCTACACCTTTTCTCCTCAGTTTGCACTGAATTTGTGCTTTTGTAGATATATTTTTCCATTCAATATATCTTAATAAATTTAATAAACTTTGCTATGTTATACAGCATTATAGAAATTGTTTTTCTTGAAAGACATTCACAACACAGGAGGTGAACATTTTGTTAGCTATGTTCCTGTTGGATCTTTGAAATGATTATTGAAATATGGAAAGTTCTCAAATAAGAGAACAAAATATTCAAATCTCAAAAGTAGCCAAACAATGTCCTCAGTCATGTTTCTTGAGACTCAAATACTTCCAAGGTCCTTGTTTTCAAATATTTTTATTGTGAAGCAACATCAGCTTAACCACAACCGACAATGACCTAAAGTACAATGCTTCTTTTTTCTTTTCTTTCATATAACAACACAATGAAAGTCAAATGAATGTATGTAGAGTAAACAAGCAAAAAGCAAAGGAAACCCTACCACCCTGTCTCCTTTCCCCTTCCCAGCCCCACCCTCCCCTCACCCCTCCCATATGTGCTGTTTAGGTCCTACCACCCCCCAACACTTAGTTCAGCTGTCGGTCTCTTCTAAACACAACGGTAATGGTTGCCAGATTTTTTTCAAATTCCTTGAGTCTGTCCTTGATAACGTATCTTATCCTCTCTAGATGCAGAGTATCCATTAATTCAGCCAGCCATTGTCTGAGTGATGGAGTTTTCTCCTTTTTCCAGAACATTAGTATGAGTTTCTTTCCATTAAGTATACCATAGGTCAGGAGTTGTTGCTGGGTAGCCTGGAATTTATTTGACCTCGCAGAAGTTCCAAAAATTATTAAAATGGGGTCTGGTATTATCTGAACCTTTGATAGGACCTCAAATATTTGCTTCCAATACTCTTATATCCTGGGACATAAAGCATAACTATGTAACAAATTTGCCTGTGAGAACTTGCATTTCTCACACATTGGGGACACCTCTGGGAATATTTTATGAATCCTTACTTTTGAGTAATGTAGTCTATGTAGGATTTTAAATTGTATTAAACAATGCCTGGCATTGATGGAACAGGAGTTAACATACTCCGAAGCCTCATTCCACATAACCTCCTCTATCTCTGTACCCAACTCCTTTTCCCACTCTTTTTTAATATTATCCATTGTTGTATGACACTTGTTTTGCATGGCATCATGCAGATAGGTGATGATGTGTTCTGTCCCTAAACATGATCTTAATTGATTATCTAATTTATCAGGTTCTGCCATCTCAAAACCAGAAAGATGTGATCTTATATAGTGTCTTAGCTGGAGATACCTGAAAAAATGACTCTTTTGCAATCCGAATTTGTCCAGGAGCTGCCGAAATGATGCAAAAATTCCTTGTATGTATAAGTCTCCAACGCTGCATATCCCTAATTCTTGCCATGCATCAAAGGCCCCATCTATACATGAGGGGATAAAAGAGAGGTTTGCTGATATAGGTACAAGAAAAGATAATGTTCTGAGTTTCAAATGCTTCCCCATTTGTCTCCACATCTGTATGGTGCTATGGATAATGGGATTGCCTCTATAACAGGCTTTATTTAACCAAACAGGGGACATAATGATGGTCCCTATGGAATATGGTAGGCAATCCTCACGCTCCATCTCCAACCATCCGGGAAGTACAACTGTATCATCTATCCAGTATGCTATATGGCTAACGTTAGCAGCCCAGTAATAAAAAATAAAGTTGGGTAGAGCCAGCCTCCCACTAGTCTTGCAGAGATGTTCTTTCCTAATTCGATGGGCTTTATAATTCCATATAGAACTATGGAACCTAATCCTTTAAAAAAGGTTTTGGTAAGATAGAGGGGCAGGTTCTGAAATAAATTGAGCAGTTGGGGAAGAAACATCATCCTGATTGCATTTACTCTACCCATTAAAGAAATTGGGAGTGTCTTCCAAAATTCTATTTTCTTTTTAATCTTTTCAATTAGAGGGATAAAATTTGCTTCAAATAGAGAACTATACTTTTTGGTTATTGCAATTCCAAGTAAGTAAACTTTTCAAGGGTTATTTTGAATGGAAATTGTTTAAGCCCCTCCTGTTCTTCTACTCGGACTGGGAATAATTCACTTTTCCCCCCAATTAATCTTATAACCCGAGAAAGTGCCAAATAAATTGACTATTCCCAGCAAAACTGGAATAGTAATATATGGCTTTGTTACAAACAACAAAATATCATCCGCATAAAGGGAAATCTTGTTGATAGTATATTCTGTATTGTACCCATAAATTTCGGGGTGAGAACGTATAGTCTCCACCAGTGGTTCCAGGGCCAACGCAAGCAATAAGGGACTTAATGCACAGCCCTGTTTTGTGCCCCTGTGCAAGCTGAATGGTTCCGAGAGGGTCTGATTAGTTAGTATTTTAGCACTAGGGTTACTGTACAGTAGCTTAATCCAAGTTATAAATTTACTTCCCATTCCAAATTTTTTCAAAACCTCGTAGAGGTATTGCCATTGCACTTAGTCGAATGCTTTCTCAGCATCTAATGTTTCTCAGCATGAAATGTTTTGAATGTCTTGTCAAGCCTCATATCACAGCCAGCCTCCCCTCCTCGCTGGATCCTCTACAGTTTGCTTATTGTCCAAGTCGCTCTACGGAGGATGCAATATCCACCACACTGCACACAGTTCTCTCTCACTTGGGCAACAAAGACACTTATGCCAGAATCCTGTACATTGATTTCAGTTCAGCGTTCAATACCATCATCCCGCAGAGACTAGTGGAGAAACTGTCACTGCTTGGCCTTAACACTGCCATGTGTCGCTGGATTCTGGATTTCTTGACAGAAAGACCACAGTCAGTTCATGTTGGCAGGAACATCTCTGACTCCACCACACCGAGCACTGAATCCTCACAAGGTTGTGTGCTTAGCCCATTGCTGTTTACGCTGCTAACACATGACTATGCAGCCAGATTCAAGGAGAACCTGATCATTAAGTTTGCAGATGATACCACAGTGGTGGGGCTCATCAGCAAAAATGATGAAACTATGTACAGGGAGGAGGTCAAACACCTAGAGAGTTGGTGCAGTGATAACAACTTGATGCTTAATGTCACCAAAACCAAGGAGATGATCGTCGATTTCAGACGGTCTCAGCCTGAGCGCACACCCCTCAGCATCAGCAGCTCCACAGTGGAGAGAGTGGAAAACATCAAGTTCCTTGGGGTGCAGATCTTGAACAATCTCACCTGGTCCAGGAACGCCACTGGGATTGTGAAACGGGACCAGCAGAGATTGCACTTTCTGAGGAAGCTTAAACAAGCATCACTCCCCACTAACATTTTAACTACATTCTACAGAGGCGTGGTTGAGAGTGTGCTGACCTTTTGCATCACAACCTGGTACTCCAGCTGCAGTGCTGTCGACAAAAAAGCCTTGCAGAGGGTGGTTAGGGGAGCAGAGGAGGTTATTGGGGTCTCCCTACCTTTGCCAAGACATCTTTCAGAGTCGATGCCTCCAGAAGACACGGTACATCATTAAAGACCCCTCACACCCTCTCCATGAACTGTTTGTTCTTCTGCCATCAGGCAAACATTACAGGAGCATCAAAACTAAAACCACAAGGCTACTAAACAGCTTCCTCCCACAGGCAGTCAGACTGCTAAATAGCTGCTCTACCTGACTCTGCTTTGAACACTTTTAACTTGCACTGGACACTTATAACTGATTTTAACTGACATGTGGCTGTTGTGTTTTACTATTTATTGTTATGTTTATTATTTAGTGTTGCGCTTGTTATGTTATGATTGCACTGCCCCTGAGAAACGCTGTCTCATTCTGCCCTACAGAGCTGATGTACGGTTAGAATGACAATAAAGTTTTTTGAATCTTGAATCTTGAAAACTTAATATTATAAGGTCTTCCTTAAGATGTCTTGGGGAATGCATTATATTAAGGCGGCGCCTGATGTTATGGAAATAATTCCTTTTAGGGATAAACCCTGTTTGATCTGAGTGTACCAATTTATTTATCTGCTGACTGAGTCTCCTTGCAAGCGTTTTAGCCAAAATTTTCTGATCTGAATTTAGCAGTGAAATCGGCCTATAAGATCCTATCTCATCTGGGTCTTTGTTCTTCTTCAGAATAAGCGTGATAAATACTCTCAAGGTTCTTACTCTGGAATATTGATCAATTAGATCTTAGATAAGTGCAATGAAGAGTGCTACATTATTTCAAAGGCCTCAAAATTGCTATTTTATTTTTCCCACTGAAGCACTGTAGTGGTGATGAGGCAAAAGGATGATATCTTCTGAAACATGGACATTCAACTTCAAGCTAATATTTGGAAAAACACCGAATGCTATTTAAAGCTATGATCAGGAGGAATACTTGACCCAAAGTGTGGTGACCCTGCAGAATTCTCTAGCAGAAGGTGGAGGCAAAGTTATTCAATATTTTATATTCAGGAAGAAGGTATATACAGTTCTTAGTGCAAAAGGGATGAATGAAAATTTGGAGAAGGCGGGAACAAGATTGTGAGGTGGATGATCAGCAATTAGTTGAAAAGTAGAGCAAGTTCACCTCTGGCCCACTCTTGCACCTATTTTCTATGCTACTATAAATATTATAAAAATAAAATCTGTATTCATGATTGCTTAACCTGCAAGGAAGTTAATAAAATATAATTAACTATAAAAAGAAATGCTGTATGTCCCTTTACATTCAAGAGCAAAAATCCTGCACTCAGGTATAACGTGAAAAGTAACTGATAGCATTTGACAACCACCACCTTCACCTCAATGATGTAGTCCTTTAATTTATCAACACAATACATGGTATTTTTTTATTTATTTTTAACTAATCAGGGTGTGCCAAAGCTTTTTACTTCCACTAATTAAAACTGGGTTAAAGTTTGTAAGAAGGTAATGGATATGAAGTAATCGGAGCCATAGGACCTGGTACCATTGTGCTTCCTGGGAAACCAAGAGGTGGATCAGCTGCTCAAATATTAATTTACAAATTTGATAGTGGAAATTGATGGGTAATGTTATCTCCTAAACCTTTGACAAGCCTTCCATCGAGGATTCCACACAACCACATCTTGCTTCTTTCCACAGAAGAATTCAACTTCTGTGAACATGCTTCATTTCCATTACTTAAAATAAAAGGTAAAGAGCACAAGAGAATCAGGAACTTAAGTAAAACAAAGATTGTAGCTTAAGTACACACATTTGCAATTACGGAATGATGCCTGGAGGAAGTGCAGATTAAACAGATCTTCACTTCAATATCAAGTTCATTCAATACTTATTAAATATTGATCAACTTCAGCTTTGTGAAGGAACTAAACCAACTGGGAGGGCAAATAGTGAGGAGGAGGAGGAGGATGGGGTCTATAACCACAGGATTTCCATTTTAAACGCTGACAGAAGAAGCAGAAGTGACATTGGCAAAGGATTGCAAAAGAATTATGTTCTGGAGCATATTGCCTGAAATACAATTGGATAAATAGCAGTAATGGAAATCAAAATTGCCTGTTCAAGGGGAAAGAGCAGGGCAGTGGGGGAGAATTGAAAAGGACCATTAAGAAATTAGCTCAGGCACAATGCCATCTTGTTACATTTGACTATAAGAATACTAAGATATAGCACAATCATAAACATAATCTGTCTTGGCTTTAGATTTATTCTGGATATCATCATGTCTCCCGGGAAAAATGTTTTATTTAATTGCATTACAGAAGGCAAGATCTGTAATCCACTATGCCGAAGTATATTGCAATGCTGATTCCTCTCACTACATGATATTATATTTACATAGGGAAAGTAATGGATAAAACGACTGGGAAAAATTATAGCCAGTGAATTCTACTAGGGTGTGAAATCATGAGAATCAGTGTCTATCAGGGACTCAGAATCTGGTGAGTTGAAGCCTCTAGGTGCCACCGAGAATCAGTGAGAGTACTCTGAAGCTCCAATCTTAAGGTGAATGTATTTGTGGAACTTTACCACAGTGTGTGTCAGTCTGTGGGGAACTGTATCCCAGAGAAAATGTATGTGGATCCTGTCCCACAGTAAGTCAATGTCTATAGGCTGTCACTCAGATGGAATCAATGTGCGGAACTATACTTCAGTAGAAGTCTGTGTATGTGAATCCCATTGTGTGAAGTGTTGGTTTGGTCCCTAAGGGAGAAAGGGTGTGTTCATGTCTCCTTTGTAGCCACATCAGTTTTTTCTGGCTTCAATGTTTCCAGTGTATTACCTGTAACTCAGTTATTCCAGCGTCAGAGGGAAGTACTAATATTCCCATCAGAATGATACACCAGAGTGATACAAATCAGGCTTAGAACAATGACAATTATAAGCATATCTGGATACTTTATTGCAAAAATATGAGTCGCATTTCCTAGCACTGCAATTAAATACCAATTGGTACATAATATTCCAGTTCACATTTCGTAGGCTGTAAAAGCTGTACACATTTTAACAAGAATACATTAGCAATAATATTAAGCACTTCTAAGCAAGACATGTAGGAAAGTACAGTAAAAATCTGCAAACCACTTTCTACAATAAAATCTTCAAATCCACAACTGTACACCCGTAACCTTTGTCTTCAGTAATCTTATATATACATGGGGATGTGAACACCAGAAAAATACTTTGTTATATCCTTTTGCCAGTGGCACAATTAATTCCATGTATCTGCAGACAACACAACAGCTTACAGTCAGCATTTACTGTTGACACTTCACAATCGATCTTCAGCAGTCTGGTACATTGGCGAGGCTCTATGAACTTCCATAAAGCAGTATAATGCACATCATATTAACAGATGAGTAGAAGTGCATTGAGGACAATCAGAGTCAATCCCCCGAATCAAGGAGATGGTGGTTGACTTGAACCCTCTGAATATGACCACCTTGTTGCCTCCTAACTTCCTCTAATCATCTGATCTTCATGCAACCAATCTCACTTTCCATTATTTGTCACATCATCATACACACAAGCACTTTAATAATTACATTTCAGCTCCACCCTCCATTATTCTAACAGCACCTCATCCCACTGGCCTTCAATGAAATGCTGTTCATACATCAGACCCACAATCAAATATAGTTTCTAATAAATACATCTCAACAGGACAGTGAATAAAATGTCAATACATTTTAGCTCCTTCATATGTGTTATGAAAAAGAAATGCTCACAACTGGCAAGAAGCAAACTGTGCAACTAGACAAATTAGAATTGTATTAAACCTACACAGAAAGCTGAATTTATTTGCATAAAGGTTTGTCTTTTAATACACTTTAAATGCACTAACTGATAGAATGGTTTCTGCATGCGAAGTTGACAGTGACTTGCTGCAGAAACGTACATTAAAAGAATGAACAGCTTTCAGAGAATAACTGATTCTACAGAGGCTTACTGATCCAATCAACTCCTCACTCCATTACTGTAGTAAAACCAATAACCTAACATTAAATAGGAAAATAACTTTGATAAAATATGAGAGAAAAGTAATTAGCGGAAAACATTAAACATCCATAGTCTAAAAACAAAATCGACTGCAGATGCTGGAAATCTGAAACAAAAAAGTACTGGTATACTCAGCAGGTCATGCAATATCTGGTAAATAAGAAACTGGGTTAACAATTCAGACTAATGACCTATTGTTAACTCTTTCTCTCTACACTGGGCAGTCCTGTTGATTATCTCCAGCTTTTCCTGTTGTCTTTATTTCAAACATCTGGCAGGCAAATTCAAAAACTTTAAGATCACGATTTTGAGATGTTGAAGCCACCAAGCCCTACAAAGAATCTGAGGTTTTTGTTAAGAAATATTGAAAAGGTGGTTTGTCTTATATACTTATTTTAACACAACATATTCCAACAATTAATTTTAAATGGAGTTAAACAGTTGAATTAAATTGTACACTAGAATAACTTCAGAAGACTTCTGGTATGACTTGACAACATGTAAACTACAGAATGTATTTTGATCATGTGTATTCCACATTCCACATTAGTGTAAAGATCCAACTTATCAGTAACCAGTAACTGGTTGGTAGGATTATATTGCAAAAAATAATTATGTACATCTGCAGGACAGTAGTGCAGTTTCTACATCCAGCATCAGAACTTAATTTCTAAATAACAATGATTTTTTTTTAAATTTGAGCTTTATAATTTAAATACATTCCACCTTTAGCCTTCATTTTTCATTTATACCAGTTATTAAATCACAATTAATTCTCAACATCACAGCTGGTAAGTGACAACTTTTACAGAGTTACTTTACATTCAGTTAGTAGCAGTACCAATCTTTAGTCCTAGCATTAAAGTCTACTTTTTAAGACAATTGCTGTGAAACCCATCATGTGTTTTGGCCTGCTGTCGATTAGAAAGTTCAGTGCTGAGGTTTAAATCGTGCCATGTACAAACTGCAGTTCCGGCAGTAGAACTCACCAGCATCTGTGTGCGCCAGCTGGCACAGAGCACACAGGCGACCCCTAGTGGCAGGCCATGAAGTAGTCTGCTTAGTTGCTGGCCATTTTGTATGTACACCAATACCACTGGTCCTTGTAACAGTCCGGATGGGCAATTCCGTCCTATCACCATTTTGGGGGCGGACGTAAACTGCCTTCCTCCAGTCCTCATCGGGAGGTACATCAAGACGGACTGGACCTGGAACATTGGACCGTGTAGACTTCATGCAGGGGTATTTCTGAAGGTCCAAAGTATTTGCCATACTGTTGCTTTTTGGAAGAGTGTTCTGGCCAATGCCATGTCCCAGTCTGTAACGCACCAGAAAAGTGTCAAAATTATCAGGCAGCTCATGCTTGGCTTGGTGCAGTGGTCGACTCAGTGATGTCATGTGAGGCGAAACTTTGCAAAGTTGCTCTGCCCTAGTCTTGTCAGGAAGAACTGCTTGAATTAGTCTTTGCTTGATTACGTTTTCAACATTAATCTGGTCTTTTCTGATGGGTCTCTGTCCTAAGGTCAACTTCTTCTGTGAACGTGGCAGAGTACCGTAGTTCACTGCAACACTCTGGTAGTTCTCGTGGTTGAGAGCTTCACCCCGGTCAAACACAGCCAGAAATTTTTCGATGTTCTTGCCTGTTTTCCCAAAATAACAGTACATGTTAAAACCAGCATGGTGATCATATATAAACCAGCAACAACTACATTCATCGTAACTGATTGAAAGCTCAGTAAAACTGCTGCTTCAATCAATCATTGGCTGAAGTAACAGCAGATCACAAGAATTTCCACAATATTTCCCAAGATGTTGACTTTAGCTGTAGATCTTTTGATTGCTTTGCAACTTACTTACTCTAAGCACATGAATGGGACATGGAAACAAAATAGGAGCACCCAGATAACCCATGCATTCATAGCAAAAATGCACGAACGCCATACAGATAGTACCCAAGGTCAGAAGTGATCCGATGTACTTGGATCTGTGAGGAAGCAGTACCAACTGCTGAGCCACCAAACTGCTCTATATGCTGTAATAATAATCATTCATGATGCATCAGATGTAATCCACAGCAAGACTGCAATGTATACTTCTAGCCATTACTTACCACAGTATAAAAAACATATGCCATAAGCTTACCAAAAATATTATTTTACAAACATTTTCTGAATGCCGGCAAATGGTTAAGCAAGTTTTAGATTGCATGCAACACACATCAAAGTTGCTGGTGAATGCAGCAGGCCAGGCAGCATCTCTAGGAAGAGGTACAGTCAACGTTTCGGGCCGAGACCCTTCGTCAGGACTAACTGAAGAAAGAGCTAGTAAGAGATTTAAAAGTGGGAGGGGGAAGGGAAGATCCAAAATGATAGGAGAAGACAGGAGGTGGAGGGATGGAGCCAAGGGCTGTACAGGTGATTGGCAAAAGGGATATGAGAGGATCATGGGACAGGAGGCCCAGGGAGAAGGAAAGGGGGGGGAGCCCCAGAGGATGGGCAAGAGGTATATTCAGAGGGACAGAGGGAGAAAAAGGAGAGTGAGAGAAAGAATGTGTGTATAAAAATAAATAACGGATGGGGTACAAGGGGGAGGTGGGGCATTAGCGGAAGTTAGAGAAGTCAATGTTCATGCATCAGGTTGGAGGCTACCCAATGGAATATAAGGTGTTGTTCCTCCAACCTGAGTGTGGCTTCATCTTTACAGTAGAGGAGGCCATGGATAGACATGTCAGAATGGGAATGGGATGTGAAATTAAAATGTGTGGCGATCCTGCTTTCTCTGGCGGACAGAGCGTAGGTGTTCAGCAAAACAATCTTCCAGTCTGCCTCAGGTCTCACCAATATATAGAAGGCCACATCGGGAGCACCGGACACAGTATATCAATCACCCCAGCCGACTCACAGGTGAAGTGCCGCCTCACCTGGAAGAGCTGTCTGGGGCCCTGAATGGTGGTAAGGGAGGAAGGGTAAGGGCATGTGTAGCACTTGTTCCACTTACAAAGATATTAGATTGTTGAATTCAAGAGACCTCAGTCAACAATTTCAACACATTAGTTCTTTTATATCTGAAGACTAAGAAATACATGAAACACTGCAATGTGAAAAGAACACGAGATGGACAAGGATCTTATGGACAAACATAAGGACAAATATACATTGAAGATGCAAATGTTAGCATTTTGTAGAAGCAGGATTACCTGAAGCTCTGTTTGCATCACCAGACATGTTGGGCTGCAGTGGATCAGACGAAAGGTGCTGTGGTAGGAAGGGTTGATGTTGAGGGTAAGAGGCTAACACAAGAGGATCAGGGGAGGGGCCCCGGGCTATGGTCAAGGAAGAAGAACTGACTGATCTTTTTCGAGTCTCCACTTCTTTTCTTGGGGTTGCCATTGTTTCCTTGCAACATAAGTGGACATGATAAAATGAAGAGACATTACAGAAAGACACAGGAAATAAAGTGCCTCAAATTTAATCCTCTAAACTTTTGACTATATTGTCCAATTCACTAAGGGTTAATTCAGAAAGTAATATTTTATGTCTTTGTTGCCAGTTGCCACAGGAAGTTTTACTTACGATACTGTGAGGGATAATCACAGGGTTCTCTCGGTTAGCAAGGATAGTTCCACTCATGCTCCGAGCAATACGACGGAAATTTTCTGCACTGTAACTGTCATTTTCCACATTTTCTCTTGGAGCAACCTCATTGAAATGCACCTTGTAAAGCCAGATGTATAAATAAATACTTGGAAGTGAAAAGCTACAGAACAGTCCAAAAATTATGGGAATGCACTGAAATGCACTTGCATCATGCATTAATTTAACTACTCAATAAGCAGGTCCTATCTAATAATGTACATAACTGCATACAGTCTTAATCTTACATTATTTTCCTTCACATCAACTGGTAGTTTCTTGACCAGCCTTAAAATGTATCCACTGCAGTCCAGAAACAGGTCAATTTAAGATATTCTGATGAGAAATCATTGATCTAAAACATTAGATCAGTTGTTCTTTCCACAGATGCAGTTTGAACCTCTGAGTATTTTCAGCAGCTTGTTTTAATTTCATTTCTAAACATTTCATGAGATGATTTGTGCTGCTGATTAACTTATAGCTTGATTTCAGAATCAGATTTAACATCACCGGGATATGTCATGAAATTTGTTAACTTTACAGTAGCAGTATCATGAAATACATGATAAATAAATATAGAGAAACAAACTGAGTTATGTTAAGTGTGTGTATATGTGTGTGTATGTGTGTGTGTATATATATATATATATAGAGAGAGAGAGAGAGACACACACACACATATCTATACATATCTATGTGCGTGTGTATGTATATATATAGATATATATACATATATGTGTGTCTCTCTCTCTCTCTCTCTCTCTCTATATATATATATATATATATATATATATATATAGAGAGAGAGAGAGAGAGAGAGAGAGAGAGAGAGACACACACACACACACACACACACACACACACGCGTGTTAAAATAAGTAGTGCAAAATAACAGAAATAAAAAAAGTAGTTAATGGGTTCAATGTCCATTTGGAAATCGGATATCAGATAGCAGAGGGGATGAAGTTGTTCCTGAATCATTGAGGGCGTGCTTTCAGGCTTCTGTACTCCTTCCTGATGGCAACAATGTGAAGAGGACATGTCCTGCATGGTGGGGATCCCTTATGATGGACGCCACCTTCCTAAGGCACCACTCCTTAAAAATGTCTTGGATACTACGGGGACCGGAACTCATGATAGAGGTGACTAATTTTACAAGTTTCTGAAACTTATTTTGATCTTGTGTAGTAGCCCCCACCCCCATACTAGATGGTGAGGCAGTCAGTCAGAATGCTCTCCACAGTACATTTGTAGAAATTTTCGAGTGCATTGGTTGACAAACCAAATCTCCTCAAACTTTTAATGAGATATAGCCGCTGTCTTACCTTCTTTATAGCTGCATCAATATGTTGCGTCCAGATTAAGTTCTCAGAGGTACTGACACCCAGGAACTTGAAACTGCTCTCTCTCCACTTCTGATCACTCTATGAGGATTGCTTTGTGTTCCCTCATTTAACCTCCCAGAAGTTCACAATCAGTTCTTTGGTCTTGCTAGTTTCTTTTAACGCAGAGAGTGGTGAGTGCGTGGAATGGGCTGCCGGCAACGGTGGTGGAAGCGGAAACAGTAGGGTCTTTTAAGAGACTTTTGGATAGGTACATGGAACTTAGAAAAGTAGAGGGCTATGGGTAACCCTAGTAATTTCTAAGGTAGGGAACGTGTTCGGCACAACTTTGTGGGCCGAAGGGCCTGTACGGTGCTATAGGTTTTCTATGTTTCTATGTTTCTAATTTTGTGTGCAAGGTTGTTGCTGTGACACCATTCAACTAACTGGCATATTTCCCCGATCAAGCAGCAAGCAGGCATCATTGCTCCATTGCTTAGGCAGCTCTGACTTGCTTCCATATAGATTCTAATGTCATAACTGCCTTCCCAACACAGGCCACAGCAATGATGGAAGAGTACTGTCTCTAAATTGGTGACTGCAATGGTTGTCAACAAAGGCAATAGTGCTGTAGGCAGGAGGCACATCTTTACTCATGAGGAAAATATTAGATAAATATTTTTTTCTTAAAAAGCTACATATATTTTTTAAATTGACAATGTAAAACAACACCAAATTTTCATTTTAATCTGCTAAATGTCCACTTTATCCTCCATTGTACTATTTACTTGCAATTCAACATGCATAGCCTGAGGGAAACTAATTTACCATAAATGATTGAACACAGGGCATTTTATTACATGTAAAAGCAGACAAAATTACTTCAATTTAGAATGAAGTTTATAAAATGAAGAAACGAGGTGCTAGAGAAACTTAGTGCATCAGGCAGCATTTCTGAAAGGAAATGGACAGCTTATAAAAGGAAGAATTAGTGTTTTGTCTTACAAAGCTTTCAGTACCTTTGTGCTCACTGGTACAGCTGCTCGATAAGCATTGCGCTCAATCTCTGCAGTTGGGGTCTTTGATCGCCCTCTTTCAGGGAGAGAGGAGTGTTTTCTTGTAGCATTTACTGCAGAAACTAGTGACATAAAATCAAAAACATTTATTTTACTTTAAATGACATAATATAATTAGAGATATGATTTTAATTCATTCGGTCTTCAATGAGTGATCTATATTCCATAATAGTAAACTATTTTTTTCATTTAACAGTATCCTCAAAATATCCACAAAAGATTTAAGCTAATCCTAATAATTCCTATGTAAACCCAGCTATAACATCTAGAAAAGTTCATGGATATGTCTAATAAAGGCTCTGGATCTTCTGGTTACATTTGTGTTCCACTCCAATATTTCTGAACATTGATTACTACAGCAGTAAGTTGGCCAGTCTGTGTGAAATTAGATAAAATATCTAATTAGATAAATTAGATAAAAATATATAGGTAAGGAGTTAGAAACATGGATGGCTGTGCACCCAGAACGAGTGATTGAGAATGTGAGCCAAGCATGAAATTGAGATCAGGAACTGGAAACCAAACCATAACAGGAATTGTGGCTGGGACGGTGGGTGAGCAGGGAGGCTATGGGTGAAGGGGTCCTTTGATTGAAACCAGATATATATATATGCAAGAGAGCAAAGGCATATGTGCTGAAAAATCTGCAAGTGCAGAAATAAGAGAAAAAATTGATTATTTTATTGTTGGCTTTAATTCTGATTTTACTTCATGATGAACTGGCATCTGCAAAAGACATCTGGGAATGAATTGTGAAACAATTTAAATTCAACTCTGCTGTCATTTTTTTAATTTAAAAAAATAGCAAATGTGCTTTTAAAATATTCCATTTTAACAGAAAAAACCATCTTTATATATTAGAATCTGTACTAAATATGAAGAATTTCAGATTATTCAATTTAATTACAGCTTTAAGTTCAAGTTTAGTACATAAATCTAGATGTAAAAAAACTGACAAAAGTGTCCACAAGAGGTCTATTTAGGAAAAATAATCAATTGGCACTTAGCGCCAAAAACATAATGAAACACTGCTTTAGTCTTTTCCGCAGTCATGTGATTGAGTGCAAGAACTTGAGAAGTCAGTCTGCCTTTGCACCATTTTAATCCTCCAAATAAAGGAATGTTTCGGTTGGAAATTAAAGAAATGCACTCAATTTTGCAATCTAATTTTAACACGATTATAAACTCAATTGTTGGCAATAATATTGTCCTTATTATTAATGTCCAAGATAGATTCAGGTCTAGGTTTAGAATCCATTATGTGATGCGAAACAAAGACAATTTTTATTAAGCATATTTAAGATGCCTTTAGAAGTACCAGCTAAAATAGCTCCATCACCATAAGATGAACATCTTCCTCATTTAACGCTGCTCGTTAAGTAACCACCAGCTACTCAAGCTTCTTTATTTCGTCAGCTACTAAAGCTCTCAATTGTTATGCCCATATTTCAATAGTCCAATAAATCTCTCGCCAAACACCCTCAATCTATTCTGCAAACTTGCTGTGCATATCCTAACTCACACCAAGCTCTATTTATCCATCATCCAGCACTTTGTGGCCTACTGGGTTCTCAGTTAGGCAAAAGCATGATTTTAAATTGCCATGCTTTCTTTCAAATTCATTCATGGTTTTGCCTCTTTCCTGTCTCTCTTTTCCCTGTGAGCAACTGAGATATTTGTATTCTCCAGTTTGGTCTCTACCAAATTTAATGTCTCCAGTATGTCATCAGCTCCCACAATTTTAAGCTCAGAAATTCCCTCAATAAAGCTCTCTTCTTTTATTTATTTAAAATGCTCCTTTAAAGCCTGCCTCTTCGATTAAGCTTTTGGTCTTGGTTTTCTAGTTTCTCATTCTGCAGCTTGGCATTTGATTCCATTTAATAACAGACTCCCATGAGCAAGTCCAGGATGTACAAGTAATTAAATTTGGCCATAATCAAAATGGATGAAAGTTATGAATTTATTCAGGGCTACTTTACTGCTTTACAATAGGTGAACTACTGAATGGGGAAACTAGAACTGAATCAGGTATAAAAGTGGTACATAGATTTGGGTGGTTTCAATATATTTAGGGGCAAAAAAGATTGAAAGTAAAGTAGTAGTTTGCAAATAAAAGACCTTTTTTTTGCAGCAGAGTATTGACAGTAGCTCACAGTACTCTGAATGCTAGGTGGAATCAATAAGCTACATGCCTACGTAGGTGCAAGGAAATAGAACTGTGATAAAAGTAAATGTGAGGACGAGGAAATCAAGAATTCTTCTTCTTTAGCAGTCGAGATTCCTTGAATAATTTGCAAAACAGTGAAATAGACATGAGGCTACCCAGTTATGACAAGTTTTAATTCACGTTTTACTGCATTCTAGCAATCAATCTTTTCAGGAAACTCACTGGTTCCTTCTCAGAGCTTAAACAAGATCTTCAATCCTGAAGTAATTGGTCACTAATTACTGAATACTATAAACAGTACATTCAAAGTTTAGTCATAGTTTCTATAAAATAGGAAGAGGTATTTTTCATTCATATGTTGCGCCTTCTTACCTGGTTTTGTGCTATTTTGCTTGGTGGCCTTCTCAGCCGATTGTCTACTTGGTAGGTATCTTCTACTCTCGGAAGCTTGCAGACTTGCTTGATAAAGGGATTCCAACTCTGAAAACTCAAGTTCCATGTCTTGATTTTTATTATCAATCAACTGCACTTGTTGCCCATGACCATGCAAATGTTGTTGTTCACTGCTTTGGCAAACCGACTGAGGCACATAGTGTTCTCTAATATCATCAATCCGTTGGTCTACAGCTACAGGAGGACTCGTGGAATACCCAAGCTGCTGCCTCATTGGCGCAGAGTTGTTGTTAGAACAGGCTTCTCTGAAAAGTGACTGGACAGTGTTTAGGCATCTTTGCTTATATATCTCATCTGTCAGAGGATCAGATGAAGAACCTGGTCTTTCCGAGAGACAGCTCAGATCTCTTGCAGCAGTGTTAGTCTTTGCTCTATAGGAAGGAACAGACACCTCAGCTTTACAATCTAAAGGTCCATCTGAAACCTGGGGAGAATATAAGCTGTCACTAGGCCACTTTGCACTGTCCAACTGATCCTTGCCCTGAAGAATTACTACCTGTTGATTAATATTCAGCGGTAGCTGCAAAACTTCCTGATCAATTTTCTTTGGCCGAAAATTGGAATATGCTCTTTTATAATTGCCATCATCACTTTCCTGGCCCAACCTGGTATTTAATCTTTGAATTGGTGCTATCATTGACTTTACATTACCCATATCAACTGCTGGCTTGATCTTTGGTGAATGGACACCTTCAATCTCTGAGTCGAACTCCAAATTCAAATCACTTCTGTGCGATTCATGGGTAGACGACAGTGCAGGAAACCAGTTCAAGTTTGTAGAAGACAAGGTTGTACACTGAGATATACTGGAGTCAGTTGTGTTATATTCAAGTTGTTTTGAACTGAAATGCACAGGAGGATTGGTCTTTGGATACTTAAGCATTCCATCCTTTTGTGTTGACGCCTGACTGTGGGGAGATGATGATGAAAATGTGTGACTCACATCTCCATGTTCAGCAGTAAGCAAAGGCAAAGAGCCATGTTTGTTCATTTTCAGTTTGTGATCAAGTGGAAAACAATCCAATGACTCTTCATTCATCAGATCGTCATTATTATTCAATTGATGAACATCCATTGTACCCCTTGTACATTTCTCCTCCATCTTCTCCCCTGGAACCCAATTGTAGTTGTGAAAAGTTGGAAGCTCATAGGTATTTTGAGCAGATTGGTTCTGTTTCAGTTCAGGAGTCAATGTAGCAGAAGCTTGGCCATGCGATTCGGAGTGAGGGCTGTGTGACCGGGGTGTATGCTGGACTTGTAGTTGATGATGGGAGGCAGGAAAGACTGGGGAAGATTTGGGCCTGTGGTCTGGCTCACTGATGGGTTCCATTACTCTCTCTGATGCTAACAGTATTTGGACCTGGCCAGCCTGCATACTGAAATAAAGAATGGCATTAGTTCCAAAATTTAGTTCTGAATATTATTCAATGCCCACACACAGCACATTTAATGCTTATCTTTACCAATAAATTAATTTAATTAATCTCTACATTTAAAATTGTATATCAGAATCCAATTGATTATAGAAAGAGTCATCCTGCATTCAACTTGAATTGCTCAGAAAGAGTGGAAAAAGTTGAAATCAACTCAGGTCAAAATGCATGAGAAAATGAAAACCACATATGTTCTGCAGTGGAGTCTCAATGCACATTTCAAAATCCCATTTTGCAAATATGATTAGAAGGTTAGAAATCATTATAAACAACAAAAGAGGCAGCCAACACCACATAACCCTTTGTTCAAATCTTTTAAATTTATAAAGTTATGAATGCATGACTTAATATTTGTTCTATTGCAATTTTAGATCCAAAGAAGTGGTATTCTTTAAATCAGTGCAAGTGCCATGATACCACAGAGGTTCTACAGGTTACTTTTTATACATGGCACCTTAAGAAAATTTCAAAATACACTTACTTAAATAAGGCTAATTTTTATGTCTTATTTCACAGGATAGCTTCCTTGATGCTCAAATTGCATTTATCTGATATCATGCCCCTCTTAATCCTAAAGATACTACCTTTTGCATTCAGTCACAGGATCCCCAGGTGGAGGGGAGTGGATGGTTTGTTGCATGCTCTCCTGCAGACTTCGAATCTTCTTCATGCAAATATGCAGCTTCTTATCAGCAAGGGCTCTGCTGTGTGTGATGGTATTGCCTTCATGCATAGCAAGTCTTAGTTTAGCTAAAATGCAAAACAGCAGAAAAAAAAATGCACACGCAGACCCAAACAACATGCAGTTGTAAAATAGAAATATGAGAAATTCACAAAATGCGCTGATGAAATGTTAGTGGTGTTTGTAAGTAATCTATTAACAATGCTGTTACAGAAAAAGTTGTTTGCAAACAAGAACTTATCCAACATCAAAACAAATGATGAATGTGTCATATCTTATGAGGAATACACATGACTCCACATAACTAAGCGAAAGCCAAATGAAAAGCAAAGTGAATGAGAAGCACAAACATTACTTTTCAACAAAAAATGCTAAAAAACATGGAAATGTTCAAGAGCATGAAGGAAATGTGCAATCATATTTACCTAATTTGCAGTATTGAGAATCTGTATTTTCAATCAATATCAAACACCAAGAGTTTTAAACTACCAGTTAGATTCAATGGAACTATAGAAATTTTGAACATCTTTGGCTTAAACAAAATGAAAAGTTAAAAATCAACTGTTTTAAGCACAGAGCAACACACACAAAACCATGGAGGAACTCAGCAGGTCAGGCAGTGTCTAAGGAAATGACTAAGCAGTTGATGTTTCAGGCCAAGACCATTCATCAGGATCCAAAACGTCCCGGCCTGAAACATTAATTGTTTATTCACTTCCATGGATACTGCCTGACCTGCTGAGTTCCTCCAGCATTTTGTGTGTGTTGCTCTGGATTTGTAGCATCTGCAGAATCTCTTGTGTTTATGTTTTAAGCACATTTTAGAATAAACATTAAGAAAGCTATTAATTGTTCTGAACAAAACGATAAGACACTGGTTCTACATACTGTATTAATTTGAAAATTCAGATACTCTTGTCATTTCAGAATAAAAACTCTCCATAAAATATTTAATGAAAAGACTTCAAAACCATTTTTTAAGCCTGTAGTATTTCCAATTGGCAACTGGTATGCATATAAAGAAAAAAAGTGAGCAACTGATTCACTTTCTAGCCAAGTGAAGGATCTCATAACTGGTTAGCATAGCTTTTAGTCTGCAAGCAGCAGAGGCAGTTAGGGTTACTTACACACAGCTTCATTGCAGAGATTGAGCGCTGCAGCCAAGTCATCCTTTTGTTCAAGATGGAAAGACTGTTCTAATAGAGAGTCTACCTCCTGCAATGACCTCTCAAACTTGTCAGTCTTCCCTGCAGAAGCAACACCAGGGTATTTTTTTTCCACATGCACATAATTAAACATTTACTGCAATCCAGTATCAAAACATAGCATCGGCTGATAAACTAATTTTCAACATTTTATAAATTCGCCTTTATCAAAACTTTAGTAAAAATTTCAAACTAGTGAGAGAAAATTAAAAACATATTCTAGTCTACAAATTTCCCTCCCCAAAATTCAATCAAGTTCAAACCCAGTAATCAGTATATGGTGACCTTAAGGGACAGTAAATGTTAAGAGACTATGATGTGGTTTAATGACCTCTATTGCAAATACTCAATCTGAGAAAGGTCACACAATCGGCAAGGAATGAGAATAGATGGGTTCCTTCTCAGAATCCAGAAAAATAAATACAGAAGTGACCACCTCTGCTTCTGCAGTTTTGGAGAGATAACCTATTAATAATGCAGTGGAAATTAGTGACCTGGAAGTGCTAGAAGTATGGATCATACTGCACTGAAGAGTACATAAACACCAGTCCTGCACTATACACAGCCTTGGATGATTCAGTAAACTGCAACATTAAAACAGCTCTATTAAAGCAGAAAGACAGAAAATTAGCAAAGAGTAATCCAATGACAATCAGGTCAGGTACATTGTAAAGCCATTTAGGGGAAATAGGGAGATATGGAAATGGTCCAAAATAAAGAAGAAAGAATAAATTCCTTTATGTTCAAATGATAAGTTTCCCATTTATTCAAGGCTATTCAAGTGACTAACTACAGTAAAACACAAGTAAATTACCTAAGTTTCATTAAGATTATGCAATTTAACATAATCTGCATAATAGATGCCACAGTAGCATAGCAGTTAGCATGACACTATTACAGCTCAGTGTCAGAGGTCAGAGTTCAATCCCAGCATCCTCTGTAAGGAGTCTATACGCCCTTCTTGAGGAATGCATGGGTTTCCTCCAGGTGCTCCTGCTTCTTCCCACAGTCCAAAGATGCACCAGTTGATAGGTCAACTAACCATTGTAAATTGATTAGCCTACGATTAATCAGGGGCTGCTGGGCAACACTGCTTGAAAGGCCAGAAGGAGCTGCTCCACACTGAGGTGGCAGTTCTCCAATATTGAGACAAATTTCAAATGCATGTAAATGCAATACTTGTAAGGCACCAAAACGCATTATACTGATAGTTGAGGTATTTCTCCTTCAGTTTGTTTTTACCCCCAACATGCATGAATTTTATAACTATAAATCTTGATAGCATACAGACAAAAATACAGAAGTAGTTTTCTTGTAAGATTTCTTTGAGTCATATTGGAAGATTTTGTTTTGCAAGCCAGTCATTAATCTTTTAAAGCAAAATGGAAATTTACTAGTACAACTAATTCCGGCTACCAAGTTCTGCTCTGTGATTTGAAGCTGAATGAGCTCTTCTGTGAGATTCATCTTTCCTTACAATTGCATGGAATTTCTCACATGTTCTGTAGATTGCATGTTATTAATCAGGTGAACAAAAAGTGAAATTCAGAAATCAATGGATTTAAATGCAATCATATGCATCAATACCACAGGGGACATGTAGGAGAGCCTGTAATGACATTATGACAATACCAGAAAAATGAGCATAATATTTTTAACAGCTCTCTAAAATGGAAGAGGCAAACATCAAAAACTGCAAAGATCAAATTTGAAAGGATTGCCTTCAGATTGTATATGTCTATTGTGATAGTTTTTTTAAAAAAAAGGCTTAGAACTTTTAAACATTAATTCAATTCTGTTCAAATCAGCTTCCAACAAATATTGTATTACAGGGTGTAGACCAAACAGCAGGGAAACACTCACCCTGATTTTGTAGTTCATCCAGGTCCATGAATTTGCTAGGCCGTGGGTTGAATACCATTGCTGCTTCCTTTTCCCTCAATTTCTTTCTCCTCAGTTCCTCCTCTTTAGTTCTTCTTTTAATCTCCTCTTCCAGCTCATCTAATTCACTTCGCAAGGGATTACTGTGATTTTCAACTGAATGAAGAACATATAAAATTGTCACTGCCATTATAAACATTTTATTCATAAAACATTACTATTTCCAGAAAGTACTGAAAGAGTTACAGTGTGCACATTTTTAAAGCACTGTACAATTTTGAATAAATATGAAGGTATGCATGTATTTTAAGGTGGATCAGAGCTGGGGCTGCAAACTTCACCTGTGGCTCAAGATGCCTAACAAGGGCTTTTGGTGCATTTTCTTTTACATGAAATTTGGTACTGCATTGCATTTATATGTCTAGTCATCAACAATTAAACTGCTGACAGGCGCCAGGAACCCTCATCTTAACAATGATAGTGTCTAGCAGACGATTGCTATTTGCAACCATATTCTGGCAGAAGTGCCAAGAAGGTAATGATTAACTGTGTTATCACTCCAAAATTACCCAGTTATAGCCATTAGCTAGCAAATTCCACGAAGAGGTACCATAAACCTGCAATGATTATTTTGTGATGTTGTAAGTGTTTTTGCTGCCTCTGAATTTATTTTCAGGGAGCAGGATATTTCAAGAGCATTTAGAGGCTTTTTTGTCTGATGCTAGCACATCAAATGGCAAGCTTTCTTACTCAAGCAAGTTCTCAGGGTATCTAATTTAATCTTGTTCAGTACCACCACAGATAGTAAAAATTGGAAAAGATTAGCTCCAATTTTTAGTTTCATACTTGTCCGCCTAGTGAGGAAGAAAGAATGGGAAAGAGTCTAGGCTAAATATAATTTCTAAATATTGAAAAGAGAAAAGCTAAGTGAAGACCAAGAGAAATATAAGTGAGATATAATTCTCATAAAATTACACAAGATCTTCATTGTTAAAACTAATGGCTAGACAGCAAAATAAATTTAAAATAATTATTATAATCTCTCCCAAATCCAATATTTTGTCCAGACATCAGTACATAACTAATTTGAACCATCAACAGGCATGGTGTCAAGTTCCAGTGTTAAGTGCAAGTGGGGATTAACGAACTTGTATTCTCGTTCTCATCAACTATACCAAGTATTTGTCAAAGGCAGCTGCTGTACTGCTCTTCCAAGAATACCATTAACCAGCAGACACTGAAGGTCAATGTTTCTACCATTCAGAGACATGAAAGCTTTCCTAAGTATCTACACAGTACAAAACAGAACTGAAACACGTGGTGAGCTCATCCTAATGTATTTAGCACTATACTTCTATTTCTAGCATGAAATCAGTACATTTCTCTAACATAATTTAACTCGCTGATTCTACTTGTCACTCAGCAAAATTAATAACACATTAGAGTGAAAAAAGATCATTATACTAAACACAGTCCTGAACTGTTAGAAATGAAATTTAGCTCAGAAGCGATTGTGGGCACCGAAAGACTTTCAACTGTGCTTTTCAAGACCTCAGAATATCCCAAAACACTTAAGGACATTTTTGACATTTAATCATGATTTTCATGACATAAACTATGCACAGAACAATGTCACAAACAATAATGTAACAAATGCCCCATTTGACATCCAATTTATGTCATTGTGAAGATTTCCAAACAATCCAGACCCCTCACAGCCTGCTAGTCATCAACTACAGCTCAAACATCAATACCACAACACCAAAAAAAGCTTATCTCTAAAATTCTGAACCTTGGCATTAAGGACGAGACTTCCTGATTGGCATACCATTTCATCTACCCCAACCTCAACACTGGTGCTCCTCAGGGTTTTGTGCTGAATCTTTGTTCCACTCACTGCATTCCTAGCAGTGTGTGGCCAAAGTACAGCACCAGCTCAATCTTTACATTCATCAGTGATTTTACTGTTATCGATCAAATCATCAACAATGATCAGATGGAACTTTGTGTCATGGTATCATAATAACAACTTAAAATAAAAAGATGAGGGAATCTGATGCTGACCTAAGGAAAGTTGGGGGTGGGGTGGGGGTGAGAGGGGTGCTTAATGAATGTAACCCTACCCTCATCAACTGGCCTGCTGTAGAAATGGCTGACATCTTAAAGTACTTTGACATCCATGTCATCAGCAACCTCACCTCGATGATCTGGGAAGCACACCAGCATATTCACTTTCCTGGGCAGCTGAGAAGATTCAGCATATCCAAGAGCTTTCTTTCAGACTTCTACAGGTTCACTATAGTGAGTCACCTAATGGATTGCTTCTTAGCCCAGTATAATAATTGCTATGCTCCGGGCCAGCTGAACTTGCAGAAAGTGGTAAACACAACTCAGTCCATTACAGGCTTGTCATTTCCTTCCATCCAACCTGCTGAGAGTTGATACAGGATGCTTGGAAGTCCAGACATCTAGACTTAAGAACAGCTTCTTCGCCACTGCTATCAAACACTGAATGAACCTTCCACACACCCTTCCCAATGGTGCTTTCATTTTCGCTTATCACTACATTAGTTATCTACTGATTGCACCACAATCTCTGCACAATTCTGCTGTTTTGCAGTCGTCATTATTTATTATTACCATGTATAATATCTTCTCTGTGAGCTTCATGCAGATAAGTTTCATTTGCGCTCTGACATCGTTGACAATAAACTAATCTATTCTGATCTAATTCTCTCAAAATTATGGCCACTTTCTGCAGTACACCATTCTTTACTGCACTATTCCCACCACAAAGGATGATCTCATACATTTCCCATATTATATTCCAGCATATCCTCACTCATTCAACTTGCCGTTTATATCACCAAAGTGTCTCTGCATCTTCCATCCATCTGACATAACACACAGCATAATATCATCAGCAAATCTGAATATACAGTGGCATGCAAAAGTTTGGGCACACCTGGTCAAAATTTCTGCTACTGTGAGTAGCTAAGCAAGTAAAAGATGAACTGATTTCCAAAAGGCATAAAGAAGTTAAAGATGCAAACAACAGGAATTCTGCAGATGCTGGAAATTCAAACAACACACATCAAAGTTGCTGGTGAACGCAGCAGGCCAGGCAGCATCTCTAGGAAGAGGTACAGTCCACGTTTCAGGCCGAGACCCTTTGTCAGGACTAACTGAAGGAACAGTTAGTAAGAGTTAGTAAGAAGTTAAAGATGACAAGTTTCTTTAATATTTTAAGCAAGAAAACTTCTTTTATTTCCATCTTTTACAGTTTCAAAATAACAAAAAAGGAAAAGGGTCCGAAGCAAAAGTTTGGGCACCCTGCATGGCAGTACTTAGTAACACCCGCTCTGGCAAATATCATAGCTTGTAAATGCTTTTTGTAGTCAGCTAAGAGTCTTTCAATTCTTCTTTGGGGGATTTTTGCCCTTTCCACTTCACAAAAGGCTTCTAGTTCTGTGAGATTCTTGGGCCGTCTTGCATTTTTTTGAGGTCTATCCATAGATTCTCAATGACGTTTAGGTCAGGGGACTGCGAGGGCCATGGCAAAACCTTCAGTTTGCACCTCTTGAGGTCATCCATTGTGAATTTTGAGGTGTGTTTAGGATCATTATCCTGTTGTAGAAGCCATCCTCCTTTCATCTTCAGCTTTTTTACAGACGGTGTGATGTTTGCTTCCAGAATTTGCTGGTATTTAATTGAATTCATTCTTCCCTCTACCAGTAAATGTTCCCTGTGCACTGGCTGCAACACAAGCCCAAAGCATGATCGATCCACCCCCGTGCTTAACAGTTGGAGAGATGTTCTTTTCATGAAATTCTGCACCCTTTTTTCTCCAAACATACCTTTGCTCATTGCGGCCAAAAAGTTCTATTTTAACTTCATCAGTCCACAGGACTTGTTTCCAAAATGCATCAGGCTTGTTTAGATGTTCTTTTGAACCTTTTGAACAGAACTTTTTGGCCGCAATGAGCAAAGGTATGTTTGGAGAAAAAAGGGTACAGAATTTCATAATAATAACACCTCTCCAACTGTTAAGCACAGGGGTGGATCGATCATGCTTTGGGCTTGTGTTGCAGACAGTGGCACGGAGAACATTTACTGGTAGAGGGAAGAATGAATTCAATTAAATACTAGCAAATTTTGGAAGCAAACATCACACCGTCTGTAAAAAAGCTGAAGATGAAAGGAGGATGGCTTCTACAACAGGATAATGATCCTAAACACACTTTAAAATCCACAATGGACTACCTCAAGAGGCGCAAGCTGAAGGTTTTGACATGGCCCTCGCAGTCCCCCGACCTAAACATCATCGAAAATCTGTGGATAGACCTCAAAAGAGCAGTGCATGCAAGACGGCCCAAGAATCTCACAGAATTGGAAGCCTTTTGTAAGGAAGAATGGGTGAAAATCCCCCAAAGAAGAATTGAAAGACTCTTAGCTGGCTACAAAAAGCGTTTACAAGCTGTGATACTTGCCAAAGGGGGTGTTACTAAGTACTGCCACGCAGGGTGCCCAATCTTTTGCTTCAGGCCCTTCTCCTTTTTCATTATTTTAAAACTGTAAAAGATGGAAATACAAAAGTTTTCTTGCTTAAAATATTAAGGAAATGTGTCATCTTTAACCTTATGCTTTTTGGAAACCAGCTCATCTTTTACTCGCTTAGCTATTCACAGTAACAGAAATTTTGACCAGGGTTGCCCAAACGTTTGCATGCCTTTGTATTACACTCGGTATCCTCATCAAAATTACTGATTTAGACTGTGAACAGTTGGGTCTTTGGCACCAATTCCTTTGACACCCAATGTCACACCCTCCCACTAGAAAGTGGTCAGCTTCTGAGTCCTTGATGCACTATGTCACCTACAATCCCACATTCTCTTTGTTGAATCATCACAAATCTATCTGACAATTCTTATACACCGCATCATCTAAATTCTCTGATCTATTTTGCTAGTCAAACCTTGAATAACTCCAACAGATATGTCAATGATGATTCTCTCTCATAAATCCATTTTACACTGCCTATTTCTTTTATTATCTTGTCTGTGTCTTGCTACTAATTTGTAATAATAACTTCTAGTGATTGCCCTTTTATAAATCAGGTTAACTCAGCAACAGTTCGAATATTCTCTCCCCCTCCTTTATTAAATAATGGGATTTAATTTTTCTTCCTTCCAATCTGTGAAACCTATTCCACTGTCAAAGAAAATTTCCCGTCCTGGGGTTCGTTAATTTTCAGTCCATTAATTACTCCAGTGCTTTTCTGAGCTGTTCATTGACTCTAGATCTATCATTCTCATTCTCCACTATTTTTGGGTGGTTTTTTTTGGGTGTCTTTTTCCATAAGCCTTACATGAATATTTGGCTTCAGCTAAAGATAAGGAGCATTTGCTATGGAACATTTGAGAGAGCTGGGCAGAATCAGATTTCTGAAAGACTGTAGTTTGGTTTGGGGTCTCTTGCAGACCACTAGGGAAGCTGCACGGAGGATCCCACCCAAAGGGGAGACCCTATTGTAAGAAGTGCTTTGTGCAGACGAATGGTTCAAATGAGTGTAAGTGCCAATACTCCTGAGTTAGCCAGTTCATTCAAAATGGTCTTCAAGGGAAGTTTGAACTGTGGCTGGTGTCCTTCATGCAGAATGTAGGTTCAGCGTGTGAATAATCAAAGCGAAGCATTCGGATTACTTAAGAAACTAGCTCCAATGTTTATGTGCTTATTTGGACTGGTTTAACTGTAATGGGCCCTTTTATTTTTTATTTTCTTTTTCTGTTAACCACTTATTAAAGTTTAAATATTGGGAAATATATTTCCTTTGTAATTTTATGCCAGTGTACGAGCTGTTATTTTTCTGGCAAACAATAATTTTCCCCTCATCAGGACTAACTAAGTCCTGACGAAGGGTCTCGGCCCGAAATGTCGACTGTACCTCCTCCTAGAGATGCTGCCTGGGGCCTGCTGCGCTCACCAGCAAATTTGATGTGTGTTACTTGATTTCATATAAGACCATGCTCCTGATTACAACAGTCTAAGACAATCTAGAGAACTAAGCAATGAGAAAATAAGTTAGTACGGTCACATTATTTTGAGCTGCTCTGTATGTATTATATCTACATGGTATCTGTCCCACATTGCTGAGTTAATTAAATTTGTTTTCAACACTACTAATGTTTTTATTCCATTTAAAATTACAAATAATTGAAAAGTTAGGACAAAAATATTAGGCCTTCAGAATAAAAATGGAAAGGTGAAAGAGAAGAAAAGGAAATAAATCGCTGTTAAAAATGTTCATATCATTTCTATTTGATCTTGAAACATGATTTGTCTAATTGTGTTTATTGGTTTACTTCCTTTAAGAAACCCCCTGGTTTCTTTGGCTGCGTAAGTCTAGGGAAGACACGCTCTGGTCCTGCCAAACTCATGAGATTGAAACTGCTCACCCACCCCAAACCCTGGTTTGTGTGGATGCTGTGTAATTTGCTACCCTGTTAGAAATTAGTGCCACAATTTAGTACACTGCATACGATTAAAAGAAATATATTTATGAATCTTAACTAAAGGATTAGTAAAGAAAATCAAAAAGAAAAGGGCCCATTTTAATTAAACAGTCAAATATACACAAGTTGGAGCTCAACGTTTCACTATGTTCACCAATCTTCAATCGATCATCGCCCCTGGCTTCAAGACCCAAGTCCAACCTTAGTGTTCCTCACCAGAAAAACCTCCCCTCAGTTCTACCATAATTGGAAGGCACACATTCCTTATCATTCTTTATTCTTCAACAATAACCCGAACAGACTGACGGTAGAACAGACTGCTCTTACAGAACTGCTAAATGAAAAACATACAGCATAATAATATGAACCGGGCATTACATTTACTTTGTCAAACTAGTCAAAAATGATTGTTGCAGCCAACATCAGAATCAGGTTCAATATCACCGGCGTATCTTGTGAAATTTGTTAACATTGAGGCAGCAGTACAATGCAATACATGATAAATATAGAAAAAATGAATTACAGTAAATATATATGTATATTAAATAGTTAAACTAAAATAAGTAGTGCAAAAACAGAAATTATAAAAAAAAAGTAGTGAGGTAGTGTTCACTAGAAAGTAACCTGGATCTTTCTCCCATTGATGGGTATGCAAATGAACAGAATCAACTGCCAGCCAGCCTCTTAAGCCGCACAGAGTCATATGAAAGCACTAAGTTAGAACATGATACACGTCTTCCCCAGTTACAACTACCTGCACAGCATAAGTGAGTGTTTAGGACACAGGTAGCATGGATTCATCAACTATAGGAAGACTACAAGTATCCTCTGCTGTTGAGAATGGAACCCTGTTGTAACTTGGGGAAGACTTCAAGGAAAGAATAACGCCTTCCCAATTCCTCCTTTGAACCACAGTATATCAAGTGGTCATCAAACTTAAATTGAATGTTTTATATAATCAAGTGGAAATTGAGCAGCCACTCTGTTCCTATAAGCTAGTATTTTTTTCCACAGCGAAAATAATCTGGAGGTAGAAGAATCAACAGCTGCTTGCAGTCCACAACATCCAAATATAATGAGTTGCAGTGCTCAAAGCATTTCTTTCTCATTTCCAACTTCAAAGCAATGCTATAGAACAGTTCAAGTGTTAAGCCACAATTCATTCATCAGTTATCTGAAAGTTCACTTTGATTGTAACAGCTGAACTACACAGTGTAGTTCAAACATGCTAGCCACCCATATTCCAAGTGCTCCAGCTTAAAATATCAAGTTTATTCATCGCGAATTTAAGCTCTCATGAAGGAAGAACCACCTTCCTCTTCTGTGATGCTCAGTGGCTTCAAGATATGCTGTATGGGGGCAAAGCACCAGCCATTGCTACTTTCCTCCACTAGATGGTGCATGTACCTTTTTCTGTGAATTAACTGTCACATACAATATTTTACCACAGATGACAATGGCTTAACAACAGGCCACTAGACCACATGCAGAGAACTGAGAAAAGGTGAATGACTAAGCAATTCACCATGGCACAAGATTTTAATGATCAAGGCCAGTTCTGATGAATAAGAGAGAATCTGTGGCTGGACTCAATCTGCATACAAGTGGTGAATAAAAAATACAACCTTTACAATGTGAAATAATAAAGATATGGGGTACAAATTACAACAGGAGATAGAAAAGGCATGTAAAAGGGCAATGTTACAAAAGTCATGGGTGATTTCAATATGCAGATACATTCGGAAAATCCAGTTGGTGCCTGATCCAAAGAGATGAACTTTGTAGAATGCCTATGTAATGGCTTTTCAGAGCAGCTTGTGGACAAGCCCACTAGGAGAAAGGTAATTCTGGATTGGATGTTGTGTAACGAACCAAATCTGATCAGGGAGCTTAAGGTAACGGAACTCTTAGGAGCTAATGATCATAATATGAGAGAAATCACCCTGTAGTTGAGAGTGAGAAGCTAAAGTCAGATGTATCTCTATTACAGTGGAGTAAAGTGGCAGGAGAGAAGAGCTGGCCAAAGTTGATTGGAAAGGGACACTAGCAGCAGGGATGATAACAGACCAGCAATGGCTGGAGTTTCAGGAAGCAATTCAGAAGGCACAGGTTAAATACATCCCAAAGATGAAGAAGTATTCTAAAGGGAGGATAACACAAATGTAGCTGACAAGAAGTCAAAGGCAGCATAAGAGAGGGCTGCATAAGAACTGAGAGAGCATATAATGTAACAAAACTGAATGGTAAATTAGAGGATTTGGAAGCTTTTAAAAACCATCAGAAGGCAACTAAAAAATCATAAAGAAAGAAAAGATTAAATATGAAGGGAAGGTGATCAATAATATCAAAGAAAATATAAAACGTTTTTTCAGATATAAGAGTAAAAGACAGGTAAGAATGGATAATGGACAGCTGGAAAATTATACTGCAGAAGTAGTAATGGGGGACAAAGAAATGGCGGGCAAGCTTAACAAGTACAGGTGCACATTCCTTTATCCAAAATTCTGAAATCCAAAAAGCTCCGAAAACCAAAGTTTTTTTCGCCAACAGCTGGCGTCACACAGGTGTGATGTGGCAGCACTAGCACAGGCCGCCAGACGTCATTTGTGGTTTAGTGCTCGTACTGGTTACACGTGCATTTGCTGTTCGCTGATATTTTGTGTTCACTGTTGACTTTGTGTTTAATTTCACTGTGAAAATGTCAAAAAGAGCTGCAGATACCCCTATGGGTAACAATGAGAAAAAGAGAAGGAAGCATCTATCATTATCAATAACACAGAAAGTGGAATTATTGCAGAAGCTTGATCGTGGTGTGTCTGTGTGGCATCTTACTAAAGAAAATAGTGTCGGAACTACCACTGTATATGATTTAAATAAACAGAAAGACAAGTTACTGAAGTTTTATAGTGACAATGATGGTCTACATTTATTCCAATAAGTCATTTACCATGTGTTTTATTCGGTTCGTTTGAAGCTGTATATTTTTATGTTTTATTGAATGTTTTTGTTGGAAATAATTTTTTTTTCTTGTCATTATTCCCTAAACAATACAGTATAGCAACTATTTACATAGCATTTACATTGTATTAGGTATTATAAGTAATCTAGAGATGATTTAAAGTATACGGGAGGATGTGCGTAGGTTTGGTGCGCCGCTGGGTCCTAAAGTCCGCCGCACTAAGAAAAGTTAAATAAGGGACTTGAACATGTGTTTTTTTTTGGTATCGGCGGGGGGGAGGGGGTCTGAAATCCGAAAAATTCTTAGTTCTGAAATGCAACTGGCCCCAAGGATTTCGGATAAGGGATTGTGGACCTGTATTTTGTGTAAGTTTTCACTGTGGAAAACACTAGCAGTATGCCAGATATTTCAAGTGTCAGGGGACAGAAGTGAGTGTTGTTGCTATTACTAAGGTGATGCTTGGGAAGCTGAAAGGTCTGAAGATAGATAGGTCACCTGGACCAGGTGGTCAACACCCCAGGGTTTTGAAAGAGGTAGTTGAAGAGATTATGGAGACATTAGTAAT
Source organism: Mobula birostris (assembly GCF_030028105.1). Classification (NCBI taxonomy): domain Eukaryota; kingdom Metazoa; phylum Chordata; class Chondrichthyes; order Myliobatiformes; family Myliobatidae; genus Mobula; species Mobula birostris. The sequence continues at coordinate 44,627,261 of NC_092387.1, read as the reverse complement.
AATCTTTCAAAAATCACTCGATTTTGAATTGGTTCCAGAGGACTGGAAAATTGTGAGTGTCACTCCACTCTTTAAGAAGGGAGGGAAGCAGATGAAAGGAAATTATAGGCAGGTTAGCCTGACTTTAGTGGTTCAAAAGATGTTGGAGTCCATTACTGAGGATGAGGTTTCTGGATACTTGGAGGCTCATGATAAAACAGGCCAGAATCAGCATGGTTTCCTTAAGGAGAAATCTTGCTTGATGAATCTGTTGCAATTCTTTGAGGAGATAAAAAGCAAGATAGACAAAGAAGAGTAACTGGAAGTTGTATACTTGGATTTTCAGAAGACCTTTGACAAGAGGCTGCTCAACAAAACAAGAGCCCATGGTATTACATGAAAGATACTAGCATGAATAAAAGATTGGTTGACTTGCGGGAGGCAAAAAGTAGGAACAAATGGGGTTATTTCTGGTTGGCAGCCAGTGACTAGTGGTATACCACAGGGGTCTGCGTTGGAACCACTTCTTTTCACGTTATATGTCAATGATTTGGATGACGGAACTGATGGCTTTGTAGCCAAGTCTGCGGATGATACGAAGATAGGTGGAGGTGCAGGTAGTGTTGAGGAAGTAGAGAATCTGCATAAGGGCTTAGATAGTTTGGGAAAATGGGCAAAAAAGTGGCATACGGAATATAGTGTAAGGAAGTGCATGATCATGCACTTTGGTAGAAGGAATAGATGTGAAACTATGTTCTAAACAGGGAGAAAATTATACTCAGAGGTGCATATTTCTTGTGCAGGATTTCCTTAAAGTTAACTTGCAGGTGGAATTGGTAGCAATGTTAGCATTCATTTCAAGAGAATTAGAATATAAGACCATCAGATATAAGAGCAGAAACAAGCCAGTCGGCCCACTGAGTCTGCTCTGCCATTCAATCATGAGCTAATCTAATTCTTCCTGTCATCCCCACTCCCCTGCCTTCTTCCCATATCCTTTGATGTCCTGGCTAATCAAGAACCTATCTATCTCTGCCTTAAATGCAACCAATGACTTGGCCTCCACAGCTGCTCATGGCAACAAATTCCACAGATTTACCACCCTCTGACTAAAGTAATTTCTCTGAATCTCTGTTCTAAATGGATGTCCTTCAATCCTGAAATCGTGCCCTCTTGTCCTAGAATCCCCTACCATGGGAAATAACTTTGCCATATCTAATCTGTTCAGGCCTTTTAACGTTCAGAATGTTTCTATGAGATCCCTCCTCATTCTCCTGAACTCCAGCGAATACAACCCAAGAGCTGCCAAACGTTCCTCATACTGTAACCCTTTCATCCCTGTAATTATTCTCCTGAATCTACTCTGAACCCTCTCCAACGTCAGTATATCCCTTCTAAAATAAGGAGCCCAAATCTGCACACAATACTCCAAGTGTGGTCTCATTAGTGTCTTCCAGAACCTCAACATCACATCCCTGCTCTTATATTCTACACTTCTAGAAATGAATGCCAACATTGCATTCGCCTTCTTCAGTACCGATTCAATCTGAAGGTTAACCTTTAGGGTATCTTGCACAAGGACTCCCAAGTCCCTTTGACTCTCTGCATTTTGAATTCTCTCCCCATCTAAATAGTCTGCCCGCTTATTTCTTCCACCAAAATGCATGACCATACACTTTCCAACACTGTATTTCATTTGCCACTTCTTTGCCCATTCCCCTAAACTATCTAACTCTCTCTACAGGCTCTCTGTTTCCTCAACACTACCTGCTCCTCCACCTATTTTTATATCATTGGCAAATTTAGCCACAAATCCATTAATCCCATAGTCCAAATCATTGACATACATCGTAAAAAGCAGCGGTCCCAACATCAAACCCTGTGGAACTCCACTGGTAACGGGCAGCAAGCCAGAATAGGATCCCTTTATTTCCACTCTCTGTTTTCTGCCAATCAGCCAGTGTTCCATCCATGCTAGTAACTCCCCTGTAATTCCACGAACTTTTATCTTACTGAGCAGCTTCATGTGCAGCACCTTGTCAAAGGCCTTCTGAAAATCCAAGTACACCACATCTACTGCATCACCTTTGTCTACCCTGCTTGTAATTTCCTCAAAAAATTGCAGTAGGATTGTCAGGCAGGATTTTCCTTTCAGGAAATCATGCTGGCTTTGACCTATCTTGTCATGTGCCTCCAGGTATTCTATAATCTCATCTCTAACAAAGAATTCCAACAACTTCCCAACCACTGATGTCAGGCTAACAGGTCTATAGTTTCCTTTCTGCTGCCTCCCACCCTTCTTAAATAGCGGAGTAACATTTGCAATCGTCCAGTCATCCGGTATAATCCCAGAATCTATCGATTCTTGAAAGATCATTGTTAATGCCTTTGCAATCTCTCCAATCTTTCCAATCTCTTCAATCTTCCTACAGAACCTGCGGGTGCATTCCATCAGGCCCAGTTTTATCCACCCTCAAGACTATTAAGCTTCTTGAGCACCTTCTCAGTTGTAACTTTCGCTGCACATACTTCACTTCCCTGACATTCTTGAATGTCCAGTACACTGCAGATGTCTTCCACTGTGAAGACTGATGCAAAATAAGCATTCAGTTCTTCTGCCATCTCTGCGTCTCTCATTACAATATCTCCAGCATCATTTTCTATTGGTCCTATATCTACTCTTATACCCTTTATATACTTAAAAAAGCTTTTAGTATCTTCTTTGATATTAGTCACCAGCTTCCTCTCGTAATTCATCTTTTCCTTCCTAATGACCTTCTTAGTTTCCTTCTGCAAGTTTTTAAAAGCTTCCCAATCCTCTATCTTCCTACTAGATTTGGCTTCCTAGTATGCCCTCTCTTTTGCTTTTACTTTGGCTCTGACTTCAATTGTCAGCCACGGTAGTGTCCTTCTTCCATTCGAAAATTTCTTATTTGGAATATATCTGTCTTGCACATCCCTCATTTCCCGCTGAAACTCCAGCCATTGCTGCTTTGCTGTCCTTCCTGCTAGTGTCTCTTTCCAGTCAACCTTGGCCTGTTCCCCTCTCATGCCATTGTAATTTCCTTTATTCCACTGAAATACCGACACATTGTAACTTAGTTTCTCCTCAAACTTCAAAGAGAAGTCGATCACATTGTGATCACTGTTCCCTAAGGGTTCCTTAACCTTAAGCTCTCTTACCACCTCCAGATCATTGCACAACACCCAATCCAGCACAGCTGAACCCCTAGGGGGCTCAACAACAAGCTGTTCTAAAAAGCCATCTCTTAGACATTCTACAAATTCTCTCTCTTGAGGTCCAGTACTGGCCTGGTTTTCCCAATCCACTTTCATGTTAAAATCCCCAACGATTATCATGACATTGCCCTTCTGACACACTTTTTCTATCTCCTGTTGTAATTTGTAATCCACTTCTCAGCCTTTGTTTGGAGGCCTGTATACATCTGCCATTAGGGTCCTTTTACTCTTGCCATATCTTAACTCAACTCATAGAGACTCTACACCTTTTGACCCTATGTCATCCCTTTCTAATGATTTAATATTATTTCTTATACACAGGGCCACACCACCCCCTCCGCCTACTAACCTATCTTTCCGATACACCGTATATCCTTGGATGCGCATGCGCCAGTCGTGCATGCAGCCTGGTACAGCCGTTCCGATCTATTCTTTTACTTTCTTCTTCTTACTTTTTAATTTACGTTATTTTTGTTTTTTTTTCTCACGGTAATGTCGAAGCTGCACCCTCCCTTATATGCTGGTAGAGAGAGTTTTATTTGGGTTTTCTTTAGCGCTGGAAATGGTTACATCCCGACACGTGGGACAGAAGCAAGGTCGCATTGTGTATTCCACGGACCAGCAAATACCGGCCGGTTTAGCGAGCACAGCGGCAGACACCTCTGCTGAAATCCGGAGGAAAACACACAGAGGATGCAGAGGGGGATCACAAAGCCAAGGAACGAGGACCGGGTCGAGACAACAGAGACTTTTGGAGAAGAGGAGTTCGGTGGGTAATACCGTTCCGGCTGACCGGAAGTGCACCGACAGCGGTAAGCGTAAAGGAGTTTCGTGCTTACTGATCTGGTTAACAATGGATGGTGCAATCCGGTATATTACGATCGAGGAATGTGTTTGCAGACTGGATATTGAACTTTTTACTGTTGGACTTTGGCCACATTCCACAGTGATACAACACTTGGCGGCACGGGAGGTCGTTCCTGCTTGTGGCCATCAAACGTGCAGCTCCTCCTGTGGAGGGTCAGACACCCTGAGCCAATAGACTGGTCCTGGACTTATTTTTCCATCTGGCATAGTTTGTATTTCGGTGTTTGATTGTTGGGGTTTTTTGTATTGCTATATTTACGCTCTATTCTTGGTTGGTGCGGCTGTAACGAAACCAAATTTCCCTTGGGATTAATAAAGTATATCTATCTATCTATTCAACTCCCAATGGTAGCCATCCTTTAGCCAAGTTTCAGAGATGGCCACAACATCATACTTGCCAATCTGTAGCTGAATTTGAAGACTGTCAATTTTATTGTTTATGCTGTGTGCATTCAAATACACTTCCAGTCCAGTATTTGTTGCTTTCTGTTTGTTGTTGTTCTTCGTCGATGACCGCTCCTTTGATGACTGCTCAGCTAGGCAGTGTCTCCCTTTCATGCCTGAACCTTCCATGCTATCTAACTCATGATTGGTGCTCTGGTTATAGCTGCTGATAGGCCACTTACAACATAACAGTAAGAATGTAACACTGAGGCTTTATAAGGCATTGGTCAGACCGCATGTGAAGTACTGTGAGTGGTTTTAGGCCGCTTATCTAAGAAAAGATGTGCTGGTATTAGAGAGTGTTCAGAAGAGATTATGCAAATGATTCTAGCAGTGAAAGGGTTAGTATAGGAGGAGTGTTTAATGGCTCTGGGCCTGTATTCTTTGGGAATTTAGAAGAATGAAGGAGGATCTCATTGAAACCTGTCAAATAGTGAAAGGCATAGAAAGAGTGGATGTGGAGAGCATGTTTCCTATAGTGTGTGAGACTAGGATGGCACAGCCTCAAAACAGAAGGATGCCCATTTCAAACAGAGATGAGGATGAATTACTTTAGCCAGGACGTAGTGAATCTGTGAAATTCATTAACACTGATAGTCGTGGCGGCTAAGTCAATGGGAATATTTTTAACTGGAGGATGATGGTTCTTAATTAGTCAGGACATCAAAGGTTACAGGGAGAAGACAGGAGGATGGGGTTGAGAAAGATTATTAATTAGCCATGATGGAATGGTGGAACATACTTGATGGGCTGAATGGCTTAATTCTGCTCCTATGTCTTAAGGTCTAATTTTTATAAAAAGATTAATTGGTCATTATTATTATGGTCAAATATTAATTATATAACCTTGTGAAAACAAATTGCTAATAAAACACAAAAAAACACCGTCTTAAACAGGAACATCACAAAGTTAAAGGAGGGCCAAATGAGTAGTGAGCAGCAACAATATTGGATGGACAGCAGCTGAAACACCACTGTGTCAGAGCAGCTCCATTAAAACTGATTGTTCTGTTGATCTTACGTACAGCAGTTCAATTTACATACCTTCCCGCAATCTGGAAATCAAATTAAAGTTAAATTTGGGAGCTAGAATCTAAACAGGCAGTTTCCTGGCATCAGGATAAATTGTACAGATTAAGTTAAGAACATAGAAACCGTGTCAGCTGAATAAATGACATGTACACATCTTTCTAGCCTACAGTATCAAATGGAAAGTCATTGATTTTTGATTCTTGCAGAATATCTGTGACAAGGAGCTGCTTAACGTACTCATAGGTAGCAACAGTTGGTTGTTACATAAACAGAGATTGATTTATTTCAGTGCGGAGCTCTCTCTGGATCATTTGACCACATCTTTCCACAGGAATCCTTCAGCCACTTAGCAGTTAAAACAGAGAATTTATGGTTCTAATAAACCGAAACATGGACGTAATAATCAAGATTTTTGAATTTTTCGGGGGTTTTTTCCATCGGCGTTCAGAGAGGCGGGACTGCGCAGGCATGTGACGTCAGGCAGTGAAGCACGGAAGACTTGAAAGGACAGAAATCCTGCTTCGGGTTTAATTCGGAGAAGGAAGTCTGAGAATCGGAGCGGGAGTGCAAAGGAAGCCATTTTTGAATTTTTCGGGTTTTTTTTCCCATCGGCGTTCAGAGAGGCGGGACTGCGCAGGCGTGTGACGTCAAGCAGTGAAGCACGAAGATTTAAAAAGAACAGAGCCTTATACAGTGGACAGCATAGTTGGCGGGCTGCGGAGTGAGTCGGGGCAGAGTCAAGGCTTAAGGGTTTCAGCTCAACGGGCTAGGGCGGAAACAGGCAAGGAGAAGAGGGTTTGGTATTCATTTTTTGTTGTTATTTGAGGAGAGGGGAAGTATGAGTGTGAGGGTAGCTTGTTGTTCTCGGTGCCAGATGTGGGAGGTCCTAGAGTCTCCAGGCCTCCCGGACGTCCACATCTGCGCCAGGTGCACTGAGATTCAGCTCCTAAGAGACCGCGTTAGGGAACTGGAGCTGCAGCTCGATGACCTTCGTCTTGTCAGGGAGAGTGAGGAGCTGATAGAGAGGAGTTACAGGCAGGTGGTCACACCGGGGCCATGGAAGGCAGACAAGTGGGTCACAGCTAGGAGGGGGAAGAGGAAGAGTCAGGTAATGGAGAGTACCCCAGTGGCTGTGCCCCCTGACAACAGGTACTCCTGTTTGAGTACTGTTCGGGGGGGGGACAGCTTACCTGGGGGAAGTGACAGTGGCCGTGCCTCCGGCACAGAGTCCGGTCTTGTAGCTCAGAAGGGTAGGGAAAGGAACAGGAGGGCAGTAGTAATAGGGGACTCGATAGCAAGGGGGTCAGATAGGCGATTCTGTGGACGCAGTCCGGAGACCCAGATGGTAGTTTGTCTCCCTGGTGCCAGGGTCCGGGATATTTCTGATCGCGTCCAAGATATCCTGAAGTGGGAGGGTGAGGAGCCAGAGGTTGTGGTACATATAGGTACCAACGGCATAGGTAGGAAAAGGGGAGAGGTCCTGAAAGGAGAATATAGGGAGTTAGGAAGGATTGAGAAAAAGGACTGCAAAGGTAGTAATCTCGGGATTACTGCCTGTGCTACGCGACAGTGAGAGTAGGAATGCAATGAGGTGGAGGATAAATGCGTGGCTGAGGGATTGGAGCAGGGGGCAGGGATTCAAGTTTTTGGATCATTGGGATTTCTTTTGGCGCAGGTGTGACCTGTACAAAAAGGACGGGTTACACTTGAATCCTAGGGGGACCAATATCCTGGCGGGGAGATTTGCGAGAGCTACTGAGGTGACTTTAACTTGGAATGGTTGGGGGATGGGAATCAAATTAAAGAGACTAGGAGAGAGGAGGTTAGTTCACAACAGGGGGATGGGAACAAGTGCAAAGAGACAGAAGGGTGTAAAATGAGGGTAGAAGCAAAAAGTAGTAAGGTGAAAAGTAAAACTGGCAGGCTGGCAAATCCAGGACAAAAATCGAAAAGGGCCACTTTTCAACATAATTGTATTAGGGCTAAGAGTGTTGTAAAAGCAAGCCTGAAGGCTTTGTGTGTCAATGCAAGGAGCATTCCTAACAAGATGGATGAATTAAAAGGGCAGATTGTCATTAATGAATATGATAGAGTTGGGATCACAGAGACATGGCTCCAGGGTGACCATGGATGGGAGCTCAACGTTCAGGGATATTCAATATTCAGGAGGGATAGACATGAAAGAAAAGGAGGTGGGGTAGCATTGCTGGTTAGAGAGGAGATTAACGCAATAGAAAGGAAGGACATTGGCCGGGAGGATGTGGAACCGATATGGGTAGAGCTGCATAACACTAAGGGGCAGAAAACGCTGATGTGAGTTGTGTACAGGCCACCTAACAGTAGTAGTGAGGTTGGGGATGGCATTAAACAGGAAATTAGAACTGCATGCAATAAAGGAACAGCAGTTATAATGGGTGACTTCAATCTATACATAGATTGGGTGAACCAAATTGGTAAGGGTGCTGAGGAAGAGGATTTCTTGGAATGTATGCAGGATGGTTTTCTGAACCAACATGTTGAGGAACCAACTACAGAGCAGGCCATACTAGACTGGGTATTGAGCAATGAGGAAGGGTTAATTAGCAACCTTGTCGTGAGAGGTCCCTTGGGTAAGAGTGACCACAAAATGGTGGAATTCTTCATTAAGATGGACAGTGACATAGTTAATTCAGAAACAAAGGTTCTGAACTCAAAGAAGGGTAACTTTGAAGGTATGAGACGTGAATTAGCTAAGACAGACTGGCAAATGATACTTAAAGGGTTGACGGTGGATATGCAATGGCAAGCATTTAAAGATTGCATGGATGAACTACAACAATTGTTCATCCCAGTTTGGCAAAAGAATAAACCAGGGAAGGTAGTGCACCCGTGGCTGACAAGGGAAATTAGGGATAGTATCAATTCTAAAGAAGAAACATATAAATTAGCCAGAAAAAGCAGCTCACCTGAGGACTGGGAGAAATTCAGAGTCCAGCAGAGGAGGACAAAGGGCTTAATTAGGAAAGGGAAAAACGATTATGAGAGAAAACTGGCAGGGAACATAAAAACTGACTTTGTAGATACGTGAAAAGAAAAAGATTGGTTAAGACAAATGTAGGTCCCTTACAGTCAGAAACAGGTGAATTGATCATGGGGAACAAGGACATGGCAGACCAATTGAATAACTACTTTGGTTCTGTCTTCACTAAGGAGGACATAAATAATCTTCCGGAAATAGTAGGGGACAGAGGGTCTAGTGAGATGAAGGAACTGAGGGAAATGCATGTTAGTAGGGAAGTGATGTTAGGTAAATTGAAAGGATTAAAGGCAGATAAATCCCCAGGGCCAGGTGGTCTGCATCCCGGAGTGCTTAAGGAAGTAGCCCAAGAAATAGTGGATGCATTAGTGATAATTTTCCAAAACTCTTTAGATTCTGGACTAGTTCCTGAGGATTGGAGGGTGGCTAATGTAACCCCGCTTTTTAAAAAAGGAGGGAGAGAGAAACCGGGGAATTATAGACCGGTTAGCCTAACATCGGTGGTGGGGAAAATGCTAGAGTCAGTTATCAAAGTTGTGATAACAGCACATTTGGAAAGCAGTGAAATGATCGGACAAAGTCAGCATGGAATTGTGAAAGGAAAATCATATCTGACGAATCTCATAGAATTTTTTGAGGATGTAACTAGTAGAGTGGATAGAGGAGAACCAGTGGATGTGGTATATCTAGGTTTTCAAAAGGCTTTTGACGAGGTCCCACACAGGTGATTAGTGTGCAAACTTAAAGCACACGGTATTGGGGGTTTGGTATTGATGTGGATAGAGAATTGGTTGGCAGACAGGAAGCAAAGAGTGGGAATAAACGGAACCTTTCAGAATGGCAGGCAGTGACTAGTGGGGTACCGCAAGGCTCAGTGCTGGGACCCCAGTTGTTTACAATATATATTAATGACTTAGACGAGGGAATTAAATGCAGCATCTCCAAGTTTGCGGACGACACGAAGCTGGGCGGCAGTGTTAGCAGTGAGGAGGATGCAGGGTGACTTGGATAGGTTAGGTGAGTGGGCAAATTCATGGCAGATGCAATTTAATGTGGATAAATATGAGGTTATCCACTCTGGTGGCAAAAACAGGAAAACAGATTATTGTCTGAATGGTGGTCGATTAGGAAAAGGGGAGGTGCAACGAGACCTGGGTGTCATTATACACCAATCATTGAAAGTGGGCATGCAGGTACAACAGGTGGTGAAAAAGGCGAATGGTACGCTGGCATTCATAGCAAGAGGATTTGAGTACAGGAGCAGGGAGGTACTACTGCAGTTGTACAAGACCTTGGTGAGACCACACCTGGAGTATTGTGCGCAGTTTTGGTCTCCTAATCTGAGGAAAGACATTCTTGCCATAGAGGGAGTTCAAAGAAGGTTCACCAGATTGATTCTTGGGATGGCAGGACTTTCATATGATGAAAGGCTGGATCGACTAGGCTTATACTCTCTGGAATCTAGAAGACTGAGGGGAGATCTTATTGAAACGTATAAAATTCTAAAGGGATTGGACAGGCTAGATGCAGGAAGATTGTTCCCAATGTTGGGAAGTCCAGAACGAGGGGTCACAGTTTGAGGATAAAGGGGAAGCAGTTTAGGACCGAGATGAGGAAAAACTTCTTCACACAGAGAGTGGTGAATCTGTTGAATTCTCTGCCACAGGAAACAGTTGAGGTCAGTTCATTGGCTATATTTAAGAGGGAGTTAGATATGGCCCTTGTGGCTAAAGGGATCAAGGGGTATGGAGAGAAGGCAGGTACAGGGATCTGAATTGGATGATCAGCCATGATCATACTGAATGGCGGTGCAGGCTCGAAGGGCTGAATGGTCTACTCCTACACCTATTTTCTATGTTTCTATGTTTCTAAGATGTCTTTTTCCTTTTTACTCTGGAGCAGGAGATCACAGAGAGTAATTGCTGTCCCCCAGCTCAAAGTTAGCAGCCCTTAATAACTTGTTACAGGATGTTCAAGGTGCCTTCTGAACCCAATCCATGGCAGCTACCGATCATGAGTATGTATAGTTTTCGCAAGTCCATTGCAATACTTTTACAAAAAGACTCAATATCAATTGCTGCCATAAAAGTGAGGGTTGCAGAAACAGTTGTTAACTACAAGGTCAGCTGAATACTGACAGAAGTTCAGAATAAATTTGGGTCAGAACTTCCATCTCCCTCTTATACTAAATAAAAATTGTGTGGCTACCCTTATTTTCTTATTAGAAGAAAATAAGGGTAGCAGTATTAAGATACTCATAACAAGACAACCTATGTGAAAATGCTTACTATGGGAGTGAGGAACTGTTGGACCAACTCAAAAAGAGAACCATATATTTGAGTTGAAGTTCATACATTTATCAAGATGGCACACTACTCTAAACTATATATCAGATCCAACAGTGCTCAGTACTGACAGCAAACATGGTAACCCAGTAATCTACTGTAAACATCAATGCTCCAGTCAAACATCTCAGTTTGTCTCTATGAAGCAAGCCAAAGCTGCATTTTAATTAGTTTAAAGACTGGCATTTAACATGTACAAGGCATCACTCGGTTGTCAGTAACCCATTGGTTAGTTGTGATTAATAATAGACTGCAATGTCATCAACAGATCCAGAGTTAGGTGCCACCTCTGAAGTTGCAGTCCTTTACTTGCAAGGATGTCTTGATGCAAAGCTCCACTGAGTGAAACTGAGTCATCCTAGTTTGACGTGTAAATGAACTGACTATGGATTTACATGTTAAAATTCTCTGCTGAGAGATGCTATGAATTGATTATAGCAATCTGTTTTACTTATTAGCAATTCTTCATTTACTGAGTGAGGTTCATGTATATTTCCAAAGGCATATTATACACCAATGAGATCTTAAAATACAACTTGATTGAAGGTCATTTAGGAAAGAAAATTGCACTCTTTTATTGAAGTATTAAAACCCTTGTCTGTTAGACACTAAACTGGTGATGAAATGAGTAAATCTCATCAATGAATTTGCAATGCCTAGCAAATGCATCCACTACTAAAAGTGCCAAACAACCCAGAGAAGACACTTACAGACATACCTTTCCATTGTAATTATAGCTTCCTTGTAAAGTTATCTTACTAATATAGTGATGCTGAGTCCGTCTGGAACAATTTTAACCGGGCTGTGTGCACTTTCAAAACAATTAATGCATTAAATAATTTTTTTTGTGTCAAAGTATCCAAAGTGATAGTGCTATGGTTATTTTATATTATATGCAAATAAAATCTAGCACACTTTTAATATAATTATCAAAGATCTAAAGGAAAACATTCTGCATTATAATAATATGTTGTAAGTTTTCTTACTGGACATTTGCTGCAAATTCACCCAGCTTTTGGCAGCTGCAGATGATTCTTGTTGTAAGGCATTGCTGCTCTTGGACTTGGGAACAGTTTTCCATGAAGGACCAGAAACGACTGCTTTCTTAGCACTAGATTCCCTTCAAATAAAAGACCAAAGAAACAGAAAAATCAACATTTACTCTGAAGCACAAGAGTTCGCAAATGACCAAAGTATATCAATTTCTACATTGATAAAAGTGAAAAAGAAATAAATTCAGATGTTTCTATAGCAAGGACAAACTACTGATAAGAAAAGGAGAGCAGCATATTCACATCCAATACCTGGTGACAGCTTATTAGATTTTATTTTAATCTCTCAATTAAAAATAATGATACTTGAGAAAATACACTAAAACTGTTGATGACTGCTAGCACAAAATATTTTGCCAAATGAAGGTAGTTCCTGAATTTGTGTTTCTGACAGACAAGATCTCATTAATTTGAGCAAGAAATGTTAAGTAAACTGACAACTTACCTGAAAGAATTGACACTGGAATTGTGTACTCCTCCTGGGACCCCATCAGGAAGCGTAGCATCCAAGCTTACTGGACTGTTACTGTTGCGATCACTGCTCTCATAGCCAGATTCCATTCTCTGAATGAAACGTTCATTTTCTCCCAAACTTTGGGACTCAACTTGTTGCATACCTTTACCTGGACACCCAGCTTTCTCATATCTGTCATTATTATTGATCAGCATGTCTTTTCCTTCATTTCTTATATTATCTAATGTTAAAGGGGCACTTCCAACTCCTACTGAACTTTCGGTCTTATTGTGATTAGAGTCTTTAAAGCTCTCTTCTGACATTACAGGCATCTGTGTGTTAGAGCCTGCCTTTTTTCTCTCTTTTGTGAAGATACTGTCAATATTAAGAACTTCGCGTTTAGGTTTCCACAGGTAGGTTTTGGATCTGCTCGATGAGCTTGACTTGGATTCACAGTTGGTAGTCTCCATTTCCCAGTCTTTTGAACGTCCACTTGACATTCTCAAGTTGGCATTATCTACAGAGTCTGCTGCTTTTGCTGGAATGGGTTTATTATTACACTGGTCTTGATTATGCAAAGGTCGGTTATGAATAATATTGCTCACAGTTTCTCTGAAGTCCTTTAATCGACTAGTAGCTGGTTTTGGTCCAGTTCTTGGGGCTTGTTTTTCTTTCAATGTTTCACCTACAGTATTGGACATGAAAGACAAAAAGACTAGAAAGCACGCACAAGGGCTGTAACTTCATTATTCAAGAGCATGCACAGCCACACCCACACCAATTTTGCACTTCCAAGTTCATGTTATTGCTGCAATAAGCTCTAGATACTGTAGATTTCCTTCCTCACCTTCACTGTGATAACCACAGATGGGTATCTCATCTGACTTCTCTGGTTTCCCTCGATTCTCAGGACGCCTAGGTCGACTAGAACTCCGTCTTCTATCCACAGAAATCCCTTTTTTGAAAGGAGATCGTTGGTTAGAATGACTGTCTGTAAGATGTCCTGGGTCAAAATATCAATTTCTTAAGATAAAATTAATTAAATTTATGATATGGCAGTGCCAAGTAAATGGGGAATTCAAAGTCGTCGAGTTTCCAAAAAGGTAGGTTTGCTACAGACCTATTATAAAAATAAAACTCTGTTACTGAGTGTTTACTTCTATTCACAGATCTTGTACCCACAATGGAAAGCTGGAATAGACAGTTTTTTTCTCAGCCCAGGCTGACTTTAAATGACTGGCTGACACAGTGGTGCCAAGACTTTATGATGTTACCATGATTCATGGTGTTAACACCAGTTATTATCAAGCAATGACTTGCCTCTGACTGCAATTATTCAACAGTCAATAACCTCATCATTGCAATCCTGCATCTAGCTTCCCTCCCTGTACTAAGTAATATTTTCACACTATGAGGTCACTTATATAATTGAGCTATTTTCAAAATCCCAAACATAAAGCAGCACTCAGCATAAACATTTTTGTTTTAACACTCCGTTCCTATTCTTTGTCTTTATATTGCTTGTGCCCTTTCACCAGTGGAAAGAATAAATCCCAATATTACTTTCCTGAAAGCAAAATTACTTCTAAAGTAAAACTTTGTATGTGTCAATGTTTTAATTTTAAAAGGATAATTCAATTTTCCACATGTAATGAAATTAAGTACAAATGCCACAGAAGTTAGTTCAGCATGGACTAGATGAAACAAAGTACCTACATCCGTGCTGTAGTACTCTATGACTCTAAAATTCTAATCTTTCTTTGTATTTATGTCAGTTCCTCCAATCATCTTTTTAATCCAACTACAGGGCTATTACATTTTCTTTCTAATGCTTTTTCCTTTTATTGTTCAATAAGGTGCAACTTCCCACATTTGCTCCCATACCTTTAGACTTGCATTCCTTCCTGCTCATGGACTGCTCATGACTATTTATCCTAATAACTCTGCAACACTTCCCCACTTCACTATCCTCAGCCCCAATTTGCTTCATCTATACCTTTCCTGCTGACTTCAGCACTTTGTTCTCGAAATAGGTCAATACACTACAATATGCCATTCAATTTTCCTATCTAATATCTTCACATTCAGTAAGACCACCAATTTCCACCTCCAAGATTCCTTTTACTCCATCCTTCCAACTCTGTTTCATGTTTTATAGTTTTCCCCAAAACCTCAGCTTCATTTCCCGATTATCTGCTACTGTGGCTTGGCAACTATTCATTAGTTTTACATTATACTGCACACATTGCTTAATTTTTGCTTTGGTGGCATTGCAGATGGCTTTCAGCATTTAGAAATACTTGGGGTTTTCTGTTCATCCATTTTGCATGCCTACTCTTTACTGAAATTAGCACAATTAATTTACTTCTCAGAACTTTTCAGAGGAAAAACAAATATGAAGAACTAGAGGTACTACTAAATTTCAGCTAACAAGATGGAGCTGAAAGCATAAAACATTGGCAAGATTTCTGTTGCTTGTCCAATCACATCCCCTATTAACTGAAGCATTAGCATTTTAGATTAGCTGAGACCTGGTTAGGAGTCAACAGATTTGCTGAACTGCCATGTTGTCTGGTCAAGTATCAAAAATGCCTACACATCAACACAATGATCCAAGGAGGCAACGACGAAATCTCTTAGTGCAGCTAGGTGCAAAACAGGCAACAACCATGACAACCACTTCATTGACACTAAGTATTTTGAGAAACTTCATTTTTCATTTGAGGTGAAGGTCTCAATATTCTATGCCAAGAACCCACATTTGCTGCTGTACCCAAGACCCAGCAACAACTTTCCATATTAGGTTTGAAACAGAGGAAAGCAACTGAGCCCCTTAGGTTTATGGAAGATCACAGAATCATCCCATTTGTAGCTACTATCCCCAATAAACTATTTTCCCCATTTTCCCCTCAATTTCCCCTTAGATTCTACTTCTTGTCTATAAGCTAGAGAAAATTTACAGTGTCTGTTTAACATAGCAATTTGCATGTTTTTGGGATGTGGGAAGAAACTGGGGTACCCAGGGGCAAACCTATGCGGTTACAAGGAGAATACACAAACTCCACACAGACATCACCAGAGGTCAGCATCGAACCTATGTTGCTGCAGCAGCTCTACTAGCCATGGCACTGTGCCACCTTTTTAATTAAAAGATCAAGAAATTTATTTTATCATGTTTTCAGAAAAAATCCCATTCCCTAAATTAAGGGCTCATATATGGGGTCAAAAATGAACAAGCAAGGTTTTTTTCCAGATCTTGTTACAACTTGCTGCATCAATTGTAAAACTTCCCTTCTGAAAATGAATGTCTTCATTCACTTCATTTTGCCAGGCTCTGCCACACCAGAGATTTTCTTTTCTGAGAGACACCCATCATTTTAGAATTTATAGTACCTGTATCCCTACTGCTTTGAGAAGCTGTATCATTCTCCATGTTGTAAATCACTGTACCCTGTGAATCAGAGGAGAAATGGCTGACCACAGACTCATGATGACTGTGCTTGTAATGGTAGCTCTCATTAGAAGAATCAGTTCTGCTGTCACTGGATATAGATGGCTCTCTTCCTATTAAAAAAAATAAAAAAACAAATCTGCAAGACACTCCAGACATTTAATATTTTCTGAGCAATTAAGCTTGCCATCCAAATAAGTATTATTGTGGTAAAGACACATACCATATAAGACTGCAGAAGAAACATGTTTTTTTTTAATTTTACATCAGGAAAGTGTCGATGAGACAAAATATAATGGACACAAGATTTTCAAATTCAGCAACTTTCAAGAGAAATTGCTATGAAACCATAAATCTGACAAGGCCACTTTTTCCAGTTAATTAAGAAAAAAAGGGAAGCCAAAATTTTTAACTAAATCCTCTATATATAAATATCCATGACAATAAAAACAGAAAAGCCTGGAAAATACTCAGCAGGTTGGGTAAAATAAGTGGTGAGATAGAGTGAAAGGTTCAGGCAAGTAGCTGTTAAATCAGAAAATATTTGTGATGACAGAAATTGGCTAACTGTTGCTGTATTCCCACAAACTTGGTTGATAATTGGATGGTAATTGGTTTCTACTGGACAATTTCCGAAAGCAAACATATTGGAGCTAGTATCACAGATGTATTGGAGTGGATTCTGGAGCAAAGAATTTTAGCACAACTTCCAGTGCACTGGAAAGTAACTTGAAAGGTTTTTGGCATCTGTGACAGTGGGGACATCAGGAAGAGGCACTTTTGCCATCATGAACATTGACTTCTCAAACTTCTGCTAATGCCCCACCTCCCCCTCGTACCCCATCCGTTATTTATTTATATACACACGTCCATTTTCTTTTTCTCTCTCTCTCCTTTTTCTCCCTCTGTCCCTTTCACTATACCCCTTGCTCATCCTCTGGGTTTCCCCCCTCCCCCTTTTCTTTCTCCCTAGGCCTCCTGTCCCATGATCCTCTCATATCCTTTTTGCCAATCAACTGTCCAGCTCTTGGCTCCATCCCTCCCGCTCCTGTCTTCTCCTATCACTTCGGATCTCCCCTCCCACTTTCAAATCTCTTTCTAGCTCTTCTTTCAGTTAGTCCTGACGAAGGGTCTCGGCCTGAAACACCAACTGTACCTCTTCCTAGAGATGCTGCCTGGCCTGCTGCGTTCACCAGCAACATTGATGTGCGTTGCTTGAATTTCCAGCATCTGCAGATTTCCTTGTGTTTGCATAACTATAGGCCAGTTAGCTTATGAGACAACCACCGCAGCATGGTTTCATGAAGGGCAGGTCCTGTTTGACAAACTTACTAGAGTTCTTTGAGGATATAATGAGTGCAATGGATAGAGGGGAACAGAAGGATGTTGTATACTTCAATTTTGATAAAGTGCAACATAAAAGACTTATCCATAAGGTAACAATGCATGGAGTTGGGTTAATGTATAAGCATGGATAAAGGATCGGTTAACCAATAGATGACAGAGAATTGGAATAAATGGTTATTTTCCTGGTTGGTAATCAATGATGAGCAGAGTGTTGCAGAGAATGGTGCAGGGCTTGCAACTGTTCATGATATACATTAACAATTTTAAAAAGGGGACCGGGGTATAGCATATCTAAGCTTGCTGATGACACTAAACTGAGAGGAAAAGCAAACTGGGCAGAAGATGCAGAGAGCCTGCAGAGAATTATAGATAGGTTAAGTGAGTGGTCAAGGCTCTGGCAGTTGGAGAATAAAGTTGGTAAATGCAAAGTCATCCATTTTGGAAGGTAAAGTACAAGATCGGATTATATTTTATTAGTTAAATGGGGAGAGATTGCAGCATACAGTTGTGCAGAGGGACTTGGGAATGCTTGTCCATGAATCACAAAAAGCTAGTTTGCAGTGCGACAGATTACCAAGAAGGCAAATAGAATTTTGGCATTCATTGCAAAAGGGACTGAATTTATGTTGCCACCATACAGGGTACTGGTGAGCCCACACCTGGAGTACTCCATGCAATCCTGATCTTCTTACTTAAGGAAATAAATACTGGCTTTGGAGGCAGAGCAGGGAAGGTACACCAGGTTGATTCTGGATATGAGGTAAAACAATGAGGAGAGATTGAGCAGCCTGGAACTATACTTACTGGGATTCAGAAGGATGAGAGGTCATCTTATACAAACATATAACATTACGAAAGGGATAGATAAAATAGAGGCAGGTAAGTTGTTTCGACCTATAAGTGGGACTGAAACTAGGGAACACTGCAGAAAGATTCAGGGGAATATACTTAGGGCAGATGAGGGGCAATTACTTTTCGCAGAGAGTAGTTAATCTGTGGAATCTGCTGTCCAAGGAAGCAGTAGAGGCTAGCTAGTTATATATATTTAAGACACAGTTAGATAAATTTTTGCATAACAGGGCAATTAAGCTTTTGGGGAAAAGGCAGGTAGGTGGAGGCAAGTCCATGACTATATTAGCCGTGAAGTTATTGAACAGTGCGGTAGTCTCAATGGGCCAGAGGGCCTTCACGTGTTCCAATATTTGATGTTCTTTTGAAACAGGAGCAACCTCATAAAGAAGTAAATGGCTTTCATTCCTGATTTTTGTCTTAAAACACAAACATCTAAAATGATGGCAGCAATCTGCCAGAGTGTCACGGACTGTTTACCTAGAAGGAACATTGTATAGAACTGGCGTACATGGGGAAAGAATGCCAAAAATATTTAAGAAAAAGAAAATGATTTTTTCAATTCATAGGCAAAATAAGATACTCAGTCTCTTTCCCCAATATGTTTATAATTAAAATCAAGACTTTAAATTTTGACTACAGTCAAAATGAGATATTTTAAATCAAGCTATGAATATAAAAATCATATTTACCCGAATCTTCACTGTCATAACAGGTTCGGCTGTACTGATGGGGATCCGCTATGGATAGCTCCTGTGCAGACACAGGAGTGCCTCTTGGATCTGCATACAAAAGTAGTAATGGCTGATAGTGGCTCTTAATGCATCTGGTCACAACGTCCTTCCACTTGGGTCCAATCTAAATTGAAAATGTTTAATTACAACACTGGTTATTACTGTGCAATTTCCACTGCATCATCAGCAGTTCAAGTTTCCAATTGTTTCTCAATTCAAATAACTTATAAACATGGCCTTCATAAATTGTAAGTTGTGCTGAGCCTTGTAACATTCTAACTTACTTGTAGCTAAGTGTGGTAAGGAAACTAAAGTTGTTTAACGCTGCAACAGTAGCAATAGAATACATTCAGCTGATTGTACTGAGATCAGGATTCTGAGAGAGAGATCTTTAATGAAGGACAGCAGGAAGCAGCACTTTCCCTGTTTGGCAATCTTAGTTTGGAACTCAATGTAGCAATGAAGTGGAGAATGCAAAGACTGCTAACAAAGGCTGCATTGTTACAGGCAAACTTGGATAACACTGTATACCTCAACTTTTGAGATGTGGCTCAGAACTGAAAGCTTTTGTTCACAGAAGTGCATTTCTAACATCTCCATCTTTTAAAACTGCATTCTCTTGAAAGAGAAAGAGTTTCAGAATCTGAGAAAGTTCCTTCCAAGAAACATTTATTCTGATATGACTGCCAGAAAACTCAGTTTAAACACCATTCTAAACCAAGTATGGAGGAAGCTGACTGAGCAGTGAACAGCTAAAGAAAAGGCTGACAAAATTAAACACACAAGATTCTGCAGATGCTGGAAGTCCAAAGCAACACACACAAAATAAAATGCTGGAGGAAATTAGCAGGTCTGGCAGCATCTATGGAAATGAATAAACAGTTGATGTTTCGGGCCGAGACACTTCTTCAGTTCTGGAAAGAAAGGGGGAAAATGCCAGAAAAAGGTGGTGGGGGAAGGGGAAGGAGGATAAGCTAGAAGGTGATAGGTGAAGTTAGATGGGAGGGGGAGGGTGGAGGAAGTAAGAACTTGGGGGGGGGGAGTGTGATAAGTTGAAAAAGTAAAAGACTGGAAAAGACAGACTCTGATAGGAGAGGAGAGTGGACCATGAGAGAAGGCGAAGAAGGAGGGGAACCAGGGGAAAGTGATAGGCAGATGAGAAGAGGTGAGAGGTCAGAATGGGAAATAGAAGAATAGGGAAGAAGGAAAAGGGGGAGAAGATTGCATAGACAGTACACGAGTTGCTGCCCCTCCAGACGGAGATTGGCCTCATCATGGCCATGGACTGACATGTTAGAATGGCAATGGGGATAGGAATTAAAATGATTGACCACTGGGAAATCTTGCTTTTCACAGATGGAGCAGAAATGCTCAACAAAACAACCCCTCAATTTAAGTCAGGTCTCAACAATGTAGCGGAGGCTGTATAGGAAGCACCAGATACAGTAGACAACCCCAACAGATTCACAGGTGAAGTGTTGCCTCACCAGGAAGGACAGTTTGGAGGTGAGGGAAAGGGTGAAATGGCAGGTGTAGCACTTATGCTGCATGCAGTGATAAATGCCAGGAGGGGGATTAGAGGGGTGGGATGAATGGACAAGAGAATCACAGAGGTAAAGATGCGTGTGTTGTTAGGGTCCTGTTGAAGATGACAGAAATTGCTGAGTAGAATGTGTTGGACGCAGTAGAAGCGGTGGAGGCTACCTCAGTAAATATATTTAAGACAAGGTTGGATAAATTTTTGCATAGGGGAATTAAGGATTATGGAGAAAAGGCAGGTCAGTGGAGATGCATCCATGGCCAGATCAGCCATGATCTTATTGAATGGCGAAGCCAGGCTTGACATGCCAGATAGCCTACTCCTGCTCCTATTTCTTATGTCTTATGGGATGGTAGGTGAGGACAATAGGAACTCTATCCCTGTTAAGTCAGCGAGAAGATTCAGTGAGCACAAATGTCTGGGAAACAGAGGAGTTGCAGGTGAGCGCAGCATCAATAGTGAAGGAAGGGAAACCCTGTTCTTTGAGAGGAGGACACCTCTGATACCTTGCAAAGGAAAGCCTTATCCTGGGAACAGATGCTGTGGAGATGAAGGAACTGAGAAAAGGGAATGGTGCTTTTCAGTAGATGGGGGAAGAGGTATAGTCAAGATAGCTGTGGGAATCGGTAGGTTTATAAATGATATCGGTGGACAGTTTGTCCTCTATAGAGGAGACACAGATCAAGAAAGGAGAGGGAGGTGTCAGGAATGGATCAAATGAATTTAAGGGGAGAGTGGAAGTTGTAGGCAAAGTTGATGAAATTGATGAGCTCATCATGGGTGCATGAAGCAGCACCAATGCAATCAGGTCTGTTGTCAAGAAAGAAGCCGAAAGCTTTAAGGCCTTCTTGATGGGGGATGGAAGTGTATCAGGACTTATCATGAGGCGATCTGGGCCAGGGAATTGAAAGTTGTTGAGGAGATCGAGAGCCCTCACCTCCACTTAGGGCCCCAAACAGTCCTTCCAGATAAGGCACACTTCACCTGCAGATCTGATGGGGTCGTGCCAATGTAGCTTCAACATTGGTGAGACCTGCGGGGACACCGCTCTGTCAAGCACCCCCATTTAATCCACAAAAACCAGGATTTC
The DNA here is from genome assembly GCF_030028105.1 of Mobula birostris. NCBI lineage: Eukaryota > Metazoa > Chordata > Chondrichthyes > Myliobatiformes > Myliobatidae > Mobula > Mobula birostris. Next base: position 44,605,821 of record NC_092387.1, on the reverse strand, counting down.
CCCAACTATTTTAATTTCTATCCCCGTGCCCATTCCAACATGTCAGTTGATAGCCATCTCTCCTGCCATGATGAGGCCACTCTCAAGTTTACTCTATATTTTATCTACTTATCACATCCCAGCTTCTTACACACCTTGCTTCACCTAACAACTTCAAGTGTGTCCTCCATTCCCTCCCCCCACCTTCTTATTCTGGCATCTTCCTCCTTCTGTTCCAGTCCTGATGAAGGGTCTCAGCCCAAAATATGGACTGCTTATTAATTTCCCTAGATGCTGCCTGATCTGCTGAGTTCCTCCAGCATTTTGTGTGTGCTGTCAAAATTAATCATGTGCTGTTAATTGTCTCCCTCGAGGCCAGTAATAAGAATAAATCTTTGACTAGATTACAGTAACAAATGTAATATTTCAGGAAAAGAAAACAAACCTCTTTCACATGAGCATCATCAAAATACATCCACTTGCGAATCTTTGTTTGGAGAAAGAAGGTGGAGTAATGTTTACCATAGTAACACACCATTCCAACCAAATAGAGCTCTGTATGCTTAGCTTTGTCATCTGTAACTCGATAGAAGAGCTGTAAAATAAAAGGATATCCATTGGAGCTTGGAATTGTGACAGGCTGTTTTTAAACTAATTGTTGTTTTGCAATGCGAGAGATTTCTAACCCATGCAAGTTAATATCTGGTTGTTTTTAAGAAAACAAAGTTTTATCAGCAAGTGAACACTACAAATATTGACTAAACTATTTTGGAATCAAACAAATTAGCCAGTTTTACATGCAAGCCAAAGTCCTTGATGGGGCCACACAGTACCGTATACCCAAAGATTTACTCCAGATGTGATCTTGACTAAATCCAGGATATATTACAGACAACTAAGCTTATGAACATTTTGCAAGATATTGAAAGGCCGAGATAGAATGGACATGGATAGGATGTTTCCTACAGTGTGAGAGTCTGAGACCAGAGGTACAGCCTCAGAATAGGAGGTCTCTTTACCATTTGTGTGGTTTGATCAAGGCATCAAAGCTATGGGAAAGTGACAAACTACTACAGATCGCTACTCTACAAAGTTTAAAAGTTCAAAGATCAAAACTCAAAAGTAAATTTATTATCAAAGTACATATGTGTCACCATATACAACCATGAGATTCATTTTCTTGTAGGCATACTCAATAAATACATAACAGAATACTAACTATAATAGTATCAATGAAAGATCACTCTGACTTGGGCATTCAATCAGTGTGCAAAAGACAACAAACTGTGCAAATACAATAATAATAATAATAATAATAATAATATGATGGATGCTGCTTTCCTGTGACACCGCTTCATGTAGATGTGCTCAGTGATAGGGTGAGCTTTACCGTATTGGATTGGGCCATATCCACTAGTTTCTGTAGGATTTTCTATTCAAGGGCATTTGTGTTTCCATACTAGGCTATGACGCAGCCAGTAAATATACTTTTCAATACACATCTATAGAAGTTTGTCGAGGCCTGCTTCAGCATTGAACTGACTCTGCAGCCGTGGCCTGCAGCCATCTGGCTCCTGGAGCGGCTTCACCCACCTCAGCACTGAAGTAGATAAAAATCCATGGCTGTAGATTCACTTTCAGGGATTTGGTGGTTAATGTTCTGTGTGTTATTTGTACACTTTTTTATTGTTTGCACAATTTGTTCCTTTTTGCGCATTGGGTGCTTGACTGTCTTTGTTGTGTGCGTTTTTTTAAATGGGGTCGATTGCGTTTCATTGTTTTGTGGTTGCCTGCAAGAAGACGAATCATACTGTATACAGTACTGCGCAAAAGTCTTAGGCACATATATATATATATATGGCTAGGGTTCTGAAAACTTTTGCACAGTACTGTAGTAATGTTATGTATTGCACTGCACTGCTGCTGCAAAAAACAAATTTCATGACAAATGTGAGTGATATTAACCTGATTCTGACATGGGTCTCTATTGTGGACTGAAAGTGGGAAGGGAGCAGGGAGCAGGAAGCAGGAAGCACCAGAGAAACATACTGTAATGATCAATAAACCAATTGTTTAGAGCCAAATGACCTTGCCTGGTGTCTCAGGGCTGGATGTGTCCGCACCTGCACTACCCTCACCCTGGCACTCCTTGTCTGTCATCTGTCCCACACCCCTCCCATGGCGCTCCACCCTCGCCATTCCCAACATCGTTTGTTCCCACTAGATTTACAAACTCACCGTATGCTCCGCACTGACAAATACAGTGCTGTGAAAACTCTTAGGCACCCTAGCTAAAAACATGCGCCTAAGATTTTTGCACAGTACCATACATACGTTGATAAACTTGAAATTTGAACAGAAATGAAGAGGAACTTCTTCAGCCAGAGGGTGGTGAATCTGCGAATTTCATTGCCACAGATGGCTATGGACGCTAAGCCATTGGGCATATTTAAAGTGAAGTTTTTAAGGTTCTCAAATAGTACAGAGAGAAGGCAGGATTCAGAAGTAAATCAGCCATGATGGAATGGTGGAGCAGACCTGCGGCTGAATGGTCCAATCTGCTCATATGTCTTATCATTTTATGGTTTTATGGATTTGTAGGGTATCAACCATTAATGAATGAATTATAAAAACATAAATATATGCATTGAAGGTATGGAATCAGGGATCATAAATTTAAACTAGGTTAACTGTTTAAGAGCAAAATGATGATGCATCTGGACCAACATTAGTAACATTATAACTATAGACCTGGTGTAATATGATTTTATAGCAAATCCAAGAGCATAAGGATCACTTAGTACACAGACCTCCACATAATTCACTGATAATTGACTTATTCAGAAGCGGATCAGAGTGATGATGGCACTGAACGGCGACTCCTTTGCTTGCATCTTCGGAAACAGCTCTATTTCCATCTTTAATATCTTTATTTTCCCCTTTCAGGGTTCTTTTGAAAACCCTGACCTGGAATTACACACTGACTACGGTTCTTTGCGGGAATGGGACCCGCTCTTGGGGTTTCATAACCGGCCATTGTTGTTCGGCATGCCAAGGGCTCGGCCTAAGAGTCCAGCTTGGATTTGGAAGCCTAGGATCTCGGGGCTCTGGAGACGGGCGAATCGAGACCCATGTGTTGTTGCTGGAGTCGGAATATCTGCGGTTGTGTGCCCAGATTTTTGGGTATAGAGCTCAAAAAAAGTGACGTGGTGGACTTTTAACATTGTAAACCAGTGAGGTGTTCGTTATGTCTCCCCGCTCGCTGGGAAACCAGAGACACCACTTTCTCCCTTATTAGAGAGAGAGAGAACCTGTGGTATGTCAAATACAGGGTGAAATGCCAGGTCTTTGGGGTAACTGCAAGTCTATGTCTTTGCTGTTGCTTTGCTGACGCTTGAGTACTCGGTGGCTGGTGCCGATGCTCTTTTTTTTTGCCAGTGGGGGAGGGGGGGATTGTTACTTGCTACCCCTTATGCGTAGGAGGGGGGGACTTTGGGGTTCTGACATTTGATTGCCATTCATGGATGGTTGCGAAGAAAAAGCATTTCAGGGTGTATATTGCATACATTTCTCTGACATTAAATTGTACCTTTGATAAGCATTTCTGCTTTGTTATTTTTGAATGAGATCACTGACAGAGGCCTGTGGAAAACATCCAAGTACATATATGTCACCACACACAACCCTGAGATTCATTTTCTTGATCCAATAACATAAAAGCGTCAACAAAAGACTACAGCAAAAGGGCAGACAACCAGTGTACAAAGGGTGACAAACTGCAAATACATAAAGGAAAAAAAATAATTATAACAAAAAAAAGCACTAAATATTGAGAACACGAGATGAAGAATATTTAAAAGTGAGTCCATAGGTTGTGGGAACAGTTCAGTGATGGAGCAAGTGAAGTTGAATGAGGTTATCCCCTTTGGTTCCAGATCCTGATAGTTGAAGGGCTATGACTGTTCCTGAAATGATGGTGAGAGTCCCGAGGCTCCTCCTTCTTCCTGACGCCTGCAGCGAGAAGAGAGCATGACCTAGATGGTGGGGGACCCTGAAGATGGATGCTGTGTTCCTGTGATAACAGTCCCATGTGGATATGCTCAAAGTTTGGGAGAACTTTGCCTGTGAAGGCTGGAGGGGGGTATCCACTACTTTTTGTAGGATTTTCTATTCAAGAGCATTGGTGTTTCCATACCAGGCTGTCTTGCAGCCAGTCAATATACTCTCCACTACACATCTACAGAAGTTTGTTAAAGTTTTAGATGTCATGACGAATCTTCGCAACTTTCTAAGGAAGTAGAGGTGCTGCCGTGTTTTCATCATAATTGCCCTAGGTGCTAAGCCCAGGACAGGTCCTCTGAAATGATAACACCGAGGTTTAAAGTTGCTGACCATCTCCATCTCTGATCCCTCAAAGAGGACATCTAGTTTCCTCCTCCTGGAGTCAATAATCAGCTCCTTGGTCTTGCTAACATTGAGTAAAACGTTGTTGTTGTGGCACCACTCTGGCAGATTTTCAATCTTCCTCCTATATGCTGATTTATCACCACCTGTGATTCAGGCTCTGACAATGGTGTCATCAGCAAACTTAAATAAGGCATTGGAACTGTTCTTAGCCACACAGTCATAAGTGTAAAGTACATAGAGCACAGGGCTAAGCACACAGCCCTGTAGTGCACCTGTGCTGATGGAGATTGTGGAGGAGATATTGTTGTCAATCCAAACTAACTGGGGTGTGCGAGTAAGGAAATTGAGGATCCAACTGCACAAGGAAGTATTGAGACCAACGTCTTGATTAGTTTTGAAGGGATGATAGTATTGAATGCCAAGCTGTAGTTGGTAATGAACGTTCTGAAGTACGCTCCTTTTCTGCCCAAAGGTTCCAGGGTTGAGTGAAGAGCCAATGAAATGGCATTTGCCGTGGACCTGTTGAGCCAGTGGGCAAATTGGAGCAGACCCAAGTCCAATACACACAAGAATAACAAGGTGACAACAAAAATGGGGTAGTTAAACTATTGATGTGACTGGCAAGTTATTTTGTTAATTTGTCATTTAATTTAATATTCCAGAATATGGCTACAACTTACAAAGTCTAATGCATTTCCAAACTTACAGTTCAATATGTCACATACATATATGACACAAATGCAATGGTAAGAACAAAGCTTCACAACTATTTGCTAAGATAATCCTGAATATAATTATTCTTTCTTTCAAATATTGAATTGAAATTTGATATAAAGTATGAAACATTTATGGATGCAACCTTCAAATAAATTTCAAAGTATAAGCATAAGCAGTGAACTTCACTATTCCAACTCTTTCCACTTGAGCTGAAATTTTACCTTTAGTTGGTCCTAAATCACACACCAACTCATAGCAGTGCACAATGCTTTACAAGTGTGGTATAGTGAGTTTCAGCAAATAACTTATGAAGCAAATAGATTCTCTGCTTTACCCATTTTTTAAAGTCTCCATACAGATCTATACAGTGTTGTTACTAGAATTACTGGTAGTCCAGAGAAATAAACCCCATTAACAAAACGTTCTTTTAAATCCTCACATTTCTCCACACTGAAATTACATTCACTAAACTAGATTATGCCCTTGCAATTTTATCTTCCATCCATACAAGCCCAATGATTCTCTTAAACTCATCTGCGCATACGGATACACAACTTCTTTTCTATTCTTTCACTCATGTCATAAATACGCATGCAAGAAGTTGAGACTCGAAAACAGATATCTAGGCAATGCTATTTGTCACATCCAGAGAGAGAATATTCTTTCTTTTCTAAAATCTTTGTATCTCACCTCCAAACCAATTATCAGTCCACACAGTTATGTCTAATTCATTGACTCTTTATTTGTGATAATCTCTTGGACCTTCAAGTGCTTTTGAAAGTTTACAGTATCTTTAGATGTTCTCTAAATTATCCTGTGACAGGCCTTAAGAAATCTTCAAGTTAAACATGACCAATTTATCTCTATCTACATTGATTCTTTTTGATTGGGTGCACTCATTCTAGTCCTCAGCATTTCTCTGCGAAAACTTTCTTCACAACATGTAAAAAAAAGTGATCACTGCTAAGTTGGAGTCTCCATTTTTTGAAGAATCTACTATCAAAAAAATCTAGTTTGAAGGGTTTTCACTTTATTTTACAAAGTATTTAAGTCAAAAGTATTACATTTCATTTATATCCAGTAATAACAACAGCAATTGTCTTACATCTCCAAGTTTGAGGCAAGTCCCTAAACTATGAATGACATCTTCAGCAAGATCAGAATGATCCGAGTCCCAGACCAGGCCAATGGTGATTATCTCCGGAGAGTTCATCAATACCTTGCGGATTCTAATCTTCTCGCCACAGTTGCTCTATGAAGAAAATAAAGAGCTTAATTATTTGTTAACAATGTTCTTTTCAAGTTACGAACAAAACCACCAAGAAATGGCAGCTCAAATAGAGATTATAACCTTAGATGAAAGCTTAACATGCACAACACATAACACCTGATTATACTCTAACAGGTGCAGTGTAAGTGTAGTCAGCAGCCAAGTTCACTGCAACAATTTGGCCAGTTTCCAATTACATCAATCAAAAATGTATGATAACGAACAGGGAAGAAAGGGGAACAGAGTGAAAGAAGACTGATCATTTTAGGTTTTCCATCTGCACACCCATTCGTTTTAGATTAGGGCAACTAAAGATAGTGAAGTACTGCTCTACTAGAAGTATATAATATAAATATTGTAACACATAATCCCTTTGCCGAGCTGCAGGAGAGTAAGAAAAAATGTACTCCCCACAGTTTAGTGAAGAACTGAGTTATGAAATAAATAAAATGTCAAGTTCAACATTAATCTGCCAAGTCTACTGATGCAGTAAATGAGATTGGTTCCCTGATTAGAGTGGGGGAGAAGTTCAGAAAATAGTCAGCCTGCCAAACTTGCTTCCAATCTCCTTCTAGAAACTCCATTGGTGTTTCATCGTAAAGGTTGAAGAAACATAAAACATCATAATCAGATTAAATAACAATAAGCTACAGTAAACTACATAAACAAAAGATCAGTATTCTGAAACTCTTTGTGCAATTACAATAGTGATTCCTAGCATTTTTCTCATTTAATACTTAAAAACACTTACATAATTATAACAAAATCAAAAATTTTGCATTGAAACAGACTATGAATTTAAGTTCTGCTTTTACTTCAGATGCCTTGCATCCGCAGTTTTTAAACTTTTCAACATAAATTTATTTGTCTGCAAAGACACTTTGCTTGCTGCACTTAATAACATCCTGGACTTGTGTACACAAGTTATAAAAGCCACCCAAATGTTATATGTCTCAGAAGTTTAGTTTGGTGGCAATTCAAGCAGTGTACAAAAGGTCAAGACTTACACATTGAACATTTTCTACATTTCAATTCTTCACTGTAATTTACCAGAAAAATAAAGAATTTCCAATTTTCAGCCTGAAAAATTTAATATCTAATTTTACAACTTCTACCAGATCAGGTTACTGTTGTGAATTAAAATATTAGGTTTATTTCACTGTGATATACTACAGAAATGCTCAACCTGCAAGGGATACATATATTTTAAAAAATCACACTAATTTCAGGATTTGGCATGTTCTTAAGCAACCTCACATTTATTCACACATTTTGAACAAACTGATCTAATGTCCAAAAGAAAAGCCAAAAACCTAGAGCTTTTTTTTAAAACGCAAACAACAGGAATTCTGCAGATGCTGGAAATTCAAGCAACACACATCAAAGTTGCTGGTGAACGCAGCAGGCCAGGCAGCATCTCTAGGAAGACGTGCAGTCGACGTTTCAGGCCGAGACCCTTCGTCAGGACTAAATGTGTGTAACCTAGAGCTTTAGTGGTTTTTACTTAACAATATTGTTAGGTTCTATGACTTTTTGCCCATGATGCCAAATGCTTATTTTATACTCCTCCCTATGCCTCAAAATTGGGCTATCTGCAGCACTCATTCAGAATTAACAACACATTTCTACCATTCAGCAACAGACCAGTTACAGCAATTTAAATTTAAATGAGATAAAGAAAAAATGCGATTTTAAAAAATGATTACTGCTTGGGGGAGAAATACAATCAATCCAGGGACATTTTGAGATATCTTAAGCATTCAACATCTTTAATGGTTACAATATACTGACCTGCTGCCAGAAAGGGAGCACTAACACAAAACACAGCATTACAGCTCACCAAACTGAGTGTGACCTTGGGAGAACATACACTAGTCCTCACTGGGGGTCAGTGGTGGAAACTGCAAGCAGCTTCAAATTCCTGAGTGGCAACATGTCAGAAGATCTATCCTGGGCTGGAAGAAGGCAAGAAGGCAAGACAGTGGCTCCACTATGTGAGGAGTTTGTGGAAATTTGGTAAGTCACCAAAGTCTCGTGTTAATTTCTATGGATTGTGGTGGAGAGCATTCTGACCGACTACATCACAGCCTGGTATGGAGCATCCGATGCACAGGATTGCAAGAGACTTCAGAGAGTTATAGACTCAAGCAGCTCCATCATAGGCAAAATGCTCCCCAACATTGATGAGATCTTTAAGAGGCAGTGTCTCAAGAAGGTATCATTTATCACTAAGGACTTTCACTATCTGGAACATACAATCTTGTCATTATTACCATCAAGGAGGAGGTACCAGAGCCTGAAGGTACACACTCAATAACTCAAGAACAGCTTCTTCCCTTCCTCTTTCTCCTCTACAGTCCAGACACCCATGAATGTGACCTGATTCCTTTTTATTTGCTCTATAGATTTGTATGTCCTTGCACTGTACTACTGCTGCAAAGCAACAAATTCACATCATATTTCAGTGAAGATAAATCTGAAACTGTTTCTGACCCATTGCTGTATTCTTATGATAGAAGATAACTTAGGATCAAACCCAGATAAAAGTCTGGTATAATTTACAATAATAAGCAGTTTGCTGAATTTAAAGCAATTCCACTGCCCTATCCTATAAGTGCACTTAACATTAAGTTGACTCCCAGACCAGTATAGTCATCCAATTGTATTAGAGAAATTAAACATGAGTGAAAAAGTTGGAAACTGAGATAGAGACATATTTACAAATGGTTTGGAAAGTTATTACAGAAAAAAACATTTGGAAAAATCAACAATAAATATATATTTAATGACATCAAGCACCCTAGGGGTTAGATTAGACAGAAAAACAAATGAAAATTATATTTTTCCCACATGCATAATAAAGCCAAAATTGTTTATGAAAATACTTCAATAAGCTGAAGAAAATTAGAAGACCAGATCCCAAACTCTTGTACCTCAGCCCAAACAGCAGACAGGAAAGGCTTGCAGCCACTACTGAACTTATCATTCCCAACAATGAGTCACATTCATTGAGATTCTATTCACATTCTCACTCTGTGTTCCAATGGAAGCAAATAACACCATGGAGCTGGGCCTTTTTAGGACAAAGGAATACCTGCAAGTCTTTAAATTGGATCTGAACAAACTTGCTTCACCACAGCACAGAAAAAAGGCAAAGATGCCACAATGCAAGGAAGTTTTAAATTAAAGATCATCTGGTGATTATTAAGCACTAATACTCCAGACATATTTTTATTTTTAAACAGTTCATTAAGTTTTGCCTTATTTGCTTCAATAACAATTTTTAAGTTTTTCTTGTACATTATTCACAGCTCTGAAGTAAACAAAATTAAACTGGAGAGTGTGGCCAGCTAATCAACTGGAAGTTGGTCTGCATGAAGAACCACTGAATTGGATGTCCCCAGGCCAAAAATAAGAATTATTTTGATCACTGATCCCTGAGCAGATCTGCCCAACCAACCATAAAGGACAGCAACCAAAAATCAAGAAGCAATTTTCAAGCAATTATACAGACACTGTTGTCTTATTTTTATTCAACATACCCACCAGAACCAGAAACATCAGAGCACTTGAAAAATATTTTGTAAGGTAACAGTTTGTGGAATAGGTGCACAATTACAGGGGTAAAGTTAAACTGTTCAACAAATGGACCCTTAAAATGCCAACATCTAAGTGCAGAATTCCTTTGAGTTTAAACCAGCACAATCACTGAGAAACAATGTGAAATGACACATACTGGACAGTTCCGAAGATCACCCATTGTGCTTGCATTCTGCAGAAGCTCCCCAAACATGTCAGGCGTAGGTTTCTCACGTCTTTCCATCATGCGAATTGCCTGATTACTAAACAAAGAGACAGGAATTGGTTCCCATGAAAGCCAACTAAGGGTCGTCAGGATATCCACTGCAGACACACTGACAAGTAAATAAACATATTTCCTCGATAAAGAGTTTGGGGTTTCATCATGTATTGGACAATGCTATTCTATTCCAATCAGAACCCGGGTAGTTAAGGAGGGCAAACAGACAGAATAATAGGCTGAAGGGTAGGTGCATGAAGGAGAGAAGGGGGAGTTGTTAGGGGAGGGAGGAAGGGAGAGGGGGGGAGAGGGGGGGGAGAAGGGGAAGGAGGGGGGGAAGAGAGAGAGAGAGAGAGAGAGAGAGTGTGTGTGTGGTGGTGGTGGTGGTGGTGGTGGGAGAGAGAGCAGTGGAGGAGGGAGGGAGAAGGCGTGGGAGCGAGACGAGAGGGGGAGATTGGAGAGAAGTGAGAGGGGTGGGGAAGGGAGGAGGGGAGGGGCGAGGGGCAGGAGAAGGCGGGTGGTGGGAGAAGGGGCGACGGGGGTGGGGAAGGGCATGGCAACGGGGGAGGGGAAGGTGACATTTCCTGCAGCCATTGAAGAATATAAAATTGACATCATCATCACACCCCACTCAGGCTGAGATCTGTTTATGAAGAATGCTGAACTTGGGTAGAGTTTTGTAGCAAGCTCATTAATTACAATTACCAGAAGATTGTGGGAGAAGCACAGGCTCAATGGGCCAAACTGACTGGGCCAGCTATGCATATAGTTTAAGCTGCTCAAAAGAAACAGAAAAAAAAGTCTCTGATAGTACTGGCCAAATTCTGATGAAATATCCTCAAACTGTAATATTAACTTTGTTCCTCTCTCCATGGATGCCGCATGGACTGCTGATTATTTCCAGAATTCCAAGCAGCAACATAACTTTTGATAATTTCAGAATTCTGGCATTTGTTTTTGTCCTCATTTGAAAGAACATAATTATAAATGTTAGGATGAATCCCAATGTGTCAGTAGTTACACACAGTGCTCATTACTGATGAAACCCACTCATAACCACTACATTGTTTTGTGTTCTTTTACCTTAACTAAGCCAATAGGTTATATGATTTATTACCTCATTTTAATGTTAAATTAATATGACTGATCCTGTTCTATATTCATTTAATGGCCGCTACCATCTACTTAGCCCACACCAACAACTCCCTCCTCCCAAGACATCTAACTCAAAATTAACTTCATCATACAATACAGTTCTTCCAGTACTTAATCCTTTTCCATTCTTGCTGCTTATTGTGATAACACCTACTTTCTCTTAATTTACTCAGTTTTCATTTGTATTGCTTTTGATCACCTTTATTTGTCCATGACTGAAGCCCATGACTGGCCTCAGTATATTCATAAGTTTTTCTCTATTCTCCAACTTTTCATTCTTTTTTCATTACCTGAGCATTAGTGGACAATCCTTTGTGCCAATTTCTCATCTCACCACATTCTGTTCTACTCCAATCTGGAGTCTCAGTTGTAAGATTCTCCCTTCTTTTTAAATGACAGTAAACCTCGAAAGTGATCACAACTCTTGACCTACTCATCCACATATCAAGCATTTACCCAATTGTTACTCGTGAGTCCATTAAATAATGTTCCTTGCAAGCTGGCAAAAGGAGAATGGGCTTGTACATGGAGTCTTGTCTCTAAAAATTTCCAATGCCTTTTGCCTATTTACTCCTTTGGCGAATTCCACTAATTTTAGAACACAGCATTGTGCAAGTTGCATCAAGGACTAACTCCACAATGTTTAGTAAACAGAGCAGAGTCAGCATTTCAAAGACACTCCCTGTTTAAAGGTTTTGAGACAGACTGCCAGTACATACCACAACAAATATTGCAACATTTACTACTAGATAACTTTCTCCTTCATCAGCATGAAAACTTGCTCTTACAACTACAGCAATTTAAAATATTTATGATCAAAATTTGATGAGTAGGGTCTTATTTAATGAACACAGACTAGACACTATTTGACTTTCATTCTCATTTGTTTAAAGTGGAGGTTTCTGGTTTCAAAATGTGAAATTGTACACTGACTCCTTCACCAGTACGTAAACAGAAACAATGGACACATTTCAATAAGCTTTCTCATCTTTCAGTTATCTGCAGCACATTTAAGTCATCTTGTGTAAGAATGTTGTTATTGTAAGGTACATATTTAATACAATTGATCTTCGTAATGGCTTACCACAAGGCAGTTGTAGAAATGTAGTTCACCATCTGGATAAAAGGCAGCGGATCAGAAGTTGCTCCACAGCTGGTGCAAACGCACTGCAAGAAAGAATCCACCAAAGAAGATAAAGTCATTACTAGGTTTCAAACTGATTTAACAATATTCTACAAAGTCATGAAGTTAAACATATTTGGAGCATTTGAGTTATACAAACAAGATTTTAAAAATCTATGAAGACATCCAAGTTCACAATTGAGTAAAAGCAAAAGCTTCCAACTTAATTTGATATAGAAAAATTTCCAAACTATTTACAAACAAGTAATACATACATGTATTAAATGTACAAATTAGAAGACCACTCAGCCCTTCAAACTTGTCACTCCATTTCATAACGCATAGTAATGACAAGGAATTAAGAAAGCTTAGGACCCCTTAGGATCTTAAAAGTCTTTCTTATTGTTCCAAAAATCTGTAAAGCTAGTAAACCTAGCCATCATGGGAACTCACCTCCCCACCTTCGAGGACATTTTCAAAAGACGATGCCTCTAACAGGTGGTATCTCATATTCCTTATAATTTATAGTATATTTTATATATTGCATTGTACTGCTGCCAGAAAGCTGCAAATTTCACTACATATGTCAGTGATAACAAGCTTGATTCTGGGTCTGTCATCCATTCCTATTAAGGCACCTTTTCTTTCTCATCATTAGTCTGATAAGCTTTCCCTGAAACACTACCAGTGCAGTAGCATTCTTCTTTAAATAAGGAGACATACATAGTATTCTCGCATATATGACTGAATAAACTGCTTTTGCATAAAAAAGCACTATTTTGGTGGTCCAACATTTTCATTCCGATTCTCATTCCAACATGTTTTTATGGCCTCCTCTTGTGCCACCTTCAGGGTGCAGGATCAACACCTTATATGCTGTCTGGGTAGCCTCCAACCTGATGGCATGAATATTGCTTTCCATACCCCTCCCCTATTCTTCTATTCCCCACTCTGACCTCTTGCCTCTTCTCACCTGCCTATTACCTTCCCCTGGTGCCTCTCCTCCTTTCCTTTCTCTTATGTTCCACTTATTTCTCCAGTCAGATTGTTTCATCTCTAGTTCTTTACCTTTCCCACACACCTGGCTGTCCTTCTTCCCCTCCCTCCACCCCTCCACCTTTTTATTCTGGCATCTTCTCCCTTTCTTTCCAGTCCTAAAGAAGGATCTCAGCCCGAAACGTCAACTGTTTATTCATTTCCATAGATGCTGCCTGACCTGCTGAATTCTTCCAGCATTTTGTGTATCCATACAGTTCTAGGTATACACAGCAGGATGCTGTTAGCTTTATTTCTTTGTCAGAACTACATGTTAATCTTTTGCAAATCATGCACAAAGACATCTAGTGTCTCTGCACCTCAGTACTCTGCTATCTATTGTCACTTAGATAATTTGTTTCCTTATTCTTTTTCTACCACAACAGCCAATTTCCCATTTTCCCACTTTGTACTTCCATTTGCTAGATTTTGCCCATTTGCCAAATTTTTCCCCATTTCCTTAACATGCCTATACTTATTGTAGCCTCCATATATCCATTCACAACTTAATTTCCTATCTATCTCTGTGTTAACAAATTCAGCAACCATAACTTAGCTGGGTTCTTTCAAACTATATGCAAATTGTAAAAGGTCGAGGCATAGGAGACAACATATAGGTAGCATTTCTTTCTCACAAGATGATGAATCACTGAAATTCTCTGTCCTGGCAAGTGATAGAATCATTATGTCATTAGGTATTTAAAGTGGAGATTAATAAATATTTCACAGATCATGGAATAGAAGAGAATGAAGAAATACCACAGCAGAGGAACTTATGCCAGCATAGAACAGCCATCATCATATTAAAAGACAAGGACAGCATGAATGGGTTGATGTCCATTCCTTTTTTTTGTGTTGAGGCCTCCTGCAATGATTTCCGATTATGTCTTACCAACCAAGAGCCATTTGTACCTACTGTTTCCTGTTAACCTCCACCCATGCCAATATGTTACAGTATGTGCTTTCATTTTGCACAATAATCTCTGTTCCTCACATTTCCCTTAAACAGTTCACCTTTCACCCTTAACCCATGACCCACCCAACCTTAGTAGAAAAAGCCTGCTTGCATTTATCCTATTTACACCCCTATTAATGTTGTATACCTCTATCAAATCTCCCCTCAAGCCTCTACATTCCAAGGAATAAAGTCATAACGTATTCAACCACTCCCTGTAACTCAAGTCCCAGCATCACTGTAAGTTTTCTGTACATAACACTCCAAAGTAGGCCTCACCAAAGTCTTATACAGCTTCAACATGACATCTCAATACCTTGATATTCAATACTTTGATTTATGAAGGCCCATATATAGCATGCATAACACCTTTGACAGTAAAAACGGTTTTATTATGAGTATTTGTATTTTAAATCACATGCATTCATTCTTAGATCCGTTGTGTTTACATTGTGATTAACTATATGTAGTGCGGTGGTGTGTATCTTGGCTCTGTGATATTGTCCTTACCACTGCACAAATTAAGTTCCCCATGGAAAATAAAGTGAATTCAATTGAACTGACAAACTACAAAGGACCAAGCGGTAGACCACTAGTCACAGGCCTCCAGTCAGAGAGGTAACCATCTACCACCACTTTCTGGGTTCTCCTGTGAAGCCAAAGTCGAATCCAATTTACTAGCTCATCTTGAATGTGAAGTGACTGAACCTTCTTGGCCAACCTCCACTGCATTACCTTGATAAAGGCCTTACTAAAGTTCACGTAGACAACATCCGTTGCTCTGCCTTAGACTACAATCAAGACATTACCTTTGCTGCCATGTGGATCACTGCTGGCCAGAGGCAAATTTTGTTGGTTCTTTTTCCAGTTGGATAGAAATAAAGGGCAGCTGGCCTCAGGAATCAGTGCAAGGACCTCAACATTTTACAAATTATATAAATCATCTCAAAGAAACTACAAAAATTATGGTTGCTAAATTCCAACATATTGCATTCAATATTTGAGGAAAGAAGTTGAAAGGCTAATCAAATTGGCTGATGCACTTTAAAGATAATTGCCATGAAACATTCTCCTAGCATTGTTAGAAATGAGGTAGTTTTAATATGTTTTAAACTCCAGGACAGTATCTTTTTAAATAACTTATTCTAATGTATACTGTGTCCACCTCAAGGATGCGCTGCAGTGAGGGAATCAGCAATAAAGGTTTTTGATTACCACACAATCAGCACACTGGGTTTGTATTTTGCTTTCTCTGTGGTTCACAAAATGGTGCTTAACCTCAAGAACCACAATTTTAAATGAAAAAAAAAGTTAAATATCACACTCCCTGTGCTAAGCCAAGTAGTGGAAGAACTTGACTTGATCATAGATTTGGTGATGTCTGTTTGCATCAAGGCACACAAACTTCAGTCACATGAACTTATGCCAAGCAGTAGCCAAATTTTCCTTTGCAAGAAAGATCTCCCAATGTTGATCGAAGAAAGTCAGGTCACAGTCTTAAAAGCAATGTCAATTTGTGATTAATAATTCCTTCTCGGGACACAGGTATTGCTTGTAAGGCTAGTAGGTATCAACCATACTAACTTCCCCTGAATAGGTGGTAAAGGGCTATTTTCCTGATTCAGCTCAGTGACTTTCACGAGTCAACACTCTGTTGTAAACAACTTCTTGCACTGGAAAACCAACAAGCTTCAAGGAGACCAAGGTGTATCTTTTGCAGCCTTGTTTCAGTGTGCAAGCATGACAAATGTACAAAGATGACCATCAACACATTTTCTCGAAGGAGCAGTCTCCTGGCGGATTCAGTGAACAAGACTCTCCAGAGTGCTGGTACGGCCATCACTGGAGATGGATGCTGCGTCGAGGCCTGAAGGTAAAAAATAAACCCATACTCCACTCCACTACTTCACACTAATTAAAGACTTGGGCAAGATTTAAATTGTCAAGGCTGAGAGCAGAAAACGAACAGGTGTTCAGCGCCATCTCCTTGCATTTGACCAGTCTCTCTCTTTTCTTGCTACTACCATCAGAAGGGAGCTGTAGGAGTCTTGGTCCCATGTCTCCTGGACGAGCCTCACTAACCTCAGTGATGAACTGGCTCTGCAGCCATGGACTCACTTTTGAGGACTCTGTAGTTCTTATTCCATGTGCTATTTGTTTACTTTCTTTTATACTAGAGAAACCATAGAAACTACAGCACAGAAACAGGCCTTTTGGCCCTTCTTGGCTGTGCCAAACCATTTTCTTCCTAGTCCCACTGACCTGCACACAGACCATATCCCTCCATGCACCTCCCATCCATGTATCTGTCCAATTTATTCTTAAATGTTAAAACCCACATTTACCACCTCGTCTGGCAGCTCATTCCATACTCCCACCACTTTCTGTGTGAAGACCCCACTAATGTTCCCTTTAAACTTTTCCCCCCTCACACTTAACCCATGTCCTCTGGTTTTTTTCTCCCCTTGCCTCAGTGGAAAAAGCCTGCTTGCATTCAATCTATCTATATCCATCATAATTTTATATACCTCTATCAAATCTCCCCTCATTCTTCTATGCTCCAGGTAATAAAGTCCTAACCCATTCAACCTTTCTCTGTAACTGAGTTTCTCAAGTCCCAGCAACATCCTTGTAAACCTTCTCTGCACTCTTTCAACCTTATTAATATCCTTCCTGTAATTTGGTGACCAAAACTGAACACAATACTCCAGATTCGGCCTCACCAATGCCTTATACAACCTCATCATAACATTCCAGCTCTTATACTCAATACTTTGATTAATAAAGGCCAATGTACCAAAAGCTCTCTTTACAACCCTATCTACCTGTGATGCTACTTTTAGGGAATCTTGTATCTGTATTCCCAGATCCCTCTGTTCCACTGCACTCCCCAGTGCCTTACCACTAACCCTGTATGTTCTACCTTGGTTTGTCCTTCCAACGTGCAATACCTCACACTTGTCAGTATTAAACTCCACCTGCCATTTTTCAGCCCATTTTTCCAGCTGGTCCAAGTCCCTCTGCAGGCTCTGAAAGCCTTCCTCACTGTCTACTACACCTCCATTCTTTGTATCATCAGCAAATTTGCTGATCCAATTTACCACATTATCATCCAGATCATTGATATAGATGACAAATAACAATGGACCCAGCACTGATCCCTGTGGCACACCACTAGTCACAGGCCTCCACTCGGAGAAGCAATTCTCTACTACCACTCTTTGGCTTCTTCCATTGAGCCAATGTCTAATCCAATTTACCACCTCTCCATGTATACCTAGCGACTGAATTTTCCTAACTAACCTTCCATGTGGGACCTTGTCAAAGGCCTTACTGAAGTCCATGTAGACAATATCCACTGCCTTCTCTTCATCCACTTTCCTGGTAACCTCCTCGAAAAACTCCAATAATTGGTCAAACATGACCTATCACGCACAAAGCCATGTTGACTCTCCCTAATAAGTCCCTGTCTATCCAAATGCTTGTACACTCTGTCTCTTCGTACTCCCTCCAATAACTTACCTACTACCGACGTTAAACTTACAGGCCTATAATTTCCCAGATTACTTTTCGATCCTTTTTTAAACAATGGAACAACATGAGCCACTCTCCAATTCTCCGGCACCTCACCTGTAGACAGCGACATTTTAAATATTTCTGCCAGGGCCCCTGCAATTTCAACACTAGTCTCCTTCAAGGTCCGAGGGAACACCCTGTCAGGTCCCGGGGATTCATCCGCTTTAATTTTCCTCAAGACAGCAAGCACCTCCTCCTTTTCAATCTGTACAGTTTCCATGACCTCACTACTTGTTTCCCTTAATTCCATAGACTTCATGTCAGTTTCCTCAGTAAATACAGACACAAAAAACCTATTTAAGATCTCCCTCATTTCCTTTGGTTCCACACATAGCCGACCACTCTGATCTTCAAGAGGACCAATTTTATCCCTTACAATCCTTTTGCTCTTAATTTACCTGTAAAAGCTCTTTGGATTATCCTTCACTTTGACTGCCAAGGCAACCTCATGTCCTCTTTTAGCCCTCCTGATTTCCTTCTTAAGTATTTTCTTGCACTTCTTATACTCCTCAAGCACCTTATTTACTCCCTGCTTCCTATACATGTCATACAACTCCCTCTTCTTCTTTATCAGAGTTGCAATATCCCTTGAGAACCAAGGTTCCTTATTCCTATTCACTTTGCCTTTAATCCTGACAGGAACATACAAATTCTGCACTCTCAAAGTTTCTCCTTTGAAGGCTTCCCACCTACCGATCACATCCTTGCCAGAGAACAACCTGTCCCAATCCACGCTTTTTAGATCCTTTCTCATTTCTTCACATTTGGCCTTCTTCCAGTTAAGAACCTCAACCCTAGGACCAGATCTATCCTTGTCCATGATCAAGTTGAAACTAATGGTGTTATGATCACTGGAACCAAAGTGCTCCCCTACACAGACTTCCGTCACTTGTCCTAACTCGTTTCCTAACAGGAGATCCAATATTGCATCCCCTCTAGTTGGTCCCTCTATATATACTACTAGCATGCTTTGTCCTCTTTTGCACATTGGATACTTGGCAGTCTTTGCTGTGTGTTTTTCTTTCGTGAAATGTATTGTGTTTCCTTTTTTTGTGAGTGCCTGGAAGATGAATCTCAAGGTTGTATAAGATTATACATACTTTCATAAAAAATTTGAAGTTTGAACTTTGCGATAGATAATGGTTTAATCTTCTTCCTTAATGACAGAATGCAGTTGTATTAAGACAACAATTGTAATAATGGATTTGACAGAGAAGGCCTTTCTTGACAACACCCCAGCAAGGATTTGAGTCTGCTTGGAAATTTTGATGAAGTGTTCTGCCAACATTGACATTCTGCTCAGGGAACTATCTGATAAGATCCACCATCACCTCTTCCCACAGGACCTCGAGAATATTCTACACAGACTTCTGCATGATTGACTTGCAGCTAAAGCTGCTTCTCTACAAAAATGTCTGCATGAGGGACAGATGCATCAGTATGGGCCACAGAGACATAAGTAGGGAGGGTTGGAGGGTAGGGGGGAGGACACAAGTGAGAGCTGGGGAGCAAGGTGGGAGAAAAGTGAGGGAGAGAAATGGATATGAGGAGGGAGAAGAGTAAGCAATTGGAAACAAAGACAAACATGTAAAACATAATGGAAAATAGTTTAAAAACTTTGGAAAAGTGAATTATTCCTACCTGTTCAAACAAAGTCATAGCAAATTTCTGATGAGGAATACAGTGTTTTGCAGTGCAAATATCTTCTTTTGTTTCATCAGCAATGTGAAAGTGTATTCGCATGAGGATGTTTTCCTGTGAAAAATATTAATTATTATTTGTTGTACTATGTTCTACATAACAGAAGATAGAATAATCAAATCTGAACTGCAATACGCTGTTAGTAATGTCACATGCTTTCCATCCATGCCAGGTTGAGCGTCAAGCTAGCAACTCAGCCTCACACAGAAAAAACAAACAAAAAGTGCTAAAGAAGGAGTGGCATGGTTACCACCTGATGCACCACATGGCATGGAAAGGAACAACAACAACGTCTCGCATAAGGCTACCATCTTAAAGCAGAAGTTTTCACAATTATTACTATGGGTTAGATCCATAAAGCTACATTATACCAGTTAGGAACCTTGAGTGCATAACTGCAGATATTGATTTGCAATAAATAGGATGCAACTTCAATATTCAATGGCACACAACAGGTAGATATCTACTAATCTCTTCGCCTGATTCAACATTCTGAGTAAGGTTCAATTAATGGCACAATAGCTGGATTGCATTTGCATTGGTGGTACTGAGTCATGAAGCTGAATAGCCTCCTTCCATGCTGTAAACATTCTGTAATAAAATGAAAACAGCGTTCACAACTTGACAAAAACACTAAGCACCAGCATTTACATCAACTGATAAACTGATACCTGCAATCAAAACTCAATATTCAGTTCATTACAACAGATTAAACAGACTTTCATCTCTCGCCTTCAAAAAACAAGGTAGCACCTGATATTTCTACATTGTCATACATACCTTCAATGCATGGTTCAGCATGTATCTTTCAAATGAACCAATGGATTAATCAATAAAACATTAGATTGTTTCAAACTAAAATCCGCAAGTACTGTGAATAGCAAAGTCAGCTAACCATCCAAGTTAAATACATTGACTTTACTTCATGAAGTGCTTTGAGTAAATGTGACAACCAAACTTCTTTTAGTAATTAATGGAACAAGGGAAGGACAAAAGAAGCACTACTTTGAAATGGGTCTCAAAACTCTTGAGTGACAGCCCCACTTGACTACATTTAGTAAAATATCTAGCCTCATTCCCTGTAAATCTCTGATAATGCATCAGGTGAACCATTCGGATGATGTTTGAAGTTTGTCCTGGAGATTACTAGCAGCCTCAAGTCTAGGGCAGTGACTCAAAGAAGAATATACAGTTGCAAGAAAAAGTTTGTGGACCATTTGCATCTAAGTCACAATAACAGACAAACATAATCTGTGTAAACTAATAATACACAAATACTTGTACTTTTCATGTCTTTATTGGACGTATTGTTTAATTATTCACAGTCCTCGCTGGAAAATGTTTATGAACCCCTGTATTTAATAACTGGTAGAACCTCCTTCAGCAGCGATAACCTCCACCTGTAGTTGCTGATCAGACTTGCACAATGACGAGGAGGAATTTTACACCATTCCTCCGTTCATACAAGACTGTTTCAGTTCATCAATATTTCTGGAATACCTTGCATGAACAGTGTTATGAATCAGCAGCAATAGAGATAAATTTCAGTCCAGTTTTCATAAAATAAACAAGGACATTTAATAATCTCTGCTCAAAACATCGAAAAGTAAACGAGCGACTAACTTAACCGGAAGTTAACAGTTAGGCAACTATATCGAACAAAACAGTCAAACTTATAAACTGTTCTTAACGAGTTCTCATCCAAGCACAGTCTTAAAGTGGTAAATTCAAAAGTCCATGTGATTTATTCAGTCATTAAGGACAGATTTCCCCAAAACAACGATTCCTTCGAAGTAATGACGAATCTGCCGATCACAGCTGAGAGATGCCTTGTCCAAAGGAATCACAAAGAAATACAGGAACTGACCTTTTGACTGGAGGGTGGTCACTGCACAAACCTTCCCGACCTTGCAGGGGTTTAACTCAAATGTGCAAGCCACAATTCCCGAACAAATTCAAAAAGGTTGATCATTCCCAAGACGCTGAACGACATTAACTTTACCCAATCCTTTGCTCGGATAACTCTAGTAATGTCTTCACTCTCCGATACTGGGCTGAAAGGGAAAAATAAATGTGCAACAAACAAAACCGGTGGTGTCTCCAAACATCTGACCGGCAACAACAACATTGCACTAAAAATAAAAATGAGAACTGCATCACATTGGTGGGCTTTGTTTAAATACTGTTTGGAACATGCCATCACGTGACATAACATCACCTCACGGTCATAAGACAATTACATCATGCCCATCGCAAGATACTGACGTAATGCTCACAAGATAATTACATCATGCTCACGGGATATGTAACTACAGCCTCACAGCATCTCAAGTGGGTTAAGGTCTGACTCTGACTTGGCCGTTCCAAAACATGAATTTTCTTCTTTTAAAACCATTCTGCTGTTGATTACTCTTGCGTTGCGGTTCATTGTCTTGTTGCATCATCCAACTTCTATAAAGCTTCAGATGATGGACCGCTACTCTGACATTCTCCTGTAAAATGGCTTGATACACTTTGGAATTTATTGTTCCCTCAACAATTGCAAGCTGTCCAGACCCTGAGGCAGCAAAGCAACCCCAAACCATGATGCACCTCCCACTGTTCACAGTTGGGATGAGGTTTTGGTGTTGGTGTACCTTCCAAACATAGCGGTGTGCACTTATGCCAAAAAATCCAACTTTTGTCTCATCTGTCCACAGAATATTGTCCCAGAAGCATTACGGAACATCCAGGTGGTATTTTGCAAACTTGGGGCAGGCAGCAATGTTTTTTTTTGGAGAGCAATGATTTCCTCTGTGATGTCCTTCCATGAATGCCATCCTTATTCAATGTTTTTCTTATAGTGGACACATGAACAAAGCTTTAGCAAGTTCTAGAGATTGATGTTACCCTTGGGTTCTTTTTCACCTCCTTCAGCATTGCACCTTGTGCTCTTGGTGTGATCTTTGCAGGATGACCACTCCTAGGGAGAGTAGCAACAGGACTGAATTTCCTCCATTTGTAGACAATTTTCCTTACTGTGGACTGATGAACACTCAGGTATCCAGTTTCATGCACCTCTAAAATTCTTCTAAGGTCGTCTGAAAATTGCTTTGTTCGAGGCATGGTGCACCTAAACAGACCTTTCTTGAGAAGAGCAGACTATGATAGAAACCTGACTTTGTGTCTCTTTTTTATAGGGCAGGGTGCCTCTACAACCCACAACTCCAATCTCATCTCATTAATTGGAACACCTGACTCCAAATAGCTTTTGTGGAAGGCATTACCCCAGAAGTTCACATACTTTTTTTGAACCTACACTGCGGTACACTGCGATTGTTTAAATGATGTACTTAGCATTGATGAGAAGTAGTATAATTTTTTGTGTGTTGTTAATTTCAGCAGTTTGTGTTCGCCTATTATTGTGATTTAGATGAAGATCAGACCACATTTTGTGAGTAATTAATGCAGAAAACCAGGTAATTGCAAATGGTTCACAAACTTTTTCTTGCAACTGTATGTATTTGATTTTACTTTTCTTTAAACATCTCAATAGTATTAAAGACTCACGGATTCCAACAATGCTTGGAAGCTCCACAAGTAGATCATGCACTGCAGGTTGAGAACCACCTGCTTAGACTGAATTCAAACCTATTTTCCTGAACAAAAATGTCAAAAGTATTCACTGCAAATATCCTGCAGATCAGACTGCTCCTGTGGAGAAAGCAATGGAGTTAATGTTTAAAATTAGCTGCATAGCTTATCTGAAGACAGGAAGGTTTGACCTGGAGTATTAACTCTCTTTCCTTAGAAGCTTTCTGATCCATGAGGTATTTCCAGCATTTTCTGTTTGCATTTTCCAGTATCTTTACTGTTAGATAAAATATTGATTTTTGAGTGAAAAATCTACTACTGATGTAAGCACCTGGAGCAACAAGGGCTATTTCTTTCAGTGGACTTTCTGCAAGTCAAAAACATGCAAACACTAACAAAGCATGCAAATGACATTAAGGAAAGGGAATTCTGCAGATTAATTTAGTTACTTTCATCAGCCTGACTCATTTCCACTAAAATACCCATATCATCAAAATATTAACCAGGTTACATATCATACTGATGATACTAACAAATATAATTAAAATTTTCCATACTACTTTAATCTACAACTATGGAAAGCTGCAGTGACCATAGTTCGAGCTCATAGGAGAAGATGTTTCAATCAACACATACAAAATGCGGGTGGAACGCAGCAGGCCAGGCAGCATCTATAGGAAGAGGTACAGTCGACATTTCGGGCCGAGACCCTTCGTCAGGACTAACTGAAAGAAGAGATAGTAAGAGATCTGTAAGTGGGAGGGGGAGGCGGATATCCGAAATGATAGGAGAGGACAGGAGGGGGAGGGATGGAGCTAAGAGCTGGAAAGTTGATTGGCAAAAGGGATACAAGGCTGGAGAAGGGAGAGGATCATGGGACGGGAGGCCGAGGGGGAAAGAAAGGGGGAGGGGAGCACCAGAGGAAGATATAGTGAGAGGGACGGAGGAGAAAAAAAGAGAGAGAAAGAAGGGGGGGGGGGGAGGAGAGGGATAAATAAATAAATAAATAGATAGATAGATAGATAGATAAATAAAATAAATAAGGGATAGGGTGAGAGGGGAGGAGGGACAATAACAGAAGTTAGAGAAGTCAATGTTCATGCCATCAGGTTGGAGGCTACCCAGACGGAATATAAGGTGTTGTTCCTACAACTTGAGTGTGGCTTCATCTTGGCAGTAGAAGAGGCCATGGATGGACTTATCAGAATGGGAATGGGACGTGGAATTGAAATGTGTGGCCACTGGGAGATCCTGCTTTCTCTAGCGGACAGAGCGTAGGTGTTCAGCGACCACCAAGAGCTCTTTTATAGCTTGCTGCTGGCTCTGAGCTCGGACTCCCAATCCCTTCAGCAAACTGACCATGGTAGTAGCCACAAATCTTCTGCAGCCAACCTCTTTATACTTTATTTATACCTTATTGTCGCCAAACAATTGATACTAGAGCGTACAATCATCACAGCGATATTTGATTCTGCTCTTCGTGCTCCCTGGAGTACAAATCGATAGTAAATATTAAAAATTTAAATTATAAATCATAAATAGAAAATAGAAAAGGGAAAGTAAGGTAGAACAAAGAAACCAAGAGGCTGGTCCGGATATTTGGAGGGTACATCCCAGATCCGGGTCAGGATCCGTTCAGCAGTCTTACCACAGTTGGAAAGAAGCTGTTCCCAAATCTGGCCGTATGAGTCTTCAAGCTCCTGAGCCTTCTCCCAGAGGGAAGAGGGACAAAAAGTGTGTTGGCTGGGTGAGTCATGTCCTTGATTATCCTGGCAGCACTGCTCCGACAGCATGGGTGTAAAGTGAGTCCAAGGATAGAAGGATAGAAGGATAGATTGGTTTGTGTGATGTGCTGGGCTATGTTCACGATCTTCTGCAGCTTCTTCTGGTCTTGGACAGGACAACTTCCATATCAGGTTTCTGCACCTTCCATCCACGCTGTTTAGCATCTGTGGCCAGCTCAACGTATTTTACATGTTTCTGCTCATATGTCTCGCGGACTGCACCTTCACAGGATACTGTCAGCTCTGAGAATACTACAGCCTTCAGACTGCTGGACCACAAGACCAAATATGGTATGAGGGTGGCAATGGCTATCTCTGGGGGAAATATTGGCCTTTTGTCAAGGTTGACAGCCATGTTCCAGCCACAAGCAGACTCCAGTATGCCTGACTCCAACCGTGTCACTGAGGAAGGCACTTTCTGTCCTTGCCAGACAAAGGAGATGATGGTTCTTCCAGTCAGATGAGGCTTAGTTATTATTCAGCCTTTGCTTCTCCACAATGGATGCGGAACATCTGAGGACCTGGTTTTGCCTCCATGTACCTTCCTTGAGTGAGGCTTACTTTGCAAGGTGAGAGGATGTGACTGAGGTTTGCTGTTCTTCCACAGAGTGGACATGCTGGGTCTCCACTGAGCCATTGGTTCAGATTTTTGGGAGTTGGGAGAACATCATAAACAGCTCTTATAAGGAAGCTAATCTTTCTTCCTTCCTTTTCCCATTAGTCCTTCCAGCTGAATTTTCTATTCTCACTGCTTTCCCACCTTGTCTACTGTCCCTGTTTTGCCTGAGACACTGCACTTGCATATCTCATTTGCTCCTCCTGTCGCCTAACTTCCTCTACCACCATAGTTCACCCTTGCTTTTGTGTTGTCGCCTTTTGCCAAATGGGCCTATTTGCACCTGGCCCACCATGTCTGCAAACCTGAGTGCTGCTTTTGCCTGTTTTACTGACTTTGCTGGACACCACTTTCTCCCTGTTAAGGTCCTGGGCACAGTATCTTGGATTTTCCAAATTAGCTCCTTTACTGCAAAATGCATCAGCAATTAGTCAAAATAGTGAATCAGGTAGTCATTTAACTTACAAAACATTCTGCTGCGTCATCCATGATCCCCATCTGGAAGCGTTGCTCATCTTGAAAGGTCTTGGCAAGAGCACTCCGCAAAGCATCGGATGGTAGTACCTTTTCTTTGCTGTATTGAAACTGAGTGAAGATTCCCTAAACGGCAAAAAAAAAGTCAGTGCATTACACCAGCCACCTTCAATAAATAATGGCACCTAGAAACATTAACGGGGCAGAAAATTTAAGAACACTGGTATACTTTGAAAGGAACCCTAATTTGGAAGAGAATGTAATGGAATGGTTCCAGTAATGACAGCTTTCATCTACAAGGTAAACCACAGAAGTTACGTGTTGTCCTCCTTCAAACAAAAAAGGTGAGAAGAGATTTGATAAAGGTGTACAAGATCGTGACTGGTCATGGACCCTACAGCTATACAATAGTCTCTGATGCTGGGGATGACTGTTGCTAAAAGATTTACCTTGAGGGAATGAAAATCACCCTCTCCCCCTTCCTTCTGGAGACAGATGACTGACATGATCTCAGTCATACAGATCGAGAGACTTAGGTTCTTGAGAACCAATTCAATTATAAAATTTTCGGCTATCTGGGATCCATTTCTTGCCTACCTAGACTAGGCCGGGGGCAGATGAACAACTTCCCTCCAGCTAATCTCTCACAGCCCTCTTTCGAGATTTAATGTTTAGCACTTTTGGGCACTCTGTACAACAGGCATCGCTCTAATGTTATGTCCTTTTTTTCTCTTTTTTTTGCTCATTTTATTTTCACACGTGTCTGAGCTTATATATTCCAGTTGATTTTATTGTTTTTTGAAAATTTTGAAAATAAAGTATTTAAAAAAACAAGAGGGAAGCTATTCCCATTAGATGCACTTCACCTCTTCCCCTCCAAACATCTCAGGAGCCAAACAGCCTTTACAGGTGAATTAGCAATTTACTTGGGCTTCTTCCAGCATAGTGTACCACATTTGGTGTACACAATGTAGTCTCCACTATAGTAGATAAAGCAAATGTAAATTCTCTTCTACAGAGGACTGCTTCCAGGAACAACTGTTTTTAATTTGATGCAACCCTGAGCTTCTGGTTACCTATCACTTTGACCTGTCTGTGATTCCTTGCAAGGGAACATTTCATCTCTTGTTATCTCCTATCTATACACATCACAGCCTTCTAGATGATAATGAATTCTCCAACTTTAGGTAACTCACATACTTTGTCTCTGCATCACAGATATTCCCTTTATTCTATTCATCCTTCCTGCAACTGAAAACTACTTTTTCTTTTAAATAAATCTCTTTCTAACTCCGACAAGGGATTTTCGATGTGATGGAATCAAAATCAGGTTTATTATCACTGACAAACGTCATGAAATGTATTGTTTTACGGCAACAGCAGAGTACAAGGCATAAAAATTACCACAAAGTACAAAATACATAAAAAGTGGAGGAAAAAAAGAAAGTAGTGTCATGGATCATTCACAAATCTGACAGTGGGGCGAGAGGAGAAGAAGCTGCCCCTAAGTTATTAAGCATGAGTTTTCAGACTTCTGTACCTACTTCCTGATGGTAGTGACGAAGAGAGAGGGTCTTTAGAAATGGATGCCACCTTTTTGAGGCACTGCCTCTTGAAAATGTCCTCAGTATTGGAGAGGGTTGTGCCCATGATGCAGTTGGCTGAGCCTACCTCTGCAGCCTTTTTCAATCTTGCGCACTGTAGTGCCAACACCAGTCGGAATGCTGCATTTGTAGAAATTTACAAGAGTCTTTAGTGATACCTCCTCAAACTCCAAACAAAGTAGAGCTGCTGTCATGCCTTCTTAGTGATTGCTCTAATATGTTGGGACAAGGATGAATCCGCTGAGATGTTGATGTTCAGGAACTTGAAGTTTTCTACACTGACTTATCAATGAGTATTCTCAACTTCCACTTCCTAAAGTCCACAATCAATTCCTTGGTCTTGTTGATATTTAGTGTGAGGTTGTTGTTGCAACACCATTTAACCAGCCAAAATATCTCACTACTCATTGCCATCTGAGATTCTACCAACATCAATAGAGTCATCAGCAAATTTATAGATCACAATTGAACTGTGCTACGCCACTATCATGAGTGTAGAGAGAGAGTAGAGGAGTGGGCTAAGCATGCATCCTTGATGTACACTTATGCTGTCAGTGGAAAGGAGATGTTATTACCAACCCACACTGACTATGGTCTCCTGATGACAAATTTGTTGTTCCAGTTACAGAGAGAGATACAGAGGGTTATATTTTGAAGCTTGTTGATTAACACAGAGGAGATAACGGTGTTAAATGCCAAACTATAATTGATAAACAGCAGCCAATTGTACATTGTGCCGATGTCTAGGTACTCCAAAGCAGAGTTAAGAGTCAGCTTGATTGTGCCTGTTGTAGACCAGTTGTCGCAGTAGCCAAGTTGCAGTGGGTCCAGATCCTTGTTCAGTTTGGAGATAATCTTAGCCATTGTGAATGTCTGAAAGCACTCATCACAGTAAATCTGAGTGCGACTGGGTGTTAGCAGTAGAGGCAACTCTTTCCACAAATAATGCTCAACACT
The DNA here is from genome assembly GCF_030028105.1 of Mobula birostris. NCBI lineage: Eukaryota > Metazoa > Chordata > Chondrichthyes > Myliobatiformes > Myliobatidae > Mobula > Mobula birostris. Next base: position 44,577,096 of record NC_092387.1, on the reverse strand, counting down.
TTGTGAGTGTTTCTTACATTTTCACCATCTCCACCTTTCCTTACTACTGACAGCTTTGCCTGAACTCTCCTCTCATTCAAAAGCATGAAAACTAGGAACAGGAGTTAGCCATGTAGCCACTCAAGACTACTCAGAAAGATAATGGCTTATCTTATATCTTGCATCAGAGTATCAGGAATGGATAACACACACCAGTATTAACTGCTTTTACACTAGCAAAATAAAGATTTATAACATTGGCCATAGTCGTCAAAAGCAGCCAAATCATTAAATTCTTTGTTTCTCTTTTCACAGCTTTATCAGTATAGGAAATAGATTTTAAACAGAGATGGTTTACAGTTGTAGGGAAGGAGGCAGTACAGACAATCAGACAAAGGGAATATCTGTGATGCACACAAATAAAACAAAGTTAGAGAAAATCAAGCTAGATTATTTCAAAAAGCAGCAAAGAACAACCAAGTTTCTGTTCGACTTGAGTCACTTAAAGGGATTTATGCTTTCCATCTTTTGATTATCAGTTCAGAAGTATAGTTTCTACTATTTCATAAGGAAATAGGAGAAAGATTTCACAACGAACTATGTTAGGGCAACAATCCTAACCCTTGCCCCTTCAAGATTTCAGATTGAATCAAAGTTCAAAGTAAATTTATTATGAAAGTACGTATATGTCACCAATTGCAACCCTGAGATTCAATGGCATACTCAATAAATCCAATAACCATAATAGAATCAATGAAAGACCGCACCAACAAGGCAACCAGTGTGCAAAAGACAACAAACTGAGCAAACACAAAAATAAATATAATAATAACAAATAAATAAGCAATAAATATTGAGATCATGAGATGAAGAGCCCTTGGAAGTGAGTCCACAGGTTGTGGCAACAGTTCAGTGATGGGTTAAGTGCAGTTGAGTGAAGTTTTCCCCTCTGGTTCAAGAGCTGGATGGTTGAGGGGTAATAATGACCTTAGAAACTATGCTTTAAAGAGGAAAAATATGAAATATCACATTGAGTGTCCGACCCATCATCTCCTCCATTATTTCCACTGCCCACTTTCTGAGAAAATCCTCATTCACGCCCTGGCCCTCCCAAGACTATAACATTCCAATTTTCTGCTAGCTTCCTGCTTATCCTTCATCCCATCCATTTTACAACCTATAAAATCTGTGATGTGCTTGTTGATTTTAATTTTATCTAATATCTCAACTTCAAAATTTAAATCTCAGTGTTTATATCCCTTTGTGGCTTCATGCCTCCTTATTTATAAGTGCCTCCAGCCTGAAATGTACCAAGAAATCCAATCCAGGCAGCGACAGAACTAGCAGCAGAGTAAAATCCAACGGACCTCAAGACTAATCCACATCACAGATGCATCTGCCCACTAAATCAAATCCTTTAATCATCTTACACTTCTCAATTAGATCAACCCTTAATCTACATTCAAGTGAACATAAAACTAGTCTGCTTGAAATTTAACACTTTTGGTCCCAGTATTACACTGGTAATATTACATGGAATATATTTGAAGCTATTAACTTCTACTTTTTTTAATATTGCAGATCAGCTCATTATCATCCTGAAGATATACATGTTGCAATCATATCCTTCAAGAAAAAATATTAGCTCCTAAATTTGTCATCCAACAATTGTATTACTTCAATTGATTACTATGAATAAAACTTAAAAGGCCCTATCATTTTCAATTATGTTATTTCATTGACATCGATTAAGTCAACAACTAGAGTGCCAGCTGTGGCTCTGTAGATAGTACCCAACTGCAGTTTCAGAAGCTTGTGGCTTCAAATCCCACTTCACAGATTTCAACATAGACGCAGCTGCAACTCTGATACAGTGCAAAGCCAACACTTACTCAGACAACACCTGAAACATTTATTTTCATTGCCACGTGAAGAAGCTTACTGTACACAAATTATCAACTGAACAAAGCAAGCACCAGCAGTTCAAGTAATATCAATTACTGTCAAACAACCAGAAGATACAGCATACTAATTCAAAGTTGAAAACATAATAATTTTTTACCAAGAGAAAGCAGAATAGAACAAGGTTTAGTTTCAGCACCATGTTACATAAGTACACAGCAAAGGAACAGGCCATTTAAATTTAACTGATCAATGCCAGTGTTTTTGCTATACACCAATGCTCCAAAGCTACCAGCAGATCATTGCATTTGTCTTGTTTCACCATAAGTACATTATCCTCTTCAACTACTCCTACCAGAAACATTTCATGGTCTTGGCACTCTTCACCTGAATTCCATATTTTTTTCTGGGAAACAAACAATCCTGTGCCTGGATTAAACAGCTCATCCTGACACACTGAAATTCAATGGCAACAAGAAATCTGTAATAAGGTATTATGTGCTTACTGAGAAAACACATCCCCAGCACCTTGAATAATTCAAAGACAATTTTTTCCTCTTCCTAGCATTTCAGTGACATATCAGCTGTGACAGTGATAAATATCAAAGAACAGGAATTCTGCTTAACACAAGTTCATTTAGAAGTAATGGCACTGAGGATAAAAAACATTATGTTTCTAGACTCAGTACTTTACACTCAATTTTTCAGCGGAAATGGATTAAGCAGCAAAAAAAAATTCTCTTTCTTTCATTCAATACAACTCCATTAAATAGTAATTCTAGTCAACATTCCAAAAAGGTGATTTAAATTGAATATCATAAACCAAATGCAAGCACAAGTTGGTCAATTGATTAAAAATAGATTTCTGGACATAGTCCAGCATGGTAGCACAATGCTATTACAGTGCCAGCAGTAAGACTGGGGTTCAATTCCAACTGCTGCATGGAGTTTGTATGTTCTCCACGTGACTGTGTGAGTTGCTTCTGGGTTCTCTAGTTTTCTCCCACGTTCCAAAGACGTATTGTTAGGGTTAGTGAGTTGTGGGCATACCATGTTGGCTGCCTAACCACTTGCGGGCTGCCTAACACAATCCTCACTGATTTGATTTGACACAAACAACTCATTTCACTGTGTGTTTTGACATACATGTGACAAATAAAACTAATCTTTAAATCTTATGCATGGGAAGACTAATGATATACCAATCTTTATTGCAAGTGGTTTGGAGTTGAAACCATACCTGGAATACTGTGTACAGTACTGGTCCTCTTATTTTAAAAAAAGGATGTACTGGCATTGGGGGCAGTCTCAAAGAGATTCGTCAATTAATTCTTGGGGATAGATAGTTGTCCTATCATAAGTGGCTAAAGAAATTAGGTCTGCATTGCACCATGAGTTCACTCTAGTGCAAGGCATAGCTGTAGAATGTTGTATGTGTACCTGGTTTAACACTGATGTGAGAATAATCAAAAATATTGGTATATTCAAGCGTGCAAACATTCCGCATTGAATCTAATACATGCTTTATTTCATTTTTGCAGTTTCATGAAGTTTTCACATTAAAAATCCCGAAGAAAGCTTCTGGGTCGGGTGATTTTTGAGAAGATGTCTAACTCCCTGCCTAGATTTGCACACAACAACAGTGTGAGGACAGTACAGTGATCTAATTGTCCTAAAAACACGTGACAGGGTAGATGGCAAGACAATTTCAGTAAAGGGAGATTTTCAACTGAGGGGACATAGATACCAGATTAAAGGCAATGTTAATTGCCATGCAATATGCCCATTACACAAGTATTTGTCATCAGAAACAAACGACTGCAGTTATAACATGTTAAGTTTTGGAAAACTGAACCAATCTATTCAAATACACAAAGGAATGCACTATTTCCAAGGTGCATTCAAATCTTAACATAAATTTGCTTCAATAAACTGATAATAATCATTCCTGGCAACAGAAGAAAATGAGAGCAGAAGTTGACGATTTGGCACCTGAAACATTCAGTGCTGTCATCTCTGATCTGCCGTATCCCCACTTCTATGCCAGCTCCCTACAACTCTCAAATTCCCCAATCTCTCAAAAAATGGAGTTACTACCTCTTTAAATGCTCCCAATGTTCCAGCCTCCACATGTCTCCAAGCTGAAGACTTCCAGACATGCATCAACATCAATGAGAAGTTCTTACATGCCTTAGTATTAAATGACCACTTGAAGGGTTGAGCGGCTATAAGGAGATTTACATTTATTACAAAAAAAAAGGCTTGAAAGTTAAGCATTTTTAGGAAACTAAGTTCTTGAATTTAGAATAACAAGCCAGTTTTCTAAAACTTAATATGTCACAAATGTAGGCATTTGCTTCTGATGACCAAAACAGGAAGAAAAAGGAGCACTTTTTTAATTTGTAGATTAATTGTAGAAATATGATTGTCCTAAATATATTGATACACAAATCATTCTAAACAGCTTATATTTTTCAGTTGTTCTGAAATTTCACCAAAATTAGCTTAAAAGATAAAATTCTAAAGATGGCTCAAAAAAAATTAAGTTCATCTTCCACAATTTTCCTCCTCCAATTCGTTCTGAAGATACTGATATCTTGCTGAGCCATCCTCTGGTACCCCATGAAAGCATGTATTAATCCAGTTTTTGACAAAACTATTGGCATTTACTTACAGTACTCTGTGAATTTAGCAGGAGATTTGGGGTTTTCACAAGTAAAATAACATAAACTTCTTAAATTATCTAATGAGACTGCACTGTGTGCAACCTTCTCCAAAGAAACGAGCAAAATCAGTGAACAAATGCCAAATTAAACTTTTAAATAACTAGTCTTACGTGAAATGCTGCATTGTTTCAGGAGACTAAAGTGAGTTTGTAATGGCATAACTTACCATATGCACTGCATAACAACCACCCTGGTTCTGTGTACGCATCAACATTCCTTTGCAGGAATATTTCAAAATGGAATTAAATAACATTAAGTTAACCTGAATGACTTGCTCCAATCCTGGTATGTTTTCAAAATGTTAAAAAAGTATTTTAAAAAATTGTGCTTTTCCCTCTTGATTTTGTATCTGACAATTCTTTAATAAATTCAACTGCTCAGTCTGTATAATAACTTCACAATTGTCCCACATAGGAAGTTAGAGTACAAAATTAGAGCAAATGGTATTGGGGATAGGGTACTGACATGAATAGAAAATTGGTTGGCAGACAGGAAACAAAGAGTAGGGATTAACGGGTCCTTTCCAGAATGGTAGGCAGTGACTAGTGGGGTACCGCAAGGCTCGGTGCTGGGACCGCAGCTATTTACAATCTACATTAATGATTTAGATGAAGGGATTAAAAGTAACATTAGCGAATTTGCAGATGACACAAAGCTGGCTGACAGTGTGAAATGTGAGGAGGATGTTATGAGAATGCAGAGTGACTTGGACAGGTTGGGTGAGTGGGAAGATGCATGGCAGATGCAGTTTAATGTGGATAAATGTGAGGTTATCCACTTTGGTGGCAAGAACAGGAAGGCAAATTACTATCTGAATGGTGTCAAATTAGGAAAAGGGGAAGTACAACGAGATCTAAGTGTCCTTCATCAGTCACTGAAAGTAAGCATGCAGGTACAGTAGGCAGTGAAGAAAGCTAATGGCATATTGGCCTTCATAATAAGGGGAATTGAGTATAGGAGCAAAGAGGTCCTTCTGCAGTTGTACAGGGCCCTGGTGAGACCACACCTGGAATATTGTGTACAGTTTTGGTCTCCAAATTTGAGGAAGGACACTTTAGCTATTGAGGGAGTGCAGCGTAGGTTCACAAGGTTAATTCCCTGGATGGCGGGGTCTGTCATATGTTGAAAGATTGGAGCGACTGGGGTTGTATACTCTGGAATTTAGAAGGATAAGAGGGGATCTCATTGAAACATATAGGATTGTTAAGGGATTGGACACACTAGAGGCAGGAAACATGTTCCCGATGTTGGGGAAGTCCAGAACTAGAGGCCACAGTTTAAGAATAAGGGCTAGACCATTTAGAACGGAGTTGAGGAAAAACTTTTTCACACAGAGGATTGTGGTTCTGTGGAATGCCCTGCCTCAGAAGGCAGTGGAGGCTAATTCTCTGGATTCTTTCAAGAAAGAGTTAGATAGAGCTCTTAAAGATAGTGGAGCGAAGGGATATGAGGAGAAGACAGGAAAAGGGTACTGACTGTGGACGATCAGCCATGATCACAGTGAATGGTGGCGCTGGCTCGAAGGGCTGAATGGCCTACTCCTGCACCTATTGTCTATTGAATTGATTCTACAACCTACAGACTTACATTCAAGGACTCATTACAACTCCTGCTCTCAATATTATTTTTATTTACACAATCGTCTTCTTCTGCACATTGAGTTTGTATGTCTTTATGTATTGCTTTTCATAAAATACTACTGTATTTCATATTTCCCTGAAAATATCTGCAAGAAACTGAATCTCAAGATGAAGGGTCTTGCCCTGAAATGTTGACTGTTTATTCTCCTCCATAGATATTGCTTGATTGCTAAGTTCCTCCAACATTTTAAGTGTGATTGCAAGGTAGTATATTGTAACCTACACGTATTTCAATAATAAATTTACTTTGAACTTTAAACTTTGAAATTTATTGCAGCATGTTTTTACTTACAACATATTGAACTCCAAAGCAAAACTATATCTATAATTAGTCTATCCTTTCCTTTTTCCTTTTAGCACCAACTTAAAAACCTGAAACTCAGCAGGACATGAGGACTAAATTTCACATTTTATGAACAAAGCTAAGATTCATGTCAAGAGGGAAAATTCCCAGCCAAAGATAACAGCACAGATAACAGTACAGATAAGGGAAACACAACCCCACCAGCCTCCGGGTCCAACATATTATTCACCGTAACTTCTGCCACCTCCAACGGGATCCCACCACTAAGCACATCTTTCCCTCCCCGCCTCTCTCTGCATTCTGCAGGGATCGCTCCCTATGCAACTCCCTTGTCCATTCGTCCCCCCCAATCCCTCCCCACTGATCTCCCTCCTGGCACTTATCCGGGTAAGCGGAACAAGTGCTACACATGCCCTTACACTTCCTCCCTTACCACCATTCAGGGCCCCAAACAGTCCTTCCAGGTGAGGCAACACTTCACCTGTGAGTCGACTGGGGTGATACACTGCATCCGGTGTTCCCGATGTGGGCTTTTATATATTGGCGAGACCCGATGCAGACTGGGAGACCGCTTTGCTGAACATCTACACTCTGTCCACCAGAGAAAGCAGGATCTCCCAGTGGCCACACATTTTAATTCCACATCCCATTCTGACATGTCTATCCACAGCCTCCTCTACTGTAAAGATGAAGCCACACTCAGGTTGGAGGAACAACACCTTATATTCCGTCTGGGTAGCCTCCAACCTGATGGCATGAACATCGACTTCTCTAACTTCGGCTAAGGCCCCACCTCCCCCTCGTACCCCATCTGTTACTTATTTTTATGCACACATTCTTTCTCTCACTCTCCTTTTTCTCCCTCTGTCCCTCTGAATATACCTCTTGCCCATCCTCTGGGTCCCCCCCCCCCCCGTCTTTCTTCCCGGACCTCCTGTCCCATGATCCTCTCATATCCCCTTTTGCCTATCATCTGTCCAGCTCTTGGCTCTATCCCTCCCCCTCCTGTCTTCTCCTATCATTTTGGATCTCCCCCTCCCCCTCCAACTTTCAAATCCCTTACTCACTCTTCCTTCAGTTAGTCCTGACGAAGGGTCTCGGCCTGAAACGTCGACTGCACCTCTTCCTAGAGATGCTGCCTGGCCTGCTGCGTTCACCAGCAACTTTGATGTGTGTTGCTTGAATTTCCAGCATCTGCAGAATTCCTGTTGTTTGCCGATATATTTGTATTGGTTGAAATGATGTAATGTATTTGTGAAGATCAGGCGTCACCGACATAAAGGGTGTGGTTAGAAGTTCTGCAATGTTAACCATGACCTTGTAGCAAAACTTTAACTGTTGTGGGTGTTGTGGGCAAGCATCTGTTGCCAAAATCAACAAAATCATGTGGCACAGAGAATACAAAGCTTTTCTATTCGCGTAATATTTCTTCACACCTTAGTGAAAAATATTGCCTAAACCTTGAAATATTCACGAGTCCTGTGATAATTCCAGATCCTCCTCCTACAAATTTGGTATGCAGAACAATGAATTGGGAAAGCCCAGTAAAACCTAACCTGGTTCTCCAGAATTGCACTTCAAGAGGTTCACTGAAATTCAATGACTAAAAAGACAGCTTTGAATCAATCTCCCACTTTATTTACATTATGTAAAACATACTTAATTTGCCTGTTAGTACTTCTCAAGAAAAAAAATAGGAAATGAAAAAAAAGATAGGACAAAGAGTCCAGAGTTCAGAAAAGACCTTTGGAACCATACATTCTCACACCATTAAAAAGATTTAGACCATAAATATGGAAAGCTGACGGTAAGCACATATAACACTTAAAATATTTTCCCCTGGAACAAACATTTGTAGAGATAGGATTTAAAACAGCAGTTCACATTAACACATCAAAGAAATTTTGAAGCTTCTGAAAACAAGGACTGTTCTAAAAAAAACCCATTCACCAGAGGCCTGAAATTAAAAATCAAATCATCTATGTTAGATATTGGTCAATCAAAATCAATCCATTGCTGCCTGTAAGAAGTTCGACCACATGGGTTTCCCCGGGGAGCTCTTGTTTCTTCCCACATTCCAAAGACACATAGGTTAATTGGTGACATGGGTGTAATTGGGTGGCATGGGTTCTTTGAGCCAGAAGGGCCTATTATCATTCTGTGAAGAAGAAGAAAGAAGAAACCCCTTAACTCTGAGTGGAGTCATCTGGACGCCGTCAGGACGGCGTTTTTTTAACGGGCTTTCTTATTTTTATGAGGCCAAGTTGCTAACTCGACGCTCAACCCAGCACGGATGGAAAGCATGCAAGGGAGCCGGCTGGATTCGAACTCGGGAGCCTTCGCTCCGAAGTCCAGCGCTGATGCCACTACACCACCAGCCAGCATTATCATTCTGTATCTCTAAATTAATCTATATTTACATATACACACACACAATACTTAATTAACCTAAAATGCCTAACTGCATCCAAAAAAGCAGTCATTCAACACAAACATGAGATTTGAATGTAGTATCTTCCATTACACATTTAAACCATCAAGATGAAAATACCACAGAATGATAGACTGCCTGCTAAATCCTCTCACTGTTGTCATTATTGTTTTAAACAACAAATTCTGAAGATAAAGACCTGTATCAACATTTGAATTTGGTGAGATTCAATATTCCTTGCATGCAACACAGCTCCAGCAATCCAGATTTCACCCTGATCGTGAGTGATGTGTCTGTGGAATTTGTACCTTTTCTACCACTGAGTGGGTTTCCACAGGTATTATAATTTCCTCCATCTCACAGATAATAATCAATTAATTGGTTACTGTAAATTATCCCTCATGTTGGTGGGTGATAGGAGGGGCAGATTGATGAGCTTATGAAATATATATGTATATAAATAGAGAAATGGCACTGAGGGGAATGGTCATACCTCTTGTCTACAGCCAGTTTAGGGTGGGTGGGGAAGAGGTATAACCTTAGCAATTGGACTGGATCATTTAGTTTGATGTTCCAAGTTGCTCTGGATGTTTATACATTTTCAGGAGCTCTATCTACGAAAGGGTGCAAGTATTGGAACAAAATATAACACAATAATGTTCTTCAGACAGCACATGGGGTTGTAAGAACATGTGGACAATTTCAGGTAAATAATCTTTTATTAAAACTAGTGATGAGTTGATTCCAAGTATAAAGAGACTGACTGACCTACAAGGAAAAGATGAGCAGATTGAAGCTACACTCAAGAGTTTAGAAGGATAAGAGGCGATCTAAATTAAACATGCTATATTGAGAAGGGCGAGAATGATGAGAAAGTGTTTTATTCAGGAAATCTACATATAGAGGGTATTTTTCAGAATCATAAGACAGAATGAAGGAAATTCTACTCTTGGAGGAACCTGAATCTTTGGAATTGTCTCTCAACGCAAGACAATTTCAAATATATTCAAGGGCAAGAAAGATATTCACAAACTAAAAGAGATTCAAAGATAATAGGAAACAGAGGAAGGTCGAGCTGAAGCCAACATCAGAGTGTTAGGGGATATTATGGAGTTATGTGAATATAGCAGATAATAATTCAGCTCTTAATATAGATTGTAAATTACAAGCAATAATCTGAATTTAAAAAAAAGACCTTTGCAAAATGGTGATCGTGAATCATGGTTGCATAAGCCAAATGTTAAGACAATGGGGTTTTGTTAATTGCCTTGCATCAAGTTTGGTTTAAGCCTTAAAATTCAAGGAATTTGCACCATTGTAACATTGTGCAAGTTCAGGGAAGTATGCAATTAGTTTGTCTCAGCCAAGCTATTTGTACATTTAGAGGTGACGCCCACTGTAGATATGCAATTTCTAAAGAAGCATTACCCATCCAAAGTAAATGATGTCATTGTAACTATTGAAACTGTAATGAATCATCTAATGATTTTAAGGGTATGAGAATGTGATGTACTTTGGGTTTGGGAGACTACCACAAGTGTCTCCACAAGAATGTCTATTTTGCATGATAAATGAAGACTTTCATATCCAGAACTCCAGTATCTCTCCAGTGACTTCAATCACAGTAACAAGATCAGCCATAATCTTAATAAAAGGTGCAGCAAAGTCAAGGAGCCAAATTGCCCACTCTTGCTTCTGTCTCTAATGCTCTCATCTGACCTTGACTTTTCAGGTTTTGGTCAATGAGACAATTCAACATTACACACAAATAAACCAATCAGTTCTGGTATCATCAGAAGCAATATATTCACAATATGAAATGAAGACCAGTTTTTCCTCTGGTATTTAACTTCCTGGTAGTAAAGGCTTGCTTCATAACCTCCTCACCTTTAATTATAATATCATACATTACTGTTCTGATCAAATTTACCAATATGATTACAACTATTCCAAATTTTAAAAAAACATACTTTTGTGTATCTTTAATATTACATTAAAAATTCACAGCTTTACAAGAAGCTTGAAAAACATTTTGAAATTTCTTTAACTAATAAAAATAAAAAAATTCTTGATCTCTGGACTTCAGAAGACATTTTGACTGTCTGAATTAAATGGATATGCAGTGTACCATAGAAAAATAATTTTCAACTGAGTATGTGAAACTAGCTTAAGCACGAACTGGAAATCCATTTCTTTACAAAGTTTATCCTTTCTATAACTTTTAAAATGGCAGAATTGATCAACTCACAGAACAAATTCCCAATGAGACAATAATAAATATTTAAAGTATAACTAGTTTAACAACATTAATATTTACTTGAATTAACGTAACAGAATTTTCTGCAATTTATTGTTTGACCTGCTGTTCATATTTCACCTCCATTGGTGCACTAACAATTGGTCAACCACTCAACCATACTGGCTCCAGGTCCCTATTCATAAAAGTTATGAGATTAATTGTTGACTTAGGTTTAAGAAGCCAGTGTTAACGCCCAAACAAGAACACGTTTTTCTTTTGTTTAAACAACTTTACTTCCAACGCCTCCATTCAATGCTTAAGGGCTGCCACCTTTTCATTCCCCAATCCCCTTCCCTCCTACTGCACGCACGCACGTAACAGGGAGAGTACACATGCATACTAAATACTTACGTAGTCCAAATGAACAGAACCCAACAGTCTCCCATCTCTTTTAAGTATACAATTAAAAAATTAAATTTGAAAAACTTTTAAAGACAATACAAATGTCCAAACAATTCAGAAGTCCATTAGAATATGGGAATTAGTCTATCCCTGGAAGTTAATACAATTCTTAAGGTACCAAATGCCTTCAACAACAGCTAGAGCTCCCTTCGTTGTGAGACACTCAGCTAGTTATTCCTTTGTAGCTGACCATAGCACGTGATGAATTTTCTGTGCTTGGTCAAGTTCTTTGATCCTGCTCATCTCTAGATGAAGCCTCTTCTCTGTAACTGACTTGGTGGATTTGATGCCATCAACCAAAGAATAGTTGTCTGTGAATCAAGTTATCAGTAGACTGTCCTTCTTTGGGTCACCATGGAAGAGTTCAGAATAGAGTGTGGCCAGGAAAACAGCACTGTCAATACTTTCAGACATTGCAAGGATTTCTCCTACCAGCATACTCCACATAACTCTTCTGATACTTTTTGAGGTAAAAATCTTCCCTCTTCTCCCATCAGTACAATAAAATGCCACCCTTGAGTACCTTCATCAGGAAGATTTCCAAGTGAGGAATCACTGAAGACAACGAGCCTCAGTGAGCTATCTTTTCAAAGCTGTTGAAACTTCAAGACTATCTTTTCAGATTGAATTCTGCACACTATCTTGTTTGCCTCATGTAAAGTTTGTACTGTAGCATATTTTGTGTTGGATGCCAAGCTGTAGGAACCAAACATGATGTCAGGTCTGCTCTGCCTTGCCACCCATAGAATCTGACCTATCTTTGACTCAAATTGCTCCGCTTCAGCTTCACAGAGGGGTGCATCACGTTGTGTGGCACGTGAGGATTCCACGCAGATTGTCTGAAGATTCCTGATGTAGCTTTCTTGGTGCAGTTGTACTGTTCCTTCAACAGCAAGAATGTCAATACCTACCTAACAGAATCTGTCATGTTCCTTCCAAACGACCTGAAAGGCAGAGTTTAGCTGAGGACTAACTGTTGTGGCAAAGATTTGTGAGCCTCCCCATATGAAGTCATCAACATGACAGGCAGACATTCCAATCACAATATCCTGAATCTTGCCAGTAAAAAGAAAGCTGGATTCACTTGTGACATCTTTCCACCTGTTTTCAACATTATTTCCTTGATCTTTTTATACCAGTTGAGTGATGCATTTGCTAGACCATACACACACTTTTTGAGTTGCTCTTCGCTTCTGGCTTCAGGCAGGACTTTAATGTAAATGTCATGTGACAGCTCCATTCCCTGTAAGAATGTAAATTTTATGTTCATGCAATGGGTTTGTCAATGCTTTTAGCATATCACTGAGAGAAGCAGCCGGAGAGACTCTGATGCACCATGTTGGCAAGTCTTTTTGGACTTCTTCTATGTTCAGTTCCTCAAAACCTCTTGCCAACAGACATGCTGTTGGTATAATTGTTGTTGGGATTTTTCTCTGTGTACACACCGATCTTGTAGACACTGCCTTTCGGCCAATGTCTCTAGCTTCCTGAAACACTCCAATACTTCGTCAATTTCTGATTTCATCCTGTTTTACAGATTCAAACGACACCTCTTTAGTTACTAGGACATATTCATCTTGATATTTCTCAGATGGTCTGGCCTGATCCATACTTGAACAATATGAAGTCTGTTGACATGTGACTTGTCGACTGACTCTGCAGTACCAGCAACTGTGACTAGTTCTGAGTAATTCAAGTTTTACCAACTTTGTTTCTCCCAGTGGCTTTGTCTGCTCATCCTAAGACTTCAGCTTTGTATGAGATACCAGTGTCTTGGTCTACAAAGCTAACAGTTCGCCCTGTTTTACGACTGAAACTTCCATTTTGTTTGCACTCCTGATCATTTCTGTTCAGGCAAGCCTGTTGAGTTCCCAACTGCACTCTCTTCAGCACTGTCTGTGCCACTGTTAAGCATCTCTGTTGAGTACTTAGCTGCAATCTCTTCATCTCTGTGCTATGTGACCGTGTCCCAGGTAAATGCTTTTCACTTTTTCTGTCATTCTCCATGGAGTTCTGACGGGTTGTGCTTTACATCATCTGGAATGATGCACTCTCACACACGTACCTCCATGTCTTACGAATACCACAACTCCACCCTGACCCATGACAACTCCAGGACCTTTCCATTCTGTACAGTCTGCTCTTTCATAATACCCTTTGTCCCAAGTCATATTTGCCATTTATAGGATGGACCTGTGTGCTCAGTGCTCTTCAAATTCTTTCTGAGCACTATGCTTCAGTGAAAGCCTTCCTCAATGCATGCAGTGCTGAAAGGTTTCCCAAGTGCCCTCTACAGCAAGTGGTCTGTCAACCAGCAAGGAGGGGCAATTGGGATTCTGGCTGAACATCAATTGATACAAGCTATAGCCATGTACATTGCGCATGATATTTTTCACCATAAGGCCCCAATCCAGGGCTGAATTCCAATCACAGCCGTTGCTTTTCTTTGCTTTCAGCATTATTTCAGTAAGCATTTGATTGTATCGCTCCAGAAATTCATCACTCCAAGAACTAAACGCCGCAGGTGTCTTTGTTTCAGAAAAGTAGAGTCAAGTGTATTTATTAGCGTATTCATAGCATCATCTTTGTTCAAGTCTGCCACTGAAATTCCCATTGAGGTCTTTCTCGCTCTTCCTGAAAGCAATACCGCAACAATCAAGGCTTGCTTCGTCTTCTCCAGTTCTGTAACACAAGTCCTTATTCCAATTTCATTTTCCCAGCTTTCATAAGGCTTGCTTTCATCAATTTCTGGCCTTTGACTACCCAAACTTGCAAAGGTTTGTAGACCCAGGCTCCAGCCAACTAGTCTCAACTTCCAGGACTTCTGATTTGATCCTTGGGCCTCAATCACAGGATCCACCGATCACTAAACAGGCTTCAAACTATGGACTTGAGTCAAATTCAAAACTCTGCTGTTTCAAGCTCAAAGTTTATTGTCAAAGTACATATATGTCACTATATACAATGCTGATATTTGTTTTCTTGCGGGCATACTCAGTAAATTCAAGAACAATAAAGAATGCAACCAACAAGGCAGGCAAACAATTAATGAATAAAAGACAACAAACTATGCAAATACAAAAGGAACAAAACAAAGGCAGGCAATGAATACCACCAACATGAGATGAAGTGGTATTTAAAGTGAGTCCATAGTTTGTGGAAGCAGTTTAGTGATATGAATATCGCCAACATGAGATGAAGTGTTATTTAAAGTGAGTCCATTGTTTGTGGAAGCAGTTCAGTGATGGGGCAAGCAAAGTTGAATGAAGTTATCCCCAGTGGTTCAAGAGCCTGATGGTTGAAGGATAGTGATTTTTCCTGGACCTAGTAGTGATTGATTTAAACCACCCACAAAAACAACCCTAGAAGCCACTTCTTTTAGGGTACCCACAGCCATTTCCTTTTTTGTCTTGACCCTCAACAATATGCATCAACTTTCTTGTTCAAGTTCCTGCAGATTAGTACTCTCTCAAGCTTTCACCCACAAACTAGGCATATTCTTTCCTCCTACAAGATCCTTTGCACCATCTGCTGCTTGACCCTTTTTTTCCCACTCAGCCCTCCGCTCCATAGTCTAATGCTAAGATTCTCCAACTTGGTAATTCTTGCCACTTTACCATTCTTCAACAAAACCTCATTCTCATTTTTTACCATCACTTCTAAAGGTTCTCGTGCTATACAGCTCTTCTTTTGTTTCAGAATTCCATTACACAAGGTCACTTAGAGATAGAGCACAAAACAGGCCCTTCCAGTCCAAATTTTAAGACACAACAGCAAAATACTGAGAATCACTGTTACAAGTTTAGAAAGATTTATATCACAGCATCTGTCAAAAAAATAACATTCAGGACATCCCAATCCTGACAGATCCACTGTGTATTTACTGAATTTGATATTCAGTAAAAACACAATAGATATTCAGTGGCATTATCAAATTATCAGCCATCATCATCCCAGAGGATCACCATACACTAGAAACTCAATTGCGCTACAAAAGTAGCTCAAGTCAGAATCAGATTTATTACTGTCTGATATGCTGTGAAATTGGTTGTTTTTGCTTCCAATTATAAAATTACTCTAAATTACAAAATAAATAAATACTGCAAAAATAGGAACAAGCAGGTGGTGTTTGTGGATCATTGAATTAATGGACCATTCAGAAATCAAAACTCAAAACACAAGAATCTGACACAATTAATATTCTACACTTGCTCATATCTGTGGCACAACCAGTGTTCTAGATCTGCAGAACAGTGCAAGAAACTACCTGCTGAGGCTATTCTGGAAGCACTAAGAAAAGCTACAGCTTCTGGCACCAAGGAGCACATGAACAGCAAGCACAAAGGGAACATCCAACCAAGCCAACTCTCTTCCTTAGAAATATGTCACCTTTCCTTATTCATAACTACTCCTAAATCCTGGTACTTCCAACAGAACAGAATTGCAGGAGTGCCTTTACTAAAAGGATTGCAGTGGTTCAAGAAGGTGGCCTATTATCATATCCTCAAAGGCCTTTAAGAAGGGCCAATAAATGATGCATATCCTGAAAAAGAAATAAATACAAAAAAATTTTGAAAATGTTATTTTATTAAATTGTGAAACTTAATATAATCACAAAGAACTTCTGTATAATGAAAGTAAAGACAATTTTCATTTTAACCGTAATTATGTCTCCCATCTAATTAAGATTTCACATGCAATTTGGTTATGGGTGCAAAATTCTGGAAGTAAACAAAATGGGACTTCAGACTGGAATGCAAGCCCTTACGAATTTTAGAGAGAGCTTTTGAATACTAGCATAAACAAATGCAACGGCGATTGTAATCAAACTAGATAGACCAGTCTTACAGAACTCAATAATTTAAAGATTAATGTTTGTGTTCACCTAAATCAGTCAATTGGAAAGTCCAGTTAAAAATAGTTTTTTGCCAAGCTCAATCATGTCAAACCTTTCCACTTCATTTTCAGATAGTTTAAAATGACACGTACTATTACATTTGCTTTAGATTACAATATTGATGATACCTTCTGGCATATACCAACCAGGCCATAAGCTCAACCTTACCATCTCTATTAACTTACAGGAAAAGGTTAATAACAACAAAAGATCAATTGAATCAATGGATCTCTTTGCCCTTCCTGCCAAAGAACATTCTTGTGTCTGTTAAATATCTTGCACTGGAAACAAATCGCTGCTCAAAACAATCAGCACAGAACCACAGAACATTTTCCACATTGACAGAACGGAACAATCCAAATGAAAAGGTCAGTAGCAAATACTAACACAAAGAAAATAAAGGCAAATGAATACACAAGCTATTTCTGAAACTTCACCAAGATCCTGACAAAATTTAAATAACAACACTTCTTGAACTGGAAGAGAATTTTAACTCACTAGCTGGTGCTAAGACTTTGTTGGTATAGATCTTGAATCTGAATAATACTAAACAGCAATTATTGCCGTAGCATCAAAATCAAGAATATAAATACCTAGCTTCTTGATGCGCCAAGGGCATTCCAGAGAAAGGTTTGACAGCGAGCTAGCTTCATATAAATTAAGTGACCTTGCTTTACCCCTTTCATACTCCAATTCAAAATTGCACAAAAGTACCTTCCAGATATGAAAATAAAAGTGTTTCTTTATGTATTTCATACAAACTATTAGTGAGAAGATAATACCAATTCATACAATTTAAATTTTGAAATGAAATTTAACAGATTAGTCATAGGACTTTGCAGATTTGTTTTCAATTGATCCACATGTTCAAATGCAAATTGTAAGTGTAACTATATTAAAAATGTCTGCAGAAACTATTCCTTACACAATCTGCATTCAATTTGCATAATTTGCATGTTTTGTCCAAACTCTAAGAACAAACCAAGCTTTTAATTGGGAAATACAAGTCAAGAAATTTTGCTGATTATTTTTGATGAAGTTTCCATTTACTTGTCCTTGTTTCAAAAAAAAATGAAAACAGAATTATATATTACATATTCCCATGATCCACCCTGCACCATGAGCACAAGCAGGGTAGGCCTACATTTTTGTTTTAAACTCATTTGAAGATAGTACAAATACAAGAGTAATCTACAAACATAATCTGCAACTTTAATCAATAGATACAAAATATAAAGGTTTTATTCAAAGGACAATTTTTTCTAGTAATTCAATGCTTCTACTGAGCTGAATGGTGCACATTACCCAGTTTCCTATTTCTTTTCCATCAGAATCATCTCTTTCAGGATTACAGTCCAAGAGAATAGCACTCTACTGCAACACATACATAACTTTCCTTTCTGTTCACATCTTCCCATGCTAAATCGTGATTACCTTCTGTCGTTTGAGGAGATCTGGTACATCACCAGACTAGCAAATTTCTAAAGATGTATGACGGAAAGCATTTTGTCTGCTTGCATCACTGCCTCATATGGAGGCAGTATAGTGCAAGAAATAAGTATTACTGTAATTTATACTAAATAAATAAATAGTGCAAAAGATGAATAGTGAGGTAGCATTCACGGACTGTTCAGAAATCAGATGGTGGAGTGGAAGCAGTGTTTCTACAACCAATGAGTGTGGGGCTTAAAACTAAAAGAGATTGCAGATGGTTATAGACTCTGCCAGCTCCTTCACTTGCACAACCTTTTCCACCGACGAGGGTATCTTCACAACACAGTGCCTCAAGAAGGTGATACCATCATTAAGGACTCTCACCATCCAAGGCATGCCCTCCTCTCAGTACTATCATCAGGGAGGAGGCACAAGAGCTTGAAGCCCCACACTCAATGGTTTTGTAAACACTGCTTCCACTCCACCATCTGATTTCTGAACAGTCCATGAATGCTACCTCACTATTCATCTTTTGCACTATTTATTTCGTATAATTTACAGTAATTCTTATTTCTTGCACTATACTGCCACCATAAAACAACAAATTACTGGACATACACCAGTGACAATAAACCTGATTTTGTTTCCTTCTAAAATAGTTTTCAATTTGCAGAGAAACATCATGAAACCTCCACAGTAAAAGTGTGATATAAATGCAACTTATTTTGCTCCATGATTAGTTTTTGCATTTACAAGTTATAAGAAACAGTAAACAAAATAGTGAGAGCTCCTTTTGTGGATGTTTTGTTTTATTCTACTCCAGTGTCAAATGGGGAGAGACTTGGGTTCAGTTGCTAGTCCTGCTACAGTTGAATATACATGCTGTCATGTAGTCACTGGAAACCTTCCAGCTTAAGACAGACTAACACTATTAATGGATAATAAGTGCATATTCTGGCTGAGACAAGCCCATTAGAAGCTAGAGACTGCTGGTCTACTCTCCCATCTGTTGCACTTGTGCCTAATTACGAGTGCCCTTACAGGTACTTGGCCACACATTCATGATTTGAGATTCAGGGAGTGGAAGGGATCCTACATCTGATCTTACAGAATTGATGCATTTTGCATTAATCTTAGATGATCAATAAAAAAAAGGCTCTTAAATGCAGTTTATATGCAATAGAATTCATTTCTGCCATACATAAACTGAACATGAAAACTAACATAATTGGCAATTTAGAATTATTAGGCGAATGCCATGGCATCTTCATCAGTATCAATCCAAGGTCACTGCACCCATACATACCCTTCCAAATTATAATTTACAAACAGGAATTCTTCCCATTGTACAACAATATCATTCCTCCTCTAATGGCTGTATTTTGGTAAAAGTTAATAGATGACATCTGGAACATTATTTATTATTGGAAATCTTTCAAGTCACAGAAGATTTCAATCCAGCAGATAATTTTTAACAGTCAAAAATAATAAGATGTAACCCTCCTAAAATATTTATATTGTCTCACACCATCCTCACTCTCTAACCAAGACTTATTTCATACAAGGCATTAAGAAAGATTCCAGTAAAACAATACCCACAAAACCACCCATAACATGACTATATAAAAGGGCACCACTTAAAATGCACAACAGATCACACAGCTTGTACATTCAATGCTTTTCATGTTTTGATTCACTATCTTTGAAATCTTTAGCTAACAAAAAGATTGTGCAAGCTGCTCTTGAAAATATTAACTGGCCTTTTATTTGAGTGAAGCTGGTGGGAGTTTGTGTGCGGGTTTTAATTCTTGCCCCACTTTTACCGAGAAAGTTATTCTTGACTTCACTCTTGAATGACCCAGCTCAAGACTGTGTCACTTACCATCATTTACCTAATCATTTTATAGTCCTAAACACCTCAGCTAGACTCGTGTTTAAATTCATGGAAAATACCTATGTTCTATCTTATAATTTAAACCTTAAGCCCCAGTATCTATATACTACTAAAACTCTCATGCTCTGTCTGTCTGTTTGTCACCGCCAATTAGTGCAAACGATGCATTACAGTGGCACTTTTTTGGCTAAATTGAATTAAAATGCGCTAACTTACAGAATGCAAAGTTCAGGGTTATATATTCATATAAAATTGCTCATTCACCAAAATAGACAGGCTCCCTTTTAACCCAAGACCCGATTGGCCATCATGGAAATCGGGACGCAACAGCCCGACGCATGCGCACGGCCAGTCTCAGCAGCGACACCTACAAAAGCAGAGCAAAAGGGCAGGGCAGCTCTATTTCGCGGGGTCACATTCTGCTAATCACTACCATCAGCATGTGCAGGATTGGGACAGATCTAACTGCCACCCATCAATAAGAGATAATTAAATCCTATTATAATGACATACTTTTAGACACCCATAAAACCCTTTGCTGCAGTCAAAAGACAGCGGTGACTATATCACATCCATTTAGGAGAGCGCCAACCACATCATCAAGAATAATCAGCATCCTTTGGTGTTACTGCTTCGTACCTTCTACCCAGCATTAGGGTTAAAAAAAAAGGTCAGCTAATTATGCCGTGTGGAAAGGGAAGGGGAACATTATGGTCAAGAGATGACGCCAAACGTCGTCGGGAAGGGGCAAGGACAGGGAGAGAACAAGAATCGGATAAGGCCAGGGCCGCACAACTCCAGGATCAAAAAGTCAGGACAAAAAATGATGAGAGAAGAAGAGACAGAGGAGAGGCATGCACGTCTCCAGGATCAGAGACAAACAACAAACAGCAGAAGAGATGAAGAGACGGGGGATGAAAGGGCTGAATGTCTCCAGAATGACAATGAGAGGCACAAGGGTGGCAGATAAACTAGAAATAATGCCATCAAAAGTGACCTTCCTTAAATGAAGAGCAGCTATATTTGCTTTGCTATGCGTCTTTCTTCTTTAATAAACTGAGGTTTTCTACTTCAGTTTCTAAAGCAAAGAGATACCAATAGCATTCAGGAAAATTTAATGTTCATTCTGGTCACATCAGACTGCATTACCTTTCTCTCAAAGGGTGCCCCAACGAGTCACCCCGTTGTCTAGTCATCCTAATAAACCTGAACAACCTCTCACAGCAATTATTTTCTTCGTGAGTTATAGTGCCTTGAATTAAAAGATTGAATACTGTGAAATCAGCTGAACTTCCTTACAACAAATGCTTGTCCCTTTGAATTCCTAGTTCTGAGCTCAACATAGGATTTTATTCTGTGTTAACGTTAACAACTATTGACATATAAAACTTTCATTCTAACAGTTCCTTATCATCAAAAAACGCAAATGTGCCTTAATGATGATGATCAATAGCAAATAACAAAGGTTTATTTATAACCATGAACTGCAAACACGAGAAAATCTAAGTATATTTTTGGATAATGATTGAGTCATTAACTATCTCAAACTACTGCATATCACATATCAGGTGCTCTCAGGATATGTGAGAGGAAGATGGAGCCCTTGGTATTGATATTTAAAAAGTGACCTGAAGGATGGTTAAAGAAAAAATGAATTCGGAGTTTTCTTTAAACTGAGAAAGAGAAATAAGTCCACATAAAATGTAAAAATGTTCAGGTAATCCTTGGGTCCATAAGTAAATAATATTTGCTTTGTATTTTTCATCTTTCCTTTTTACTTCTCTCAGCAGCAAGTCAATTTCTCTGCAGTAACCCTCAGTGTTCCCATGTAATTACACAATGCTCCATTGACTTCTTTAGCCTTCATCACATAACTGAAGTGCAATTTCTTCAGAACATCAGGATCTTGTAGTTTGATCAGCTGCAACAAAATTTAATCAGCAAATTTGTACCAATCTTCAATCTTACTTAATTACTTTCTTGAATCTCAAGGATTAATCCCGATGGGCAGTGAGGCTTGAATTGGTGTGGTTATTTCAAGTCCCTCCAAGTTTTGAGTTTATTGCACCACTTTGAAGCCTGGCTAATTTAATAGTGCAGATCAGAGTCATGCTGAGTAACTGACTTGTAACTTAACTACATTTAATAGGCAATTTAGCAAAAGCAATGACTTTATTCGTCTTGTCTCCAGTGCACTATAAATATGGATTTAGTTAAGGCAGTCCAAAATCTTGGATCTTTCAATGTCAAAACTTACTGTAATAGAAGTATTATTCCTAATGGGTATTCAGCCAGAAGCTTAAAACTATTAGAAGCTGTCTATAGGAAAATCCAATTTTTCTTGTTATAAACCTACCAGTCTATCAGCAATCGACCAAGATGTACATTTACTAATATAAAAACAAAAAAAGTGCTGGAAGGTTCAAGCAGTATTACAGAAATAAGCAACAGGATCAATGTTATAAGCTATTGTGTGGGGTTGGTTGAACTAATTAAATAATTGACAAAATGAGTGGTAACATTTAAGGCAGCAAATGCATAAGGTGCAATAAAAAAATACTTTTTCCTCCAAATTGAGTTATAAGGTAGCCAGGAAGCAGCTTAAGAAAGGACTTAGGTCAGCTCTGGGGACAGATGGCCTTAGTGAGTAGGATAAATGAAAATCCCTAAGTGTTCTACATGTACATGAAGAACAGGATGACTAGAGTGAGGTAGAACCAATCAAGGATAAAAGAGGAAACATATGGCTAGAGTTGGAGGCAGGGAAGGGTCCTTAATGAATAACTAGCTGCATGAATACCTGTATTCACCAGTGAGAGGGACCTCGACAAATGAGAGGACAGCATAGAACAATCTAAATTGTTGGAACATGTTGATGGGAGGGAGGATATGTTGGAACTTCTGAAAAACATTAGAAGTCCCTGGGGCCAGAAGGGATATACCTCAAGTTACTACAGGAAGCAAAGGATTTTAATGCACAACAGTCTCTAGAGTTTACAGAAGATGGTGCAACAAACAAGAAACGTCTGTGTGTGAAAATGCCTTGTTAGTCAGAGATCAGAGGAGAATAGACAGATTGGTTCAAGCTGACAGAAAGACAACAGTAACTCAAATAACCACATATTATAACAGTGGTGTGCAAAAGAGCATCTCTGAATGCACAACACATCAAACCTTGAAGTGGATGGGCAAGAGCAGCAGCAGGTCACAAACAACACAGGAGGTACCAAAAAAGCGGTCATTGAGTGTATATAGAAAAATAAACAGAGTTAGTCAAGTGGCAGAAATGCATTCATTTCCTTATCAAATATTTACAGATAAGCTCATAGTTATTCTGAAGACTTGCAGATACCATTCATATGCAACATACAGGAAATACACTTCACACAGCTCTTCACACATGGCGGCAAAGATAACATTTAGTCCATAAATTTGTCTTTATTCATACTCCCCAAGAACAGCACTTTACTGCATTGTATTAAATTTCATCTCCAACTTGTTAGGTGCAGTCTTGCATAGATTCTATTGTGTTTCTTGTATTTACTGTGAATGCTCACAAGAAAATGAAAATGAGGACATATATGTACTTTCATAATAAATTTACTTTTAACTTTAACAATGTCTTCTTGCAGTCTATTACTGTCTTCACAATTACAAACGTTGTACCATCCAAAAATATAGAAATGCAAGCTTGTGTACCATATCAAAGTCAAAGTCTAATAAGTGTTACTGATATTTTAAATATAGAAAAAATAAGGGACAGAAGTGGCCCCTAGGGAGACATATTTCAGTATCAAATCACAGTTGTGCATGAAAATTTGGAGGTTTCTCGAGTGTGAAAAATTAGGGTATATGATGTAGTGAGAGAACATAACTATCTGAGTTAAAATCACTACAATTGAACTATTATGCAACAAACTCAGGACCTAATGAAAAAAAGTCAGACAGTATGTCATACTTCAGAGCCACAACATTAACTAGCAGGGTAACATTTTTTCAAAAGCAAGTATTAAATTATGTGAAAATTAGAACTGCAACATCTTTCATTAAATGACATAGATAAAAAAACTTAGATGTTTTAATTAATACTTGGAAGCAAGAGTAAATGTAGGACAAACTAGAAAAAAAAAGTACAAAAGACACTATTCTGCTTGCAGTCAAAGCACTTGTAGATAATATTTAAGGTCAAATAACAAAATAACACTGCATCCAGTCATATTCTAAAAATTGTCACCTTGCACAATAGATGAAACTGTGATAATACAGCAGTATTTCATACATTTTAAACACAAATTTCAAACAAATCAGGTTTTAAAGAGTTTCAATGCAAGCTTTCTCAGACTTTTTTATATTCCTCAGCACTCTTAAAGTCCAATCTGTAAATAATGAAATTGCAATATTACAAACATGAATAAGTTAGTCCTCCAGGCATCATTCTAAAAAGTTTTCTTAAGAGGAAACGCAGTACATTATAATCCAATCCTTTACACCAAGTACAGTGGATTCTGTTTAATTGGGACACATTGGGACCAGTACATTTTGGTCCAAGTACGCAGCTGCTCCAATTAGCCAAAGTTTCATGAAAATAGTTAAAAAGGCATAAAAAAGATAAACTTCTGTTTAACTGAGTAACAAATTAACTATTTAAATGAAATACAGAACAAATTGGAATACAAACAATGCCACTACAGTATTATAAAACTGTATATTAGTTCTTAATGTTTATTGACGGAGGAATTCATCTCATGTACACTGTCCTGTTTTTCGGTTGACAGTAACTGAACAATGGGGTGTCTGGGGTGTCCAGGGAGGGGTAGCACTTCTGGTGAAAGGGCTTGTCATGACTTGTCTGCAGCAGCTCATTCACCTTTGGTCCTCACCGGACACTCAGCTCTCACCTGTGGCTCCACGTAGCTGTTTGCATAAAACAGCACCCACACCCCAGTACACTGCTTCAACAGGCAGGCATCATTTCCCAATGAGATATGGATATGCCTGTCTTGGTATGCAAAGTCAGCTCTGGCAGACTGGGCAGATGAGTTTTACAGTAAGATACAATGGCCAGGAGAGCAAAGTGCATGTCAAGGTTCAGAAGAACTCATGGTCATCTACTGCAACCAAAGACGACCCCAGTTGTGACGACTACTTGTACACTGGACCCGGACTTTCAAGGTCGACAAAGTGCAACCACCCCAGTGCAATAGCTTTTCCCGCTTTAAAAACTCGCTCGCACAGGTTTCCTGTCATCATCAGGTATGACAGATAACCACCAAAAGAACAAAATCAGCGTAGACACCACGTGCAGATAATGGACTGCCTTCATTCAACACCTTCAAGTCAAGTCAAGTCACTTTTTATTGTCATTTCGACCATAACTGCTGGTATAGTACACAGTAAAAACAAGACAACGTTTTTCAAGACCATGGTGCTACATGAAACAATACAAAAACTACACTGAACTATGTAAAACAACACAAAACTACACTAGACTACAGATCTACCCAGGACTGCATAAAATGCACAAAACAGTGCAAGTATTACAATAAATAATAAACAAGACAATAAGCAATGTAGAGGGCAGTAGGTTGGTGTCAGTCCAGGCTCTGGGTATTGAGGAGTCTGATGGTTTGGGGGAATAAACTGTTACATAGTCAGGTCGTGAGAGCCCGAATGCTTCAGTGCCTTTTGCCAGATGGCAGGAGAGAGAAGAGTTTGTATGAGGGGTGCATGGGGTCCTCATAATGCTGTTTGCTTTACGGATGCAGCATGTGGTGCAAATGTCTGCAATGGCGGGAAGAGAGACCCCAATGATCTTCTCAGCTGACCTCACTATCCGCTGCAGGGTCTTGCGATCCGAGATGGTGCAATTCCTGAACCAGGCAGTGATGCAGCTGCTCAGGATGCTCTCAATACAACCTCTGTAGAATGTGGTGAGGATGGGGGTGGGAGATGGACCTTTCTCAGCCTTCGCAGAAAGTAGAGCTGCTGCTGGGCTTTCTTTGCTATGGAGCTAGTGTTGAGGGACCAGGTGAGATTCTCCGCCAGGTGAACACCAAGAAATTTGGTGCTCTTTACGATCTCTACGGAGAAGTCGTCGATGCTCAGCAGAGAGTGGTTGCTCCATGTCCTCCTGAAGTCAACAACTATCTCTTTTGTTTTGTTCACATTCAGAGACAGGTTGTTGGCTCTGCACCAGTCCGTTGGCTGCTGCACCTCCTCTCTGTATGCTGACTCATCGTTCTTGCTGATGAGACCCACCATGGTCGTGTCATTGGCGAACTTGATGATGTGGTTCCAGCTGTGTGTTGCAGCACAGGCGTGGGTCAGCAGAGTGAACAGCAGTGGACTGAGAACACAGCCCTGGGGGGCCCCCATGCTCAGTGTGATGGTGTTGGAGATACTGCTTCCAATCCGGACTGACTAAGGTCTCCTAGTCAGGAAATCTAGGATCCAGTTGCAGAGGGAGGTGTTCAGGCCCAGTAGGCTCAGTTTTCCAATCAGTTTCTGAGGAATGATTGTGTTGAATGCTGAACTGAAACCTATGAGCAGCATTCGGACGTACGTGTCTTTTTGTCCAGGTGGGTTAGGGCCAGGTGGAGGGTGATGGCAATGGCGTGGTCTGTTGAACGATTGGGACGGTACGCGAACTGCAGGGGTCCAGTGAGGGGGGCAGCAAGGTCTTGATGTGCCTCATGATGAGCTTCTCGAAACACTTCATGATGATGAATGTAAGTGCGACGGGACGGTAGTCGTTGAGACAGGACACTGAAGACTTCTTCGGCACGGGACGATGGTGGCGGCCTTGAAGCACGTAGGAACAACGGCGCTGCTCAGTGAGATGTTGAAGATGTCAGTGAGAATCTCTGCTAGTTGGTCTGCACATCCTCTAAGCACTCTGGCAGGACGTGAGTTGACCCTGCACAGGGTTCTCCTCATATCGGCCATGGTAACACACAGCACCTGGTCGTTTGGAGGAGGGGTGGTCTTCCTTGCCGCAACGTCATTTTCCGCCTCAAAACGAGCGTAGAAGTTGTTCAACGCATCTGGGAGGGAGGATCACCAGCACAGGCAGGTGATGTTGTCTTGTAGTTGGTGATGTCCTGAATGCCCTTCCACATGCGCCGCGTGTCACCGTTGTCCTGGAAGTGGCTGTGGATTCACTGGGCGTGTGCATGCTTTGCCTCTCTGATGGCCCAGGATAGTTTAGCCCTCACTGTTGTTAGGGCTGCCTTGTCACTTGCTCTGAAGGCAGAGTCACAGGTCCTCAGCAGCGCACGCACCTCTGCAGTCATCCATGGCTTCTGGTTAGCGCGTGTAGTGATGGTCTTGGCCACAGTGACGTCATCAATGCACTTGCTGATGTAGCTAGTCACTGATGCCGTGTACTCCTCTAAGTTGGTAGAGTCACCATTGGTTACAGCCTCCCTGAACATGTTCCAGTCAGTTTGCTCAAAGCAGTCTTGAAGAGTAGAGATGGCTTCTGCTGGCCAGGTTTTCACCTGCTTCCGAACTGGTCTGGAGCACCTGACAAGCGGTCTGTATGCTGGGATCAGCATAACAGAGATGTGGTCTGAGTAACCGAGGTGGGGGCGGGACTCCACCCAGTAAATGTCGGGAATGTTTGTGTAAACAAGGTCCAACGCGTTCTCCCCTCTTGTTGCAAAGTCCACATACTGATGGAATCTGGGGAGCACTGACTTAAGGTTTGCGTGGTTAAAATCTCTGGCGACAATAAACAGTCCATCAGGGTGTGCGTTTTGCAGTTCACTAATAGCCTCATACAGTTCACAGAGCACCTCCTTAGCACTAGATCTGGGGGGAATGTAGACACCGACTATAAGGACAGTGGTAAAATCCCGTGGTAAATAAAATGGTCTGCATTTAACAGTCACAAAGTCCACTAGCGATGAACAGTATCTGGAAACCAGCACAGAGTTCTTGCACCATTCCATACTGATATCAACAATGGCATCCTCCAAATCTTCAATTTCATTGTAAAAAAACAAGGTGATGGTTGAAACCTTCAAATTCTTCATAGTTCCTAACTTGTTAAAAGTCAAAAAATAGTTTAATTTTCACTCCCAGTTATTTCTGGCATCTTCAAGCCTCAGTGCTTGAAACCACAGTGAGCAAATCAATTCTGAACTGGCTTACTGCTTATTTTTTTTAAATCAATTATCAGTGACAAAAAACACTGCTTTTTGAATACAAACTCTCGCAACTGACCCAATTTAAAAAGTGTTCGACCTAAGCACAGTATGACATATTACAGCCACACAGGCGCACATGACTGATACCAGTTAGAAACTGTTTGGCAACAGTCCCCTGTCCCAATTAAGTGCCACAATATCCCAAATAAACAAAGTGAATTCCAACTATTTTCTTGATTAATTTTTGTTCTTTAAGAATTGTCCCAAGTAAGCAGCTGCCACGATTAAATGATGGTCCAATTAACCAGAATCCACTCTAATGGCAGACTTCCAAGCATTTTACAGAGAGCAACATAGTTCCTAGACCAAAGATGACAAGGTGATGGCCTTGATAATAGGTTATGTCCCAAGTTCACCAATTTAGCCAATCAGGCATCCCTTTGTTAGCTGTTCAAAACACCTGTTAGACCAACAACTACAGAGGAGTAGTTTTCTAAATGTGCAACAGAACATAATAAATCATGGTTATAAAATAAAACAAACAACAGTGGTTAAGAATTTCAAAATAATATTACAAAAAAATACAATAAATTAGTACTGTGCAAAGCTCTTACCTTGAGAGCACAGAAGATGCAGGAATCTCCCATACATTTGTGAGTAGTCAACTGCCTGAAACTCCTTCGAAAAATATCAAGGTGCCAAAGAACCTATGGAGGAAGATATTTGAAAGTAAGTGGCTTTCAATGACGTTTTAAATATTATTTTTTTAATTAATGAAACATTTTAATTAAATACAGATATATAGCTTGAAGTAATTGTTTGCTTTCAACTGAACAACCCTCTCATGTTTGCAAAATAAAAAGCTACTTTGCAGAGCCTGTTAAATCTATGCTAATATTTGCCAAAGAATCATATCTTGTCTTCAGAAATATGAAAGATCTTATACAGCATTCTGGATGAGAAAGTGGTTATTTCAGGAAAACACTGCTATGCCCTAAATTTTCTATTAACCATCAACATTTCTGAATTCATTCCTTTCCAAAATACAACAACCCACTCAGACAAGCTAAATATGATATTTAACATACTGATTTCTGACCTTAACCAAAGACTTATATTCTCTATGGCATGCTGTCTACTTGAATCTTGACAATTCAAACAAACTTATTAAATTCTCCTTAAATTTTTTGTCACTTGTAATAAGAAAAATATTCACTTCTAATCCTGAACACTATTCCAAGTTTGATTTTTTTTCTTACATTTCAAGCAGTGAGCTCAGCAATAAATTTAACTCAAATTCTAAAACATTAACTGTTTAGATAAAACAGATTGCATTGCACCAGCATTCGCTTGCATTCACGGTTAAAAATCTAGAATATAATTGAATAGAGAAATGATAAGGAGAGGAAGGGTTCTTGGCACATTTAGTATTCACTTCATTTTGTCTGTCTTATTCAATATATTAACAGATTTTTTTTAGATTAAAACACTGAACATACATCACCCTGCTATTTTGCAGATCTACCAAGAATGAAATGCATTTATTTTATACACCAGCAATGGTATCTTTAAATCATATTCTTTAAAGGAAATTATGTGATGAAAATATGAATGTAGTAACATGTATTAAATTTCAGAAGTAATAGTGCTTCAGGAAAAAGGTCACAGTTCTGGGTATTCTGCCAGTGGCTCCCCAGAACACTTCCAGAGTTGAAAAAAGTTAAGACATAAATTTCATCAAATATTCTCCATGTCTGGATAGACAAAACAGCGCCACCACTGTAAAAGCTTACCATGATTTTTTTTTTAATTTTCCACTCAATTTTGTCTCATCTACTACTTTAAAAATCCAGTTCTGCACAATTTTAGTAACATTTCCTAGTGACTCTAGTAGCCCCTCCTTAAAGTGGATTTTCCATCACCAGTTCAGTCAAGCTCCTCCCCCCAAGACATACAAATAGGGTTTACATTAGTTAAATATTAACCTGCAAAGTGCACTTAAATGGCACCTTTAAAGCATGTTCCAGGATGCTGAACAGGAAAGGATCAGAACAGATGAATAAAATCAATAAAATCATACCTAGGATTGCTAATTCGCAGGGAAACCCAAGCACAAAACAAAAAACAAAACAATTCTTGCCAATACTGGACACTATTGCTGGCTTGATATGGATCTCTCATCCCACCTTTTTGCTGAGTTTGGTTGTTTTCAATTATTCCTGCTTCAATTGTTTATTATACACCCACTTAACACCACTGAGTGAAGCTATTTCAACAATTACACATTGTACTCAGGAAGTGATGAAAAAAATTCTACTGGCCACAGAACCAATGTTGGCACTCTGTCCGCCAGAGAAAGCAGGATCTCCCAGTGGCCACACATTTTAATTCCACATCCCATTCCCTTTCTGATATGTCTATCCACGGCCTCCTCTACTGTAAAGATGAAGCCACACTCAGATTGGAGGAACAACACCTTATATTCCGTCTGGGTAGTCTCCAACCTAATGGCATGAACATTGATTTCTCTAACTTCCGCTAATGCCCCACCTCCCCCTCGTACCCCATCCGTTATTTATTTATATACACACATTCTTTCTCTCTCTCTCTCTCTCTCTCTCCTTTTTCTCCCTCTATCCCTCTGACTATACCCGTTGCCCATCCTCTGGGTTTCCCCCCCACCCCCTTTCCTTCTCCCTGGGCCTCCTGTCCCATGATCCTCTCATATCCCTTTTGCCAATCACCTGTCCAGCTCTTGGCTCCATCCCTCCCCCTCCTGTCGTCTCCTATCATTTTGGATCTCCCCCTCCTCCTTTCAAATCTCTTACTGGCTCTTCCTTCAGTTAGTCCTGACGAAGGGTCTTGGCCCGAAACGTCGACTGTACCTCTTCCTAGAGATGCTGCCTGGCCTGCTGCATTCACCAGCAACATTGATGTGTGTTGCTTGAATTTCCAGCATCTGCAGAATTCCTCATGTATGGCACTTCAATCCTTTGTTAAAAATTCAACATTATTTTATGGATTTCCACTACAGGTTCCTTTAAGCTATTTGGTTTAATTGAGCAACGTTGAGTGTTCCTATAGTTCCAACTGTATCATCTTCTCACTCTGGTACCTTTTGTAGCTGTTCTTGTATACCCTTCTTTAGATCTGATTTTGATAGCACAACCATAAAATGAGTTCCAAACCCCTTCCCACCCAAAAGATGACTGTGGGGCGAGAACATCACACATCAGAAGTATCCGTACGCTTGAAACGAATAAGCTGCTGCCTCTGGGATAGGTAATGGTGTCAACATTCAGGAGTCAGCAAATTAGGAGTGTAATGTGAAAAAATATCCTTTATTCAGAGTGTTATTTATCACAAAGTAGTAGATACAGCCCAGTCCAGCACAGGTATAGCCCTCCCCACCAATGAGCACATCTACATGGAGTGTTGTCGCAAGCATCCATCATCAAGAATCCCCACCATCTAGGCCATGTTCTCTTCTCGCTGCTGCCATCAGGAAAGAGGTACAGGACCCTCAGGACCCAAACCACCCCAGATTCAGGACCAGTTATTACCCCTCAATTACTGGGCTTTTGAACCAGAGGGGATAACTTGTTCTATGTGGTCTTTCACTGATTTTATTGTATTTCTTCATATTTATTGCGAAAGCCCACAAGAAAATGAATCTCAGCGTTATATATGGTGATATGTATGTACTTTGATAATAAATTCACTTTGAACTTTGGCTATCTTTCATTGAAGATCACAAATACTTAGTCACTGAGGACATGCAAGGCTCAGATTGATGGCTGAGAATGATCAAAACCAAAATTTAAACCAAAGCTTAATCAAGAAGACTTAAAAAGTGAACACATTAGTTGCAATTGCAATTTGAATTTTAAGACAAGAATTTTCCTTTATACTGGGATTTTCTCAAAGTATCTGAGCACATATTTGGATAATGAAGTATAAGAACATAGTACAATAATAGCAAAGGTCTGACATGCATGAAGGAAAAAGTCATTCTTTATTTTTTATAGTGAAAGAGGTGATAACAAAAATAAATTAACCTAGTAAAAATTAAAACTAAAAAGGTGATCAATTGATTATGTATCTATCTTGCAGTGTTAGTTATGCACAATAACAGCTACTTACTTGTAACGCACTATTGAGAAAGCAGCTGTTTTGCCCAGGTTCATTCATTAGTCCCTTACTTGCTGCAATAGAAGTTGTGCTCCGGGGCATAAACATCCCCTGCAGATTATTGTTTGGTGTGAAATAATTCTTCCTCCAGGACATCTTGGCTGAAAACTTTCACACTCGGCTGCTACGTGTGGCAGATCATCTCACATCAGATTATAAAGTACAAAGTTGACTTCGATCAGGAGGTCCCATGAATGGTCATTAAGCGGCTGGCCACAAGTACCCGTTTCTCAAAATTCCATTGCAGGACGGCAGCCAAACACCAGTACAAAGTACTTTTTCCTTTTGCTCCAACATGTCTTAAAATAGTGTCTAGAATAGCTTCAATTTGTCTGGGAGTAATGTATTAGAAACTTTCTGTATAATTCCATAAGCAATTGATCTGAGTCGTGAATCCAGCTCCAATGTTTTAGACTCACATAAAAGCGCCCAACCTTTCACAACACGATCAGCAGAATTTAACTCACAATCTTAAAGTGCAGATTTCCATCACTTAGCAGTAACTGAAAGTCTAAGAGAAGTCATAATTATACTGAACTCAAGAGTTTAGTGCAGAATTCTTCAAATATTGTAAAGCAGCACGGAGATCTCTGAAAAATGCGAACACGTCAGCTTCTGCTAGAGCAGTTCATTAACTGTTGCATCATGTTTTCCTAGTTGTTCAGCATGCTGCTTTTGATTAAGCTTCCTTGATAAGACGGCTATGAACACGCTGTTTTGAATCAGCAGCCAGAAACTCCAAAATATTACTTAATCCTTTTCTCGACCATTAATCAAGTATTTGAAGCTTACATGGGCTCTGTAAGCACACGCTGAGCAGTCTCCCTCTTACCCAGTGGTTCGTTCTTCTGCTAAATTGTTCAGTTCAGCTGTCACTTATCAGACAAAAATCTGGAAACAAAGGAGAAAAATACAATTAGATTGTGCCCAAGCTTAATGATTAAATGAGATTAGCTTCAGGAGATTCCACAGATGAATGCATACAGTTACACTTCTTACATTCTTCGGTGCTTACTGTGAAGTATCCCGTATCAATCAAAAATACACGAACAATTCAAAACCCATTGAAATTTTTACCGGAACAATAGTGCTTCATTATCCAATGAAATGAAAAACAATGTATTACTCACACTTCCTGCAAGGAGGTCAGCCTCCACAGAAAACAATTAAACACTTAAACACAAATGACTCAGGCATTAGAGCAGAGAGATGGCAATCACTCTATGGTGAGGTCATCATTTATAATAGTTGACGATACCAGTTACACCAAGAATAATACACCTATGCATGCTTACCAATAGCAATGCCAGATACTATGGCAACACCAGATGACTCTTGCAAAAACAAAAGGGGACACAAACATCAAAGCATCATGAACACAAAAACCACAAAGTGACAGGTGAAGAGAATTCAACAATCATTTATATTCATAATGCACCAACTGTATTATTTTTACAACAATTCAACTTCCTTACATTGTTAGTTCAGTAACACCTTCCACACCTTCCCAATGTTTCACTTGGTTTAAAAAAACAGGCACAGCTAATACCAAACAACAGGAATTCTGCAGATGCTGGAAATTCAAGCAACACACATCAAAGTTGCTGGTGAACGCAGCAGGCCGCTGGAAATTCAAGCAACACACATCAAAGTTGCTTGTGAACGCAGCAGGCTAATACCATGAAGGTTACTCTTCATACAGTCAATCATTATTTTTTGGAAATTATCCAATAAATTAAATTAGTCAAAGCAAGTAACATTGTAAAGATGCAATTTTATTATCTTTTCATGTTTTACCCATCTTTGCAGTTCTAGTGGGAGAGAAAATTGCAGCCCTTTCTGTTTTCTAAATTAAGGAGTTAGTTGTATTATATATTTAACCATCTGCAAATATCACATTGTTTGGTCTCTTTGCTCCAGTTTCTCACAAATTCCTGGTCAGTATAGATCTAACTTTTGATCTAAAATGATTCTGCACAGAACTAAAAACAATTACTGGAAGCAATTAATGGGACAGTCCCCAAGCAAGCAAAAATCTGCAGATGCTGGAAATCTGAGCAACACACATAAAATGCTGGAGGAACTCAGCAGGCCAGGTAGCATCTATGGAAAAAAAAATACAGTCAACATTTGGGACGTTCCTCCAACCTCTGAGTCCCAAGTTCCAGCCTCTATGAAGCACGATAAATCTCAAGAAATTGTTACAATTTTAGTTTGACTTTTTCCAGATACTATAAAGATAAAATTTTCACTGCCTTTTAAAAAGAAAATCAACAATTCTTGGTACTCACATCAAAGTTGCTGGTGAACGCAGCAGGCCAGGCAGCATCTCTAGGAAGAGGTACAGTCGACGTTTCAAGTCAAGCGTCGACGAAGGGTCTCGGCCCGAAACGTCGACTGTACCTCTTCCTAGAGATGCTGCCTGGCCTGCTGCGTTCACCAGCAACTTTGATGTGTGTTGCTTGAATTTCCAGCATCTGCAGAATTCCTCGTGTTTAAATCCTTGGTACTCATTGGCTGAGGCAAGAAATTTAGCCATTTGCTTCAAATAGAACATCAGAGGTCAAAATCCTCCCTTTCACTCTTGTTGGCCACGCTGGTAATGGACTTTAGCTTGTTTTGGTTTTAGCCTGGCAGAGTAATGATGTAGTTTCTCATTTTTTGCCTTCTTTTTCCTCAAGTGTGTGGAAGTATAAAGCAAACAGTTAAATCAGAAGGAAAGATGATAACTTCATTTAGAAAATATAGTAACACACACAAAATAATTCTGTGCAATTTCATTTCAACTGTGCAGGATATTGGTCTTGGAGTTGCATCTTAAACATATTCTGGTCCTGGGTGATATTGACTTATTAGAAGTATTTTCCAAATTGCCCTCAATGAATTATTATTCTTTACTTTTGGGAAAAGTTTGCCAGGAATGGAAATGTACTATTTTATTTAAAATATAGTTGGATACTCATTTGGAAATACTTATATAAAAGGAGTAGTATATTTTATAACAAACAAGAGAAAATCTGCAGAGGCTGGAAATCCAAGCAACACACAGAAAATGCTGGGGGAACTCAGCAGGACAAGATGCATCTATGGAAAAGAGTACAATTGACTTTTCAGGCCGACACCCTTCAGCAGGACTGGAGGAAAAAAGCTGAAGAATAGATTTTAAAGGTGGGGGGAGGGGAGAGATAAACACAAGGTGATAGGTGAAGCTGAAAGCAGAGGGATGAAGTAAAGTGCTGGGAAGTTAATTGGTGAAGGAGATACAGGCCTGGAGAAGGGGGGTGGTCTTGATAGAAAAGGACAGAAGGCCATGGAAGAAAGTAAAGGGGGATAAGCACCTGAGGGAGACGATGCTGGGCAAGGAGATAAGATGAAAGAGGGGGAAAAAGTGAAGGTGAGGGGAGGGGAGAAGAGGGCATTGCCATAAGTTTGAGAAATCGATGTTCATGCCAACACTCACAACACGCTGGAGGAACTCAGTAGGTCGGGCAGCATCCGTGGAAAAGATCGGTCAATGTTTCGGGCCAGAACCCTTCGCCAGGAAGGGTTCCGGCCCAAAACGACGACCGATCTTTTCCACAGATGCTGCCTGACCTGCTGAGTTCCTCCAGCGTGTTGTGAGTGTTGCTTTAACCCCAGCATCTGCAGATTATTCTGTGTTGATGTTCATGCCATTAGGTTGGAGGCTACCCAGACGGAATATAAGGTGTTGTTCCTCCAACCTCAGTGTGGCCTCATCACAACAGTAGAGGAGGCCATGAATTCACATATCGGAATGGGAATGGGAAGTGGAATTAAAATGGGTGGCTGCTGGGAGATCCCGCTGTCTCTCAATCTATGTCAGGCCTTACTGACAAACAGGAGGCCACACTAGGAGCAATGGATACAGAAAATGACCCCAACAGACTCACAGGTGAACTGTTGCCTCATCTGGAAAGATTGTTTAGAGCTCTGAATGGCAGTGACAGAGGAGGTGTACGAGCACAAATATAGCACTTATTCCGTTTGCAAGGATAAGTGCTAGGAGGGAGATCAGTGGGGAGGAACGAATGGACAAAGGAGTCGTGTAAGGAGTGATCCCTGTGTTAAGGATAACGTGGGGGGCAGGGAAAGATGTGCTTGGTGTTGGGATCCCATTTACGATGCAACTCCAAGACCAATATGCTGCACAGTTGTAATGAAATTGCACAGATCAACAAACTAAAGTTTTTTGACAGCCGAGCAGCAAATTGTATATGTGCTCTACAGAGCTGTAATTACCATATTAAAAAAATTAAAGATTATTAAAAATTAAATAAATCAAAATTTACATTCTCCAGTTTGCCAAGTGAAATGCTGATATTTTCCCCCCAAACCACCAATACCTTCTACAGTGTGACTCGGGAAGCAGTAGTAATGAAGTATAGAACCAGAGTTCCACAGGTCATGGAATGGAAAGGTGAGATGAAAATTAATACTGTCTAGACACAAGATACCAAAAGGAGAATGCAGTTAATAAATAGCTTTACTCATAATTTGCTACTTAAACAATGTGCAGCTCCTCTGTTTTCATCTCATGCAATCACCTGAACACTGACTGAAATTTTAGTGCTAGTGCCTGATTTCTCATTTCACTAACAGGAAAATTCCAAAGTTGGAAATAAACACTCAAAGAAATCTCAACCACATTCCATTATAACAGGGGTAGGCAACCTTAAGTACAAATGATTTTCTAGCATGTGTTATTCATTAATTTGAGGCAAAACATAACTAGATGTATTTAAGTGGATATTTCCCATATTTCAAGTTTTTATGGCATTTATCTGGCCCACCGTCCGCTCATTAATACGCGATCCAGCCCACAGAGGCAAAAAGGTTGCTGATCCCTGCATTATAAGATGAAAACACTTAGTTATTTTTAATTAAGTAATTTACCTTTAAATTTCAGAAACTGATCTTTAATCATATTACCAACTTTGTTTTGAAGTACTATTGCAATAATAAACAGTAAAATTTAAAATTCACCCAACTACAGTAAATCTGCTTTGCCAGCTTTCAGACAAGCCACAACAACACCTTGGGCCTAACTTTCTTCAAGAAAAAATTATATTTTAAAACAAAGTCAGACCAAGTAATCCTGGGATTAAAAACATGTTTCTATCCCTCTGAAACAATTTTCTCATCAGTCAACTGATAATTACAGGTTCCCTGTGTTATGCAGTTATTTACGTTGAAACAAAAATTATCCTTCCTATAAGGTACAGCACAGAAGATCCCTAGGGATAGTATGAATGAAATTGTGTTTATTCTTTTCCACTCACTCTATGGTTATTTAATACGTTTCACTTGTGTTAATTTTCTAAAAAATGGTGATTGTAATTTTTCTGAAAAGGACTGAGCTTGAATACAAACATGTAAATGCAAACCAATCTGTTTCTATACTCCAGTATATGGCTTCAAGTACTTAGGGTCAACAACGATGAGTTTGGAGAAGGATATAAAGATACGGAAGACACAGGCATGGAGGGCTATGAATGACATGAAAGAAATTTGGAAGTCGAACCTGACCAGAGGGCTTAAAAAGAGAATCTTCATAGCAGTTATAGAGTACGGATATGAGACATGGACACTCAAGGCTATGCAGAAGTCTCTAGATGGTTGCTGTACACGAATGCTCCGGGTGGCTCTTGACGTGAGTTGGCAACAGCACATGACGAACATCGAGCTCTGTGACGACCTACCAATGTTCACCACTAAAATCGAGGCAAGAAGACTGCAACTAGCGGGGCGCTGTCTACACCACCCTCAGCTACCTGCCAGCCTAGTCATCATATGGGAGCCTAAGCACAGGAGGATGAACCCTGGGCACCCTCCCAAGACTATGGTCAATACGCTCCCAGAAGACAGTGGTGCAGCTAATGCAGATGAACTGAACACACCAATGAGGGAGAGGGAGAAGTGGAGAGTCTGTCATCATACCCGACGCCAGCCCCCTAGGCCTGAGTCGATGCAATAGTAGTAGGCCTCTTTACCATCTGGCATCTGTTCCAGCCATTTTTGGTCTTCACAGTACCTACCAACTCAACCTTCACTATTGTTAACATTCGACTGCAGAGTGCACCAACCTGGACTTCAACTCATACCCAGACATTTATTGCTCTTGACCTCTAACTCCCCCCATAACCTGCCCTTAAACCCTAACCTGACCACTAACTCCCAGTGCTGTCCCCAACAACTAATTCTTGGCTACAATATTGACAGATATCACAGTTACGCATAGAAATATCTTCAGGCTCTGAAAAATACCACCTTTAGTGACCCCACAAAATCCTCCAGATCTACTGAAGGAGAGGCTAATCAACCTCTGGGACCTTTCTTAGGTAAACCTTCTCAGTATTGAGACCCTAGTTTATTTCAGTCAGCTACACTAGGCTGGCAATGATATTTGCATACATAAGACTCCTAAGACTAACTGACTCTATTCAAGGGAAATTACAAGGCCAAATGAAATAAGATTCAAGGATATTCTCAAATTTTCTGTGAAGACATGCAACATCTCTGATTCCTGGGGACCTCTGAATCATGACCACTCAAAGTAAAGGAGCATTCAGAGGGTTTAAAAGTCTCGATATCATGCATCAGGAGCACAGAACCCCGTGCATGCCTGGAGACCATGTACTGCCTCAGAACTTAGCCATCTGCCAACCCCTTCAGCACAAAGAGTCCATCATTCCTACATTAGTCTCATTCAAGACCGCAAAACCAGAGTGGAAGCAAGTCACCCTTGATCCTCTGGGACTGTCCAAGAAGAAACACAACACCATAACACCAGAAGACACAGGAACAGAATTAGACCATTTGGCCCATCGAGTCTGTTCTGCCATTCCATCATGGCTCATTTATTATCCCACTCAACCCATTCTCCTGCCTTCTCACCGTAACCTTTGATGCCCTTACTAATCAAGAAACTATCAACCTCCACTTCAAGTGTACCCAATAAATATTCCAGGGCAATATTGAAAAACAACAAAAGGCTTATTGTTCTGCTCCATGTTTCTCCAACTAGCAAAATAAATTACTGATTATTTCAATGACCTTTATGCTGCTTCGGTGGTTACAGTTCTCACCTGCAAACTATAAAACAAACATCTAAATGCTGTTTTTAAAACAGATCTTCTATGCGTAGTGTTGTTCCAATGTGAGCTGAGTGCTTACTGCAACACTGTATACTTGCATTATGCTTCACAACTATGGTTCAAGGCAGAAAATTGCCACAAACATTGTGCTTTAAAATTATGCACAAGCCAAAGTGGCAGGGAAAATGACAGAACAGAACCCATAGGTGCAGCTTGTTGTAAGACAAATGTAGTGGAGTCTGAAAATAAATGCAGAAACAGCTCAAATTGATCCACCTTCATGACCCAACTTGAAATCTAATTACAGTAAAATAAAATCTTAATTTACTAAAATGCAGACACAACAGAGTACTTATAGAAATGCAAGTTCATTAGTTTCTTATAACTGAGATAAGTGGAAAGGATTAGCAGTACAAACATTAACTGTGATTCTCCTTCTGCTGGATTCACCAAATCCAACTCTGGTACCTAGTTGAAAATACAAGCAGCAAAATTAAGCCCTTTCTGTAAAATAATATGTATAACTCAAAAGAATTTATTAACTAACTGGTATCTCGATTTCTTTGGTGCCTTGTCTTTTTAAAATGGGGTCACTAAGGAGTATGTTATAATCTCAGAAGGTTATTGCTTCAACAACAACATACATTTATATTCAGGTGAAGGATCTCAACCCGAAATGTTGACTGCCCATTTCCCTCTACAGATGCTGCCTGATCTGCTATGGTCATCTGGCAGTATACCTTATGCATTTATATTCCACCCACAATGTGAGAAATGTCCAAACACCTATCAGAAATCTCTTTCCACAATTCAGGAAATTTGATATACTCAAACTGGGGGAGAGAAATTGTTGTGTTGACAGATAATCTTTAAAAAGCGTTACAGGTGTCCACCACTTTTCGAACGTTCGCTTTACAAAACCTCGCTGTTACGGAAGACCTACATTAGTTACCTGTTTTCACTAACAGAAGGTGTTTTCACCATTACGAAAAAAGGTATCACTCACCCCGAGCAGCCGAGTTCCTCCCCGGAACCGCATTCTAGCTGGCATTGCTTAAACATGTGCCTGTGAGCAGTCGTTAGCAAGATGAGTTCCAAGGTATTGGAAAAGCCTGAAAGAGCTCGTAAGGGTGTTACACTTAGTGTAAAACTAAACATAATTAAGCGTTTCGAGATAGAAGAAGATGATCTGCCTGCCCTGATGGAAACAGACGACGATGAAATGACACCCCAGTGGTCCCAACCTCCGGGCCGCAGACCGATACATTGCGCGGCGAATGCAGTGGTAGCCGGGACGCACCCAGCACATCTTTAAGAAAAAAGCCGAAATAAACAAGCTAATTAATCACGTGCCAGGCAGCACCTAATTAATTAGCTTGTTTATTTCGGCTTTTTTCTTAAAGATGTGCTGGGTGCGTCCCGGCTACCGCTGCATTCTCCGCCGATCGGTATCAGTTCGCTGCCCGGAGGTTGGGGACCACTGCACCACCCCCACCTCCGACAACTCAGCCTAACACACCATCATCAGTGTGCTCGGCACTGTCTTCCCAATTCCCGTAACTGACACTACACTGTACATACATTATTTCTACTTTTTATAGGCTGTGTATTCTTATGTGCTATTTGGTATGATTTGGCAGATTCACAGCTTAAAGGTTACTGGAGAGGGTGTTTCTGCCGAGAGCACTTGCGCCCTGTTTCTGCCAAGAGTGCTTGCGCTGTGTTTCTGCCGAGAGTGCTTGTGCGAGATTTTCGCTACGGAGAACAGTGCGGCAACGATTGTAGAAAAGTATTTCTACTTTATATAGGTTGTGTATTTATCACATCATTCCTGTTTTTACTTTATGTAACTGTTATTTTAGGTTTTATGTGTAATTTGGCATGATTTGGTAGGTTATTTTTTGGGTCTGCGAACGCTCACAAATTTTTCCCATATAAATAAATGCTAATTGCTTCTTCACTTTACGACATTCTGGCTTACAAACTGTTTCACAGGGACGGTCTACCTTCGGATGGCAGGGGAAAACCTGTACCTGAAAAACTATTTCAAAGACCAAGCCAAGCACAATTATTTTAATTTCAAAAGTAGACTTCATAAAAAATATACAGTATATGCAAAGGAAGAAACAATGAAAATGGTTGTCACTTTTAGTAGTATAAACTTTAGACAACACACACAAATAGAGCACCATTGTCACTCACATGGTTTTCTTAAGATCTTACCCTTTTCATTGATGGTGGGGGGGGGCTTCACCAACGAACTTCTTTCTTCCATATGTGTAGTGAAATGAGCCAATACTGTGGTCCTTCCTCACAGAACCTTTACATTAGCAGCAGCAAGCTTCAGTGCATGCCTCAGTACGTACTCCTGCAGGCTGGTCTGTGCCAGTCTGCAGCATTCTTTTGCAGGCATCTCACTGTGCTGGAAGAACAGTTAAGTTTTGGGCACACCAAAGGTATCCTTCACTGAGTTGATGACCTTCCAGCAGCACTTGACTTTGATGTGTTCCCATTTATTGCCCCCCCCACCCCAAGAATAGTCCACAGATCGGAGTCCTCTGTTGCGCAGATACCATGGATGAAAAGAGGAATGTACTTTTGCACCTGTCTCCACACCATTTAAGAAAATCCAGTTTGCTAAGAGGTGGGTGACTATTTCATCTCCAACACAGTTGTCCTGAGGGAAGCATATATTGGGGATATTATGTTTGACTGGGAGGGCACCTCTCACACCTAGTTGAGTAAGGTCTTTGGTACAGATAGTTTTGATCGTCTGCTCAAGAAATAAACCCACAAAATCCATAGTATTCCTGTTCTGCAATGCCTACAGTATGCTCTATTCTGACCACAGTGCCTGATGGACTAGTGATCAAAGTTGTTTGCTTGCACAATGAGTCAAACTCCTGTTTCACTGTATATTTTAAGATTTTTTGACTACAGCATTGGTGTGGTCACACTTGACACCATTTTAAAAATAATGCTAATCAAGAACTTCTGTATCTTTCCCACTCAGGTTGACAGCAAATAGCACCACGTATACCTCTTCAACTGTGAGCCTCAGGATATGTGATTGTTAAAAGGGTCTTACAGAATGGCATACTGTTTGTATGTTTAATTTTTACTAAAATACTTTCACTTAGTACTCACACAGAATGCAACACTCAAATCTCAGCCAATCTGCAATGCTTTGCCCATAAGGGTGAAATCAACGTTAACAAGCCAAAAGATCAACTCAACCAATGTCATCGGCAACCAGAAGCCTAAATCACAATTCTTATAATTCCATATCTTCTTTCATAATAATCTCTCTCTCTCTCAAATGACTTGTTATTTAACGCTTTAGCAGGTGCTGTAGTAACATTACTAAAAAGTACAATTTACTGATGATTTTCAGCAATAAGCTTAATATGTGATGGGATCGAACAGTAAAATAAGCACTCTGCACAAATCCCTGATGAGTGATTATTTGACACCAGTCCTAGATTTTCACCCATCTCATTGGTAAACAAAGCACCAAAAGGAGCATAAACATGATTTAATGCTATAAGCCACACTTAAATGAGTAAATATTGGGAAAACACATTCATTCGGTGTACTGCAAATCTGGTTGGCACACATACAGTGCCAGTAACAAGTATTCACCCTACTGGAAGTTTTCATGTTTTGTTGTTTTACAACATTGAATCACTGTGAATTTAATTTGGCTTTATTTGACTGATCAACAGAAAAAGACTCTTTCGTATCAAAGTGAAAACAGATCTCTACAAAATTATCTAAATTAATTACAAACATAAAGCATAAAATAATTGATTGCATAAAGATTCATCCTCTTTAATATGACACACCAAATCATCACTGGTGCAGCCAATTGGTTTAAGAAGTCACATAATTAATTGAATTGAATTGATTTTATTACTTATATCCTTCATATAAATGAGGGGTAAGAATCTTGAAGTTATGTCTCCGTCTAAATGTGCAATGTGCAATTTATAGTAATTTTATAATAAATAGTATGTACAACAATATAACATAGAAATACAGTTGTATCAGCATGAATTAAGCAGTATGATGGCCTGGTGGAAGATGCTGTCCCAGAGCCTGTTGGTCCTAGCTTTTATGCTGCGGTACCGTTTCCTGGATGGTAGCAGCTGGAACAGTTTGTGGATAGGGTTCTTCAGGTCCCCAATGATCCCTGAGCCCTTTCTACAACCTGTCTTTGTAAATGTCCTGAATAGTGGGAAGTTCACATCTGCAGATGCACTGGGCTGTCCGCACCACTCTGCAGAATCCTAAATTCTTAGGATTTTGAGGCCCATACCAAACTTCTTCAACCATCCCAACCCCAGATCCATTGATGTCAACAGGGGCTATGGTCTGTGCTTTTCAAAAACCTTTTTTCAGAGTTTCTTGGAGTGTTCTTTTGACTTCATGGTGTAGTTTTTGTGAGGATACTGACTCACCAGCAGTTGAACCTTTCAGATACAGGTGTATTTTTACAACAATCAACAGAAACACCTTGATTGTACACTAGTGATCTCCATTTACTCTCTGTATACCCATGACTGTGTCGCCACCCACAGCTCCAATCTACCCGTCTCCATTCCCCCTGTAGTCCACAAACGGCTCCTTTGTTTTTGCGACATTGAGGGAGAGGCTGTTTTCTTGGCACCGGTGTGTCAGGGTGATGACTTCTTCTCTGTAGGCTGCCTCATTATTATTTGAGATTAGGCCTGTCAGTGTAGTATCGTCAGCAAGTTTAATTAGCAGATTTAAAGGTTCACAGGAATAACTTAAAAACAACAATGTTAATGTCCTGGAATGGCCAAGTCAGAGTCCAGACCTTAATCCAATTAACAATTTGTGGCTGGACTTGAAAATGGCTGTTCACTCTCGATCCCCATGCAATCTGACAGTACTTGAGCAGTTTTGTAAAGAAAAAAAAAATGAGGAAAAGTTAGTGTCCAGATGTGCAAAACTGATCGAGACTTATCCACACAGACTCAAGGGTGTACTGCTACCAGAGCTGCCTCTCCTAAATATTGGCTTGAAGGTTTGAGTAATTAGCAATCAATCATTTTGTGTTCAATAATTGTAATAAATTTAGACCAATTTGTAGAAATTTGTTTTCACTTTGACATGAGAGTCTGTTCTGTTGATCAGTGTCAAAAAGCCAAACTAAATCCACTGAGATTCAATGATGTAAAGCAATAAAACATGAAAACTTTCAAGGGGGTGAATATTTTTTATAGGCACTGTATTTTCCACTTTTAAAGTGACTTACAAAAAAAGCCAAAATTCACATCCTGTAACTTAATCTTTTAGTTTTATCAACCAAAAGAAATATTAGCTGTTTTATTTGATTATACTAATTTTCATCTAAAATTAGTGACTAAACTGGAATATTAAGCCCTTATTTTTGTGTTCGCAGAAAGCACCACCATGAAACACTTGAGAATACAGACAAGTTGATTTTAAAGCCCACAGTCGATCAATTCCATGATACTTAAAAACAATGCTGGAAATACTCGGGTAA
This sequence comes from Mobula birostris, assembly GCF_030028105.1. Lineage (NCBI taxonomy): Eukaryota > Metazoa > Chordata > Chondrichthyes > Myliobatiformes > Myliobatidae > Mobula > Mobula birostris. The sequence continues at coordinate 44,532,199 of NC_092387.1, read as the reverse complement.
TACAGCAGATCAAGGGAGAGAACACAGAGATAATGACCTTTCATCTGAAGTGGAAAGCTGGGAGGAAATTTATTCTAATTTGCTGAGAATTACAGGAAAAGAATAAAAGGGAAGTATGTAATAGGAGGGATAGCAGGTTATTCTACTGGCTAAAGGGATGGTAAAGGCTACTGAATAATAACATGGAGATGGAACAGACAGAAGGAAATAAATGAAATTTTTGTACTACCAGCAGAGAAAAAAATACTTTGTTAGAAAACTGGGACACAAGACGATAGTTTGCTTAGTATATTGCTATGCCAATCAAATACAATACAAATAAAGTAGAAATGCGGTTTATTTCAAACAGAATAATGCACATTACAATAGGAATAATTTTTCCTTGGTCAATACAAAAATCCTTCATGGTTACTGTTCGAGTGCTTTTTTTTTGCCAAATATTTAGACACACCAATATCTTGGTACATAGAATTCTAATATTGCACAGGCTGGATTACTGTATTAACCTGGGAAATAGACTGGCCACAGCTCATACCAAATGACTAAGTCCCTGCGAAACGCACACAGTTACCATAGAAATAAACCTACAAAGCCAAAGCACATGATTGTGGAGGCACTTGTCCCTGACACCCATCACACCACACCTCTCAAAAGAATCACACAGCAGCCTAAAATACTCAAGAATGCAGGGGTAGGATAAATAGACTGAATATTACTTAGCATTTTAGTATGGTTCAAGAGTTTGGTCATTCAAGACTGAAAAGTTAATTCCACAGAAATTAACAGTCTCAGTAACCAAATTGGGGGGAGTGGAAATTTTAAAAATGTCACATTCATCGTTATTTAGTGAACACTGGTGATCCTACAAAACGATCTACCTACAATCTTCCTACTGATGCAACAGACTGAAACATTTTACAATTTACACAAAAACTACAATCTACAGTAACTACAATTCACAGAAGCACTTATTGAAGAGCCTTCTACGCTTTGATGGCATGGAGGTATAAAATTTAAATAAAATAAAGACTTATTTTGTTTTAGTAATTCGTTGATCAGTTGTTAATGAGCACTGCAGCCTCCAATCATCTCTCCATCTATAATTAACCCAATAAATACATTTTCAGTATTTCATTCTCGGTCTAAAAGACTAATTACTGCAATGTGTTTAATAGTTAGGTAAAACAACCCCACTCCTGAAGACAGCAGCAGCTTCCTTGGAATCTTAAAAATGCAATATCTCAATGAATGTTAGAACTTATTAATGTATGATTACTTAACAAAATCTAAACAAACGATTATCAAAATATGCAATATGAATTCATTTGCTGGATTAAAGATCATGTGCTTGAACAAACATGAAAGGAAGTTTCAGTTCAGTGCAAATTGCTTAATGATCTCCTGAGAGGAGTTGTTTTTGCTCATCCCTGCGATCAACTATTCCAACCACACAACAATCAGAGGGCGTCTACATTTATTTCTCCATTATGGACATTTTAAAAAATGTAATAAGTATTTCACGGATTATTTTTGAGGGGAGGAGGAGAAGGATAATTTTATTCATTATTTAGTATCATGAGAATCCATACTTTAACATCTGAAATTAATCTAAAAATACTTGGGAAAACTAAGCTGTCCAAAAAGTGCAAGTACTTGCCGAAACAATGCAGTGTTCATATTAACAGAATTTTAGTAGAGACCTGAGTTATAAAAAATAGTTCAAATCCTACCATGATAGTTTTGAGAAAATTAAAAACTGATAACTGAAGGAGTGTCTGAAATAACTGGATTACTTACCAGCAAGAATCCAACAGGCTCTTGTATTTTAAGGGAAAACTTTCTGTCCTTAAATCTAAATTAAACATGACTCCAGTCCAAAATACTGGAGTAACTCAGCAAGTCAGGCAGCAGCTACAGAGGGGAATAAACAGTTGCCATTTCTGGCCAAGACCCTTTATTAGAATTGGAAACAAAGGGGTCAGAAGCTAGAATAAGGTGGTGAGGAAAAGGGAAGTAGTACAAGTTGGCAGGTGATAAGTGAAACTAGGTGACATGGAAGGTGGGTCAGTGAGTGGGGTGGGGTTGAAGGAATAAGCTGGGAGGGGATAGGTGGAAGAGGTAAAGGACTGAAGGAGGAATCTACCAGCAGAGGAGAGTGGACCATGGAAGAAAGGGAAGGGAACCGGAGGGAGATGATGGGCAGGTAAGGAGGAAAGGACATCTCACCCCTGTTTATTCTCCTCCATAGACGATAACTGACTAAGAGAGTTCCTCTAGCATTTTCTGTGTACTCCTCAAAATTTCGAACATCTTCAGAATGTCTTGTGTTTAAGTGGGTCACAACTGCCTACATGGTTCTTTCAAATCAATACACTGAAGCAACCCACTGCTATCATGCTACAAAGAATGAGTAATAAATGACAGTCTTGCCTGCCTCACCCACATTCAAGAATGAAAAGAAACCAGTCATAATGGGACACAATTTTAAGTCAATTGCTTCCAAATGGTAATTAAGTTTAAACAATGTAGAGGAAGGATGACAAACTATTTCAAATGGTTTGCTTTGTCTGTTCCAAAAGGTGAAACTAACTAAATTTTATCCCAAAAAGATTAATCACTCAAATAAAACAGAGGCATAGCTCAACCCATTACTTTTTATTATTCAAATAAAAATCCAGGAATAAAATGGATTAAAACAGCTCAGTGTGAAAATAAGACGAACATCTTTGAACAAACATAATAAAAGATCCCTCAGTTAAAACTTATTAAGTGAGTTTAGCCAAGTTAAACGTAATTCTCCATAGGCATGATCCCACAGAACAATACAGCGATAACTTGGAGAGAATTAACAATCTGGAGCAAATATATTTTATTTACAAAACAAAATTGACTTACTGGTGCAGCACAAGTTTGCATGGAGGCACATGTACCTGCATGGAAACACCACAGAAATTTATCACATCTGACATGCTAAATAGAGAAGGAGAGTGTTAATAAAGGCAGCGACTGGAACCACAGTAAGTTACTATTGTAAAAATTCTATTTTAAGCATGTAGGTTGAAAAAATACAAATAATTTGAACATACTTTTAACAGATTTAAGGAAGCTATTTATATTATTCACAAAGTGTAACACAAACCAGTTTCTGTAATATTTTCCTGAAGTATTACGTTAAAAATTCTAAAACAATAATAATGATCTTTTCCATATCATTCATCCCATTGAATGTACTTAAACTACCATTGCTTCATGAGGGCTGAAAGCAAACATTTAAAATGGAACATTATAAATAGCTCATTGGAATACAAGATGCTGCATAAATTGCACTATTCTATTTAGAAAACAAATTGCAAGGTCATCCAAATACACAGGAGAGGAACAGACTATTCAGCCCAACAAAATCAAGCTAGCTTTTATGATCCATTCATCTCCTCTTTCAAGTAATTCTAGCAGAATCAGGATTAATATCACCGGCATATATCATGAAATTTGTTAACTTAGTGGCAGCAGTACAATGCAATACATGATAATACAGAAAAAAAATTAAGTCAATTACAGTAAGTATATATGATATTAAGTAGTTAAAATAAAATTGTGCAAAAACAGAAATAATATATTTTTAAAAATGAGGTAGTGTTCATGGCTTCAATGTCTATTTAGGAAATGGATGGCAGAGGGGAAGAAGCTGTTCCTGAATCGCTGAGTGTGTGCCTTCAGGCTTCTGTTACTCCTTCCTGACGGTAACAATTAGAAGCCGGCATGTCCTGGATGATGGGAGTCCTTAATAACATACGCCGCCTTTCTGAGACACCGTTCCTTGAAGATGTCTTGGATACTACGGTGACTAGTACCCAAGATGGACCTCACTAATTTTACAACTTTCTGCAGCTTCTTTCTATCTTGTGCAGTAGCCACACCCCCACTCCCATGCCAGACAGTGATGCAGCCTGTCACAAGGCTCTCCACAGTCCATCTGTCCAAATTTTCGAGAGTTTTAGGTGACAAACCAAATCTCCTCAAACTCCTAACATAATATAGCCACCACCTTGCCTTCTTTGTAGCGTCATCGATATTTTGGAACCAGGTTAGATCCTCAGAGATCTTGATACCCAAGAACATGAAATTTCTCACAGTCTCCACTTCTGATCCCCCTATGAGGATTGGTTTGTGTTCCCTCATTTTACCCTTCCCGAAGTCCACAATCAGTTCTTTGGTCTACTGACATTGTGCAAGGTTGTTGCTGCGACACCACTCAACTGGCTGGTATCCCTCGCTCCTGTACGCCCTGTCTGAGATTCTACCAACAATGGTTGTATCATCATCAGCAAATTTATAGATGGCATTTGAGCTATACCTAGCCACACAGTCATGGGCATAGAGGGAGTAGAACACTAGGCTATGCACGCATCCCTGAGGTTAGCCAGTGTTCATCATCAGCAAGGAAGAGATATTATTACCAATCTACACAGATTGTGGTCTTCCACTTAGGAAGTGGAGGATCTAATTGCAGAGAGAGGCACAGAGACCCAGGTTCTGTAGCTTATCAATCAGGGCTATGAGAATGATGATGTAAACACTGAGCTATAGTCAACCAACAGCATCCTGATGTAGGTCTTTGTATTGTCTAGGTGATCTAGGGCTGTGTGAAGATTCATTAAGATTGTTTCTTCGGTAGACCTACTGTGAAATTGGCAAATTGCAGTGGATCCAGGTCCTTGCTTAGGCAGGAGTTGATTCTAGGCATGACTGACCTCTCAAAGCAATTCATCACTGTAGATGAGAGTGCTACTAGACAATAGTCATTAAGGCAGCTCACACTACTCATTTGGGAATGGTATAATTGTTGCTCTTTTGAAGTAGATATAGCAGTGAGAGGTTGAAAATGTCCTTGAATACTCCTGCCAGTTGATTGGCATAAGTTTTCAGAGCCTTACCAGGAACTCCAACGGGGCCTGCCACCTTGAAAGAGAGTCTGACCTCAGCCTCAAGGCAGAGATCACAGGGTCACCAGGTGCAGCAGGAATCTTCACAGGTGTAGTTATGCTCTCTTTCAAAGCGGGCATAGTAGAAGGCACTGAGCTCGTATGGTAGTGAAGCCTCCCTGTTATTCATCATGTTATTTCTCTGTAGGAAACAATATCCTGCAAACCCTGCCAGCGTTGACATGCACCCGATGTTGCATCCAACCCTGCTCAGAATTGTTTCTTTGCTCTTGAAAGCACTCTTGAAACAGCATAACACTTTATTGTATTCCATTCTGACACATCTGCAGGTCCCGCCTTTTCTTAAAGGAATCAAAACTATTCACTAGTCTTGGACTCCACTCCACGTTCGTAGGCCAATGAGATAGATATGCAACAAAGTACTGTACATCTGTGGAGGTTGGGTTGGCAAGTGCGGTGGATAAGGACCAGCAAGGATGAAAGCAAATTACCTAGTATTCTTCAAACCAAAATATACCACCTCCGATTTAGTTATGTTGAGCTTAATTTGCCCATCATACGGCAATTCTGGAAGTCTATTGATATATTCTGTAATTTGTTGCTATATTCCTCATTATACAATCATCCCCTCCTCCCCTAACTGATATTAATCACAAATATTCCAGAGTATAAATCATCATTGCTAAACTGTAACTGACGGTGATCCTACAACTGATCCCTGTAAACCATTACCCAACTTTTCAAATGTGAAAAGCTATCCTTTATTTGAAATAAGCTTGAAAGAATGCAGAGAAAATGAACAAGGATATTGCCAAGACTTGAAGACCCGAGTTGGAAGGAAAGGCTTAATTCCATGGACTGTATTCCATGGAGTGCAGGAAAATGAGGGGAGATCTTACAGAGGTATACAAAACTGTAGGGTAAATACATGCATGCAGGCATTTTTCCCTTAGGATGGGTGAGGCTGGAACTAGAGCTCATAGGTTTAGGGTGAAAGGTGAAATATTTAAGGAACAGCTAAGGGTAAAATTCTTTGACCCAGAATCAGGTTTACTATCACTGGCATATGTCATATATGTCATGAAATTTGTTGTTTGGGGCAGCAGTATATTGCAATGTATAAAAATAAAAACTATAAATTACTATATATATATATATATATATATATATATATATACACATACATACACACACACACACACACACACACATACACACACACATATACATATAAAATTAAATAAGTAGTGCAAAAAGAGAAGAAAATATAATGAAGTAGTGCTCATGGATTCATCGTCTATTCATAAATATGACGGCGGAGGGGAAGAAGCTGTTCCTAAAAACATAGTGTGTGTGTCATCAGGCTCCTTTATCTCCTCCTCCATGGTAGCATTGAGAAGAGGGCCGTGTCCTGGGTGATGGGAGTCCTTAATGATGGATGCCGTCTTTTTGAGGCATCACCTTTTAAAGGTGTCCTAGTTGTTGGGGAGGCTAGTGCCCATGATGGAGCTGGGTGAGTTTACAATTTTCTGCAGCTTTTTCCAATCCTGTGCAGTGCCCTTCCCTACCAGATGGTGATGCAACCAGTTATAATGCTCTCCACACTATACTTGTAGACATTTGCGAGTGTCTTTGGTGACATACCAGGTCTCCTCAAACACCTAACGAAATACAGCCACTATCGTACCTTCTTTGTAAATGCATCAATATCTTGGACCCAGGATAGATTTGCTGCAAAGATGTTGTTCTGCCAGCAACAGTTTTGTGTCATCAGCAAATTTATAGATGGCATTTAAGTTGCACTTAGCCACACAGTTGTGGGTGTTGAGAGGGGACAGCAGTGGGCTAAGCGTGCAACCTGAGGTGCACCAGTGTTGATTGTCAGCAAGGAGATGTTATGTCCAATCCGCACCAACTATGGTCTCCCAGAAAGGAAGATTGAGTTGCAGAGGAAAATATAGAAGCCCACTAGTCAATCCTCAACATTACCTCTTGTTCCACCCATCCTTTAGAAGCCCTTTCCTCACTGGTGTCTATAAAATACTTGACTATTTGTTACCTGATAATTTCAGAGCTGTTCTCTACCTTACCATCCACTTTCCTTCTTATCCATGTTTCATTCCTTACACATACTTGTTCCCTTACGTCTTAGTCATCCATAAGTTCTCATAAGTCTTTAGTTTCTTTTCCTATTAACAGAATACATTTCACCTGTCACTATGTTGAATGTTATTCTTGTTTTCTATTGATACATGTTGCTTGCCAATAACTTTGCCCATTTATCTCCCTATATCTCCCAATTCAGCTCGTCTATCCAATCTATTCACTTATTTTTTCCATATTTGTTCCTTTCTCCACCATCTTAAAGTATATCATATTACAGTTGCTATTGCTTAATACACCCCTACTTCATATGCACTTTTATATTGAGTGATTTTGCATTACCCTTGTATTTTTCCCCACAGATATTGGATTAAAAAGGAGTACTGTACATATTGTGGGAACTCCATTCCCTTATACCTTTGTCTCTTCATTTCGAACTGTGCGTCAGCCTCCACACTAAATTAGTTCTGTTTGTGCTCCAGTTGTTCCGAAGAATAACTGCTACTAATGGGGTATTTCTTCGGGGAAGTTGAAATCCCATGATTATTCTACTTTTTTTTATTCTTTCCCGACTGTGTTTGATTACTTCACATTTTTTTCAATTATGCAATCTTTCATATACACATATCCATGTTTGTACAATTGAATCTTAGTTATATTTTATTATGTTTTTGATTTCCTTATGAAAATTTCTTTTTGCTGCTGCCACATTACCCCAAATCTATACCTTTAATTTTTCCTATATTTTCTAAATAGGTCATATTTTGCAACATTTATCAAAACCTAATTTTTTCTGATACCATGTTTCAGCAATCCCTATGATGTCTGGTTGCTCCCAATGCTTCCTATAGTTCTCTTATTTTATTACTGACATTGTATGCATTGCTATTCAGATAATTTAATTCATTTTTTTGTTAGATATCTTCATTTAATAGTTAACTTTTTTTTGGCTCCTGCTCATAATGTCTAATCTCTCATTTTCTGTCAATGGCCTCTGCTACTTTCTTTCCCTCTTATTGACTATTTACCTTTCTTTAAGATCACACTGCCATTCTTACTTGTTTGAAGCAAGTAATCCCTACATCCCTACTAATGCTTTCCACAAGTTCATATTCTATCCAGTGTAATGCAGAGCGCAGCTCATCCATTTATCTTCTTCTTGTCCCAAATCTGGTACCAAGGTTCCATGCAAGGTATCCAACTATACCATATTAGCTCTTTGGCAATGAGCAAACAAAAAGCGTGAAGGATATTCATTTAACTTCTGCGTGCAGCAGTAGTGTAGCGGTTAGCGCAAGACTATTACAGTTCGAGGTATACTGGAGTTTAGAGTTCAATACCAGTGCTGTTTGAAAGGAGTTTGTACTTTCTCCCTGTGATCTCCAGTTTCTTCAGGGTGCTCCAGTTTCCTCCCACAGTCCAAGGACGGTTAATATGTTAATTGATCATTGTAAGTTGTCTCGTGATTAGGCTAGTGTTAAATTGGTGGGTTGCTGGGTGGTGCAGCATGTTGGGCCGGAAGGGCCTGTTCCGCACAGTATCTCTAAATAAAATATGTCCCAGCACTAGCTTGAAGCACACTATTGTAATAAACTACTTCTGTATTGAATGTGTACTTATAAACAGATGGGAAAATTGTATTTCAATTGACTTGTTTAACAGATGGTGATGCTACACCTTCAAAAGTTAATCAGAAAAAACTTTTTCTTGATTTCAACATTATCTTTTATTATAAACTGTTGGATGAGCCCACAGACACAGGTTCCTTGTTTTAACCTTCACTGAGGTCCAGCTCACAGAATAGACTCAAGGATAGCAAGAAAAGTTGTGTCTTAAGACTCCAAGAAAAAAAATTCTGTGAGCCATTGTACAATATTTTTCAAAAACGGAAAACCCACGTCAAATTTACTCAACTTACAATAAACAAACCAAAAGGTAGCCGTTTTCCATAATTACTAAGAAACATATAATCTTTAAACCAACTGACAATCATAACTTTGTACCTATTTACAAACATTCTCAGATGCCAATGATATTTTTCCAAATAATTCGAGATTGACCTTCTTGCTTTGGTTCTTTCATAAGCCAATCTGTACTAATTAAAATTTACAGAAGTGAGCCAATGCAACCTTGTGCATTTTCATTTGTTTTTTTCCACAGAACTCTGTTCCTGTTGACTAAATATCCTACTATAATATATTACTGCATTAGCTAATTGGCAGTAAATCATTTGTTACACTGCAAGAATAATCCAAAACTATTCTTACTGGAATTGCTTGAGCATTAAGCACTATATCAACTTCCTCTTCCGACACCAATTTCCTCTTCCTTTAAAATATTTCACCTCAACTACCCACCAAGGAAAAATATTTCTCTTGAACTGCAATTTAAATTGATAATCCTTCAACACCAGCTCTCTAAGCAGTGCGTTCCAATTCATCCATCAAAAGTTTCCATAATTTAAGCTATCAAATGTTTTTCCAACTACAACAGAAATAATTTTTAAAAAGCACATCTTGCTGTATCATAGTTTACCATCCTTAATAACATCATCAATTTCCACTTTAGTGACCTGTCAACAGCAAGGCTTCTAAAAGAGTACAGAACTCACTGATCCAGGCGCCACAACCTTGCCGCTTCTACACTGAACAAATCATTTGCAAAACCCAACAAAAGCTGTATTTTTAATACTTTTAATCTAATTTGTTACAACAGTCAGTGAATATAGCAGCTTTCCATTCCTTTCTTGTCTTGAAAATACATAATTTTACACTACTTAGTAGGCTCCAAAGGTAGTCATAGCCGAAGGGTGGAAGTGGAGACAAGCTCCCACTGCTAAACAAATGCCCTTCATGGCGTGCATCTCAAACAGCCTCTGACAACCAAGTCCAACTCCTGGCCTTCACGTGTGGCATAGATCTTATGCCCGGCGGAGCTGTTCTCACTGACAGGAGAAGGGGCAAAGGCGGGCCACTGGCGCCTTAAAACCAGGCAGGGCTCATTAACCACGGATGGTCGCTCAGCTAGGAGAGGGAAACTCTGATTTCAAACCTCCGCTGCATTGCGGCTATAACTGCTCACTGGAGAGGCCTTGGGAGTAAACCGAGGAAAAATCCGGAGTCAGAGTCCCGAAGGCGGCTGACTGCTGTACCCAGCACCGGCACAGCAACTCCTGCGATGCTGCTGGCACCAAACTGTGTCGACTTTCGTCATTCCTTTGGACCTGTCATCACCATGGAGAGGGGGGTCCCACTGCATGGGCAACAGACAGATCTCCATATCAACTCTGCCCTGGCTTGCGCCCTGGAGAGGCCACTCCCCAGTGACTACTGGAGGCACAGTACCCATGGTCGACCACGACCGACAGAGGCCACACAGTATTAAATTAAACCTACCTCCATGTTGCATAAACATTAACGTTATGCAAAAGTTATTACAATTCATCTGAATAAATCATCATCATTTTATTTCTAAAAGCCCAAGTACAATTCTGATCAGAAAAGCAGATCAAGCACCAATTAAAGGCACATACCACTTCTGGCATTTTCCTCTTTCAACTAAGCTCTAAATTTGTGCTTTGTTGCAATCAATAAAAAAACCTAACTATGATACGCTTGCTCTCCTACTATCCATCTGAACTACTGCAATAAGTGAACTACAAAACAATCAAAAACTATCTCTTGATCTACAGTTACATCTGTCCAAAATAATCTATTAAGCCTGTCTTTTATTTAATAAATGCTCAGTATCTACAATTATCAAAGCAAATCAAAATTACATTTTTCATTCAGTGCTTCCAAAATTAATGTTATAGTAGGTCACCGTTCTTCATGAAAACAGAAGAGATTGAAGCTGCTGCAGTTTAGAACAAAAAATCAGAAATCTAGAATAACTCAGTGAATCTGCAGAGGGGAAAGATTCAGGCTGACTGGGAAGAGGAAAGATTGCCAGAATACAGCTATTTACTATATAGGGAAATGGAATGGAGGCTGAGATGATCTGGAAAGCAAAGGTGCATACATCAGGATGCTCTTTATTGACTACAGCTTGGCATTCAATACCATCATCCTCTCAAAACTAATCAATAAGCTTAGCCCCATCGACTCACTTTACACTTAAGATGCTCTAGTTTCATATTCAAGTTTGGTAATGACATTACTGGCATGGGCCAAATCAAAGGTGGTGACAAATCAGCACATAGGAGGGAGACTGAAAATCTGGCTGAGTGGTGCGATAATAACAACTTTTACTCAATGTCAGCAAGAACAAAGAGCTGATTAGTGATTTCAGGAGGAGGAAACCAAAGGTCCATGAGCCAGTCCTCATTGAAGGATCAGACCAGTGGAAATGGTCAACAAGTTTAAATTCCTCGGTGTTATTATCTAGGAGAACCTGTCCTGGGCCCAGCACATAAGTACAATTACAAAAAACGCATGGCAGCACCTCTATTTCCTTAGGAGTTTGTGTGACATCTGAAACTTTGACAAACTTCCCTCGGTATGTAGTGGAGATGTAGTGACTGTAGTATGTAGTGACTGACTGCATCACAGCCCAGTACGGTAACACCAATGCCCTTGAATGGAAAATTCTACAAAAAGTAGTGGATACAGCCCAATCCACCATGGGCAAAGCCCTCCCCACTGAGCTTTCGATTCTACTTCCCATTCCCATTCCGACATGTCAGACTATGACCACCTCTACTGTCACGATAAGGCCACACTCAGGTTGTAGAAGCAACACATCATATTCAGTCTGGGTAGCCTCCAACCTGATGGCATGAACACTGATTTCTCAAACTTCCAGTAATTGCCCCACCTTCACCATAGCCCATTCCTGTTTTCCTCTCTCACCTTATCTCTTTACCTGTCCATCACCTCCCTCCAGTGCTCCTCCCCCTTCCCTTTCGACCATGATTCCCCCTTCTCCAGCCCCTTTATCTCTTTCACCAATTAATTCCCCAGCTCTTTACTTCACCCCTTTACTTCACTTATCACCTAACACCTTGTACTACCTCCTCCCCTCCCACCACCTTCTATTCTGGCTTCTCTCCTTCCCTTCCAGTTTTGAAGAAGGGTCTTGGCCCGTAACATCGACTGTTTCCTCTTTTCCATAGATGCTACCTGGCCTGCTGAGTTCCTCCAGTTTTTTGTGTGTTTTGTTCTGGATTTCCAGCATCTGCATATGTTCTTGTGTTTGTGTATCTACACAAAGCACTGTCACAACAAGGTAGCATCCATCATCAGGAACACCATCACCAACCAGGACCTGCTCCCTTCTCGCTGCTGCCATCAGGAGGAAGTATAGAGCCTCAGGACTCACACCAGCAAGTGTAGGAACATTTATTACCCCTCAATCATCAAGCTCTTGAACCAAAGGGGTTATCTTCACTCAACTTCACTTGCTCCCACTTTTTGAAATGTTCCCACAACCTATGGACTCACTTTCAAGGACTCTTCATCTCATGTTCTCCATATTTATTGCTTATTTATTTATTATTATTTCTTTCCTTTTATATTTGCACAGTTTGTTGTCTTTTGCACACTGGTCGAACGCCCAAGTTGATGGAGTCTTTCATTGATTCTAATATGGATTTGAGTATGCCCGCAAGAAAATGAATCTCATGGCTGTATGCGGTGACATATATGCACTTTGATAATAAAATTACTTTTAACTTTGATAGACAGACGCAGATTGGGGGGGGGGGGGAGGGAGGGGTGATGGGAAGATGGAACCAGATGGGAAATAAGGTGGGGTTAAGACAGAAACTGTGAGGTGGTATGATCTTTCTTGTACATGTTACCACATAATGTATTTGCTGAACAATGATATTTTGTATTCCCAATTTAGAAGTAAATGTTTTAGATGTACAAACCATTTATTGTAAGTAGTGTATTTTTAATCCTCAAGTATAATACACACATGGGAGGTTACGTACATACAGTCTCTGGATTACAGAGAGCAAAGAGAAGTTGCATAAACCACTGAACAATTGAGAGAAAAGTCTATTCAAAGGATGCTCAAAACTATAACATAACCAATGATTTAGATCTTTGGCTTAAATGCATAAGAAAGGGAGGAAATATAACAATTACTTGAAACCAAATCATTCCACACCACAGCAAAGAAAACATTAGCAAAGACCACAAAACCAATACGTCCGCTTCACATACCACACAGGAACCGCCACTACAAAACATCACCTCAAGTCAATACAAGGAACAATACACAATTGACAAAGGCATTTCTTTTCATTAGAATATTTTCTGATTTCAATTTCCCCTGCTGTTCTATGTGTAAAATCTAGTCCATTCTTTCCAGGCCATTGTCCATTTAATCAAATCAGTACAGTACATACCAAGAACGCTCACTTCCTGAAAAAGAAGCAAATGTCTGTGCATTTATTCTGCAAAGTTCAGACAATAAGCATTGCCATAATAAATGCAACTGACTTTTGAATCATTTCTAAACATGGTGCACAAAACATCCACTAAAAGCAACCTTCTGGTATTGGGAAACTACTTATCGAAACTCCATTTATCCAAACCTGCACCTCTCAGCATGCCTTTTGCACTTAATGATTTCCTCAAACCGCGCATCAGCCTCCATGCCAAATTAATTCTGCTTGTGCTCCAGTTGTTCTGAAGAAATACTACCAGTGGGGTTCCTCTTGTACCTTTCATTTCCACTTGCTTTCAAAACAAAACAGCCGTGCAATGGTCCTCAAATTGCTGACTGCGCCTCATTTTGTTTTAAAATTATAACTTGTTTTGCCTACTTGTGAGAAAACATGCTAGTAATACTTCATGGTAAAACTTTCAAAATACAGTTTATCATTTCACAATCCTTGGCAGATCATGCTACTCAAGCAGAGATGCAGATACATTCTGCAAATAGGTCTTATCCTAAATAATGTTAGCTTAACTAAAATATATTCTTCTGGAATTGTGTATAATAGATGCACTCACTAATATTCAAGATTCTGGACAGGGATTACAAAGCAGAGGCTGAGAAGCAAAGAGCTGCTGATCAGAGAATTCAGAACAAGAGAGCATAATTTGTGGTCAGCCACCTAGCATCAGGATGGAGAAATTTCTATATTTTTCAATCAGGAAGCTGCAATTCCAGTGGGTGTTTCATCATCAAAGATTTTCAAAGAGGAGACTGATGGGTTTTTGTAATCAAAGGACTTAGGATTTTGGAAGGAATCAGCTGCAATCATACTGAAAGGTAAAGCAGGCTCTTTCTCTTTGATTGTTTTGCTCTTAAAATACTTGGTCTGGCATTTTGTATTTTTCATTGTGGCATCACAAGGACTGAGTTCTGCCTCAATCATATAAAGTTCTACTGGACCTTGTTCTGCTTAGCCAACCACCACCTGCCCACTACCCTCAACTACTAATAACATCCTGAATGTCAAGCCAAACTTGAAATTACTTTTTTGAACTATATTTTACTAGGCTACATATCTCAAGGAGCCATATGGCCTTCTCCTACTTAAATTAGCACTGAAACTTTATTTCTCTAACCCTCTATTTACAAGAGAATCAAGTTGATAATTTTCTTCCTCACCAGCCTGATTATATACCCAGGAAGAAGAGTTAGGGAACAGTGACCACAACTCCTAAACTTTCAGGATAGCTATGGCACTCATGCAGAGTTTTAAACTGGAAAAGGGCATTATGCAAGAATTAAGAAGCATTCGATGGAAATACCTTTACTCTGGCAATCAGACATTTGGAGGGTGTTTAAAGATCAATTGCACAGAGTACAGGAAAGGTACATTCCTGTTGGAAGGAAGGCCAGGGATAGAAAGATAAGAACTTTGAATGCCCAGAGAGTTGATGAACTTAGTCAAGAAGAAAAAGTATGTAAAGCTTCAGAAGTCAGGCTCAAACAAAGAACATGAGTAGTTTAAAGAAGCCGGAAAAGAACTAAAGAAGGGAATCAGGAAAGCCAGATGGGGCCATTGAAGTCCTTGACAAGTAGGAATGAAGTGAATCCCAAGGCGTTCTAGTCATACATTAAGAGCAAGAGGATAACTAGGGAGACAGTGGGCCATTCAAGGATAAAGGGGAGAAACATTTGCTTGGATGTGGAGAATGTGAGCAAGGTACTTAATGAATACTTTGCTTCAGTATTTACCAAGGAAAAGGATATGAAGGAAGAGGAGATCAGTGCACAAATACATTAGGGGTTTAGAGGTCGAGGAGGAGGAAGTGTTGGGCCTCTAAATGAGTATTAAGAAGAACAAGTCCCCAGGGCCTGATGGGATTTACCCAAGGTTATTGAAAGAGGCAAGAGACGAGATTGTTGGGCCCTTGACCAGTATCTTTGTGCCCTCTCTAGCCACAGGCGAGGTCTTAAGAGGACTGGCAAGTGGCTAATGTTGTATCTCTATTTAAGAAGGGAACAAGGGAAAATCCTGGGAACTATAGACTATCTTACGTCAGTTGGAGGGAAATTGCTAGAGAAAATTCTTAGGATATGATATATGGGCATTTGACAACCTATGCCCTAATTAGGGAGAGCCAGCATGGCTTTGTGCATGGCAGGTCATGCCTTGAGAACTTGATTGAGATTTTTGACAAGGTAATGTGACCCTCGGTTCGGCTAGCGGTGAAACATCACAGCGAGGCCATTACATTAGCGGTGAAACTTTACAGTGGACCACTACCGAAGACTGTACCCTGCTAATGGAGCCCTCCCGCGCCTCTGACGCGTTCACCTTTTCCCTTACCTCTCTGGTGAATAAATGGAAAAATGCCCAGGTTCAAAGTCCCTGCTATGGTAGGCTCCACCCATTCTCTGGAACAATGCCCACCTCTAAAGGCGAAAAGGAGTATGAGACTTGGACGGAGCAGACCTCTCAGCTGTTAGATGAGCGGCAGTGCTCTGATGACGTAAAGCAACAGAGATTGGTTGAAAGTTTGAATAGGCGGACCACTGACGTTGTGAGAGCCGTCAGGTTACGGTATCCCCTAGCGACAGCTGTCAATTACATGCAAGCACAGTACAATGCTTTTGGCCCGACAGGAAGCCCAATGGAGCTCATGGTGGGGTTTCAGAACATGCGTCAGAAGAAGTGGGAGAAGCTTTCTGCTTTTATTTTTCTGCTAGAGAGGCAGCTAAATTGCTTGCAGCGCAGAGGGGTCATTCAGGCGGCTGACGTGGATCAGTTAAGAATGAACCAGATAGCCAGGGGTGCCCAGTCCCAGGACCTGATTGCTTGGGGTCTCTCACAGCCTCCTAAGACGCGTCCCCCTCCACCTTTTGTTGAGCGATCAGAGGTGTATGGGAAGAGGAGAACACGTCGGAGGCTCAGGAGGGCTCCGTCGGCAGGGTACTGTCCTCAGTAGTGGTCCCCTGCGGTGGTGACCACCGATAGCCTGCCCGAGGAGTGGTAGAAAAGAATGTGGCAGAGTTGAGAACGAAGATGTTTCAGCTGTTATCAGCAGGAGCTGATTTGGGGGGGGCGGGGGGGAGGTGCAGATCCCCTAAGGGGACGAACAATGCAGAGGGCTGTTGGCAGCAGGTGTCATATGAGAAGAAGTGTGAGCCCCCGGGTACCTAAGCAGGGAGAGTCATTGGGAAAACTTAGAAGAGACCCAGTGAGGGAATGACTTGGTGTCTATGGGGGGAACACATTCCCAGCAATGTACCAAAGAACCCCTGAAAGCGAAAGGCACAAATCCTGAAGGCTTAGTGGGACCATGCTCCAGTGTGTCACTACGGATAGAGGGTATTTATGCTAAAGCCATACTCAACACCGGGTCGCAGGACACGTTGCTGTATCATTCATTTTACAACCGGTATCTGAAGCATTTACCATTGACCCCATTCAGGGCACTGGAGATCTGGGGGCTTAGTGCTAGTGATTATCCATACGACGGTTATTTGTCAGTGAAGTTGGAGTTCTCAGAGGCCAATGCGGGAGTGTCTGAGGTCAGTGTTACGTTAGTGCTGGTTTGTCCAGACCCTGTTGAGAAGGGCAGCGTTTTAATTCTGGTGGGGAGCAACACCCCTCTTGTGAGGAGGCTCATGGGGGCCTGCAAGGAGAAGGCTGGCGAAAGCTTTCTGGGAATATTGTCTATGCACCCGGTGTTTCAAGCTGCTTTTGAGGAAGTGAGTGGCTACATTAGGCTGGATACCGAATTTAGACAATGGACTGTGTGGTTCACCCAATCGAAGCCAATAGTGGTATGGCCCGGTGAAGTAGCGAGTGATGGGGACACCCAAATTTCCCAGAGTGCCTGAGGGTGAGGCCCTCTTAGTGGACACTCCTGAAGACCACAAGGGGGAGTCAGGATTTCCTGCAGGGGTACTGGTGAGACCCGAATTGCAGAAGCCTTCGGTGATACAGGTAAGCAGGATGGCAGTAATTGTCAGGAACACTACGAAGAGGGAGGTCACCGTCAAGCAGGGGATGCCCCTAGCACATTTGTTCCCGGTGACGGTAATGTCTAGTGTCCCTGTGAGACAAGCCGGGAAGACACCTTTGGAAAAAGGGGGAAAGTTGACCGCTGAATCATTCCACTTCAGGGACTCCCCGGTTCCTGCAGGTTGGAAGAGGAGGTTGGTAGAGAAGATGTTGAAGCTGAGAGGTGTCTTTTCCACTGACAAGTTTGATGTGGGTTGTTCCAAGAGCACGTGTCACACTATCCGGGTGACCGAGGATACCCCGTTCAGAGAAAGGTCGCGGCGACTGTCCCCTACAGAGGTGGAGGACACTCGGCAGCATTTGTGTAAGTTGAAGGAAGCTGGGATCATAACCAAGTCCCGAAGTCCCTATGCATCCCCAATAGTAGCAGCCCGAAAGAAGAATGGAAAGATACAGATGTGTGTGGACTATAGGACTCTGAACAGGCGCACCGTCCTAACCAGTATACCGTCCCAAGGATTGAAGACACGCTGGCCTGCCTGAGTGGAGCGAAGTGGTTCAGTGTGCTGGACTTGAGGAGTGGATATTATCAGATCCCCATGAGTGAGGCCGACAATGAGAAGACGGCATTTATAGGTCCCCTGGGATTTTTCCAGTTCGAAAGGATGCCTCAGGGCATCCCGGACGAGCATCCACAATTGTGACCCTTGGTTTGGCTAGAGGCTTAATCTAGGGGATGATAGTCCACAGCCCGGCCAAACTTAAGAAATCTCATTTGGGTGGATGCTGCATGATGTGTCCCCTGTTACAAATCAGTACCACGAAATAACAAACAGTACACAATATGCGATTAAACAATTGAGCTTTATATTTCTTAATTTGACTATATGGTTAGTAAAGAAACAATAAAAAGTAAAGGGCCCATTCTCATGAAACAGTCTAATGCGCAAACATTGGAGCTAACAGTGTCGTCCATTTGTTCCCGTCAACCTCCTCCGAGCGTAGCCGACCCTCGGACCTGCGCTCCTCAGTCCACTCCGTCCAGCGGTCTACCAACTCGACCATTCGCATCCTCTCTCTTCATTGCTCCCTGACAAAAGACCGTGAAAATCCCTCTTTCAGACCCACAAGAACAACACCCCTCTCATTGACTAACATATATTCCGAAGTCCCCGTTATCTCTAGTCATAACCCAAACATTGCTGCTGCAGAGAAACCAGTACCTTAGCAGTGAAACATTACCATGAGGCCGTTACATTACAGCATGTTACAGTAACAAAAAGAGACTATTGAGGAAAGGGCAGTGGATGTTGTCTACATGGATTTTAGTAAGGCACTTGATGAAGTTCCTCATGGGAGGCTAATCCATAAGATTAAGATACATGGGACTAGCAGTGAATTGGCTGTTTGATTTAGAACTAGCTTGCACATAGAAGACAGAGAGTAATGGTTAAAGGGACTTACTTGAGCTAGAGGTCTGCTGTAATTAGTGGTGTTCCACAGAGTTCTGTGCTGGGACCTCTCCTGTTTGTGATGTATATAAATAATCTGGATGAAAATGTAGATGTGTGGGTTAGTAAATTTGCGAACGATACCAAGATTGGTGGAGTGGTGGATAGCACAGAAGACTGGCACAATATAGATATGGGCTGAGAAATGGCAGATGGAGTTTAATCCAGATATATGTGAGCTGTTGCACTTTGGTAGGGCAAATGTAAGGAGACAGTACACTGTTAAGAGCAAGATCCTTAACACTGTTGCTGAGCAAAGGGATCTTGGGATCTTGAAAGTATATGCATAGGTCGATAAGGTGGTTAAGAAGGCTTATGGAATGCTTGCTTTTATTAGTTGAGGCACAGAGTTCAAAAGTCAAGTGGGTATGTTGAAACTTTATAAAATTCTGGTTAAGCCACATCTGGAATATTGCATAGAGTTCTGGTTCTTCCACTATAGGAAAGATGTTGAGGCTTTGGTGAAGGTGCAGAAGAAGTTAGCAGGATGCTGCCTGGTTTAGAGGGCACATGCTATCACAAGGGCTGGATAAACTTGGGTTGTTTCGCTGGAGTGTCAGAGGCTGAGGGGAGATCTGATATCAAGTTACAAAATTAGGAGAGGCATAGATAGAGCGGACAGAGTATCTGTTTCCCAGGGTTAAAATGTCTAACATCAGAGGGCATGCATTGAAGGTGAGAGCAGGTAGGTTTAAGGGGAATGTGAGGGGTAAGGTTTTTTACTTAGAGATTCATGGATGCCTGGAATGTGCTGCCTGGCATAGGGGCAGAGGCAAATGTATTAGAGGTTTTTTAAGAGACGTTTGGATAGGCCCATAGACGTAAAGAAGATGGAAGGACATGGACATGGTGTAGACAGGAGGCATTTGGGTTTGGGAGTTTTTGATTTGCTTTTTAACTGGTTCGGCACAACATTGTGGGACGAATGGCCTGTTCCTGCGCTGTACTCTTTTATGTTCTATGTACTCTTTCCTGATTTCTATGCTAGTGGAAACTGTAAATGTCATATCCTCTCAGACTGTCAACATTTCCCAGCTCAAAAACACTGAATTGACCCACAACTCTCTACCTCCAAACTGTTTCTCTCAAAAACTCACAAACATATTATTGAAGCAGCTGTAGGGAAATAGAAGATAAGGATAAGACACTTAAAGGGTGGCCAAAAATGAATGTGATAACAGTGTAAACTGCACAGCATTAAATACAGATGGACAGTGTTTAAAGCTCAGCTATTGGGTCTTGGGAAAATAAGAGAATATATGGTCAGGTACATGAAGTCTAAGTACAAAAAAAAGCAAAAACTGGCAACCTGAAATAAATACAGATTTTTGTTTAAAGTTATTTCAGCAGTATTTGTGAAGAGAAATAAAATTAATATTCCAATCCTAAAATGTTAACTTTTCAGCTCTGGGTACATGAAAAATGAGAGATCAGTTCCTCGCTGAAATATCTGGAAAACCCAGATATTTTCTTTTGTATTCACATTGAACAATTTTTTTCCAAATACTTGACTGATCCAATTATTGCGACAAACAACTCATCACTATTAAATTGGAGCAACTATTCAAGCACGCATTAAAAAAATTAAAAGATTTAACATTCCTCATCATGCCATTTTAAATCCTCTGCTTGGAATCCACAGGAACCACTTTTGGCCAGAACATACAGTAAGTCATGCTAGCAAAGCAGCAGGACCACTTTCACTATTCATTATTTTAACCAATAAAACATCATTCAAACTGCTTCAAAAATCTAGAAAGATACAGCATCTACGTTTTAAACGTCAGTACTGAAAAAAGGTTTTAGGCAGATATATAAAGCTAGGGTGCCTAAGACTCTTTTGCACAGTACTGTATTCATCAACAGGGAGCAGAAAATGATTTTGGAAATCAAAAGGATGTTGGGAATGGCAAGGATGGAGTGCTGTTGGAGAGGTGTGGGACAGGTGGCAGAGGAGGAGTGTCAGGGTCGAGGGGTGACGTGAGTGCAAATACACCCAGCCATGAGACACCAGGCAAGATCATTTGATTCCAAACAGTTGGTTTATTGATCATTATAGCTTCCTCCCCTCACCTTTCCCTTTTTCCCATCCATGATTCCACTCTCCCTGCCCCTTTCCCACTCTCAGTCCACAGTAGAGAGCCATATCAGATTCAGGTTTATCATAACTCACGTATGTCATGAAATTTGTGTTTTTTTTAAAAAAGAGGCAGCAGTACAGTGCAATACATGAAATTACTACAGCACCGTGCAAAGGTCTTAGGCACATATATATAGCATGGGAGCCTAAGACTTTTGCACACTAATGCCAAAAAAGGAGTGGGATGGCTAGCATTATGGACGGTAGTTATGTAGAGTAGCAAAAGGAAGTCACATGTCTTGTTCAGCCTTTCCAAGTCCTTTAGTTCACAGCCTCTATCTCCTGGTTACTATTCAAAAAAATTTACTAAACCCTAACAAAAATTTTATAAAAAGACATTGGCCAAACTCAGCGCAATCTCAGTCACACAGCTCACAATACTTCAACTATAACTTGAACTAGCAGAGCAAAAACATACATTTCAAATCCAGCTAGATTTGCTATTTAAAACATATTTCTAGTTAAACATAGCACACATGAAACTGTTGTGATTAGACTTCATGCAAAACAAATCAATGTTCAAAGCAGCAAAAATTTAATTTAAATATGTCATATCCTAACTACACAAGAATAAATTCTTGTAGCTTACTCCAATATTTCTCATATTTTAAGAAAATTACAATGTATTACCTTTGTTATTCATAAATATTGAAATAAACAATGCTGAATTTTATTGAAGTCCGCACTAAAAGCAGAACTGCACTATTTTCAGCATGAATTATTATTAATTAATTGTGTTTAATAGACACGAACAACCGTGGAGATTGAGCTATGTGCTAACACTAGCTTTCCATAATGAAAAATGTTTTATGTACCAAAATACTGGGTTGAGAAGTCACAAGCATTTTTGATATGACCGGAACCAAAGACATAACTCTAGACTGGACGCCATTTCAGTTATATTAGCTTTACAAAAAAAACAACCATCTCAGTGCTTTCAGTGTTATTCTGCAACAGAACAATCTGGAGCAAATCATGAGGATAGGAGCATGATGGTTGTGAAAATGCTGCTGCGATCCAGCAACACAAGAGGTCATTTTCAGTAGTCCATTAATTTATCAGCATATCATTTGGAATACGAAAGGAAAGCAAAGCAACCAGGGAAAGCTGGTGTAAGTCACAGGGAGAATATTGACAGTCAGCCAAGATCAGAATCGAACCCAGCTCTCTGAAGCTGTATGGCAACAGCACTGATGGCTGCATAAACTAGTCGCCCTTAGCCCTGCTGCCTCACAGCTCAACTCAACTTGTCTGTTAAATGCCAATATAAATAATTGTTATCAGGTTGAAGAACCAGAAGGTCAATGAGGAGGTTCTGTAGGGTAATAGCCAGAAAATTGGCATAGAATAAAAAAAATTCACTAATTTGCTTCTAATTTTAATTTCCCCCACCCAGGAAAAAATTAATTAAACCCACCATAAACGCCATTAAAAATTCACCAAGGTCTCAAATCTTTTTTTAAAAAATTACAAAACTTTAAAATCAACCTTCTCAAAGTTGTCAATTATTTTCAACCTGTTCTCTTTAAACATCTACAAAGGTAATTCATAGAACTGAACATAGAAAAGAAGAAAACAATTTTTTCCATGCTGTATTATGAATGCAGCGGATAGGTACAACATCATATATAAACACAACTGACAGGTTAAAATTGCCAAGTCCTACAAATTCTATAAATGCGTTAGCAAGATGAAACATCTAACATCAGTAAATGTTGATCAATATTCACTGTTTTACACTAAACAGCATTTCAAATTAATGCTTTCAGCAGCATTTTCTATCTTTAATAAATTTAAACCATCCTTTTTCCAACTTGTGAAGTTCTTCAAATTCTCAGAACTATTTTAAAGTTTTGGCATCAACGCAGTTGAAGGTACATACTGTATCCATTACAATCTACTCAATGCCACTTTATTAGGTTCACCTGCTCATGAGCACAAAGATCTAATCAGTCAACTATGTGGCAGCAACTCGATGCATAAACCCATGCGGACATGGCCAAGAGGTTCAGATGTTGTTCAGACCAAACAGAATGAAGAAGAAATGAGATCCAAGGGACTTTGATCATGGAATGATTTTTGATGCCACAGAGGGTGGTTTGAGTATCTCATAAACTGCTGATCTCACACTCAACAGTCTCTAGCGCTTAAAGAGAAGAATGCAAAAAACGAAAAACATCCAGTGAACGGGAGGTCTTTGTATAAAAGACCTTGTTAAGCAGAGATGTCAGAGGAAATTGGTTCAAGTTGAGAAGGCAACAGTAACTCAAATAACCACATTATTACAGTGATATGCAGAGGAGCATCTATGAATGCACAACATATCGAACACTGAAGTGGATGGGCTACAGCAGCAGAAAACTACAAACATATACTCAATACCCACTTTATTAGGTACAGGAGGTAATTAATAAAATGGTCACTGAATGTAATTCAAACAAAACACCAACCACATCACAAATGGCCTCTTTCCCACCAATGCCCCAGTTTTAAATAAAACTTTTCATGTTAAAATTTTTCTATGATTTCATGCACCCTTATCTCCAGCTGTCTGTTGATCTATAGCACAAGATATGTGGGTTCCTCTAACTTTGATTCATTCCCTTTCCTCTTCAGTTACCATTTCTTCATTTATTTGGGCCACGTTCTGAAACTGCTTCCATTAACTTCACTGTATCACTTCCTTCCATAAAACTTAAGCTTTACTCTTTTTGGCTCAGTGTCAATGTTTGTCTTCGTACGCGCATATGAAGCACCTTGGGATGTTCTGTAATGCGAAAAGCACTATATAAATACAAGCTGTTGTTTACATTCCCCTATCAGCCTTCTGGTTCTTCTCTGCACCATGTTGTGTACTTAAATATCAGCCTTACTTCTTGATAACCAGAAATGGACACCGCTTAGAGCTCCTGAGCTGATAATGCTACCATGTATAGTTCATCAGTTTTCTCTGGCTTATATTCAATTCAATATTCTCTGAAGTTGTTTAATTCTGCTCTTTACTAACTGTACCATTGATTCCTCTAAAGACTAAATTTGCTTGAAATACCAAATAGACCAATCTGTTACAGTAGACAGATAAACGAGAGATGCCCGTCAGACTAACTGATGCATTCCCTCTCAATAGATGCTGTCTGACCTGCCATTTTCTACATATTTTGCTCTTACTGCACACTTCCACTATCTGTTTCTGACTCAACCAAAGATATTAATTTCATGGAACAAAATAGGTATTGGGATAAAAAGACACAGCAATACATGAATTTACATTTCAAAGAAGACATTATTTTTAAAAAATACTTGTGTATCAATGATGCTCTGAATAAAACAAACTAACGCTGGATCAAAATGGGGAATTTAGGAGTTGCAGAGCATCAAACTCTGAGCTCATCTTTGAAATTTAATGCAACAGTTCACAATTAAATTTGCATTTATCAACTGTAAAATATTAACTAGTCACACAACATATTACTTGATGCAGCAATTATCTCTTAATCAGATGATATTTCTATTTCTGAATATATTTTTCCAGCATACAAAGAGTTAAATCAACCTTGCTGTGCTCTGATGAGCTCATTCATGATAATGTGTTCAGAGGAGCTTGCACACCATTAGAATCATGTCCAATGACATACAAAAACTCAACCACTTTTAATGTAACATTCATTTTTTCTGTACACCAATAATGCTATTTTTCTGGATGTTTTCAATAAACATTAGGGAAAAAAGGTAGTGTTGGCTTAACTCAAATAAGTATGATCTTTATTCAAGCAACACACACAAAAAATGCTAGTGGAACGCAGCAGGCCAGGCAACATCTCTAGGAAGAGGTACAGTCGACGTTTTGAGCCGGGACCCTTCGTCAGGACTAACTGAAAGAAGAGACAGTAAGAGATTTGAAAGTAGGACGGGGAGGGGGAGATCCAAAATGATAGAAGAAGACAGGAGGGGAGGGGTGAATCTTTATTCAGCATTTTAGGTATGCCTGAAGCCCATTTTTATACTATTTACACTGAAACATCATTAGCAAGAAATCAATTTGCAGCAAATCAATAGTTCCAGCAGGGTGGTGTTCACACTGCCAAAGGCAGTGGACATTACTAGGATACCATGCTTTTCCAGGGAACACACAAAACAATTTGCCAAACAGACATGTTCTTCATTTTTGTTTAAGAAGCCATTTAACTCTCTCTCAGTTCCATGAGGCAGATACTCCAATTGCTACCTTTATTCCATTTAAGGAAAATATGAACCCCAGGATAAAATGCTACACCCAGCAAATCTGGCTAATTAATGGATAAAATATTTGCTCCATACATGCCAAGTCATCTCCAAGAAGAGTCCGAACATTTTCCAATAATATTTAAAAGCATTTTCATGGTGAATCATAACATTAATAACCAAAAACTCAACAGACCAGTGACGTCAGTATTATCACTAACAGAAAAAGGGCAACCTACAATGAATGACTCACACCCAATTCCCCATGACCTTTCCACTATATTCAAGATAGAAATCAAGAATGTGCTCAACTTACTTGATGAATGCAGCTCTAATAACACATATGCATCCATCCAGGTCATAGCAGTCTCCTTAACAGGCAACCAATGCTCCACCCCAAACATTCATTGTACAGTGTACAACAGTGTACTGTGACTACTTGCCAAAATTCCTTCAACTGCATCTCCATAACCAACAACCTCTACCGCCTGGAACAGGGACAGATTTGAAAATACCATTACATACAAGCCAAACACCATTCTAAATTAAAGCAAGATAAAACAAACATTAATTGTGGACAACAACTAGCAAATGGAGAATAGCACTCATGTTTACAAACTTACATGCAAGAAAGCATCAAATAAAAATGTTGTCCAAGTTAAATAGAGTTGTCAATCAAGATGATTTGAACTTCAACAACTCCATTTCGCGTCACATTTCAAAATGATTTAAAAACAAAGTATTTTTTTCTAAATGGCAATTGTTATTCTACTGAAGGAATTAAGAAACCTATTTCAATAATGTTTACATTTTATCTACTTTCAGAACAACTTTCTGTGACCATCTCTGAGATAATGCTTTGTAAGTGTAAGCAAATAACAGAAAAAAACGATACTTGATACCTGTCTTGAGGAACTTCACTCTAAAAAAAATACATATTAGTGTACATATTTCAAAAATGATTTAAAACTGTTTGAAATGTTTAATGTGATGAAATATCACATGGAGATTAATGACACTCCCTTTATTAACATTTCATTACTTTGAAACATTTTGGTGAGCTAATATGATTTACTGGAAAAGAGGCAAAATGAATAAACTTTTATTTTTCTTTCAGAGCAAGCTCTTTGGACTGCAATGATATATATATATTGATATATATATATACCCTGCAGTTTTGTATCGTGCTGCAATTCTACAGCCTTGATGCATTTTTTTAATTTGAAAACCAAATTATCACCTGCTGACTCAGCCTCAGGGTATAAAACATAATTTACTGACAACAGATAGAACATGTGTCATAAAAAAATTACCTGAAGTGAGAATCTATGTTGTTTAGTTACAATACCAACACTTAATGGAAAAGCAAAAAGTGTGAAAAGTGAAATTTAAAAAAACCAGAAATACTCAGTCGTCTGGCAGCATCTATGGAGAAATAAATCTTTTTAGGTGATATACTAAACTAAATCTCGTCAATTCTCTCAGGGAAGTAGAAGAGATCTATGGTATAGTTTTGTAAAACAGACAGTTGTACCACAAGTTGTGCATAAAATAGCTGCTACAATTCCTCCATTGTAATAGTATCACCACTTCATTCGCTACACAGCACGTTGATAAATTTGGTAATTCTTAAATGGAGGAATGAAGTGTATGACCTCAAGACTTCACTGGGAAACAAATTAAAATTCGATGATAAGACAGGGAGAATAAAACAAATGGTCAGGAATCCAAGAATGATTAAGTAGTTAAAGATGCCACAAGCCAGAAGGGAGAGGTCATGGAATGAGTAAAGGATCAAAAAGTTGATCTGGAGGATGAGTAAGTAGTGACAGTAGTATCAAGCTGAACTTAATTTTCAATCTGAAAGAGTGACGTCAAATGAGATACTATTTCATGTTATATTCAGCATAATTTTAACAGAAGAGACAGTGAACACAATATTGAAGCAAATGCCACTGGAATGCAGGAAGCTCACTTACATAGTGATCAAAGCATCTAACATCCAAATCACATTTTCCCTTCCATATGAAAAAGATTGTTTTGCAAATATTCTGAAATACAGGATTCTGAAACGAAAACAGGGTTTTTGTAGGAAAGGAGGAGTTTAGTAGGAAGATATTAATCATTCTGAATTTGCATGGAAAGGCAGTGAGGGAAGAGTAATTGAGGAGTAAGAGTGAGATTCACACAAAAACACTTCAGAACAAAATAAAACAGGAGTGAGCCATTCAGCCCCTGTGCTAACTCCACCAATCAATAAGGTCAAGGCTAATCTCTCTCTCTTCTGGCCCCATATCATTTGGTTCTCTTAATATCCAAAAACAGTACTGATATCTCTGTGTGGAATAGAGTGACTGGATTTCACAATACGCAAGGGATGAGGATGCTCAAAGATTCACCACAGTCCTGAATGACAAATCCTCAATTTGAAACTGTCTTCCTTATTCCCAAAATTCCAGCAAGAGGAAACACCAATCCATCATCTAAGCCCCATAAAATTAGCTGGGTTTCAAATAGATATGCTCTTATTTTCTGAAGTTTGAAAACCTGGGTCAAATCCATTTAACCCTCCATCGCAGGAATCAATCTGGGAAACCTTTGTTGTATTCCCTCAATCATAAGTATGTTGTTTCTTCATAACACCAGACATCACAAGTGCAGTCTCTCCATAGCCAAATACAATTAGAATAGGTGAACAGATGTCTTTGATTGTGGCATTATGTTCTAAGAAAAAGTGGAGGAAGAATAATTAAAGGTGGACATTAATGCAGTGAAAAGTGAAACAGGAGGAATCCAACTGTGGGTCTGGGACAGAGGTGTGATCAGAAATTTTTAATATGGAACAAATATTTCAGATATTTTGGAGGTCCTCATAAACCACAATGGAGAAGAAACCTTAGATGAAGAAAAGAAAGGTATTTCGGAAAATCTGCTGGGAAACTGAATTCTAAAGACACATAAAAGAAATAGGAAAAGTAACAGAAAGAAATAGATTCACTAAAGGAGAAGACAATAAATAAATAAATAATATTTTATTGATTACCTATCCCCAGAAACAGAGATTAAGGTTAAATGATGGAAGGGTCAAAAATGAACTTTCTTAAGGGTCATACTATAGGCCTCCCAGTATCAGCAAGAATTAGAGCAACAAATATGTTGAGAAGATCATGATTATTCTTAGAATAATAGAATTGTAAGAGTACAAAATTTTAACTTCCCTAATATTAACTGGGACTGCCATAATTCAGAGATTAGCTGAATTTGTTAAGCGTGTCCAGGAAAATTATCACAAGTCTAAGTCGCCTGACTGGAGAGGAAGCAACAATCAACCTCCTCTTGGGAAATAAAACTGGGGAAGAGGCTGAAGTGTCAGTTGGGGAGCAATTTAAACCAATGACCATAATGCTAGCTTCAAAATAGGTATTGAAAAAGATAGGACTGATTCACAAGTTAAAGTCATAAATTGAGGCAGGGAAATTTGATGACATTAGACATGAGCTTCTAAAGGCTGATTGGGAAAGATTGATGAGAGGTGAAGGGACATCTGGCAAGTGTGATCCCTTGAAAAGTGAGTTAGGCAAAACTGCCAGAGAATATTGTAGAGGCAGGTACAATTACAGTACATAATAGATATTCAGACAGATATATTGATAGGAAAGGTTGAGAGAGCTATGGACCAAAAGCAGAGAAGTGCGATGAGGCCAGGTAAACAGTTCTGTCAGCAAAGTCGTTTTGGTGACTAGGATGTCATTCCGTGTTCTGTAACTCTACAACTTTAAGACAAAGTAAAGGCATGGCTGGTAGCATTAGGAAACCCTGGCTGACAAGGGATATTGAGAAGGGGCAATTATCAGGTATAGGCAGCTGGGATCAACCAAATCCCTTGAGTACAATTTTATTAAAAACAAAAATCTAACCTGGGAAAGAATAGCCCCCCTTAAGAATCAGTCATTATAAATTCACAAATGAAACCACAGTACTTAAAATCTCAGATGGCAATGAGGCAGTTGCAATAGTGAATCAATTCAGTGTTGAGGTGAATGAAGTTATCCCCTCCGGCTCAAGAGCTTGATGGTTGAGGGTTTAACTGTTCCTAAACCTGGTGGTCAATTGGGTGAGTGGTATGGCAACAACATCGCACCCAACATCCGAAAGACCAAGAAGTTGATTGCGGACTTCAGAAAGAGGAAGTTGAGAGAACATACATCAGCCCATTTCAATGGTCAGCAGTGGAAAGTGTGAGCAGTTTCAAGTTCCTTGGTATTAATATCTCAGAAGATCTGTCCTGGGGCCAACATACTGAAGCAATTACAAAGAAAGCAATCTATGGGCTCAACCTCTTTAGGAGTTGGAGGAGATTAGGTATGTCACCACAGACTCTGCAGATTTCTGTAGATGTACAGTAGAGCATTTTCTAACTGGTTGCATCATAAACCTGGTGTAGAGGCTCCAAAGCACAGGATTGCAAGAAGCTACATTAGGGTTTGGGATAGTTGTAGACTTAGTCAGCCCTACTCTGGGCACAACCCTTCCTACCAAGGAGAAGGAGGGAGAGAAGTGAAGGAACGAAGGAGAGGACTGGGGGTGACAAAGAGGGAAGATTGTGGGGGAGTGCTGGATGGAAGGGGTGGAATTGTGGGAGGTTGTTGGATGGAGAGGTGTTATCGTACAGAGGGTTGTTGGATGGAGGGATGTTATTGTGGAGTAGTTAGATGGTGGGGTGAGATAATGGGAAAAGTTGGATAAAGGTGTGTGATTGTGAGGTGTTGTTGGATGGAGGGGTGCGATGGGGGAAGCTAGTGGAAGGGGTAGTAGAGAAGAAGGTATGATAGTGGAGTGGGAGCAGAATCAGGTACTGAGGGAGGAGAAGCTGATTTGTGGGTAGAGATGCTGCCATCCCTCTCACTGCCCCCTTTTCCGTTACCCTCCGGCCAAGTCAGGAGTCCGTCCCCACAGCGGAGCGCGAGGATCGCAGACCCGACACTCTGCCACGCACTGGCAGCTCGAAACGAGTCTGCCCTCGGTCCCCAGATATCTGACCGCCTGCGCCGAGCCGAGCCGAGCCTCACGCCATGACTCGTCCGACATCTGCGAGACTCACCTGTGTAAAATGGACGCGTTGCCCCGCCGTCAGCCGCTGACTGCAGCAACAGTGTGATCGCCAATACCGGCAGCCAAAACATCGCGAGACCTGGCACCTGCTACTCGCCCGCAGCGCCCACTTCTCGCGAGAGGTCGGTGGAGGGCGCCGTGTGGGGGGAGAGGCTGTGCGATCCGTGCAATTAGCACAAAGTTAGTGTCGCAGAGCTCATTGTTGGTTACCCACAGACAAAATCGAACTCAGTCTGCAAAAGGTCACTCTCACCAATGCAACCATTGATAGATGTTTTTGTGATAAGGCAGATAGGTGACGACAGGGTTAAGCAGATATATTCTTGTCAGGGGACTTCGACCTGAATTATTAACTCTCTTTCCATAGTTGTTGCATGACCTGTTAGTATTTCCATCCCTTTTTAATTCAAATGTCTTGCTTTTAGATTTTTTTTCCTCGATACATTCTTTAGTTTCTGAAGAGTACGACTTTTCTGACCTTTGGTACACAGGTCAACGATACTGCTGATTACACTTGGAGATGAGTATTGACATCCCTCCCACCCCCGATCACGTTTTGGTGGTTTTATAAAACATAGAACCCTCAATGTTGTGCTGACCATTTAACCTACTTACAACTTTATCCAAGCCCAAAGCCTGGAAGAGTATGAGGAAAATGGGTGATAATTGTGTCCATGTTTGATCTCATGCCATGAGATTTCATTGGCTCTACTAGGTTCAATAAGATCGCCTAAAGCATTGATATCTCCATAACACCAGATCTGGTGAGCCTGTCCTGCAGTACCTACCCCCGGATTGCTATCCTTCTAATGTGCACTGTTAGACTGGAAGCAATTTTTCATTTTTCCTAAACTGGTACCTGTGTGGATTTGTTCTTATTTTAATTTAACCTAATGGTTAAACAGCTTGTTGTACTAAAGCTCACTTTATTTTAGTTCCTTGTCTAGAGTGAGATTTGAAGTCAGTCTCTTGATTCAGATGCAAGGATTCTGCTGATTAAACTACAGCTGATTTAGGATATCAATATTGTTTGCACAATCCATGGTGCCACATGCTAGTTAATGAATTAATGATCAGTTAGTTGTATATGTGCAAAGTCCATGCCATAGTTTCCTTTATCAATCTCTGTCTCCTAACTACATAGTTTATGCTTAGAATGCCAAACTTAAATGCAAAGATAAATTTGGGACGCTTAGCCAAAAATAGGAAAAAGCTATGTAAATATTTGAAACCTTAGAACAAAACACTTTAAAATTTAATGTAATTTTAAATAAATTATTCCATGTAGATCATCTAAGTACGATCATGTAAAAAGTAGAGTGCATAATATTCAAATGGAAGAATCCAACTTCTGTATCCATGCAGGTTGTTCAAAATTCGAGATTGTTTAATGTAATTTCCTGTAGAGAGCTGTAAAGGAGAACAAAATAATTGTTACTCTGGATTCGATACAGTACAAAAAACATAAAAGACAAATAATGCAATAATAATAAAACATGATAAATGTAAATACCTAAGATAGGTTACATACATGCCTCCTCTACTGTAAAGATGAAGCCACACTCAGGTTGGAGGAACAACACCTTATATTCTGTCTGGGTAGCCTCCAACCTGATGGCATGAACATCGACTTCTCTAACTTCCGCTGATGCCCCACCTCCACCTCATACCCCATCTGTTACTTATTTTCATACACACATTCTTTCTCTCACTCTCCTTTTTCTCCCTCTGTCTCTCTGAATATACCCCTTGCCCATCCTCTGGGTTCCCCCCCCCCGTCTTTCTTCCCGGACCTCCTGTCCCATGATCCTCTCGTATCTCTTTCGCCTATCACCTGTCCAGCTCTTGGCTCCATCCCTCCCCCTCCTGTCTTCTCCTACCATTTTGGATCTCCCCCTCCCCCTCCAACTTTCAAATCCCTTACTCACTCTTCCTTCAGTTAGTCCTGACGAAGGGTCTCGGCCTGAAACGTCAACTGCACCTCTTCCTACAGATGCTGCCTGGCCTGCTGCGTTCACCAGCAACTTTTATGTGTGTTACATACATGGATTGTCTGTCCAGTGATGCTAGGCTGTACATCAGGTGACTAATAAGAAATAATAAAGTAGTGGTGGAATTAGTAGATGAAAGTGTTGATCAGCCTTACTGCTTGGGGAAAAATAACTTTTGAGTCTGGTTGTCCTGGCATGGATGCTACGTTTCCTCCTCCCTGATGGGAGTGGGACGAACAGTCCAAGAGCAGGGTGGGTGGGATCCTTCATGATGTTACTGGCCCTTTCTCAGCACCTTTCTATATATATGTCCTTGTTGGCGGGTAGGCTGGTGCTGTAGAGCCTTCACAAACAAGAGAAAAACTGCAGATGCGGGAAATCCAAACAACACACAAATTGCTGGAGGAACTCAGCAGGCCAGGCAGCATCTATGGAAAAGAGTAAACAGTCGATGTTTCAGGCTGAGACCCTTCATCAGAACTTCATCAGCACTTTTGTTCTCAACATTGTCTGTTAATGGTGCAAAATTGCAATATTTAAATTCTGGCGTTCGATGTGAAGTGTTATCTCTCTTTCCACAGATGCTTCCTGGCCTGCCATGTGTTTGCAACATTTTGTGTTTTTATTTCAGATTTCCAGCATCTCTAGTTTCTTTAAATTTGCAATTGCCACAATTTCCTCCCTTTGGTTATTTCACCCAGAGGCCAAAATTCAGGTATATCAGGGAAGCAGTGAGGCCCTTTATGGCAGTTGTATTACTTGCCTATGGCCATGAATTCCACATTCTCACCACTGCCAAGGTAATGATATTTCTCCCATCTGTTCTGGTAACATAGACAAGAACAGATTGAGTTTGCGGACCATTCTAGGTAGCTTGATGGCTTGTGATGAAATGAAGAAATGTTTCTGAGGTGAGATCTTTGTTAATACTTTATTCACACAAACTTTTGAGTTGTTTGAAATATGTATGACTTAACTTTGAATTATTTGGGACTGATTAATTAATTACTAGCACGTATTTTATAGTATCAGTTAGTATACAACTCTGGATTTTGCATAGGATTTGTCCAATGTTGTGATAAAAGAAACATTATGGGATGGAGGAAATTAAACATATTAACATGCAAAGTGTTTTCTCTTGAGATGTTGACATCTGCTGTTTTTGTAAGGTGTTAACATACTTAAATTCCTGTAGCAAACTGTAATTTCAGAAGATTTTTTTCAAATTTCACCTGTCTGTATTAGTACTTTTATGTTGGGCGCTGAAGTTTATAATGCTTCTCTGGTTCTAGCCTTCTTGTGCTCTCTTCTTATTAACACCATTGGGAGGAGGTATAAGAACCTCAGGACACATACAGATTTTAGGAACAGCTTCTTCCCCTCTGCCACCAAATTTCTGATTGGTCCATGAATCCATGAACACTACTTCACTATTTTGCTCTCTTTTTGCACTATTTTTATATTTCTTATTGTAACTTATAGTAATTGGGAATTTATTGCATTGTACTGCTGCCGCAAAACCACAAATTTCATGACATCTGTCGGTGATAATCTAATTCTAATTCTAAACTTGTCTTGATTCATCTGTACTAAGTCAATTCTCAAAGTTGGAATATTTAATTTAACAATTGAGTGCAGAAACATTCCTGACACTAAATCAGTTTTTTTTTCCATTTTTGGCAAGTATTGGCATCCTCTGACAAAGCTGTGATCCAATTTTTTTCAGTACATTATAAGCAATTAAATATCAATGCAATTCTGGTGATTCAGCTCCTTGCCTGATACTGTATGCTATCTGTGTTTACTTCTCATCTGGCACAGTCACAAACCACACTCTGTGTCTGGTTTCAGAGAGCTGTTGCATTGAATCAAGCTATTCTGTGATCAAAGCTACAGGAAGTTTTTGGGTTGTGGTTCATGACCAAATTTCATAACCAAGCCACCTGATCTTGTGAAGTTGTGAGTATCTTCAGAATTCTTGCATAATGTTCAATTGGGACATCCACTTACAAAGGCAAAACAAAGATTTGTTAAAGTATACCACATTTTAAATAAGAAAGTGCTTGACTGCTTGGTGGTATATAGTTCCAGTTTAAGGGCCATTTGTCAAAGGAAGGGTTCAGATTGTGAATATCATTTGGAGACGCAATTGTTTCTTATCCATGACACACAGACATGTGGGAGAAACATCCTTGTCTTGGGAGTGATGCAAATATACAATTCATGACCATGGGGAGTGGTTCAGGCAGATAATATAGTTGCATAAAGGAGAAACTGAATAATAAGGAAAAAAAGAGTAAAGGTTCTGTCAAAAGGGTGAGGGGACAGTAGAGGCTTGCATGTGGAATAGCTTCTTTTGGCCAAATAATCTAACAATCAGAAGTAATTCCATGCAAATTGTCCATGGCAACATTTATGACAGATGGTTCATTATTGTATAACCTCAATAAGAGAGGATATAGTGTATGAATATCATATACAACATTAAGCCTTAATTTTTTACACAAGTGTTTTGAGCCTTCGGAATTCTTTACCTCCAAGGACTGAGTTGAGAATATTCAAGACTGAAATTAATAGATCATTGGACATCCTGGGAATCTAAGGCTGGGGTTTCAGGGCAGAGTGAATTTGAGATGTAGAATCAGGAATGATTGTATTAATTAGCAGAACAGAATCATGCCCAGATGATACCCTTTTTTAATGCAACACACATAAAATGTTGGAGGAACTCAGCAGGCCAGGCAGCATTTATGGAAAAAAGAAGCAGGAACGTTTCGGGCCAAAATCCTTTTTTAATGTTCTTATGCTTTCTTTGTAGATGCTATTCAACATTTTCTGAATTTTTTTGTTCAATTTCTTCCATCTGCATAGTTTATTTGTTAATTAACTTATCCAGTAACCAAACAACAGGGATTCTGCAGATGCTGGAAATTCAAGCAACACACATCAAAGTTGCTGGTGAAGCAGCAGGCCAGGCAGCATCTCTAGGAAGAGGTACAGTCGACGTTTCAGGCCGAGACCCTTCGTCAGGACTCTTCCTTCAGTTAGTCCTGACGAAGGGTCTCGGCCTGAAACGTCGACTGTACCTCTTCCTAGAGATGCTACCTGGCCTGCTGCGTTCACCAGCAACTTTGATGTGTGTTATCCAGTAACCAACTACTTTTCTGCCTTCATGGCATTACACACCTCCTTTATCCAGTAAATGGAGAATTGATTGTTAATCAGTAAGCTCACAGCAATTACATCCTGAACATAATTTATTTAGTGAGGATGTCTTCTTGGTTTCCAATGTCTGTCATCAACCATCAGAGAAATAAAAGGAAATGGTATTAAGATGATGAAGTATTAATACTATGTCACTCAAACAGCAGATCTTGGATTCTTTATGCTTAAAAAATTAATTCAATTCAATATGTCTCTGAATTTGTATTGCTGAAGAATTATTGCTGTCTCGATTTATAACATGAGTCTTCATTAAGATCATTCCTTGCAATCAATCCAACACATTATAATATTAAGTATATACTCCATCGTTTGACTATCAATTACCATCGTTTTGGTAAACTGCCTGTCATTTCGTCATATTAGTATCTTAAGGTGAATGTTAACCATCAATTAACACCAGGCAAATTAGCCATCAAATCTGTCTGTGCTCCCGATGAATATAAAGAGACCCAAATTCACATCAAAGACAGTTCTTGAAGTTGTAAACACAATGCCCAGTTTGAAAGCTATGTTTTACTGGGAACCAATGTTTCGGAGGTCTGTAGTTTAACATTGCCATAAGCAAAACCTACTTACCAGCTTCAACGCCTGAGCTGAGATTCTGAACTCTCTCCTGCTCCACCACGTGGTCTACTTCTTTCTGTCTTTGTAAGAAAGGTTAATTGCCCTGCCTCAGCCCTGCCAGTGAAATCTATTTTCACCTTTTCCTTTTTCTCCAGAATCAACTATTCCAATGCTTTACTGACTGACCCCTCTCTCCAACCTCCATTGATATAAATTCACCCAAAAGTCAGTCCCTCGTGTCTTTTCCTGCCCCATGCGTATTGCACCTACTGCCAGTAACACAATGCTGCTTATCTAAAAACACACGTCTTTGTTTTTGTATTCCTCCGTGGGGGAATAGACCAATTGACTAAGATCATGGAACATAAAGTGGAGACGTATTCCTACAGGCAACCAAATTTGAAAGGGTTCTCCATAGTTAACACTGCCTGTTAACAGTCAAAGGCTTTAGTAACATTGAAAAAGGCTAAGACATTGGTGCATTTCTCTAAAAATGTCTTAATTGTAATTGTGTTCAAAAGAAGAAACAATGCTGATTCCAGGAACTCTAGAAGCTCGTTTTTTTGGCTGCCATGGGGAAAAGCTCTGCTCCTTCTTTCATGTTTTAAGCAAGTGACTAACGTATGCATCAGAAATGGCACTGATCCCAGAGATGAACTTTATTTGATTGCTCTTCTGTCTTTTGAGTCTAAAAATCAGCCACTCCACATAATTTTGTGGCTGGGTCCGGAGAGTGGCTGCTGATGAACTCTAATCTATTCTCATTATTACTCAGTGTAAATTCCCTTTTATTTTGATCATGGGTAGGAATCCTGGCTGAATTTCTTCTTCCTGGGTGCCAGTGCTGCAGTGAGCACAGATGTTTATATGCAGATATTTTAACCTTTATTATTTCGGTGAGAACATGCATAACGTGCACACCCTCCCTGTCCAATTAGGAAGCCTTTTGCCAGCTTAATTTTTGCATATTCCCTGAAAAAAATACTTTTAATGAATCAATAACAGAGTTAATTCCAAGAATACTTGGAAAATTAACAGTAACTTCTAGAGAGCAGACTTAGTGTTTGATCGTGAAAGTGAGGGCAAATGCCCAAATGACATCGAGAGCTCCCCCTGCTGCTCCAATCCAAAAAGAGCAAACATCCTCCTATCATTCCAAAGAACAAACAGCCTGGAAATCCTTTAAACAAAATCTCACCCACCAGTTTAACTAGAAATTCCACCAATGTTTATTTCATCTATCTAATATACAGGTGTCAGAAATAAAACTAGAAAATTCAGAGGGGTCAGGCAG
The DNA here is from genome assembly GCF_030028105.1 of Mobula birostris. Classification (NCBI taxonomy): domain Eukaryota; kingdom Metazoa; phylum Chordata; class Chondrichthyes; order Myliobatiformes; family Myliobatidae; genus Mobula; species Mobula birostris. Next base: position 44,494,717 of record NC_092387.1, on the reverse strand, counting down.
CATTTATAAAACGCAAAAACAGTTTTGGGTCAATTCTGATAAAAGATCTGCCTGACCTTAGTGTTTTGGGGAAAGTCAGAGAGTAAAACCAACCATCATGAAATAGTAGGTTGGCCAGTATTTTCAGCCTTAATAGACTTCTGGAGGTGACCATATACAGGGGTTGTTAGTGGCCTGCGAAACTCTGTGGAAATAGAAGGGGAGTATCATGACAGAGACTGACAACAAAACTAAACTGAAGGAATGGGTGGTCTAAGATGATCATGGAATTCTGAATTAGGAATTGTTTAGAAAAGTCAAACTGTGAGACATATCAGGGCAAGAACAAGACTAAATTGAACTGCAATGAAATACTGTATGTACTCACCCTGAAGACATGTCTGATAAAAGCAACAGTAGAGAAAAACAGGCTTAATCTGAAACATAGTAATACCCAAGTGTTGAGGCTTGATCATGAGACCATTACCCATAAGGAGAATGAGGTTCTTGATTGTCCAGGGTTATTGATGACAGAAAAAAATATTCACGTACTGCGGTGTACCTAAAACGATCCAAACGGAGGGTCTCCACTTATCGTTTTCCCCGGCTGTCTGAGTTCCTCCAGAGGACCTTCAGTCCTCTCAAGATGTTGCCTGACTCTTGTGAGTTCCTGCAGCAAATCTTTTGCTCCAAGTTCCAGCATCTGCAGTCCTTATGTCTCCATACTACATTGCAGCTGTTTGTCTTTGGGCTGAAAACTAAACTTGTCTGCCATGTGTCTGTTTATTCTAACTGTTCATCTCTACTTTCTCCTCTCACTTTCTATTGTTGTGTGAATGAAGTCACCGGGGAAAGGTACTAGCAAATATGAAGCAGCTTCTTTATTCAACAAAACAAGATACAGCAGCCATCATATTGAGGCACTTTTGGTTGTTTGGCTGGTCCAACGTGGGGCTTGATAGTTTATTTGCTAAACACCAAAGGACAATGCCATATTTACAATGTAGCTACAATGCTTTCTAAAGCTACACACAAACTTCACACCTCCCGATTCACACCCACACCACAGACCACATCCAAATTAATTTTAATCAGTATTGTCTGGTCTAGGATTCACAGCTTTTAGGAACCCGTTGTTCAGAGCTGCACTCCAAATAAAATCCACAAATTTATACTCAGACCCAAAGACTGGTGGCCAAAATCATATGCTAAACCCAAAAATCATTTTAACAATTCCAATTTCATTTCATCAGCAAATTTTGAATAAATCCTGCATCCTTGACTAAGTTCTTAGTGTAGTGGTGCCCATGGATTGATGTAGAAAGGCTGCTTCTGAGGGCTAGTGTTGGGTAGCTGGTTAAGCACTATGGCCACTGAGAAATTTGATGTGGAGCTTTGTTCTGACCCTGGACATCTCAATGTCATAGCTGGAGTCAAGCTCAAGGGGCAGTGGCCACTGTTAAATTGGCTACCGTAAGGGAGTGCTCTGCAGCCAAATATCAAAGGTGGTGATGAGACAGACCATAGGATTCGGTGGCCTGTCAGCACAGAATTGGATGATGTCAGTCACCAGAAATAACCTGAATCTCAAGTGCTGAGCAGCTGCAGTACTCACCCTGACCGGTCTAGCATAAGCCCTCAGAGGCAGCCTGTCCATGTAAAGCTATGGGTAATTCACTGCTGGATTCATGCCAGGTTTTTTGCTACCAGGTCCCTGCACAGCAGTATTGTCTGTAATGCATTAGGTAGATTTGAATTTATTTATCTCTGTGTACTTTGAAAAACATACAGTGAAATGTGTTGTTTGTGTTAGCATCCAACACACCTGAGGATGTGCCAGGGCAATCTACAAGTGTCACCACACATTCCAGCACCAACATAGCAAAGCAGAACACAGCAAGCAACAAAACAACAATCTCCCACCCACCCATCCATGCAAATGCACAGTCCTGCAACCCCAGGACAGGCTGTCTTCAGCTTCCAGTGGACTTGGACTCAGGACTCACAGACACTGGGCTTTGACTTCCTCAGTGGACTTGCAGAGATTCACAGATTCCTTGATCCTTGAATTCCAGACTTCTGTTCAACCCCCTGACCTCAGTACTGTACTAACCCTAGGTCCCGTCAATCGCCATGCACTAGGCTTCAACCTTCGATATTACTGATTCGTGTACTGATTGGGGGGGAGTGTTGGTGGAGTAACTCTGACTCCGGAACTACTGACAACTTGCTGGCCTGGGGGCAGGGGGAGGGGGAGCCACCGGCCTCATCCATGCTGGTCTGCTGGCTTGAGATCTGACCACGGATGTCCCATATCTACATCTCTGGCTTTTGAATGCGGAGCAGAGGTTTAGAGTCTGGCCTGACCTTTAACTCACCCACATCCCTATGTCTAAATCCCAAACTGACCTCCAGCTCCCCTCTCTGTCCCCAAAACCATCACTATGAACCTAAAGATGCAATGCTAAAATGAGTCATTTGGTGCAGATCCCATTATCTCTTCCTCATACAAGCACAGGCTCAGCTGTAAGCAAAGTACCAATTTACCTCTCAGATACAGCAGTTGTCCCAGTGCTGAGCTCTGTATGACTGCATATACATTTCCATTCGGTCTGAAAATCTCCACATATTTGCATTGTTGAGTGGTTTCTGATAAGGTTATTTGTTAATGGAGAGACACAATCTATAATCTGCTGCAATCCTCACTAAATGTACACTTCTTTATCTTTAAACCATGAGTAGACATCCTGGCTGTTTTCCTCTTCCTAATCCTCAGGAACCCGATGGGAAACATCCTGAACTTAAAGTCAGTGAATAGGTGCCAAGTCCTATAGCGTTAGCCGTAGCTTGATTGAGAGACCTTGCTTTGGTTCACCAGATTGCAGATATGTCCCACTCTGCGTATTCGGCTATATTACATTGTAAATTGTGATATTTTTGATGAAATTGTCAGGATTTTCTTGCTTATTTTATATTGCTGCAATGCTGTCAAAGTAATGTTGCATATTCGCAAGAAATTTTGATGTTGGACATTCAGAGCAACACATAAGCTGCTGAAAGAACTTAGCAGGTCAGGCAGAATCAATGGAGAGGAATAAGCAGTTGACATTTTGGGCTGAGACCTTTCATCAGGAATATCGCATATTATTGGATTTAGTAACTCATAAGTGTGTTCTGAAGTCTTTAATCTGCTACTTTCATTACATTGGATCAAATTATACCTCTAATTTATTTCACTAGGGTCACAGGATTTTTCATCATTCAGTAATGTTGTGCTTCATCAAATCCTGCAGTTGCCCTGTATGTGAACACTGGAGCAATTTAAAGAGAATAATTTCAAATTGTCTGCCAAGGACTTCAATGGAAAGAAAAAAAAGGTTATTGGGCCAATGAAGGAGAAATTTAAAAGATGTGCTCAAAGTCTTGAAAACCTGCAACATCCCAAATGATGATTTGGATTATGTTGTCCAAAGTGGAAAAGAATTATTCAGGATGGTTTTGACAATCCTCAGTTCATGCTTTGGGAACCACTAGAGATCCTGTGTAATTGGAAGGAAGAAGCACACCCCTTCTGTCAGATGCCTCCTGTTTCTTTCTCTAGAAGAGTCGAAGGTCCTGATGTTGGCTTCATCAGTCACTTCTGAATTGTAAAGCCAGAGTGCAAGCTAGTCACCTTGATTCTGAGGGAGTCCTTCAGAAGAAAAACATGAATCAAGTGGGGGTGTAATGATGGGAATGTAACATAAGTGTCTGTAACAGATGGATAAAGTGAAATGTATAGTGGCTAGATATGTTTTGGCAAATGTGTAATGAGGATGTGTTATGGATGGGTCTTTAGCCATCAAGTGTAATGTGAATGAGGTATGATGGGTAGGTATATCATGGACTGGTCTATAACATTCTGTATGTGCATGGAGTGGGTGCTATGCGCAATGAGTAGCTGTATTCTGGATTGTGTAATGCTACAGTGTGTAATGTGCAGTTAATTTTATAGCCTATTTTTCACCATTGTTCTTACGTAAATACACAACATTTTGGTTAAAGGTACATGTTTTGTTCAAGAATGCCTTTGAAACCTAGACTTATAGCTATTTTCATTGGAGTATGGGAATTACTTGAAGGTCAAGCAGTGTCCATTTGATTTTCTGAAAGAAGACCTTTTGCTGATTCAGTTCCTGTTTGTTAACCTTTGAAAAGTGCAAGTCCAATACTTCTGTGTTGCAACAGTGTTACCTAGACACCAATGACGAATACAACCAATACAATTCCTGCAACACAGTGCATTTTTTATACAGCTGGTGAATTATATTTTTGAGTACAAGTTACTAAAATTTGAGGTTAACTAAATAGAATGTGAAAATACCAACTTTAATCATGAAATGTGTTTCTTTAAGCACTTATGTGTATCACACAGAACTATTTGAAGCTAGATTCCCCCATTTTTGAACCACTAATTTGCATAGGGTTTATCAGCACCACTTCCCATCAAAATTTCTGCATCTTGAGATATTCCAGTGTCTACTCTACTTTCCTGAACAATTCCCTTGATCTCATTCTTATTTTGCCTGGTATCCTGTATGAGTTTTGTGCGGTTCTACAAAGTGGCACTGGTGCCACTAAAAACCCTAGGCACCAATTTACTGGGAGCAGAGGTTTGAGAGATTTACCTCTTTAATTATGCCTTCTCAAATACACTGTGTGTAATATTTAATTACTTTTGATACTCTTTGTAGTACTTTCCCTTTCAAGTTTGTTCTTTGATGACCAGTTTGCTGTCATTCAACACTTTTTACAGTGATTTGATTATACTTTGCTCCCAGTTACATGACCATATATTTGCACCTTGATGGACTTACCAATCCTTATTACTTAGGTCTTCTGAAGTTCCTGAGTCTGAAAGGGATAGAAAGTTAGGCTTGGACTATAGTGATTTGGATGCAAGCAGGCAGTCAACCATGTTCACCTTTTTACCTCAAGATCAATGTTGTGCTCATTCTGATGGCAGTGGCTGAGTGATGAATTGGATGATATCCACTTATTCAAAGAGTTCTGCAGTTCTTGTACTCGAACAAACAGAAGGAACCTGTGTTTAATTTCCCATTTGAAATGCAATTCAACACCCATCTAGAATGCACTAAAGTCTTAAATAATATTGCAGGATCCAGGTGAGTGAAGGAACGTGCGGTGGTTCAAGCTACGGCTTTCTGATTCAGAGACAAGAATGTGATCATTTAGTTCTTTAGGGTCTAACTACATTTCTGATTAATACATAAAAATATTAATTATTTTAGTTTAGCCTGTAACCTCGATACTCTTACCTGCAACTCTATCCACATGAACTTTGAAGTTTCTTTGCATTTACTGATAAACCAAAACTTACCTGAAATTTAGATGTTTCAGGAGGGGCAAGGAAGGAGGTAAAAGAGGTGGGGAGTCTCATTGTTATTCAGGGATAGTATCACAGCTGTAGAAAAGGAGAACCCCTTCTCTGAGCTCTTCATGATTTTTATAAATGACTTGGGTGAAAAATTGTACGCGTGGGTTAGTAAGTTTGCAAATTACATGAAGATTAGTGGTGTTGTGGATAGTTTAGAAAGTTGTCAAAGTTCAAAATAAATTTATTATCAAAGTACATACAAAAGTATGCAAAAGGCATGCAAAAATTTGGGCACCCTGGTCAAAATTTCTGTTACTATGAATAGCTATGAAAGTAAAAGATGACCTGATTTTCAAACGGCATAAAGTTAAAGATGACACGTTTCTTTAATATTTTAAACAAGATTACTTTTTTTATTTCCATCTTTTACAGTTTCAAAATAACAAAAAAGGAAAAGGGCCCAAAGCAAAAGTTTGGGCACCTTGCATGGTCAGTACTTAGTAACACCCACTTTGACAAGTATCACAGCTTGTAAACGCTTTCTGTAGCCAGCTAAGGGTCTTTCAATTCTTGTTTGGGGGATTTTCGCCCAATCTTCCTGGCAAAAGGCTTCTAGTTCTGTGAGATACTTGGGTCGTCTTGCATGCACTGCTCTTTTGAGGTCTATCCACAGATTTTCGATGATGTTTAGGTTGGGGGACTGTGAGGGCCATGGTAAAACCTTCAGCTTGTGCCTCTTGAGGTAGTCCATCGTGGATTTTGAGGTGTGTTTAGGATCATTATCCTGTTGTAGAAGCCATCCACTTTTCATCTTCAACCTTTTCACATGTAGAGTGATGTTTGCTTCCAGAATTTGCTGGTATTTAATTGAATTCATTCTTCCCTCGACCAGTGAAATGTTCCTCGTGCCACTGGCTGCAACACAAGCCCAGAGCATGATCGATCCACCCCCATGCTTAACAGTTGGAGAGGTGTTCATGAAATTCTGCACCCTTTTTTCTCGAAACATACCTTTGCGGCCAAAAAGTTCTATTTTAACGTTATTGTTCCACAGGATTTGTTTCCAAAATGCATCAGGCTTGTTTAGATGTTCCTTTGCAAACTTCTGACACTGAATTTTGTTGTGAGGATGCAGGAAAGATTTTCTTCTGATGACTCTTCCATGAAGGTCATATTTGTGCAGGCGTCACTGCACAGTAGAACAGTGCACCACCACTCCAGAGTCTGCTAAATCTTCCTGAAGGTTTTTGCAGTCTTACAAGGATCTTAATTTGCCTTTCTAGCAATCCTACGAGCAGTTCTCTCAGAAATTTTTCTTGGTCTTCCAGACATCAACTTGACCTCCACCATTCTTGTTAACTGCCATTTCTTAATTACATTACGAACTGAGGAAATGGCTACCTGAAAATACTTTGCTATCTTCTTATAGCCTTCTCCTGCTTTGTGGGCATCATTTATTTTAATTTTCAGAGTGCTAGGCAGCTGCTTAGAAGAGCCCATGGCTGCTGATTGTTGGGACAAGGTTTGAGGAGTCAAGGTATTTATAAAGCTTTGAAATTTGCATCACCTGGCCTTTCCCAACAATGACTATGAACAAGCCATAGCCCTAACGATGCTGAGGATGTTCTACGAGTCTGTGGTGATCAGTGCTATCATGTTTGCTGTTGTGTGCTGGGGCAGCAGACAACAACAGAATCAACAAACTCATTCGTAAGGCCAGTGATGTTGTGGGGATGGAACTGGACTCTCTGACGGTGGTGTCTGAAAAGAGGATGCTGTCCAAGTTGCATACCATCTTGGACAATGTCTCCCATCCAATACATAATGTACTGGTTGGGCACAGGAGGACATTCAGCCAGAGACTCATTCCACCGAGATGCAACACAGAGCATCATAGGAAGTCATTCCTGCCTGTGGCCATCAAACTTTACAACTCCTCCCTTGGAGGGTCAGACACCCTGAGCTAATAGGCTGGTCCTGGACTTATTTCCTGCATAAATAATTTACATGTTACTATTTAACTATTTATGGTTTATTATTATTTATTATTTATGGTGCAACTGTAACAAAAACCAGTTTCCCCCGGGATCAATGAAGTATGACTATGACTATGACTAACAAGCTAATTAAGGTCTGAGACCTTGGTAAAAGTTATCTGAGAGCTCAAATCTCTTGGGATGCCCAAACTTTTGCATGGTGCTCCTTTCATTTTTTTCACTCTAAAATTGTACAAAATGAAAATAATACACTAATCTTGCTTAAAATGTTGAAAAGAATGTTTCACCTTTAACTTTATGACTTTTGGAGATCAGTTCATCTTCTACTCACTTAACTATTCACAGTAACAGAAATTTTGACCAGAGTACCCAAACTTTTGCATGCCACTGCATATGTCGTCATATAAAACCCTGAGATTCATTTTTTGTGGGCGTACTCAATACATTCATAAAAGAATCAGTGCACCAACTTGGGCATTCAACCAATGTGCAAAGATCTGTGCAAATGCAAAAAGAAATAAATAATAATAAATAAATAAATAAATAAATAAATATCAAGAACAGGGGATGAAGAGTCCTTAAAACTTAGTCTATAGGTTATGGTAACATTTCAGTGATGGGGCAAGTGAAGTTGAGTGAAGTTATTCCCTTTGGTTCAAGAGCCTGATGGTTGAGGAGTAATAACTGTTCCTATACCTAGTGGGGTGAGTCCTGAGGCTCCTATACCTTCTTTCTGATAGCAGTAGCAAGAGCATGACCTGGGTGGTGGTGGTCCCTAATGTTCAGTGCTGCCCTTCTGCAACAATGCTCCATGTAAATGGGGAGAACTTTACCCTTGATGGACTGGGCCATATCCACTACTTTTTATAGGATTTTCAGTTCAAGGACATTAGTATTTTCATGCCAGGCTGTAATACAGCCAGTCAATATGCTCTCCACCACACATCCATAGAATTTTGTCGAAGTTTTAGATATGCTGAATCTTTGCAAACTGCGAAAGAAGTAAAATCACTGCTGTGCTTTCTTCATAATTGTACTTACGTACCGGGCCCATGACAACTTCTCTATAGACCCTCCATTTTAGCTTCAGTAAGATATTGACAGGGTTTAGAGCTGGGCTAAGAAGTGGTAGATAAAGTTCAATCTAGAAAAGTGTGAAGTGATACATTTTGGAATGTTGAGCTTGATGGCAGAATACAAAGTTAATAGCAGGATTCTTAGTAGTGTGGAGGAACAGAGGGATCTTGGGGTCTAAGTCCATTGATCCCTCAAAGTTGCCGCGCAAGTTGATAAGGTGGTTAAGAAGGTGTATGGTGTATTGGTCTTTGTTAGTCAAGGGATTTAGTTTAAGAGCTGTGGAGTTATGTTGCAGGTCTATAAAACTGGCTAGACCACACTTTGAGTATTGTGTCCAGCTCTGGTCATCTCATTATATGAATGATGTGGAGGTTTCTTTGGAAGAGGGTGCGGAGGAGATTTACCAGGATGCCACTTGGATAATAGAACATGTCTTCTGAGGAAAGGTTGAGCAAACTAGGGCTTTTCTCTTTGAAAGGATGACTGGAGACATGTTAGAAGTGTACAAGATTATAAGAGACATTGATAGTGTGGACAGCCAGTGCCCTTTTCCTGGGGTGGCAATGGCTAATACAAAAGGAAATACTTTTTAAGATGATTGGAGGAAAGCTTAGGGGAGATGTCAGAGATAAGATTTTTACAAGAGAGTGGTAAGTGCATGGACCACACAGCCGGGACGGTGGTAGAGGAGGGATGTTAAAGAGACTCGTAAATAGGCATATGGATGAAGAGAAATGAAGGGCTATGTGGCAGGAAAGGCTTAAATTGACATTGAATTAGGTTAAAAGATTGACACATAAAGGGCTGGAGGGCCTGTACTGTTCTGTATTGTTCTAACTTTTGTTCTAAAACACATAATGTGTGAATATTCTTTCACATAAACTGTACCTAACTTAGTTGGTTATTGAACAGAGGTAGATGTTTGTTAATTATATAGACTGACATGCAGCACATTTACTTGTATTATGTAACAGAAACATATCATTAGGGGTATACAGCAGATCAAGCAGTATCCATAGGGAGAGAAAATGCCAAGTTTTCAGGTCAAGAATGATTGTGTGATGTTTTCTAACTGGAAATTGAATAGTGTCACTAGAACTACTTCTTTCACTTCTTTTACAGCTTCTTTTTCTTTCAAATCTGTTGGAGCCTGTGATCTACATTTTGGGGATGTGTTTTCGGGTTGATTGAGCAATCTGGTGTTTTGCTGTCTCCAAGGGGGTTTGATGAGGTTTCGAGCAAAATGTGCAGCCTTGAGGCCAAGAAGCCTGTAGATGAGGCGGGAAGGCCATGATCAAGTCTATTTCTCACCAATCTCGGCAATTAAAGTGTTGAAGAAGATGGAAATTCATCAAGGATGAGAGCTGAAGGTGGGTGGGTGTTTAACGCTGTGTACCTGCATGTGTCCAGTCTCTCTCTCCCTCTCACCTGCTGATCCTGGAGGAAAGTCCCTGCATTTGAATGATCTTTCTCTCTCTCCCTCTCGCTTGATGGTCATGGGTCTTGGGTAAGGTTCAATCGACGCAGTTTGTGGATTGGGCTTTATAGTTATGATGTGTTTCTGCTTTCTGGTCGCATTTTTTGTTGCTATTTTGTGCGATTTTGATGAGGGCGGATCTGCAGGCTGAAGTTAATGAACGACACAGCACTAGATTGAACTGAACTGATCTAAATTGACTATACCTGGACTCTTTCAATGACTTTGTTTTCTATTCTGTGTTTTTCACTAGTTTTTTTTTTTGCCATTTGCGCGATTTGTTTTCTTTTGCGCGTTGGTGTTTGATATTTTTCTTTGAACATATTTCATGGTTTTCTTTGTTTCATGGCTATCTGGGAAGACGAATCTCGGGGCTGTATACTGCATACATACTTTGATAATAAATGTACTGTACATTAACTATTACCTGGTGCTGGTCAGTAATTTTCTTTCCTTGGTGGAACGGGTCAGGTGTGTTAGTGTTCTGTACATTGGACTTCAACTGAGCATTTAAAGAATATAAAGTACAAAGATTCTTCAAAAGCCTTGCTGCACAGGCAGAGAACAAAATAGACTCTGGTTTTGTTGACATTTTATTTCATTTAGAAAATTGTTGCTTGACAATAAATAGAGGCATTCGTAAGCCATAAATGTATATCCACCATCTTTGACTTTATTTAAGTTTAGTTAAACCATATAGATTCCATCTGTCACAAGAACCCAAAAGTTGTTCTTGATCAGTATACGGTAAAATTACAAAATGCATTGAAATTGAATAGGGGTGAAATGACCAGCTTTTAAAGAATATGTATTTTATGCAGTGATGATTATTAGCCAAGTGCCACTTTTAATCCAATGTTTTCCAAGTGCTCCTGTGCAAAGGCCAACTGAGTGCTGGAAACAGCTGGCTTCATGGCACTTGTCCAAGGCCTCTACAGATCATCAGTTTCAGCGTTAAACTCGAGATCTATTCCAAGGTTAACCAAATTATCTGTGCTTGTTGGAGTCCAGCCCAGAGGCGTCCTGTTGAAGTTGGGCCGAGTGCTGATGTCTTGGTGGAACACAAGCACCGGCTCAGGCTCTGGAAGAGTGGCTTCAAACTCTGGGAGCTGAAAAGTCATCAGTTTCACTGCCTTTTCAAACCCTCCATAGGGCATAGCAGTTCTGCAAAGTATTTTAAACATGTTTGAGTTTATTATATTCAACAATTCTTTAAATTTACTACTGACCTTTCTTACACTCTTTTTGGAATTATAATACTATTCTCTTGACATTTGAAATATAAAACAAGTCAGCAATTCTCTTGCTGACTTTATCCAAAGATTATCAGTAAAGAAACAAATAATGGTTAGAAATATCAAAGAGCAGAAGAGAGGTGGTAGGATGCTCATATGGAGCATAAAAAACTGAAATAACCTGCAGCTATATGATACATTGAAGTTGCTATTAAAGCACAAAAAATTCAAAACCAGCAGTGGGAATTAACTATGTAAAGAGTCATGTGGTCCGCAACTTTTAAAATCTATTTTTGGAATGTGGGTATTGCTGACAAGATCAGCATTTAATGCTCTTGCCCTTGAGTCGGGTTGGTGAGCCACCTTGATTTGTTCTATTGTAAAAGTATTCCCACTATTATTGGGTAAGGAACTGAAAGATTTAGCACCCAATAACAGTAAAATAATGGTAATATAGTTCCAAGTCAGGATACTCTGCAATTTGGAGGAAACATGTAGGTATTGTTCCTCTGTATCTGCTTCCCCTATTATTATTGCTGATGAGGTGCTGCACTTGCAAGTAGTGTTCAGAATAACGTAAGTGCAGTGAGTTTTGATTATTGTGCCAGTGATGGAGAGAAAGTATGAGATATAATTAATTATATGTTGGTCAAACCAGCATTTTGCCTTGGATGTTATGGAGCTCATTAAGGTGACTAAGTAGCACTCATCCATGCATGTCATGAATATTCCATCATATACCTGACTTATGTTTTGCAAATGGTGGAAAGATCTTGGGAATCAGATTGTGATTCACTCCTGAGAGTATATCCAACCTGATACAGTTGTTTGTGTTGAATTTTCTATAAATGGTGACCATCTCCTCCTAGGGTATTGGTTCTGGGGGACAGTGATGGCAATGTCACTGGATATCAAGGGTAGGATTAAGTTATCCCATTAAGCAGCACTAGCCTGAATTGTGTTCAGGTCTGGTCACATGCAGGTTTGGGTTGTTTCATTTCCAAAGAAGTTGCATATGAAGTTACACATTGCAAAATCTTCAACAGGCATTTCCACTTTTGACTGTGATGGAAGGGAAGTCATTGATGATTGAATCAAGGTTCCTGTGAGGTCTGAAGCTAAACTAAGCATTATTAAACATACTGATCGCAAAAAAGACTACATATGCTGGAAACTGGAGCAATACACAAAACGCAGGAGAACTCCGTATGGATTTGGCAGCACCTGCTGAGAGGAGAAGACAGTTGACATTCCTGTAGAAACCCATCAGTTTTGTTGGAGGCACAGCTATTTCTGGAACTTAAGACTTCTCAATTAAAAGCAACAAATCTAGTTCCATGGTTGAATCAGTCAGTGATTTCATGATATCATCTGAAATGACATAGTTTGGCTCAAGACTGACTTCTGTAATGTTGGAGACAGGATGGAGCTCAGGTGGACTTGCATGAAGATGACCTAAAGTGCTTCAGACCTGTCCTCACATGTTGGTTTCAACATTACTGAAGATGGGATATTTTGGAACTTCTTTCCCCCGTCAGCTGTTGATCGGTTTATGGTTATTCACAAGTGCTATATCAGGACTGCAACTCCACCACAGACGGTCCCAAGCCCAACTGTGAAAAGTTGTTTACAAGGCAACTTTACCATGCTTCTTTCACTGTTGGCATGCACATCGTTAATGTAGCTTCGTTGTGTTGGTGCTTCATTTTTCGGTACACCTGGTGCAGCTCCTGGCCCACCCTTCTACTTTCTCCACTGATCAGGGCTGAATCCCTGGTTTGATTGGTAGAGCAGTCAGTGGAGCGAGGGGTCACAAGATTAACTTATACTGAAATACAATTATGCTTTTGCTGATAATCCACTGTTTTGAACTAATAAATCAGTTCCAATCAACCCCATTCAGCGCAATAGAGAGGGTATGGGACTGTCTCCACAACGATTATGTGATGCTCACTCCTAATAGTTTTGTCATGGACCAGTGCATCTCCAACCTAAAGATTGGTGAGGACAAAATCTATTGCACTTCCTTCATTTTGAAGCACTCACCACCTCCTGCAAACTCAATCTGCCAGGTGTTTCAACTTTTGTAGATGCTCTCAGACATTCAGGTTCCTCATCAGGGCCCATTCTTTCACCTTGCCAGTATCATTTCCAATATTACTCTACATTGGAGAGCACAGATTCTTTAGCTGAAAGAGAACTGCAGGAAGTTCCTCTGTCTATAGTTGACCTGATAACACAGAGAGTTAATATTAAGACCCCCCCCCACCCCACAACAAGGCCATCCTTCCTGCCTATATATCATAGTACAATTACCTCTGTTGGCTCTGAACTGTGATACAGAATGTACCAGGGGCTGTGATGGAGGAGTCTTGAATATCTGCCAAAACAATTCTCTGAATATGACACCAGGCTCTTGCTTGACTAGAGTGGGACAACTCTTCCAATTTAGCTAAAGGTCCACAATTGATCATGGGAAAGATTTTGCAAAGTTAACCGGATTAAGAATGATTTGTCCATGTCCGACTCTCATTCTGTTTTAAAGTAGTTTTATTTAATACAACAAAATGGCTACTGGGCGATTTCAGTGGTCCATTATTGGTTTGTCACATTACTACAGATCCAGAGTCACACTGGCTGCAGTAGACAGCATAGCAAATCTTCCTCCATGAAGGTCATCTGTGAATGACATGTCTTTCAGGATAGGGGTTTCATGGCTCCATTGTAGAGTCTAGTTTTTCCTTAAAATTCCAGATTATTTAATTGAATTTAGCTTGCCCAACAGTTATGGTAGGATCTGAACCGATGCCTCTGTATTGGTAATCTAGATCAGGGGTTCCCAACCTTTCTTATGCCATGGACCCCTACCATTAACTGAGGGATCTGTGGGACCCAGGTTAGGATCCCCTGATCCAGTCATTGCATCGCTCAACTAGTTACTTAACCCTACACCACCAAAACATTACATTATGGTGCCATTTTTTAAAGAAAAAGTATTTGATATTTATTTTATTCTCCAAGGAGACTGAAGTCCTTTAAGTAAGGCAGCTCTGCTGGAAGAATGTGGACAGATTTCAAAGCTAAGCCACCATATCCAATGACACAGCTATATCAAGACACAGGGCAACAGTCTAATTTAAGAATACTGATCGGGTCACACAGATATTAGAGACTTTTGGCAGTATAGTGTTGAAACTCTTATCATCTTTTGCGCAGTTACATGCAAAATTGTCCCTTTGCTGCTTTATTATTTGATATTTATTGGAGGTTACAAGATCAGCACTGGTCATTCTGAGTTTGCACACATTAATTATCTTCTAGTAAAATGGGTGGGCTGATTATTGGTCAGCATGCCTCTCTAACCAACCAGCTGTTGTAAAGAGTGCACTCTAGGCAGCTTGAAGACTAATAGGCAACAAGACTCATTGCATAATTATTTTCCATACACAAAATGTCCACCCGGCCCATTCACCCCTACCTCCCACACCTTCGGTCTGTTGTTTCTCTTGCAACAACTTCCGCTAGCTATCTCCACATCCTTTAATCTGTACATTGCATCTGAAGGCCACTCAGCCTCTCAGGCTTGTTCACCAATGAATGATATTCATTTATTTAGAGATACACTGCTGAACAGGCCCTTCTGGCCCAATGAGCCACCCTACCCAGCAACCCATCTATTAAACTCTAGCCTAATCATAGGACAGTAACCAATTAACCTACTAACTGGTATGTCTTTGGACCGTGGAAGAAACCCGGAGCACCTAGAGGAAACCCATGCACTCACAGGAAAACGTACAAATGCCAGAATTGAACCCTGAGCTCTGGAACATACCTGCCCCCCCAACCCCCGGAGCTGTAAGAGTGTTGTGCTAACCGTTACCTGTCATTCTCATTTAATTAACGTTGCCCCCCCCCCCAAATCCTGATACCTTTGGTTAACAAATTTATCAGTCAGTTACAACTGATCTGGTATCAGCCAGCATTTTCATTTTTTTTTACCACTTTCTTTGTTGTATCCTACATATCCTGAGCATGCAGTGTAGAATATTCTGGTCTTTTAGGATATTTCTGACAGTTCCTAATTTCGTGTCAATTTTACTTAAGCGAAGTGTCCATGTGATGGAATAGTTACACATTCCACATCTAAAATTAACTAAAATTTTAAAGAAACAAAAAACATTTTCAGTTGTATGTGTATAAAAACAAGTTTGTACGTTCTCCCCATGACCCTGTGGGTTTCCACCAGGTGCCTGGTTTCCTCCGTATTCCAGAGACTTGTAGGTTAGGGTTGTCAGCATGCTACATTGGCGTTGGAAGTATGGCAACATGGCAGTATTTGCGGGTTGCCCAGCACAGCCCTAGCTGATTTGTTTTGATGCAAACGATGTGGTTCAATGTTTTGAAATACATGTGACAAATAAAGCTAAGCTAATCTTTCCACGATACAGTAACATTTCCATATTAACTTTCACCTGAAATTTGGTTGCATTTACTTCAGTGAACTTAAATGCCCCGACATTAGTGCATTCCATATCTGTTGCACGCAAGTGTGAATAAATTTCTATGTCAATATGGGAAGGTCAGAAAGATAGATAGGGGACAAATGAAGGGCAGACTGAATATGGTCAGCCAACACCCTGGCGAACTCTGCAGCCTAGTAATCGCATTAGTAGAAGTCACATGACAAGAGAAGGAGTCCTGTTGACTTCAGTGTTAAAACACATACTCCTGAAAACAGACTTGTAAGTGGGCCAATGAAAGACTGGTAGTAGCTGTTAGTATTTCTTCCAACACTACAGATACCACACAAAAAAACACAAATATAAATATTCATACATGCAAAGACAGGTGATATAAAAGTAGTGACAGACCGCACCTAATTCTCTCTTTCAAGGTTGCTTTAAGGATGTGGAAAGGATTCAACAAGTGCACCATTAATTGAGATTGTTAGCCTGGATTTGTGACTAGCACACCTTTTACTATTTAAGAATTAACAGAGACATTGTGCATTCAAAATAAAAAGCACTTCTGAAAAGCAAGTTATGTACAGTAGAAAATGGAGCATACTCAGAGTACCAAGTGCTACCAAAGATTGGAGTGCCCATCTTTCTCCAGCAGTCATTTATCTTCTTTCTATCCAGCAATGTAAGATTGTACAGAATACTTGGCCAGTATTCCAGCTATGGCCAAGCCAATAATGTGTAAAAGTGCAGCATCACTTTGTTATTATATTCAATATCTGTTGTTTACAAAGGACTTCCCCAACCACATAGACAATTTGCTCTGCCACCTTCAAAGAAATATTGTTGACCCTAGGGTCCTCTGATCTAGTACTCCCTCAAATGAGGACCACTCAGATTATACTACTGCTCCCAAAGAGAACCATTTCACGCTAACTTGCAAATGTTGACCAAATACCTACCTCATTGCAAAGTTTCATATCAACTGCAAACTTTGAAATTAAATTTCCTGTACCCAAATATCAAAAGAAATAGCCAATATTAAACCCAGGAAAACCACAATGCATATTTTTCTCCATTTAGATATACATCCAATCACCATTAACCTTATTTCCCTTGTTGAGTTAGTTTTGTAACAATGTTATTTCTTTAAAATCACAAGTTTCAGTTTTCTGATTAATTCTGATGTGGCTAATTATGAAATGCCTTTTGGGAGTCATTATGTATATATGTTGCACTTCCTTTCTGTCACTTCTTCATTCCCTTGGGTAACAGTGCATGCAAGAACAATTGGGAATTGGCATCCAAAATATTCAAATGAGCTGGCTAGACTGACATTTTAATCTTCCCCATTCTTTCCCCAAGGTAACAAACTAATCTCAGAGGTATTCACCAATTTCTTTCAGCAACCATTTTGGTGCTAGGACAAACTCCGTAAGAATTTGAGAAGAACAAAGTACCTCCAATAAAGAAGGAGAAAGAGAAAAAAAACAAAACAGTTTTTCAGGGAATCTTAGAATTTTAGGGCACTGAAGGAAGCTAATAACGTAGTTGTTCAGCTTACTTCCACCTCCCAGGTCTTAGTCTGGTAGCCTGTTAGGTGACAGAATATTGTGCTCAGTGCCATCTTTTAAATGTGATGGGACTCTGTCTCCATCATTGTTTCAAGCAGTGAATTCCAGACCCCCACTAATATACATTTCTGACCTTCTTGCATCTCTCTTAAATTTTCTTAAATCTATCCCTCTTTGTTATTGGCAAGCAAGTCCTTCCTGTTCAAGTTGTCTAGTTCTTTTTACAGAAAGGTAAGTATGGAAATTGGCCCTTTGGCTCAGCAAGTCCACACCAAACATCAACCACTCATTTTACACTGATCCTACATTAATGGAATTTATTTTTATTATCCCCTCATTCTACCATCTACCTACACACTGGGGGGAATTAACTGACCTATCAACCTGCGCATCTTGGGACATGAATGGAAACTTAAGTCACCCAATGGAAATCCATGCAGACACATGAAACCTCCACAGCAACCAAGTTGGGATTGAACTTGGATCTCTGCCGCTTAGAAGCAGTAGCACTGCTAAATCTGCCACTGTACGTAATAGTCATTTCATAATTTTGTACACCCCAATTAAATTAGATTGCAACCTCTTGTGCTCGAAAGAAAACAACCCTAGTCTATTTCATCTCTCCATATAATTTTATAGCCTGGTCAAATCTTTATAAATTTCCTCAGCACCCATTCTTATACAATCATATTATTCCTATAGTGTCATGACCAAAATAATACTTCACACTACCATTGATGCTTTTATGCTGGCTAGAATTTTCTTCTCTATGAACCACACTGCCACTTTTGACATCATTCTCAATTGTGGTTCTTCCATTTAAGTCCTTGTTATTAATGTACAGTATGTCGCAAAAAGAAAAGGACTATAGAGCCTTTCTGCTATAGATCTCCAGTCTCTAAAGCTTCAGTACTTTCTGCTTCTCCTACTGAAAAATAAATATCACATGGGCTTTTACACCCTAGTTAGTCTACCATGTATGGTTTGTCAAATCAACTGCTTGTAAGTAGACTATGTCAAAATTACTATCCTCATCCGCACATTGCTTCTCAAAAAATGTTAACATATTTAGTCAGATTTGGACGTGACTTACTCTTAGAAAATATATTATGACTGCTTTTAATTTAACTCTGAATGTTGATTTACCCAATTTGATGTCTTCAACCAAGGAAGACTGGACAGTAATAGAGCTATATCCTCCCTTGATTCATTTAAGAGTCTGGGATACAGTTTAGCTAAGCCTGGTGATTTATCCATTTTTAAAGATCCTGTTCCCTCTCATTATGCCAAAATTTCCAATATTTCTCATTCTTCCTTCTTAATGTTAATGACAACAAATTATGCTATTTATCTTAAATATCTTTAGAACCCTTATGAAACATTCAGTAACAGCGCAAGGTAATTAATCCTCGTGAAACTGATTAACTGGTCATCACTAGTTTGGTGCCAACTTTCTTCCAGTATAGAACATAAGATTTTGCACTAAATAATATTAGTTGACTGGGCAACTGTAAATCTCCTATTAACTATTTTTTTCTGGGGAGCCATTGCCAGAAGCTTAAATGTGGTTGGTCATTTTAAGAGGATTTCACCAAATCCTAATACCATGACAGTTCTTTTACACACAAATTGCTTGCCAATGAATTTTAATAATTCATGAAAGTGCCAATAAATTGCAAAGAGTGAGTTACTAAAATGGTGGCAGGTGCTGGTGTAAATGAAATGGAGTGAATGAGGGGGATACGATAGGTGGTGTAATTTTGACTTCTCCTCCAAGCAGAGTGGGATTCTTGCCCAAAGTGCATCACTTTACCTCCCACCATAAATCCCCTGTCTCTAATTCCCAGATCCCACTCTTTTGGCGTCATCTCATGTCTGTGGATAGATAGCCCATCAAGAAGTGAAGCTGAGAAACTCTAAGTGTCATTTCCTAGGCTTTGTAATTCTAACATCTGTTCACTTTATGGCTAGAGCCTCACCTGTTAAAACACTTAAAGGCACGAAGTTTGGCTGGAGCACCTGGTGGTTCCATATGAAGACTCATGGTGGACTTCAGTTCCGGATCGTTCCCCATGGCTTGTTCCCAGGGTGACACATAAGTTTTGATTGTCGATGTGTGCTTTTTGCCTCCTCCTCCTCCTCCAGTTCCCTTCCTATCATCACCTCCACCTGTCAGGGAGCAAACAGCACAGCAACGGATATTAACATGATGTCATACTACCATTCCAGCTCATGTAGTTCTGATCACCAGGAGAGCAAAGACCATGGTTTTCCAGTACCCATTTCTGTGAATACACACAATGTAATTACATTTATGCCTTGCTATGCTTTTACGAATATAACATGAAATTGATGTAGGAGAAGCCTCTCAGGTCTGTTCCACTATCAATAATGTCAGAGCTTATTCCTTGCCTCAGATCACATACTACCGGTTCACTGGTTCTCCAACCCATTCCCACCACTCATGTTCTTTGTGTCCAGAAATCCATCAATCTCAGTCCTGAAATTTCTCAATAAATTATGGGGTTCTGTATAAAAAGGCATCTAAATGGACAATTCTTTATCCTAACAATATGCCTCCTTATTCCAGATTCATTGGATTGAGAAAACCATTTCTGAACATCTACAACATTGATCCTTTCTCAGAATGAATTTCCCATTGATATCATATCTTGTCCTTCTTAACACCCAAATATAGTCAATCTTATTCAATTTTTCCTCAGAATTCAGCCCCATCATTCCTGGAATCAACCAATGAAATCTACAATTCACTGACTTCCAAGCTAGTGTACCCTTCTTCAGGTACAAAGACCAAAATTGCACTCAGTTGTGGAAATGAGATTTCACCAAAGCCCTAAGAATCCAGAAAGACTTCATTACTTTTGCATTCTTGTAAAAGACACAAACATGATATTTGCTTTCCTAATTGTTTGCGTGGTTACTTTCTCCAATCATGATTCAGCATATCTTTGGTATGCTAAAATTTTCCAGTGTTCGTCCATTGAGAAGTATTGCTCTTTCTATTTTTAGATTGGACAGTATATTTTTCCACATCATACTTCATGTTCTGGGCTATTTACTTAAATTGTATACCTTTAAAACTATTTTGCATTGCTGCTCACAGCCCAATTTCCCATTTAGGATAAGCAACATTTCACCCAAGTTTTTGATGCATTGATTCCTGTGGCACCCTACTAGTAATGGTCGTTCAACCTGAATGCAACCCATTATTGCTTTACATGTAGACTCTGCCTAATCAAAATTCAGTCTAACTTATGCCAGTTACAACGTCCTTAATGGAGGATTCCAGTGTTATGGTGACAATGTATGCCAGGTAAACAGGTTTGTAGTTCCTTACATTTTCTCCCTTCTTAAAACTTGCTATTTCATTTACTACCTTTTAACCTGCTAAGATAGTTCTAGAATTGAAGGAATTTTGAAATAATACCAATAATTGTGCTGTCTCTATAGCCAGCTTTTTAAAATCTCTAAGGTGTAGGTTGTTAGCCATAAAGGATTTGTTTGCTCCTTACTTGCTTCTCTGTTTTCTTATTTGTGGTACTAATTTTTCATAAACATTTAGTTTTGTTCCACTTAAGTCTTCAGCAAAAAGATAAGCACAAAATAGTTATTTAATGTTAAGATATTTACAATTATAATTTGAATCTTTATTTTTACTTTCTTCCTTTTACTGGTTCAAAGAAATTTTAACAATATTTTGATGTACTTTTTGGCTAACCAATAATCTATTTCTTTTCTGTACTTTAATTGTTCACTATTACCTCTTGCCCAAATCCTCAGGTTTACTGTTCCACCTGGCAACATTAACTGCCTTTTCTTTTGAATTAGTGCTATTATTAACTTTAGTTAGATGCTGATTTTTTTTTATTATTTTCTACTTCTCAATAGAAGTATCAAATCTTATATAATTAGCTAGCATGTCTATTTTCTTGATTTTAACAACTTAGCTAAACCTAGGTAAAATGATTCAATGTTGTATATCTATCTTTTTGTCTGTTATTTTAAGAAGGATAGTTTAACCAGTATTAGCTGCAGATAAAATGTAAATACTTACTTTCTGAAGCTTCCATGAATCATCATGTAAAGGCATAAAGCAACATTTGCTTTTCACTCTACACAAATTCTCTTGCTAAACAAACTCCTGACAGAGCACCCTATTAAAGCTGCACTTCTTTCAAATTTACCCTGTTCAATCACAGAATGTTAATAGAATCAATACACACAAAATGCTGGAGGAACTCAGCAGGCCAGGCAGCATCTATGGAAAACAGTAGAGTCAACGTTTCAGGCAGACACCCTTCATCAGGCTAACCTCTTCCTTTTTACACATCTAAAGGAAACTGTTATTTCCAAATCAGTGTTGATTAGCTTCCCAATTTTCACTTGCATAGCCTTTTCAATTTGTGTTGTTCTTTGTGCATTGGTTGGGAAAATGCAACTGTTTTACTGAAGCTTGAGGTTCATCTAAATAAATTATTTTCATTCCATTGCTTTTTAAATTTTGCTTTTATTTTCTCCTCTTTTATTCCTTCTCTCTTGAAGCTATTTCACTGTCCTGATGTTTAATTTCATTGGCTGCTCCTGAACCAATTAGCCAAATCATTAAAATGTATGCATGGTCACTGTATTCAATTATCTGGATGACAGGGAGGGAGCAAGCACTACAACTGAGTACGATAATCAAGAAGCTATGGA
The DNA here is from genome assembly GCF_030028105.1 of Mobula birostris. Taxonomy (NCBI): domain Eukaryota; kingdom Metazoa; phylum Chordata; class Chondrichthyes; order Myliobatiformes; family Myliobatidae; genus Mobula; species Mobula birostris. Next base: position 44,472,825 of record NC_092387.1, on the reverse strand, counting down.
TTAATTTTTCTTTCCCTTTTTTGCAGAGAATAAGAACAGTGGCCTAAATCTGGTGTTGATGAGAAGCATTCTCAAATATCTTGCTCAAAATCCAGTGATGGGTGGCATTTAACACCTCAGCTCATAGAGAAGACCTATCATTGTGAAGATCCATCTTGTCAGCTAGGCTGTATCAAATGTGCCATTGTCAGTGCCATTCACATCCAAAGAATTTAAAGAAAGTTTGTTTGCTTTTTTCGTTACTGATTATTTGAAGGATAGGAGTCAGTTTACTTTTCCTTTGGAAATAGCAAGTTCTATGAAAATCTTGACCAAAAGAATTATGCATTTGTGGAAAACCTTTGAAGCAGTTGAATCCATTCATAACTATGAAAAAAATTCCAAAACAACTTAATTGGCTGCAAAATCTCTCAAGATTTTGAAGCTGTTAAAATCACCATAAGCTCCTTTCGCACTGCCTATCTTTACAGATACTGGTCCAAGTTGACATTACTATAGTGTTTTGTTGTGGGTTTTACATATGCAGTGATAACCCATTTATTTCCTGAACTTCAAACAAGCTTTAAAATAGTTAGGATTTCTACCTTCTTGGCAGCCTTGGTACTTCTGCAAAATGTAGACTTCATTTCAGTATTCAAACCCTATGATGCTTAGTTCTCACTGGTATTTTCAAGCTTTCAGGAGACTCGAGGGGTCACTGGAACAGCAACTCTTTGGAGAAGAGCTAAAATATTGAAACATTCCTAATATTTTGTGGAGATAAATTAGACTCTTTTACTCCAAGAGACAAAAAAATCACATCATTTTTTCCTCTACTGACTGTTTGAGCCCATGCACCCTTCCTTCCATCCATGAGGTGGAATTACTATGTCTCTGACAGAATAATTGTTTCAGAGTACTTGTGTTGTTTACCGACAAGGCTTGAGTGCAAGCTTACTCAGGTCTTTTAGCCTCTTTGCTAAGTTCCTCAAAACCTATTCATTTTCAGAACCTCATTCATATGCTTACCCTGAACCCCACCTCCCTCTGGACCTCCAGCCCCTCCGCTCCCTCCATCTCCTTGGCCACTTCCTTGTTTCCCAATGATTCCAGAGACAGCTGCAAGATGTTGAGGTTTGGGTTGAGGTGCTGGTGCTGTGCCCTTTGAATGTGTTCCATACAGGCCGTACCCACTTCGGAATTTGGAGTCCATCCCTCCAATCACCTGGATACCACCTGGCCCAGTCTTCAGCACAACACCAGAGCCAGGGAGGAATTTCTGGAAGTTGTCCTAGAAAATTAAAATTGTGAATAAGAAAACATTTCATTAAATTTAATTATAAACAAAGTTCAGAGGTGAGGTGATTAGGATTCTTGTTGGTTTCAATTGGAATTTGCTTTAGATTTTGGCCTTCAACTCCAATAACTTTTAAAAAAAAGGCTATATTGTATTATCAGGTATGGAAGTGTTGTGGGAATACTGGGATGTAGTGGGTAAAGAAAGTTGCAGAGCAATCGTGTGAGATGATGCTTTCCTTTCAAAGTAATCCTCCAAACCTCAAAACAAATATTTACCTACACCAACCAGGATATCTCTCTCTCCTGGCCTGATTTTCCTTTCCACCCCCCATTAGCTAAATTTGTTCTTTCATTCAGCTCTTCAGCATCCTCATGTTACTTAACCCATTGAAAAATGGTCTTCCATAGAGTTCTAATTATTTCTGTGCCATTAGCCTATCATCAGCTCAAACCACCTGTTGTATATTGGTATCCTCTCTCTTCAATCTTGTCAGATTTTCAGAGATAGTTGAGGAACTCACAATAAACAAGTCACATGATCCATTAGATAAAAACATTTTCCATCATCACTTGCCACATTGTTGCGCTAGCTTTCTAGTTTCAGAAAGTACAGCGACCCCAAAAATTCCTTTATGATGCAGCTTTCTATTTTTTCTCCATTTAAATGATACTATTGATCTTAATTCCAAAATGAAAACCATCACATTCTGTTATAGTCCACATGCCAGCATTTTGCTTACTCACCTTTCTCTTCAATATTATGTAAACTGTTTGCATTCTTGCAACTTGCTTTCCCATCTATTAGTGTGTCACCCACAAATTTGACCATCATACATTCACTTCTTCACTTCAAGCTGTGAATATATACTTGTAAACAGTTGCAGTCCCAACACGGATTCCTATGGTACCCACTTGTCACAGGTTAACAATATGAAAATGAGGACGAAAGAGACTGCAGGTGCTGTACTCTGGAGCAACACAGGATCTGCTGGCTGAATGGCAGTAGGCGGAAAGAAACTGTCAAGATCTTGGGTCAAACCCTGTATTAGGACTGAGAGTGGAAAGGCAAGCTGGTCAGCAAAGACAAGGGAAGCAGAGTGGCAAGCTTGGAAGATATAACTAATACATATATTACCTCAGTAGCTGCTACTTTTAGGATTCTAGGATATAAGTCACCTGGTAAAGCAGTCTTATCAACCTTCCACCCCTATTAGTTTGCCTCATACTAAATCTCTTGTGATGCTCTCAGTATTTAATTCCTCCCCATCATCATTCAGTATTGATGTCTGTTGCATCCATTTTGTATTAAGATTTCCTTACTTTAATATTTCAACCCTCTTGAAGTAAGAGCCAACATGCCATTCATATTCTCTATTGCCTGCTACACTTTTGTGCTAGCTTCTTCTTATTATTAAGAGTCTAGCTTACTACAACGTACAAAGATGGCCGTAAAACCTCTGTCAAGCTCCTCTGCCATTTCCTTGTTTCCCATAAACGTTCACCAACCATTCTTTAGGGAGCAATATCTACATGGATTCCTTTCTGACTTTATATATACTGAAAGAAACTATTATTCTCAATAGTTATATTTCTCATCCATTTTCCCTCATAGTTTATTTCCTCTGTTTTTTATTATTATGGTCCTCCTTTACCAGATGCAGAATTTATCCCAATCTTCAGATACACTGCTGACTTATGCCTCTATATGCTTTCATTTTCAATATCTTCCTTAAATTCCTTGGTAAGCCCTGGTTGGATCATTCTTTCTTGGAATCTTTTCTTATTACTGGATACAATTTTGCTGAATGTTATGAATTTCCTCATTAAACACCTGCCAATACTTGACTATTGTTTGTCCTGCTAATCTATCAGCACAGTTTGCTTTTGCCTTATTCATTGTAATTCCCTTTATTTAAGTTACAATTCCCATACAACTGTTTCTGTTCCATTGCGGCTTTCTCCCTCTCCCTCTCAACTTAAATACAAAATAATATGATCCCATGATGATTACTTACCAGGAGACTCAGTCAATTATTAAGAATCTGCCACACTACCCTTTATCAAAGCCAAGATAGCTTGTTCCTGCTTGGCTCCAGAAAACCACCCCAAATGCACTCCATGAATTCATTCTCAAAGCAGATTTTTCCAACTTCACTGACTGAATCAAAGTGAAAGTTAAAGATTCCTATAATGAAAGCACTGATCTTTTAACAGCTCCACCTCCCCCCATAATTTTGTCAATTTTTATCCTTTCTGAACATGTGGTTACTGTTTGGGGGTCTCTACACTACTCCTACAATGGTTTTCTTTCCCTTGTTGCTTTTTAACCCCAGCCAAGTAGATTCAACATATTCTGAGCCTTGATCAACTGTGACAAGTAAACCTATTTCATATCTTATTAATAGTGTTACCCACCACCCTTACCTTACTGCCTATCCTTGTTAAAAATCACATATCTCTGATCATTAAGTTCCCAGTTTTGATTTTCTATTAACCATGTCTCCGTAATGGTTATGAAATTATACCCTTTTGCCCGATTTGTTCATCTAAGTACCTAACTATAAATACTTCATGCATTGATCCTAAATCTTCAGGCATGCCTTTTCACCATTTTTTTATTATCTTGTCTTTTTTGTACTATGACCCTTTTGCTCTTATTTTCCCTTCTTTTGCTTTTAAATTCTAGAGTTAACTTCTTCTTTTATTCCTGTTTTTTCTCTCTCTCTTCCTGGTTATCTTGCTTAGGTTCCCATTCCCTTGCCACTCTAGTTAAACCCTCCCCAATAGCACCAGCAAACAACCCTGTCAGTCCTTCATGGATGTAAACCAAACCACTTCTATAGCTTCTATCCTTTCCAAAACTGATTCCAGTGTCTCTGGAAACTAAATCCCTCCATTTCTTTAGTATGCATTCCCAGACTATTTTTCCTGTACTACATTTAATGCTCTGCTTTTCTAATTTATCTCTTAGAAGCATAGAAAACCTACAGCACAATATAGGCCCTTCAGCCCACAGTGCTGTGCCGAACACGTACTTACTTTAGAAATTACCTAGGGTTACCCATAGCCCTCTATTTTCCTAAGCGCCATGTACCTATCCAGGAGTCTCTTTAAAAAACCCTACCATATCTGCCTCCACCACCATCGCCGGCAGCCTGTTCCACACACTGCCACTCTCTGTGTAAAAAAAACTTACCCCTGACATCTCCTCTGTACCTAATTCCAAGCACCTTAAGACTGTGCCCTCTCGTGATAGCCATTTCAGCCCTGGGAAAAAGCCTCTGACTATCCACACGATCAATGCCTCTCATCATCATCTACTTTAGCTACTTTAATTTGTTTTCCAGGACCTTATTCCTTTCTCTCACTTATGTCATTGGTACTGATATGTATTACCGGCACTGGCTGTTCACCATCTCCTTTCAAGGTGTTCTGTCATTGCTCCAAGACATCCTTGACACTGGCATCAGAGAGGCAATATGCCACCCAGGAGTCATGTTTGTGGCTGTAGAACCACTTATCTGTTTCCCTTAGAATGGAATTATCTGTCACTGTAGCTCAACAACTCTCTGCTCACCCCTCATCTTCTATCTACTTTCCAAAGCAATAATTTATTGCAACTTTCCAGCTCCAGATTACAGTTTGATCTATTAGTTCACACTTAAAAGTGGCAGCCCACTGGGGGACCTGTTGAAACAGTTTTAGCATCCATCTGTTCTTCACAAGTTGTCATTTTCTCTAGTCAATGATTAGACTCCCAGTACCCAGATCTTTTCCAGTCAAGGGATGCATCTTAAACGTTACTTGTATTTGTAATTACTTTTGATGCTGTTGATTCCTAAATCCTTTCCAAACAATGAGAAATGACTGCTTGTAGTTCCTCTACTCAATGTGTTCTGTTTGCAGAGTTTAGGACACTTCTTGGATTATCCCTGTTCTACAGGTTTTCATTTGCACCAAACCCATCATATACTATGTGATAAAAATTAATTTATAGATCAATTTCAACAGAAAGGAAAATGGATGTAACATAAATTGGATTGAGGTAAAGATGAGGCTCAGTGTAAATCAGATCATGTGTGAATCTGGTGTGGTTTTAACTTGGAGCAAATTTTTCCACTGAGGTTGAGTGAGACTAGAACTAGAGGCCATGAGTTAAGGGTGGAAAAATAAAATGTTTGAGGGGAATATGAGGAAGAACTTCTTCACTCGGAGGGTGGTAAGAGTGTGAAATGAACTGCCAGCAGAAGTTGTGGATGTGGGTTCAGTTTCAACATTTTAGAGAAGTTTAAATAAGTACATGGGACTGGACTAGTTCAGCACTTACTAGATGAGCCAAAGGGCCTGTTTGTGTACTGTAGTGCTCTAAGAATAAAAACTGGCAGAGTGGAAAGTTGGCATGCAGAACATTTAAAGTAGCTTAAATGAGATGCAGTGTTTATCAGCAGAGGCTTACAGGTGCTTCAAAAACTAAGGAGCTAATTCATTATGAATTCATACAGTCTACCTTGGGACATATCTCCGCCTTTGAAGATGATATATCATTGCTTTGTGCACATTGAATCCACGTTGTGATGATAGGTTTATTAATTGTTCACTATTTTTATTGATTATATGTCCCATTTCTCTCATTACTGCTTTTTCCAGTTTACATATTTTTAAATACTTTTTCACATCTGTGCTATTTAGATTTCGTCTATTAGAATGCCCATACACTATGAAACATCATTGGGCCACACTAACTAACCAACACCATTTTAAAACATTTTATTACTTTCCCCAAACCTCATTTTACAGTATTACAAATTACTTAACACTCATACCACGATATCCATTCAGTATGGATGGGGAGATTTTTAGCATAAATAGATTGATGTTATGTTTATTTTATTTCAATATCTTCAGTATCTCAAAGGGGGGTCTTTGAATATCAACCTGACGATAGAATAAAAAATATAACATTTTCTTTAAGTGATGGAAATTTTTTAAAATTTTGCACTCTAAAATTTCATTCAATTTTTTTTTTGGCAGACGGTATCATAAAAGCACATTATCGAGAAACATCATGAATAGTTGGGATGCATTGATTGAAAAGTAATGTTAATCAGTTTCTCATCAGTAATAAACTTGTTTTTTTTTCTTTATTTATGAGAGAAGTCAACAAGAACTTGAAGCCCAGTCATGTCAGTCAATTATTGGACATGTAGCATGTAGGAGGAAAAGTTCAAACAGAATGCCATGAAAAAAAATCAAATGAGTGATAAATTCCAGCGTGGAAAGGCAAATAGCACCAGAGGAACACACACAGAATGCCGAAGGAACATAGAAACATAGAAAACCTACAGCACAATACAGGCCTTTCGGCCCGCAAATCTGTGCTTACCTTAGAAATTACTGAAGGTTACCCATAGCCCTCTATTTTTCTGAGCTCCACGTACCTGTCCAGGAGTCTCTTAAAAGACCCTGTCGTATCCACCTCCACCACCGTTGCTGGCAGCCCATTCCACACACTCACCACTCTCTGCGTAAAAAACTTAACCCCTGACAGCTCCTCTGTACCTGCTTCCAAGCACCTTAAAACTCTGCCCTCTCGTGCTAGCCATTTCAGCCCTGGGAAAAAGCCTCTGACTATCCACACAATCAATGCCTCTCATCATTTTATACACCTCTATCAGGTCACCTCTCATCCTCCTTCGCTCCAAGGGAAAAAAGACCAAGTTCACTCAACCTATTCTCAAAAGGCATGCTCCCCAATCCAGACAACATCCTTGTAAATCTCCTTTACACCCTTTCTATGGTTTCCACATCCTTTCTGTAGTGAGGTGACCAGAACTGAGCACAGTACTCTAAGTAGGGTCTGACCAGGATCTTATATAGCTGCAACATTACCTCTTGGTTCCTAAACTCAATCCCACAATTGATGAAGGCTAATGCACCATATGCCTTCTTAACCACAGAGTCAACCTGTGTAGCAGCTTTGAGTGTCCTTTGCACTTGGACCCCAAGATCCCTCTGATCCTCCACACTGCCAAAAGTCTTACCATTAATACTATATTCTGTCATCATATTTGACCTACCAAAATGAACCACCTCACACTTATCTGGGTTGAACTCCATCTGCCACTTCTCAGCCCAGTTTTGCATCCTATCAATGTCCTGCTGTAAACTCTGACAGTCCTCCACACTATCCATTACACCCCCAACCTATGTGTCATCACCAAATTTACTAACCCATCCCTCCACTTCCTCATCCAGGTCACTTATAAAAATCACAAAGAGAAGGGGTCCCAGAACAGATCCCTGAGGCACACCACTGGTCACCAACCTCCATGCAGAATATGACCCATCAACAACCACTCTTTGCCTTCATGCCTCCTTACTTTCTCAATAAACCTTGTGTGGGGTACCTTGTCAAATGCCTTGCTGAAATCCATATACACTACATCTACTGCTCTACCTTCATCAATGTGTTTAGTCACATCCTCAAAAAATTTAATCAGGCTGGTAAGGCACGACCTGCGTTTAACAAAGCCATGCTGACTATTCCTAATTATATTATGCCTCTCCAAATATTCATAAATCCTGCCTCTCAGGATCTTCTCCATCAACTTACCAACTACTGAAGTAAGACTCACTGGTCTATAATTTCCTGGGCCATTTCTACTCCCTTTCTTGAATAATGGAACAACATCCACAACCCTCCAATCCTCTGGAACCTCTCCTGTCCTGGATGATGCAACAATGATCGCCAGAGGCTCAGCAATCTCCTCTCTCGTCTCCCTTCCAAGGGCTTAGTTGGATGAAATCATCTTACATTGGATGTTGATGACACAGAGGCAGCAAGTGATTGAGGGATGTGGGAGAAATAGATCTGGAGGGTGATGACATTTCAAGCAAAGCTGATGCCAGATTAGTGTAAGGGATGGAGATTTAGAAGAGGAGAAAGAGCAGGGTGTATCCCAGGAAACTTCAGAAGCAAGCTCAGGAAACAATTACTGGAGATGCTTTAGCATAGAAAGTTTAGGGTGTAGAAGGATACCATTTGGCCCATTGCATTGGTGATGGCTACAAAGTGCTTTGCCATCTAATCCTACTTCCCAGCACTAGATCTGTAGCTTTCCTGTCATGGTTTTTCAACTATACATCCTGTAATTTTGTAAATATCGCCAATGAATTTCAGGCTTCTTGATTCCTTCCTCCACCGCCCCCCCCCCACACACACACACCCCAAACCCTATCTCACCTCTAATCTTTCAAGCAATTATTGTAAATCCATGCTTTCTAGTAATTACTCCTCAGCTGTGGGAAATGAGATCTTCCTATTCACTCTACCTGGACCCCTCATGATCTTGTGCTGCTCAATCCCCTTACTCTTTTCCACCTTAAAAAATGAACAATAATTTTAGGTTATCCAATCTATCCTCACAGCAATAAATTTTCATCTTCTAGTTATCCTCTGTATCCTCTCCAGTGCAGTCTCTGTAGTGGAATGACCAGATTGTGAGCAGTACTCAAGCTGTGGTCCAAATAATGACGTGTAAAATTCTCCCTTCCTCTTATATTCTATGCCTCAACAAAAAAAAATGAAAGCATTCCATGAACTTTTTAAGGGTAGAACCATTTGAGGCATTTCCCATTAAGGTGATGAGAAGCTTTGGAAGGGAAAGATGTGATTGACTATGTCAGAGTTTAGGGAGGTCAAGGAGAGTGAGTTTAATGCAGCACAATCACATTTACAGAGCAGGTCATCCATGTCTTTGGTAAGGCATATTTTAGTGGGAGGAACAGGAACCTGATTGGCGATCTTCAGTCAGGAAGGTGCAGAAGAAATACCTAGGAGTTGGAACTTAACCATCTGTTCCATTGGAGAGGACAGTGAGGTCTAAGTTGAGACAGAAAGTTTCATGGAGAGATTGGAGTGAAAATTGTAAAGCTTAAGATGATCATCTTGGCTTTGTAAGAGAGATAGAACTACTTACCATAACACCATGGTCACCTGGAAAAGAAAGTTGTAGCATCAGAAATTTGGTGAGAATGGAGTAAGAGAGCAGAAGGTTGGTTTTCTGGAAGTTATGAGATTAATTGGTCCATGAGAGAGTTGAGAGTGACAATGCAGGGTGCTCAGGATTCAGGATTGTGTGAGATTCTGTTCAGTGAGCCAGAGGAAAGGAGAGCATAGAATGAAAGGGAGCAGGGTTCCATCGTGGTGAAATTGGGACCAACTCCTCGTCAGAAATGTGATTGCCAGGGCCGGTGAGCATGCATTTGAAGAGGACCTTAACATCATAAGTGGAGGAAGGAAGTCAGATGATCTCCATTAGAATTAGAATCAGGTTTATTATCATTCCTATCTTCTGAAATTTCTTGTTTTGTGGTAGAAGTACAGTGCACATTAAAATTACTACAAATTTCAAAAAATAGATGGAAAGACAGACCAATAGGTATATAGAAAAATAGATAGTGAGGAAGAGGGAGGTAGTATTCATGGGTTCATTAACCATTCAGTAATCTGATGGTTCTCCCGAGATGTTCTAGGACACTGTAGGATTTGGCACGGTGCCTGATTTGTTCAGGCCCCATCTGGTGATGAGCAGTTTAAACAAATTTAACACCAAAATTCAGATTAGTTCTTGAGGAAGCAAACACCTGTGTAATTGGGATAAGGCACCGATTTAGCTGGAGGCGAGATAGGATCTTGCCATCTCCACTCGTCTGAATATTAATTATTACTTGTTATATGTTGGGATTTTCTTTAATTCAAGTGTTAGACAGACCTTCACTTTACTTCAGAGAAATGGAGAGGTGGCGTGCATGAGAATGTTACACAGATGGGGTGAACTTTTGTTCAGAGGCAGGATTGGAGGTTGTGTGTGAATATGAAATTTAACTGGATAACATCCTGGAGGAAGAAATGCATACCATCGAATCGGGGTTAAAGACGTCGGGGTGTGACTCGTAGATGAATCTCTCGACCCTGCGCTGCCGCTCTTTAAACATCTGAGATCCTTTATTCTTCAGCAGTGACAATTCCTCCAACATCACATCCCGGGGGATGCTTATCTTCTTCCCGAGGTTAATCTCGGCTCCGGCTGCGCAGAAAGTTGGTTTTAAAAATGTGAAACAGTTAACTAGGGGGAGCGGCAGCAAGACCCACCTTTGGAGCTGGTTATTTAATGAACTGCACTCTCGCCTTCGAGGCTGGAGTTACAGGCAAGCGCGGCAAATATTAGACACATTTCACTCAGTAAATCATACACATCCTCAGCTGTTTGCATTCGACAGCTCAGGGGACTGACATGTTCTCCTCGCAGGAGAGGAGAGAAGTATGGCTGCGCGACTTTTACAAAATTATTGGAGGCACGGACTGAGTGGACCAATCAGTGACTGCTTAAAAAAAACTTGGAGAAGATACAGTGTTTATTAATAAGATGCAGCTTGCAAAATTTCACCATAAAAAGGCCATGTTTTCTGTACTAACTACAGAACTCACTAGTCACAACGCCTCAATTTCACAGTTTACCGCGTTATAATCAGCTGCGGATAAATACTAACAGCAGGTTGAATAACCCTGTAATCCGAGTAAGCGCTCCATCTTTTTTGGGGGAGAGCTCAGTATCTTTATAGGGAAAGCTGTGATCCAAATGTGTGCCGATGTGCTCAAGCGTTGGACCTACCTTCCTTCATCGCTTTTGTGATGATTCTCGATGACCTTTTCCTCTTGGCGGGTGCGGGGGTTCCAGCTAACGGCATGGTCGATGGAGTTTAATCCTTTCTTGCCACTGTCAAGAGCCAGGAGAGGAAAGTACACACATTGGCAAAGTCATTAAAAATTGGGGAAGGTGTCCGATTGATGCATACTAACGACTATCCAAAGCACCAACATTTAGCTTCTCATTAACTACTTCAAGGTTATTGATCTTAAACACCAAATAAATGTTTTAATCTTGAGATATTGGATGGATACTGTACCCACAACAGGGAGTACATAAAAGAAGGAACACAAAAAGTTCAGACGTATTCTTATTCTCTGCAGTCAAACATTTCTATAACAAAGACATATAGAGAAAAAAATATCCTTGCAGTAAATCAACCACATAAAGCTGTTACTTTTGATAACAACTCCATGGAGATCCTGTCACTGCCAGACAATCCAACATTATCTTATAACATGGAGATGTTCACGGTGACATACCTTTTAAAAAATCTGCTGGAATACCTGGCTACTGGTTGCTGACTTAGCTCCGAATCTGCTAAATGAAGATGTTCATGAGATAAGCTGAAGAAATTGTGCAGAAAGAACAGACAGGAGTTGGGTCTGCACAGCACCAAGTGCTGATGCAAAGTGCAGTGAATTTGATTCCAAATGTTTTTCTTGCATATGCATCATTGAGATAAATATAGTATTGAACCAAGGGTCTCAGATAGCAGTGAGACAAGATAAAACCATGTATGTAAGCAGTCTTCAAACTTCAGATGTTAAGGTAGAAACAAAATGAAAATCAGACTGAGGCCGTGAAGAACTGTAGTCCTCATATAATCACAAGGCAGCAAAGTGGTCAGAATTTCCAAGAAGTGTGCTGTTTTTTAGACAAGTAAAGAAAAGTCTTACTGCTCCTCTGCTGACTCGTGTACAAAGGCATCGAGTGTCAAAGCTGGGAAGTTGACATGTTTGCTCCCTGACCTGTACTAAGTTAACAGGTGCTGCCTAGAACATTGAGTGAGTTATTCGAAGTGACAATGTCCTTGGCCAAGGAAAGAACTAAATCATCTTACAGGTTTAACATTCCCTAACTCCCATGGAGTGAGATAATACCTGACCACATATGTTTTAGCACAAACATTTAGCAGACATGGGGAATAAATGAATTGTCAGTAGCCTAGAGGCCCACTCAGTCTTGAGAGCTGATTCTGCAAACCTGCACTGATGTGGTGTTATGAACTTACTTCTTATCATGCAATGCAAGTAAAGGCTATTTGAGGCAGATAGGACAGTTGCTCAGACTGCATGAATTCACTATGAACTTCCCTGGCATTCCTTTACATTCCCTGTAACGCCTTTACATTGAGGTACACGGAGGAGGATCTTAGAATCATAGAGTCATAGAACAGTACAGGACAGAAATAAGCCCCTTGGCCCATCTAGTCCATGCCAAACTATCAATCTGCCTAGTCCTATCAACCTGCCATACTCCTCCCATCCATGTACCAATCCAAATTTCTCTTAATTGTTGTAATCAAAACCACATCTACAACTTGGCCCAACTAGCCCATGCCAAACTATCAATCTGCCTAGTCCCATCAACCTGCCATACACCTCCCATCCATGTACCATTCCAAATTTCTCTTAATTGTTGTAATCAAAACCACATCTACAACTTTTGCTGGCAGCTCGTTACACAGCCTTGCAATCCTCTGAGAGAAGAAGTTCCCCCTCATATTCCCCTTAAACATTTCATCTTTCACCTTTAGTCCATGAACTCTAAATCTAGTCTCATCCAACCTCAGTGGGAAAAGCTTGCTTTCATTTACCCTATCTATACATCTAATAATTTTGTATATCTCAATTAAATCCCCCCTCATTCTCCTACGCTCTAGGGAATAATGTCCTAACTTATTCCACCTTTCCCTATAAATTAGGTCCTCAAGTTCTGACAGCATCCTTGTAAATTTTCTCTGCAGCTTTTCAATTTTATTGACAGCTTTCCTGTAGTTAGCTGACCAAAACTGCACACGAATTAGGTCTCACCGATATATTATGCAACTTCATCACAACATCCCAACTCCAGTACTCAATGCTGTACTTTGATTTATGAAGGCCAAAGTGCCAAAATTTTTCTTTACAACCCTATATATCTATGAAGCCACTTTCAAGGAATTATGGATTTGTATTCCCAGAACCCTCTGTTCATATGTACTCCTCAGAACCCAACCACTCACTGTGTAATTCCTACCATGGTTTGTCCTCCCAAAGTGCAACACCTCACACTGTCTGCAATTAATTCCATCTGACATTTTGCAGCCAATTTTTCTAGCTGGTCCAGATTCTCATGCAAGCTTTGATAGCCTTCCTCGCTGTCCACTGTAACCCCAATCTTGGTGTCATCCACAAATTTGCTGATCCAGTTTACTTCATTATCATCCAGATTGTTGATATAGATGACAAACAGCAGTGGACCCAGCACCAATCCCCGCGGCACACCACAATTCACAGGCTTCAGTCAGAGAGGCAGCCATCTTCTAACACTCTCTGGCTTCTCCAGCAAACCCAATGGTCTAATCCAATTTATGGGTTGAATTAAATGCCAAGTGACTGCACCTTCTTGACCAACCTCCCACGTGGGATCTTGTAAAAGGCCTTGCTGAACAATATCCACTGACTTGCTGTCATCAGCTTCCCTGTAGCTTCCTCAACAAACTCTATAAGATTGGTTAGACATGACCTATCACGCACAAAGACATATTGACTATCTCCAACCAGTCGCTGTCTATCCAAATACTTATATATTTGGTCCTTCAGAATATCTTCCAATAACCTACCCACTGCAAATGTCAGGCTCAGCAGCCTATGATTTTCTGGCTTATTCTTACAGCCTTTCTTAAACAACAGTTCTTTAATTATCCTCAATCCTCCAGCACCTCACGCATAGCTAAGGACATTTTAAATATCTCTGTAATTCCTGCACTAGCCTCCCATGGGGTCCAAGGGAACACTTTGTCAGGCCCTGGAGATTTGTCCACCCTAATTTGCCCAATCACAGCAAACACCTCCTCCTCTGTAATCTGTATATGGTCTATGGCCTCACTGCTGCTTTGCCTCACTTCCATAGACTTGGTGTCCATCTCCTGAATAAATACAGATGCAAAAGATCCATTTAAGATCTCCACCATCTTGTCCTTGTTTCAATGGTTTCTCGTCACAGTTCTGCTCCTTCCCAATCTTTACAATGATTCATTCTTAGCCTCCTCCTGTTTCTCGTTTACACAGTGTCCGTCAGCATTGGAAGATGTGTTGAGACCTGCACCTACCTTTCTCTATTTTCTAGTTCCTTTGCTCTCACTGGGTTATCTGGCACTTAGCCTCACATAATGAGCATATCCCTCTAACCAGGATAGACGCATTGTCTTTAGGAATAAAAACAGAAGATCCTGGAAACACTCTGGTGTTCGGACAGCATCAGAGAACATGTGTTCTGATGAGATGTCATTGACTTGAAACATGGTTTCTTGCATTGCAGATACAGCCTGAGCTTCAGAGTGTTTCCAAAAGTTTCTGTTTCAGATTTTCAACATCTGCAGCATCATTACTTATTTCCTCATGAAATAAGAGGAGGCCATTTGGCCCATTGAGTGTTTGTCAGCTGTCAGAACAATCGGATTACCCATTAATTTTCCTGCTACCTATTATCCTTACATTCCCACTGACTCTCGACGCTTGTCACATTCTACTTCTCACCTATACCAGTTAACTCTAAATATTTGGGTTGAGGGAAGAAACCAGAACACAGCCTCATTGTTTTCAATGACAACAGGAATATTATCTGGATGTAGTGAGGACCTACAAGTACCTGGGGGTGCACCTGGATGACAGACTTTAGTGGAGCACTAACACAAAGGCTGTGTACAAGAAGGGCCAGAGTCACCTCTACTTTCTGAGGAGAGTGAGGTTCCTTGGAGTATGCAGGCATTTCCTTCACATGTTCTACCAATCTGTTGTTGCCAGTACAATCTTCTATGTAGTGGCGTGTTGGTGCAATGGCATCAACACAGGTGATGCCAACAGGCTCAATAAACTGATTAGAAGGCTGGTTCTGTTATAGGAGTCAAACTGGACACACTAGAGGCTGTGGTAGAACGAAGGACCCTCCGGAAAATTCTGGCAATTCTGGACAATGTTTCTCACCCTCTGTATGCCACCTTGGCTGAACAGAGGAGCGCTTTTAGTAATAGACTAAGACAACTGCGCTGCTGCAAAGAGCGCTATATGAGGTAATTCCTACCCTCGGCTATTAGGCTCTATAATGAGTCAACCTATAGTCAGGGATTTGTTGACCCCCTCCTATTAAACTGTTATTAACTTCTGCTTACCAGAGATCCATTTAAGCTCTGCTTACCACACCCTGTGCAATATTACCATCACTTCTTATCTGTATGGTGTGAATGTGCATCCATTACTGTATAATATTACAGTAATTCTTGCACTACTATCTTATCAGTGTGAACTTGGAAATCTTGTAAATCTTGCAATCTTTGACTTGTAAATCTTGTACATCTTATTTTAAGATAACTTATTCTTTCTTCCTTTTCTTCTAATATTTGTGTATCTGTGCACGTGTAAAGCTACTGTGCCACTGTAATTTCCTTTGGGATCAATAAAGTATCTATCTATCTTATTTCTCTCAGTGACTTTGACAAAGGATTATGTACAACCTCCCTATAAATTAGGCAACTGTAAATTGGGTGTTACACAAAATGCCGGAGGAACTCAGCAGGTCAGGGAAATGAATAAACAGTCGCCGTTCCAGGCTGTGACCATTCATCAGGAAATTGCGTATGCTGGAAATCAAGAGCCATAAAATAAACCATTACAACACAGAAACAGGCCTTTAGTCCATCTTGTCAGTGGCAAACTGTTATACTGCCTCGTCCCATCGACATGCACCCAGTCCATAGACTTCTGTACCCCTCACATCCATGTTGAAACATCTCTTAAATGTTGAAATCAAACCTGCATCCACCAATTCCTCTGGCAGTTTTATTCCACATTTTGACCATCCTCTGAGTGAAGAAGTTCCCTCACAGAATCCCCTGAAATAATTCAAGAGAGATACAAGCAAAATAGATTTTATATTAAGTGGAGTTTAACTTAGATGAGTGAGTGTCATTGGGCATGTTGTAAACTGAGGGAGTCGAGACTGAGTTTGACAAAGTGCAGTTCAAGTGGTGGAGGATGTTTTCTGGGCTGGGTCTCTTTCAAGTCGAGCAAGGCATAGTTTGGGTGGGGCGTAGTTCAAGTGTGACAGGATGTAGATTGGGGAGTTTGAATGGAATAGTATAATTTGGACAGGATATAAGGTCATCATCATAGCTTGTCACAGCAGACAGCCAGCCACTCTAGTGTTGTTTGGTTGATGCTGAGCAGGTCAGTGTCAGCTAAATCAGGTGAGAGTGGGCAGTTGCGCAGAATGTGTTCAATGTTCTGCACACTTTCACCACACTCACAGGATTCGCTGGTCTTTAAACCCCACTTCACCATATTGTCTCCCGTCCTACAAACTCCCGCTCTCGCTCTGTTGAGAGTGCACCACTTCCGTCTGTCAAGCAGTGCCCCGTCTGTAACATTTCTGTGGGGTCTTGCACTGTATTGTTTGGTGGGGTTCTGGCTTCTGTTTGTTGCCAGAGGTCAGTCCTGTATGTTTGGGGGGGTTGTTCCGTGCAGTAGACTGGTTAGAGTGTAGATTGTGAAGTGTGCAGTTTGAATGGAATGGGTGTAATTTGGTCAGGGTGTAGCAGAAATGGGATTGTGCGTAGTTGGGTAGGGTGTCATTCAGCTGCTCACATTCTATATCAATTATCTGGATGAAGTCACCAAGTGCTCTATATCTGAGACAGCTGATACTGAGCTGGCACTGTGGATTGTTAAAAGGATGCTGAGAGATGTCAAGGGGATATAGACAAGTGAATGGGAGAGCAAATGAATGATGGAAAAGACTGCAGGAAAATGTGAGGGTATCCACTTGGAATGTGTTGTAATTGGTGAGAGACATCAATGGTGTTCTGGATATCGTAACAAATTGCTCAAAGTTAACATGCAGGTCAGGCAAATGCAAAGTAAGAAAAATGCATAGTGCCTATAAGCATTATTTACACCCTCCTTGGAAGTTTTCATGTTTTATTGCTTTACAACACAGTGGATTTAATTTGGCTTTTTTGACACTGATCAACAGAAAAAGACTCTTTTGTGTTGAAGTGAGAACAAATCTCAACAAAGTGATCTAAATTAATTACAAATATAAAACAAAATAATTGATTGCCTAAGTATTCACTGCCCCCGCCCTTTAATATGACACACCAAATCGTCACTGGTGCAGCCAATTGGTTTTAGAAGTCACATAATCAGTTAAATGGAAATCACCATGTGCAGTCAAGGTGCTTCAATCGATTGTAGTAAAAATACTCCTGTATCTAGAAGGTCCAACTGCCAGTGAGACAGTATCCTAGCAAAAACTACACCATGAAGGCAAAAGTATGTGCCAAGCAACCCTGCAGAAAGGCACAAGTCAGGAGATGGATGTAAGAAAATTTCCAAGTCACTGAATTTCTGATTCATCCCTGCCTTTCCGAGTCGTTGTTAATCATGTCCCTCAGAATATTTTTGATGACCTACCAACCACATGACACGGACCTATGAAGAGAGGTTGAGTCGCCTGGGACTATACTCTCTGCAATTCAGAAGAATGAGGGACGATCTTATAGAAACATACAAAATTTTGAAAGGGATAGATAAGATAGAAGTAGGAAAGTTGTTTCCATTGGTAGGTGAGACTAGAACTAGGGGACATTGCCTCAAGATTCAGGGGAGAAGGTTTAGGACGGAGATGAGGAGAAACTATTTTTCTCAGAGAGTGGTGAATCTGTGCAATTCTCTGCCCAGGGAAGCAGTTGAGGCTTCTTCACTCAATATATTTAAGATACAGTTAGATAGGTTTTCACAAGGTAAGGGAATTAAGGGTTATGGGGAAAAGGCAGGTAGATGGAGCTGAGTTTACGGACAGATCAGCCATGATCTTATTGAACGGCGGGGCACGATCGAGGGGCCAGATAGCCTACTCCTGCTCCTATTTCTTACGTCCTTATTATGTTCTTATACTATCTTCTGTCACACAGCCACACATTCTTCTGCCATGCATTCTTTCATGTTGTGCTGCTGTATGTTGCACTTGTCATGCATAGTGTTCTCACACCGTCACACCGTCTCACTGTCACACGGTAACAAGTTGCATTGTCACATTTTTCTGTCACACCTTGCACTGTCAGTGAACACCTTGTGTTGTTCTGCTGCATGTTGCATTGCCATGTGTCACACGGTGCACTCACTTGTACTGTCAATGGTACTGCTTTTGCTCTACTCCAGGTACTGTAAACCATCGCACTATTGCATGTTATGCTACTTGTGGACCGTATCGGATCGACTGCATGAACGTGGTAAGTGTGCATGTGTGTGCCTGCCAATTGATTGTTTGGTGAATCGATTGGGCCTCTTATGTGCGTGAAGCCCTCTCTTTTCAAGTTTTTGAGCTTTCAAGTGCGCACATTTTCATCTCGGCAGGCCCGATTCATTGCTCCAACGCTGTATGTTGCCCAGCGTGTAACGTGGCTAACATGGCTCAGTAACAATGTTTAATCCTACTGCTTCATTGTCGTTCTTGCTCCACACATATGTAACAATCTGTTTTTTTTCCATGGCGCAGTGTCACATACTGTATTTCACTGTTGCACGTGTTGTCAATGACGCAAGCTGCTCTGCTAAGTGTAACAATGTTGTATAACTCTGTGAACTACGTGCTCTCACACACTGCACTTTGCACTGTCACAGTTTGCACTGGCAAGTGGTCCCTCGAAGGATCTTCCTTCAAGGATATGGTGGGAACAGGTGACTCAGCCCACCACTTAGGCGGAGCTCTGTTCCCTCAGGATCCAGTGAGAACATGAGCAGAATTTTGTGGAAGGATTTACCATAAGTCAGCTGGAAGATCATGTTGATGCTCCACTGACATCTATTGAATCGAACAGTGCCCTCCACCAGCCCTGGAGAGACAATGTCATGGGGTAGGACGATCTGCCTATCGAGCTCCTCAGGGCTCCAATCATTCTCCCTTGCTAGTGGTTTGAGGTGCTCTGTCTGCTCGGTGTCTGAACAGACTGCACAGTAGAGAAGTGATCTGCATGTCTCATGGGCTTGTGGCTGAAGTCTGTGATGGTCCTGTCACTTTGGATGTGAGGTGATCCCAACTGGGTTGATCCTCACTTCACCAGAATTTCTCATCGGAGCCAGGCTCCAAAATATTCCTTTGGAACTGGTCCCAAGAAAGGCTACAAGGACAAACCAAGAAACTACAGATCACCAAGCCTTACATCAGTTTTGAGTCTGAATCAGAATCAGGTTTTATTATCACTGACATATTTTGTGAAATTTCTCAGGGATAAGATTTATTTGGCTTTAGATTATTGAGAATTGATTAGGGATATGGACAGCATGGCTTTGTTCATGGAAGGTCATGTCTCGCTAATTTGATTGAGTTTTTTGAGGAGATTATCAAGAGGACCAACATGAACAAGGCAGTGGACGTTGTCTGCATGAACTTTAGACTTCCAGTATGGTAGGGTGGTCCAGAAGGTAAGATCACATAGGATCCATGGTGAGGGAGCAAATTGGATAGCAATTTGGGGCCACGGTAGCGCAGCGGTTAGTGTGTCACTATTACAGCTTGGGGTATCAGAGTTCAGAGTTTGATTCCAATGTCGTCTGTAAGGAGACTCCATGTCCTCCCTCTGGGATGCGTGCATTTTCTCTGGGTTCTCCGGTTTCCTCCCACAGTCCAAAAACATACCATTTAGTAGGTTAATTGGTCATTGTAAATTGTCCCATAATCAGGCTGGGGTTAAATTGGGGATTGTGGGGCAGTGTGGCTCAAAAGGCCAGAAAGACCTATACCGTATCTCTAAATAAATAAATTGGTTTGGTGTTAGAAGGCAAAGGGTTGTAGTGGAGGGTTGTTTTTCAAATTGGAATGATTTAGAGGAAGATATGAGCAGCATGATTAATATATTTTCAAGTAATACCAAAATTAGTGGTATATTGGACAGTGAAGAAGGTTATCTAAAGTTACAGCAGGAATTAAATCAACTGTGAAAGTGGGCTAGGGAATGGCAGATGGAATTCAACACCGATAAGTACAAAGTGATGCAATTTGGAAAGTTAAACCAGGGCAGGACACATAATGAGGGAGTATTATTGAACAGTGAGACCTCGAATACAAGAATACAGTTCCCTGGAAGTAATAATACGGGCAGATGGAGTGGTAAGGACGAAGTATGGTATGCTTACCTTCATTGGCTCAGTCACTGAATTTCAGAGCTGAGAAAACACACAACTGTAGTTAGATGGGCCACACTTGGAGTATTATGCACAGTTCTTCATCAACATACCGTAGGAAGGAAGTGATTAAACCAGAGAGTGCAGAAAAGATTCATAAGGATATTGCCTGGACTTGGAATGCTTGAGTTATAAGGAATGATTGTATAGGCTGGGACATACATTGGGTATATAGTCACAATATTCTTTCCCAGGGTAGGGGAGTCAAAAGAGAGTTTAAGGTGAGAGTGGAAAAATATAAAGGGAGTCTATGAGCAAGTTTTTCATACAAAGGATAGTGAGTGTATGGAATGAGCTGCCAGTGGAAATGATAGCAGCATGTACAATTACAGCATTTAAAAAATACATGGATAGGGAGGTTTTAGACAGAAGTAAACCAGATATAGACAAATGGGATAAACGTAGACAGGCATCTTGGTCAGCATGGATGAGCTGGGCTGAAGGGCTGGTTTCCATGCTGTATACCTCAAAGAAACCTTAAACGTGAACAGTCCCTCAGGAATGCACTCCATGCTGTCCCAGACAAAGGCATTTCCTGCACAGACTGTTCCTGCAAGCTTTCCACATCCTCATTCTCACCTGCCATAATGGACAGCTCTGTCATTCAGCAGTAAGAGGTCTCCATACATAGTCCTCCCCCTGTACATTGGGGACCTGCAGTTAACACCGTAACACAGAGCAATGCCATGAAACGGAGTTCTGGCTGGCTCATGAACTGCGATTTCCGTAGCCTGGAGGACTACATGTTCCATGTTTACATGCAATGTGAGAGGCTTCAGCCCCTGCTTTGCATTTAAAAGGGCTGCTCCTCAAGTTCTGGTTGCACCTCAGGCCCCTGTTCTTTACCTTCGGGCTCCATATTCAGTGTCAGGGGGAGGAGTGAAAATTGGTCACAGTACCTCCTCTTTGGTCTGATCCTGGGGCCTGACCACAGTGCCCATTCGCAGGTCACTTATTCCATGTTCACCCATGGTGTGGTCACATGGTCACACATTCCACTGACTTAGTTTCTGCTGTATTGCATTTTTCTGTGTATGTTTTCCTATGGAGTATCAAACACACTACTGATTGTATTATTGAATGCCTCACACTGTCACACATGAGTCCCGATGAAGACTCTTGGCCCAAAACTTTGACAGTTTAATCCCCACTCCGCCTCCCCACCATAGATTCTGCCAGGCCTGCGAAATTCCTCCAGCACTTTGTGTGTTGTTTTGATATTATGCTGTCAGATGTTGCTCTGTCATATACTCATTGCTGTCAGTGGCAAATTATATACACCTGCTCGTTAATGCACACATCTAATCAGCCAATCATGTGGCAGCAACTCAATGCATAAAAGCATGCAGACACGGTCAAGAGGTTCAGTTTTCGTTCAGACCAAACATCAGAATGGAGAACAAATGTGATCTAAGTGACTTTGACCATGGAATGATTGTTGGTGCCAGATGGGGTGGTTTGAGTATCTCAGAAGCTGCTGATCTCCTGAAATTTTCACGGACAGCAGTCTTTATAGTTTACGGATAATGGTGCAAAAATTTTAAAAATCCAGTGAGCAGCAGTTCTGTGGGCAATAATGCCTTGTTGATGAGAGAGGTTGTTGCCCCATCACTCAGTTATGGTGTTCTGTCACTGTTACAAGCTGTGCTGTCAAGTTGCATTGACATATTCCTCTACCAGCCCTATCCCCGACGCACATCACACCGTCACATGTCACAGAATGACATTGCAGTGATATCATTGTCAAGCATGTTTGGGCTCTCCAGCTTCACTGAGGCACACTGTTACACTGTACTCTACCAAAAGTTACATCCTTTTACACGGTGCATCGTTACGCACTAACATTTGTCCAAGTGCACAGTCACTGTTGAAAGCTGTGCAGTCACAAGGATGCTTAATGCTGTGAAGGGGGAGGGGGTAAGTTGGCAGGTATCTCATCTGCTGCTCAGTTTGCCTTTGGGCCTGGCCAAGGTGGCCGTCTGTGGGTCCAGGCAGCAGACAGTGGAGGGCACTACTCAAGCTGACTGCCTGCCCCTCTTTTTGGGGTTACCTCCATGCCTGGGTGTCACTAGAGAAGGAAGGCAATGTATCCACAGGTACAATGGGGGATTTCTGGGACCAGAGGGCACCTCAGCGACTCGTGTGATTTGGAAAATGATGACCATATTATAATTTGAAAAGATAAACCATGTAACATGAAATCCTGTAATACTCCATTACTGTGATTTTGTAATCATTGAATAAACCAACTTCATAAAATAAATTATTGTTGAAAGTTGCATAGTCACAAGAATGGTTATGTTCTCATTTGAATTTGAATTTTATATATATTCAGGTGGAAATATACATATTGTAAGTGCATAAATAAACCCTTTTTGCAAAGTTCATACAATGTTAGCAACATCAGATGCATTCCTTGCACTGTCACATGTTGCTGTGGTGTATGTTGAGTGAATAATGTCACACGATGAGACATCACACAGTGCCCTTTCACACTCACATACTGACATGGTTTGCTCTGTCACACTATACCTACATGCAGTGCTTCCAGCTGCCTGTCATTTCTGTGGCTGGGAGGAGCCAGTGTATATATGGAGTGTGAGAGGTTGTAGCCACTGTTGACCGAACAGCAGAAGCACAGGCCGAAGGGCATCTGAAACCTGAGGAGCAGCCCCTTCAGGTACTCAAGCATGTGTGGAGAGGGAGTGGGGGTGGGTTTGCTCCTGGGCCTGGCCAAGGTACCATTTAGGGGTCCAGGAGATGGGCAGTAGAAGCTTCTACCTGAGCCGACTGCCTGACCCTCTCCTGGGGTTACGTCTGGTGCCTGTATGTCCCTGCAAATGCAGCATGCGGTTTCAATGGGTTCAACGGGGAATTTTGAGGAGCTTGAGTGCGTTCTGGATAGAAATGACAATCTTATGTTGGAACAGTGTTATATACTGTGAATAGCGGAATACAATATTACAGTTATGTGATGCTGTAATCACTGAATGAACATCTTTTCAAACCACTTTCACATGGTCCACTCTCACACTGGACTCTGTCCCCTGCTCACTTTCATTGTCAGCAGCGTATGCTCACACCTTGTCCACTGTCACACTATACACTGCCAGATGCTGTGCATGGCGTGCTTCCACACAGCGGTGCACTGCCACGTGGCATGTTGTAACGCTAGATGTACTGTCATACTGTCAGTTCTTAGCTGCTCCACAAACCGAGTGATATGTCTACAGCCCCTCATGGTATTGATGGCAGTGGCCCCACGAATAATTCCTGTGTTCTTTATGACCCACCCAGGTTATCCAGTAAGTAAGGGGGCAGGGAAAGAGGAGGATGTCCCAGTTAACCTCCTCCTGGGGCAGGCTAAAGCCTGATTTATACTTCTGTGTCAACTCGACGCCGTAAGTACTGCGTCGCTGCAAACCCTACGCAGAGCCAACACGGATCCCTACGCCAAAGCCTGATGCGCACCTCTCCCAAAATGTAACTACGCATCGTGGCAACGCAGAACGCAACAGCTGTGATTGGTCCACTTGGTAGCATCGCATTTCCTCCTACGCTGCAATAGCTTCCCATTGGGCGACTGAAGGGTGGGGAAGGAACTCTGGCTGCGATGCTTTCCATAAAGCTTTACAGACCTCCAAAATTATGGAGGACACATTTCGCTTTTATGAAAAAAGACGCTCGCTTTAAGCTTGTTTACCCTGAGAAAGACTACCATGACCATGAAACCTTGCGTGGGCAGGTGCTTGCGCATGCGTGACGTGCCCAGATTGCAGAGGGATGCAGACACACCAACGCACAAGTATAAATGCTCACAATGCACGTCAGTCACTTGCGTAGGTTACAGCGTCAAGTTAACGCAGAAGTATAAATCAGGCTTAAGATAGCTATCCGTGGATCCTGCAGAGGGGCAGCAGAGGGCTCTGACCAGGCTGTCAGTCTGATAATGTTCAGGGGGTATGTATGTGCCTGGGTAGATGTCGAAAAAAAACTTGTGGGATTCACAGGTAACATGGAAGTGTTTCAGAACCATTGGACACCATGGGAGTTAAATGCCATCCTTGATGAGGATGGGAATGTGTTAGTTTAATGTATATTAGTTATGATTTGGCTGGTCTTTTGTAATATGATTATATATATGTAAAGAGGTTTGAATTTGTAATATAAGTTTTGTAACAAAAATAGAATGTGGACTTTGTGACTCCCTCTCAGTTCCCTTCCTGATTTATTCAATTTTGTCCCCTGCAGGAGGAAATTTATCCCTGCTTTCACTTTGCTCCCAGGCCAGAAGGGAAGCTGCCAGTTGCTGGCCGATGACTGACTGCCACATTACTGTTCTGCCTGCTGCTTCAGACCACACGACTGGAAGGGCTGAGAGTTGGAGAAAGCATGATGGTGATTGCACCCAAAATACAAGAACAATCCCTCTCTTGCGGAATTCACCCTCACTCTCTGACTGATCATCTCTTCTGCTCTCTGCTCAAAGACATTCCAGGGTCTACAGCCAGGAGTGTGAACAACTTTGTGGTCAGGTTACTGGAATTAAAATCCACCAAAATAGAAGTTCCGGGCCCACCCTCCGATGGATCCAGTGAAAATGACATCCAAGTGCATGAAGATGGTCTCTGTGAAATGCAGACAGGTACATATGAAAATAGGAGGAGGAGTAGGCAGGCCATTCACCACCACCCCAACCCTTCTCCCAAGCTTGCCCTGCCAATCATTATGGCTGATCTATACTGGCCTTAATCCTCTTCTGTGGAAGTTCCCTCTCACCTTCAATTCCTCAATCTTTCGAGTATTTTCCCATCTGCATCTTAAGTACATCCACCCTTGGAAATAGAGAATTCCAGAGATTCGCTCTTTTTGGAGAGAAGTATCCATGTACCTCAGTTTTAAATGATAGGCCCCTTATCTTGTAAATATGCTCACTTGTTTGTGACTCTCCCACAAGAGAAAGCATCTCAACATCTAGCCTGACACAACCCCTTAGGATCACACTTGTTTGAATTAGGTCGTCCCTCATTCTTCTGAACTCCAAGGAGCACAGACCCAAATTGTCAAGCCTGACTTGA
Organism: Mobula birostris; assembly: GCF_030028105.1. Taxonomy (NCBI): domain Eukaryota; kingdom Metazoa; phylum Chordata; class Chondrichthyes; order Myliobatiformes; family Myliobatidae; genus Mobula; species Mobula birostris. The sequence goes on along the minus strand of NC_092387.1, from coordinate 44,447,316 downwards.
TAGGACAATCATTTCATCTCAGGAATTAGCTTGATGAATCTCCTTTGCCTGCCTCCAATGACATCATATCCATCTTTAGGTAAGTGGACTCAGTATTCCAGATGTGGCCTCATCAACAAAGTGTACAACTGTAACATAAACCTCTCTATTTTAAAACTCAATTAAGTTCATTAAAGGATGATCTTGGATTCTCATGAACGTCGAGTTTCTCATACAAGTTCATTAAAGATCTAAACGCAATTAACGTAATGGGTTCATAAAGGTCTATATTTAGTTACAATCCTAACTATATACTAAAATGGCTGAGCTAGACTCAATGCTTACAGACCATTATTCACGTGGGCAGCCGATTGCTAGGACAATAAGGCTATAGGCATAGACCAGGAGGCTGGATAACCTGCTGTGATCATCTCCCTAAAACCTTTCCACCATTCATAGGTCAGGACTGTGAGAGAATACTTTCTGCATGTGCAGATTTGTATGTGTTCATTAACTATCAAGAAACTTAACCCCATCCAAGATAAAACATTTGCTGAACTGTCACCCCACCCAACAACCAAGACACAAGAAAATAGGAATAGGTGTAAACCACAAGGTTCCTCAAGCCTGGCCTACCATTCAAAATGATCATGGCTGATTGAACCCAGACCTCAACTGCTGCCATCTGCCAAATCCCCGTAGTTTTCAGTTCCTTGTTCTTTCAAAAATTTATTAATCTTCTGTCATACCTCCTCAGATTCTTAAAAAAACACTCTCCTCTCACCTTAAATCTATCTCCTCATGTTCTTGATTCCCCAACCGTAGGAAAGAGACTGTGTGCATTCATCCTATCTATGCCCCTCATGATCTTGTACAACAAGATCATGTCCCTTATTCTCCTACAATCCAATAAATTAAATCCTAGCTTGCTCAATCTCTCCCTATAATCAGTCCCTATATATTAACATTTTTATTGGCTCCGAGATTATTGCCCCCGCCCCCCCCCCAGCTTTTCATCTATCGGTTTCTAGGAGATTCTCAATTCTTGTAAAATCCAGACCACCCTGGAAGTTTCGCAGTCTTACCAAAAGAAAGATCAAAAGTTGTGCCTGTGTTTTGACATGTTGATGTTCCTAAAAAGACATGGATTCAGCTCCCTGGGCAGGAGCCAGTTGATTCCCACTGGCATCCACATCTGTTTGAGAGATGCATTTACAATCCACTCGAGACCCACAAATCACATTTTAACTTTCAGCAGCCCATAAATGTATCAATGATTCACATTTTATTATTTTACATCAGCAAACATAGCACAAATTGAACATTAAAACCACAATAAATGAGTATAGTTTGCACAAAGTAAGGCTAGACTTTTCAAGAAATAAAGCACATCATTTGGTGTTAGTAAAGTGCAGAGCTTCACTTACAGTACCTAAAGTGCCCTAAAGCCAAAACAGGTACGCATGTCATTCATTCACTGACGACTCTCAGCCCAAAGACGCTCCAATAAAGCACCCAAACACTGCAAAGGTGCTTTTGTATCGTAATTACTAAGAATTAACAACAAAAGGTGCTGGGAGCACTCGGTAGTTTGGTTCTTTATTGGTAATTGTCTCTATTATCTATCTTTATCTCTATTTTGGTAATTGCTGGAAGGTTTATACAGAGCCTAACTGTACAAACTACGATGAAGGGAGCAATGCAAACAAGATCTTGAGCTAGCATTGATCTCCTAAGCTCATTTTCTTCAAAGCTGAAAGCAATTTAATGGTGATGAAGAATTAAAGCATGTGAGATTTACGGCTTACAAATTACAGCAACTTTACTTGCCAAAACTGATATCAAACTTCAGTCTGGCAATGCTAATAATCAAGGCACTTAGCAGTTTTGTGTGAAACTGCAAATAAAAGTGTAGAATTTCACTACTGAACTCAAATATTTAATTCTCAGTGGTTGGTCAAAAACCATAGCATGAAGAAAACATTTGCAAATTATTAACTTTCGCAAATGATTAACCCTTGCATTATCAGACATTACAACCTAAACCAGCTCAAATCATTGAACTAACCCCTAGTTCCGTTTACTCTGCTTCCCATCACTACATACAGAAACCAAGATCATCCATGTCTCATCTGATCCAATCTTCCCTACATCTCCAATCATCAATTCCACCTTTTCTGTCTATAACTGCTCATATCCTCATAATGTAACCAGTCTATATTCACCTTAGTTATTTTCGTACAAACACAGAAAGTACAGCCAGTTCTATGTCACTTAACACTACAGATTTTGCACTATTATCCAAAAAGCAGGTTTACATTTAAGAGTAAGCTCATTATCTTACAATAAGAACTAGAGTCAATACTTGGCCATTCCTGAAGTTAATTCAGGAACAAATTGGATGATTTGAATTTGAATTTGAATTCTGTCACTGAAATGCTTCAACACACTTACAGAGATGTTTTTCGTCCTGACATATGGTAGTGCTAACATCCAAAGTCTGGTACATTGTTGATCAGTACCCTGTGTGATCTGGTCAGGTCGTCTACACTCCAATTGGACTGAAGGTGACTACAATCAGCAATGTGTGTATGTTTGAAACAATGCAGTGGATAGATATTATACTTATCCTTCAGAGCTAAGTGCTATTACACAGCTGATGAATAAATGCTTAACTCTACTTGAAAAGGATGGTACCAGATGGTTGACGACTCACCCTTCATTTAAATGGAAGATCAATTTGGAAACAAATCTAAACTGAGTTGTGCCAGAGTTAATTCTGTTTCCTTCAATGTAGATACAATCTCTATCTGAGAAAGCAGGGTCAAGCCATTTCTTTTCCGATTTTCCTGAGATTCTTCTGATGTTTATCTTTACCCTCTGAACTGTTGTCACTATTACAGTATATTTCACCATAGAAAAGTAAACAATCTAATTGTATTGTTGCATGTCCACAATTGGTGCTATCATTTATAACTCATGTGAGACATTATGACCAGAAATATATCTAAATTCATGAACTCCTCCAAAAATATTCTGTCTTGAAATCCTTTCCATTGCCCTGGCAATTTCTGCTTGTTGTTTTGACACTTAATATACATTTATTGCATACCACTCCGTAAGATAAAAGGGTGTGTGTTTGTGCGCGCATGCCTGTTTTAAAGAAAAATCCTTCAAAAAGAAACCAACATTACATTACACTTCCATTTTGTTCTCCTAAGGAGATATCCAGGGTAAGGAAAGATGATTGTGTTTTATTAGTCAGAACCTTGGATAGGTTCTATTAAATTATAGCGATGCACAGAGAGACCTCAAAATGACACCATCTCACTCCAATACATTTAAGGATATAAAGAAACTTATTCCTGCAGGTATTGCAACACAACACAACAGTATATGCTGGTAAATCCTTAATACAGGGCCATGTGAATAATCACTTAGGTTTAGATTGGCATTTTATTAGATCTAACGAGAAGGATTCTTGACTCTGTGTCAACAAATCCTGAGTTTGTGTCCCACTCAGAGACTTGACTGCATAATGTACACTGAAGCCAATGAGGTATTGAAGGAGCTCTGGTCCAGCACAGGTAATGTAGAGACCACCCCCTCGTCCAACTTGGTGCATGGTGCTTATTTAAAAAAATATTGGGGAGAAATTCTGGGGAGTTGGGTCAATAATCTACCCCTCATACAAAACCCCAGAACAGGTCATTGTCATACTGCTATTTATGGGAGCTTGCTTTGCACAAAAATTGGCTGCAGTGCCTACTACACTGTGATACACTTCAAAACTAACAAAACTTGATATATCCTGAGGTCCAGACAGATAACACATAAATGCAAGTCTTCCTTTCCTTTCGGGATTAGAGTCCTTGTTTTGTTGGAAAATCTTCATCTATCCACTCAGAATCAAAGTGCATATAAACATACTTTCATTCCTGGAGTGTCCCTGGTCTCCATGTATGAGGACCGCTTCCACCCCTCACAGCCGAGAACCTTGGCCTGGGGACGGGGTTCGACGACTTCTTTTGCATTTGCACATCTCCTTTAGGTGGGAACTGAAGCAGTGAAGGTTCTAAGCTTACTTCTGGACTTTCTCCAGGTGCCCTCCCGTATTCCTGAATCAGTCCATTTCCGTGAGATACTTTGGGCGATGCTGGTGGCGGAGAATTAGGTGCAGACATCCACACGGGCTCAGCAAGTGTGGTGGCTGACCGTGGGGCAATAACTGTGGGAGTGACAGTAGGCACTGGGGTGGAAAAGCGTCTGATCTCAAAGGCTCTCGATGTCTTCACAGGAACTTGCTTTGTGGAGACAAAGGACTGTTGGCTGAGTGGTATGCTTGGCGCACCTCCTGACAAACCCTGTGATCTCACATTGGATTCATCGAAACTGAACATGGCCGGATTTAATTGGTAGGGTTGACGTCTCATGAAATCAATGGCTTTTATTCCCACCTTTTGGTTGCTTGTTGGCTTCCATTTCTTCTCCGTTTTGGAGGCTGATGCAGCTTGCGACCTGCTGGCTGCTAATGGGTATGACGGGGAATAAATGGGATTATAACCGATCGGAGGTGGAGCCCGGATGTTGGGAGAATATTTCCATGTGGCCGGAAGGGAAGGAGTGGGAGATGGCCCTCTTGACTGAGGAGAGCTCGAAGGCACCGAATCAATGACAAACTTATCCATGCGACTTTGTCTCTTAGCAAAGAGTTCCGCTCCCTTCCCCTTCAGCTGCAAGGTTACTGGTGGGTTGGTTCCATTCACTGCAAGAGAGCCACCACCAATTAACTGAGGCTTTAAGTAAGGCTTTGGGGCAACTGGAGGGGGAATACTTTGCCTGCGTGCCTGAGACTGCATAAAATTGGAAGCTTCAGCACCAAGACTCAGAAAGTCTTCCTCTGGGCCCGATTCGAATCCCGCTCCAGCATGGTCTGGCTTTTTCTCATCCAGGTTTTGTACCAGGGAAAGAAGCTCGGGGTTTGGCGAGGCTTTTTTCTGTTCAGTCTTTGTAAACATTGGCTTCCTGGTGCTTCTGCGACGAGCCTCCTGTAGGATGCCAGTTTTAGAGGCTGGCACTGAAATTCTTTGCTCTCTCGTGGCCAAGCTCTCTAATGGCTGGTTGGCTGCCCAGGCTGGTGATGAAGTGCCCCCAACAGTGTTCACTGCAGATACGCTCTCTCTCTGTGGCAGCAGTGTTGAGGAAACGCGAAAGATAGCTGTGCTGGTGACCGGAGCCTGAGGTGCCGAATATGGAGTTGCTGTGAGTAGTGATGTCATTGATGGAGGTGGTGGTGACATCGCTGCAGCTGGTGGTGACGTCACTGCAGCTGGTGGTGACATCACAGTGGTTGGTGACACCGTGGTTGCTGCAGTGTTTAGTGATGTCACCATGGGTAGTGATGACATCACTGTGAGTTCTGCTGGCTTCGGTGCACTCGATAGTAAAGGAACAGTGGTTGACATTGCCGTAGGTGGAGGTGACATCACTGTGTGTGATGGTGACATCACTATGGCTTGCTGCGACACCTTTACAGGTGGTGGTGGTGGTGGTGACATCACAGGAGATGGCGGTGACATCACAGCAGCTGCTGGCGAATAAGGGGTCTCCATTCCCACTGCTGCTGAAGCTTTCATTGGTTCAGATTGAGTAACTGCACTCACATTTGGGCTGGAGACCAGTGCTGTTGGATGTGCGAAAGATTTGGTTAGTTTGTTTTGCCCAGTAGTTTGTTCCCAGGGCTTTGGAAGTGACGCGTTTATTGTACTACGCCGATATAGCACTGGAGCAGAGACTGAGTGCAAAGAGCTCACGTGGTTCTGCTGTAATCCTGGAGTGAATGGTCTTGCTGTCCAATTTGCCACCCCAGGAAGGCTAGGAGAACCTTGTACAACATGCTGTGAACGCTGCTGTTCACTTGGCCTTGGCAAAGTGGTCTCTGTGCGCTCCCTTGGCGACAGATTCATTTCTGTATAATAGTTCAATGTATCTGAAGCTGGAGTCCCAGCACCTACAGTCGTACTCCTGGGCCAGGTCTGGACTTCGTTCGTCGTGGTGTAGCTCATCACTTCAGCCTCTGTCTTAGGTTTCACCTGTAGACTGTCTGGTGTCTGAACTGGAGGTTCCTCCAATATATACTCCTTTGCCCGTTGTCTCTGATGTTCAAATAACCTCACACCCTTCCCTTTGGTTTCAGTTAAACCCTGGGGCTCAGATTTGGGCTTTTGAATGTCCAGGTAAGAACTGTCCCAATCTGATCCCATTGACTGATTCGTCAAACTTTTTGCATCAGAAAATGCCTCTTCATCAAATTCAGACTCACTAGTTGGCAGAAGCTCTCCATCCTCGTCGATGCTCTGCTTCTCCTCGTCCACACTCCCATAACTAACAAGGGTGTACTTCTTTGCCCTTTGACGCCGTTTCTTAAACATAAGAACCCCCTTCGAGTGAGGATTGGGTGCAGAGGTGAGGAGGGAGGCAATGGTCTTGCATTTTGACTTGGCTTCCTTGGCTTGTTTCTCCTGCACACTTTCACTCCGATGTAGCTCTGCAAAGCCAGAACATGAAAGAATAAGCTAACAAACTTCCAAAACAAGCTGTTTAAAGCTTAACAAAATAATCCCACAGCACCAAAGGATGTTTTCCTTATTCAGCCTTGTTCAAAACAGCAGTAAATCACTCCGACATTCTAGCAGTGTTGTTACATTAGTTTAACAAGAATTCTAAAGTAATATGGCATCCATTAACCAAAAAGTGAATAAACCAATCAAATCTCTTTAGTTTTTAATATGCTTGACACAATCTGGTATTGCCAAGTGTTATAGTTCTACAGATGTACAATGGAGGGCATTCACGGTTCGCATCACCATATCCAATGGACGGGCCACTGCACAGGATCAGGGAAAGCTGCTGGGGTGGGGTGGGAATGATGGTTATGGGTTCACCCGGCTCCGTCATGGGCTCTAGCCTCGTCAGCATCGAGGGCATCTTCAAAAGGCAGTGCCTCAATAATGTGCCATCCAACACTATATATACCCCCACCACACAGAACATGACTCCTTCTCATTTCTGCAATCAGAGTGGTAGGTCAGGAGCTGAAGACACACGTTCAATGTTTTAGGGACAGCTTCTTCCCCTCCACCATCAGATTTCCGAAATACAAATATAAATACAATAAACTACAAAAAGAAATACATACACACACAAACTATACATATTTCTTATTGTATTTTATAGTAAATTTTATGTATTTCACTCTATTGCTGCCATAAAACAACAAATTTCATGACTTCTGTTAGTGCTAATAAACCCGATTATGATTCTGGGACAGAATCTCAGACCAGGACTGTGAAGAAGGGAGCGCAGAGGAGTGAAACAAGCTTTGGTCTTTAGGGGGAATCAACACCATTTGGGAACAAAGCAGCAGTTTGAGAGAGCATGGAGAACTCTTTGATTTTGATGAACAGGCTGAGGCAGGTTCTAGGTTCAAGCATCTCTCCAAAGCCAAAGCATTAAATCTAGATTGCCTCTTCAGGGGTTACTGCATTGTTACAGTTGTTCCAGATGTGAAGCTCAACCTTCTATGCTCTCCGGTGGACTTAGAAAAAGAGTTGTATAGTCCTCCTTGGTGCCCTGGGCAGTATTCATCCTCAAGCAACATCACTGATAGAGACTAAAAAGCAAAACAAAATGTAAGATGCTGGGCACTTTAAAATAAAAAGGAGGAAATGTTGTTGATATTCAGTAGGTCAGGCAGCATCTGTGGAGAGAGAAAAAGAGTTAATGTCCTTCACCAGAATTTTAGCATTTTCTACTTTAATAACAGGGATTACCTGGTTGTTATTACCTTGGTGGTGCCTTGCTAGCACAAGCAGACTGCAGTGTTGCACAAATTAAAAATGGGATTGTACAACACCAGATTACTGCAAAAAACAATGCAGAGTCCTAATCGCAAATGAACAATATACTTGATGGCTGCACTCCTCCGAAGGTAGACAGATGCTGGAGGGATGATCTGATTGTTATACCAACCTTACCTGAACCAGGATTGTGCAGCAAGTGTCACACTACACACAGGAGTTACTTCACTCTACATCACCCTGTATTCAGCAACATAATGATGAATTATTTGAATTTCAGGTATCTATACACAAAACATTACTTTTAGCAACCTGTGTCTGAAGTATTTAACATAGAAACATAGAAAACCCTTCAGCCCACAAAGTTGTGCCGAACATATCCCTACCTTAGAAATTACTAGGCTTACCCATAGCCCTCTATTTTTCTGAGCTCCGTGTACCTATCCAAAAGTCTCTTAAAAGACCTTATCGTATCCGCCTCCACCACCGTTGCCGGCAGCCCATTCCACGCACTCACCACTCTCTGCGTAAAAAACTTACCCCTGATACCTCCTCTGTACCTACTCCCAAGAACCTTAAACCTATGCCCTCTTGTTGCAGCCATTTCAGCCCTGGAAAGAAAGCTCTGACTATCCACACGATCAATGCTTCAGTATTTATCACCGTATTGTCCCGTTCTGAGAATTAAATGCTTTAGCATTACTGAAAATTGTAAGCGATCCTTTCCACACCCATGGAAAATTCAACAATTGTCTTATATTTTTGGTCTTTTCCATCTTTTTTTGCATTTTATTTTCATGTTTTATTTTTATTTTTTATTTTTTCATCTTTGTACTTTTATTCCATTGTAAAGCACCATGAACTATATCATCTATACGAAAAGTTCTCTGTAAATAAAGTTATTATCATTATTATTACTGTAGCACTCAGTCGGCCAGGCAGCATCTATGGACAGGAATAAACAGTCAACATGTCAGCCTGAGACCTGTCATCACGACTGGAAAGGAAAGGGGAAGAAGCCAGATTAAGAAGGTGGGGAGGGGGTGCAGAATAAGGAGCACAAGCTGGCAGATGGTAGGTAAGAACAGGTGAAGGTGAAGGTGGATTGGGTGGAGTAGGGAGGAGGAATTAAGTAAGACACTCAAGATTTCCAGCACCTGCAGAATCCTTTGTTTATGTATTTGAAAGGAATTTGTCAATCTGAAGTACATCTCTCTGCAATTCCACATTTCCCCACTGGGGACAGTGAAGTGCATCAGTGGCAGGAAGAAAGCAGTAACAGCACAGGATGCAGAGAAGAATTCATTGTGAAATAACAATAATTTTTTTTTAGTGAAAGTATCTCCTACCCTACAGTTGAAAGCAATGCCTAGCCTTGACTTTTTGTGAAATGCAATGGGTGTTCAGCAAGTATGTTCCTCAGATACAAGCATCGCAGAAAAGACCAGCATTAAATCACCTATCCCAAATTGCCCTTGAGGAGATAATAGTGAGCTGTTTCATTTTTAAACCATTGAAACCCATGAAGGTGCCTTTTAGGAAGTTTCAGTGTTTTCCCCAGTGAAGTTTCATGCCAGTATGGCTTGACAGAGAGTTTGGGAGTGGTGCTTCTCTCAGTCACCTGCTATCCTTGACTTTCCAGGTGAAGATTCTGGTTGGAAGGTACTTCCAAAGAATCCTTGCCAAGCAATGACAGTTTATAGCCACAGTGCTCCAGTGTTGGAAGGTGTGAGTCCTTCGGATAGTGGGAGGGATGAAAAAGTAATGGCGGGGTACTTTGCCTTGGATAGTATCAAACTTCTCCAGCTTTCCTGGAACTTAGCTCATCCAGGCAGGTGAAGATTATGGCATCACTCTCGTTTAGAAGTTGGAATAGCTTTGAGAGGTCAGTGACTCCCTCTCTGTAGATGATCAAATGCTGACAACCTACGAGGCCTCACTGCAAGGATGTTCATAACCAGTGCTTGTTCTAAAAGAACTATCCAGAGGTACATACTCTCCAATTACCTACTGACTCACATTCAGTCTAGATTTCACCAGGATTGCTTGGCTTCATATCTCAACATAAACTTAGTCCAAGCAAGCAGACAAATTTTAGGGGTCTGGTGACAGCATTTGCTCTAGGCACCAAGGCAGTAAGTCTAGCATCTGAATCATGGTAAAACTGAAGTGAATGAGTATCAAGGAGAAAAACACTCTGATAGCTCACATCTTGCTTCACACTAAATACGTTGGTTGTAATTGTTGGAGGTCAGTCTCCTCAGCCCTGAGGCCTCACTGCGAGAGTTCCTGGGGCTTTGTCTTAGAGCCAGAATCTTCTGCATCTTCATCAGTGACCATTATTCCTTCATAATGAGCCATGGGATATCTGGACAATATGATGATCAATATGTTGATAATTTGACAACGTTTAATTCTATTTTGTACCTCCTCAGCAAATAAAGCAGCTCATGCCTCCATGCCTGATACAAACTTGGATAGCAGTAAATGTCAGGTAACAGTTGCACCATAAGAGTGCCAGGCAATGGTAAGCACCAACAAGTTAAACTACCCCTTGATCTTTGATGACATTGCTGTCTCTCAGTTCTATTTCATCTACTCTCTGATAGTCACTAATGGCTGGAAACTCAACTGGGCCAGACACATAAGTATGGTAACTACAAATGCATGTCTGAATATAGGTATTACACAGTAACTTACATCTGACACCTTTCTACAATTGAATAACAACATTCAAGAAGCTCAGTATCATCAAGGGCATAGTAGTCCGCTTAATTTCAATCCTGTCCACCATCCTGTATTTTAACCTCTCAGGCCTCTTAAGTTTGTATATTTATAAAGTCATTTGGAATGATTTGCCTAGGTTACTCCAACAGTAATTAGAGAACTTGTGACCTCTAATGCTAGGAATGACAAGGGGAACACAACTACACGAAAGTTCCCCAAGTCATACAGCATCTTGACCTGGAATTATATCACTGGTTGTTCATTGTTGGTAGGTCTAAATCCTAGAATTCTCTCCCCAACCTCACTGAGAGCATCTTCATCAGAAGGGCTACAATGGATCAAGGAAGTGACTCATCATCTCCTCCTCCAGGACAATTACAGATGGGCAATAATTGCAGTGACACCCAGATAACAAAATAAAGGAATATGAACAAATTATGGATGAATGTCAATAGACTGGAAGTTTACATTAATTAATCTTCTGAGATGATTAAGGAAAATCATTCTACAGCAAGTTGGTCATGAATAGCGCCAAGACACAGCTCTGATTCTGTGTTTTAAAATGTTACTGTTATCTTTTCATCTGACCTTGTGATAAGGTAAACTGTTTGCTCTATAACATATCAGTTTATTGCAGCATGGTGATCGGTGCTGACGTGTTTGGCACAGACAGTTGTATCTAATAACTATTGACATATGTGGGAAACTAAGGCATTGAAACATTTCTGTTTGTTACAGGTTCAGAAAATTACATTTCTGAAAAACTTACTGAAGAGATTCCAGAAACACTTAATCCAGGTAATCTTCATATATTTATTAATTTTTGGCCATCCTTGAATTTGGTTTTCCTAAAACACTGATATGAAATGAACAAACCTGGGCTGCCCTGCTAGAAGCTAATGCAGAATTCACTCCACTTCATGCAACAAAAGATATGGTTTATCTTGAGTGGCAGTTAAATACGAGACAAAACAAAATGTTAGTGTACCCAGATGATTAACATATCAGGGCACATATACCAGAGAACTGCCTGATGGATCTAGGTGTGAGAAGGCCATGGGTGAAGAGGACATATAGCCATAAGCCAGTGATGGGGCCTGGAATCTGGGCCAGGAATGGAAACTGCAAGAATCAGAATTAGATGAGAGATTGCAAAGAAGAACTGGGGCCCAGAGTTGAGGGGCAGTGACCAAGTGAGTGGACAGTGGGAGTGGAGAAGAAGGATAACTGGGACCTCCAGTGGCAACTCAGGGAATAACTAGATCAAGGATTTAGACTTTATCAGGATACAGTGACTTGTAAGGGAGGCTTTTAAGTAGCCATTTGGATCACAGTCTTTTCCTTGGTTGGTCCAAACCATTGAAAGGGAATCGGAGGCTGGAGGGCTTTAGAACTTGGGTCTTGGACTATGGGGATAAAAGTGCCTTATGGCTGTGAGGGTTGATGATTAGAAAGTTAAACGTAGTTGTCCCAAGAGTATTGTTCCCTGGATAACTTGGTCTAGCTTTTCTTGAGATGTTCCTAAGGAGCTCTGCATTGAGAATGTTACATCAAACGATGCAGATTTCCTATCAGGCATGTAAGGTCAAATCATTTCAAGAAGTCCACAAGTTAACTTCTGGAATACTCCAAAATTATGAAAATGACAAACACCATAAATAATGATATTTATACTTCACTTATGGAAAAATTCATTTTAAACCCCATGAAACTGGGAGGGGAAAATTATTTCATGTTCAAATTTTTAGATACTCATATTAATTTTACTACACCAACCACCAATTAGAAATAAAATCTCCCCCTTCTTCGACCAGTTCAAAAGGCTGGTGACTGATAACTATCACAGTTCAGTAACAATAACATGGCTCTGCACAGAAAAAAAGCCAGATTTTTTCTTTGCTGTCTCAGAGATAAACCTCCACAAACAAAGTTTCACAGAGCAATTATTTGTGTTAATTTGCAATGCAGAGACCTTCAGCTCAATTGAAACGGTATCCCTGTTATTTCTAACCAGGTAAGATATACTAAACCTTTTGTACATCTATTTCTGCAGTAAAGAATATCCAAGAAGAAACTAAAATTTCCATATCTTTTTGCTAAATAATTAAAACACATCAAATGAAATAACATTGTGCTAAAATTCTGACTTTCCACCTTACTTTAGATTATAGGCATGAAACCAACTTTGGTTGCAAAACTTTTATACACAGTACAGAATTCATCGTAAAATCAGCTAACACATTCAAATATACATACACATTCAAATACCTGCATAAATTTGATGGTTGCTGGTGTTCTTTTCTGATTGAGTTTGTGAGCTTTGCATTCTGATAGCACTTGGACTAATAATCTGTGTTCTCAATTCCATGGAGAGATTGCAATCTGTCACAGGCTGGATTGAGGCCAGGACTGTAAGTCTGCTAAGCTCTCTATCGCTTTTTACTCCCCTTGTCAGACCAGACAAAAGGATGGTTGAGAACTTCTGTCAGTTCAACTATTTTTACTCAGTTACATACCAACTAGTTCTGTGATGGAAACAAGCATCTGTCTGCACTCACACTGACCTTCAGGAGATTTTTTTCCAGGACAAAAGCTATTTCACCAAAAAAAACATATTGTGGCAATTGACACAAGAATGAATGTGACAACGTCTTTGACAAAGACGTCATAGAAATACTTCTCAGCCTTAACTTTGGGATAAGCAAGAAAGCATTGTTTCAAAATTCAGGTAAACATGGTCAAATGCTGAATATACTTTGAATCTATAAATTGCTCCCAATGGGGAAAAAAAATCTGCAAATTGTAGCAGTGCCTCATATCAACAGGGCAATTCTCGTCTCCATGTAGAATTTAAGGCATGTTTAATTTTAAATATGAGATGCTTAAATAGGTCATTGGTGTCAGCAGTTCATGAGCATTAGACAAGATATGCCTCTTTATCTGTAACTCTCCTTGATGGCATTGCAATGTACTAAAAACGACTCCCTCAAGCCTCAACCCCATGCTCAGCCTTTGATTTTCTGTCAACGCATTCCCCCACTCCCTTCCCCCTGTCTCTACTCATCACTGCAATCCAGCACTCTAAAATTCCTTATAAAGCCCTTAACCTTACTGCCCTGATCTGCATTTCTCAAAGCCCATGACCAGCAGTCACAAAGCCTCACTTCCAAAGTGTGAGTATATATACGCACATATATACCTACCCTTTGCTTACATCACCACTACCCACATCCCACCATAGTAATTAGTTTTGAAGCTAATTACTTTAATGTGTTAGGTGATTTTACGATCGAAGTTAGAATTCTATTTTATTCCAAAAGCTTTAAAGGTTCACATCATTATAGCCAGCTAGAGAGAGAGGGAGAGAAAAATCAATGTCAACATCAACCAGCTATCACAGTCGGTACGTTGAAACAGTTTTAGTCTTGTCCCACCTACAATGACATCACCCAGACTATCAAGTAACAGATAGCAACTCCGGCGCTTTTCAGAGAGTTGACCTCATATCCTTTAGACCTTTTTCCCAGCTCATGTTCCCCTAAATAGCAACACACAGAACAAGTCAGGAGAGACATCAGAGTTTTAAATCACTTAAGGTCGTCTTGGAAGGTATCAAAATAAAACTTACTGGCTTGCCTGGCCTTCTGTTTGTAGGTGGTCGTCAGCGCCTCATCCACGGGGTTGTTGACTGGGCCCACCATGGGCACCAGCTGCGTCTCTCTCAGGCTGGGCACGCCGGCGGCCGGCAGCAGCTTCTGCTCAGGTGAGCCAGCGTGGGCGGGTACCTCCTGAAATCCGCTGTCAGCTTCCGATGTGCCCAGGTTGCCCTGTCGCAGGGCGCTGTCCTCGCCGCTGGACTGGGCGGACCAGGTGCTGGCATAGATGGGGTTCAAGTTGGGATAGGAGGGGTTAGTCGCTGGGTTGCTGGAAATGGGGTGGGTGAGACTGGCGGGGGTGGAAATGGGCTGGGTGATGCTAGGCTTAGGGTATGTGGCAACCTCCACCTTGGGCTGCCAAATGTTAATCTTGGCTTCCACCTTACGAGGCTGAAACATTCTTGGGATCGCCCCCTGGGTGAGGCTGGTAGGCTCCAGCCGGGTGGGCGCTCCTGGTTCCGGCGACAAGGGGCTCAGGGGGCTCCAGACGTGCTCCGGGGCGCTGTCGTACTCGCTCTGCTCCGACGCCTCATCGGCCGATCCCCGCACCGGGGGTCGGGGACCGGGCCAGCGCCGCCTCTGCCTTCGCTGCCTCTCGCTCGCTGGGTGATCCGCGTCACTGTCGGTCTCGCCGTAGTAAGCCTCGCTGTCCGGGGGCGACGTGTAGCTCTCAAGCTGACTCCTGAGTCCCCTGGCGCCGCTGGCCGCTTCCTGCTTCACACTGGGGGGTTCAGGCATCTGCCGGGGGGCTTTTGAAGAGTCTTGGCTCCGTGCACGGGGGGCGGTGGCGAGGCCGGCCTCAGATTGAAAGCTGCCAGTTGCCGGGCTGGACGTCATCCTAGAAGAGGATTCAAGTTACTGGGATCAGGAGCTTTGGAACAATTGAGCATGATGGACCTGCACCCTCCTGGATTACTGACATCTCACGGGCCTATATGAGATAAGTGGGCAAGGGCGTCCCAGCGAGTGCCAAAGTCCCTCCACCTCATCCCTTTCCTCCAGCTCATATAGGTACACATAGAATGAATATAGGAATCTCCAGGAAGGTTGTAGGGTAGGGTCATGCAAAGTAGAGGTAGCAGTTGGTTACATAACTCCTTCCAGTCTGATCCAATACTTACCTTTCCTGTTTGATTCCCATAATCCCTGCTATCCCCATATCTTCCAAATGTATCTCAGGCTGAGATGTATCTAAGAGATTTTCAGCCTTGACTACACTTGATGATTCATTCCCACCAATGCCTCTCTAAGCCAGAGGGGTTCAACATTCCTCCAGAGACACATTGTGCTTCAATTATTTAACCACTGGGAACTTGGCCAGTACCTGTGAGTACAGTGTTCAGCTATGAATGTATCATAAGCCCATCTCGGCTTCATGCTCATGCTTAGTCAGGTTGACGTGCCTGAAATAGAGATTAAGGACAGGATCCACAGGAAATATCTCACCACAATTGCACTGAGGGGCTTTGGATTCCCCACCAAACGGAATAACATCTCTGCATTTACTGTTATCATATTCCTTTATCATTTAACACAAATTAATTGGGTTTCCCAAACATCTAAACATAAAAGGAGTATAAAATATTTTTATAAAGACCCCATTTTTAAGCTATCTGCATGGTTCGTATTTGGTACCTCTTGACCCAGATGCGCAGTGTCCCATCGGAAGAATCGATGATGTTCATGGCATCTGCATGTGAAATTCCACTGCAAGATCTTCCATTGATAGTCAATAGGATATCATTTTCACGTAACCCACCTCTACAAGCTTTCCCTCGCTTCCGCACCTGGAATAAGCCAATTAAAAAGTTCTGTGATTTGAGGCCCCATTTCTACGAATTGTGCTGGTGTCCCAACTTCATTATTTTACACCATTTTTATCCCCTTCACATGAAACAAATGAATCCTAATCTCACGGAACAAAAAGCTGCTTAAGTTTTACTTGGAAAAAATGAATTTCTCATCTCGTTCAGCCAGACATGATCTGTGCTGGGCTGGGCTGTTACTTTCAGCCAATCCAGAGTAAAATACTGAGAAATTTCCAGTAGGAGTGCACCCAGTGACAAATGAGTTTCAGCAAGTGAAGCTGGTTTTTAATGTGTTGTTCTAAAATTCAGCCAGAAAACTGGCCAAACCCCTTTATATGGGGGGTGGGGGTTAGTTTGATACCATTACACATTGCTGAAAATTGCACCAATTCAGGCTGCTCTTAGAAATACAAAGGCACAAAACACTTCATTAGTTTCCTTCTGAGTATGTACCTACAATGTACAAGGTATATATAATTTATTCCATTGTGACCATTGTACACCAATGAAGCCAATAAATGGTTAAATTGAATTCATAAAGTCAACTTTGATTATTAAGAATTGTACCAAAGGTTGTAATACTGATTAAAAATGCTCAATTTTGTAAAAAAATCATTTTCTGCTGTATTAATAAAATTGCATTTTAAATATATAATTACTTTTTAAAAAATATATACATTTATTCATTACATTCTAATCCATTATCCAATTGAGTTGGTCCATGCCTAAGCTTTTCATTTGTCAATATACAACTATACTTAGGTAAAGACTCAAGCACAGCACAATCACTTCTAAAAACATTTGTAATTTCTTCCTAGATTACCAACTATCCTGGAAGTATAAATAGTAGGTCAACATGAACAAACTCATCATTCAGAGGTGGCGTCAGTCCAAACTGAGAAATTGCTACCAGTGACTGATCATACACAACCAGGAATAGTTCCATTTTTCAACAATCCTGTTGGCTTGCTTTTATGTAAATTACTGATCATTAATTGACAAGTGTCTTCAAAACCCATCTAGGCTGAACAAGGTCAGTGCAGAATATTGACATACTTAAAGAATCAAAATGACCTGAAGCTTGTCAGGTTGAAAAAGTGTCAACTATTTACTTGAGGTACCACTAAGTACATCTTTACCTCTCCTCCCCTCCCCCCCACCCACTCTCTGCATTCCGCAGGGTTCGCTCTCTCCGTGGCTTCCTTGTTCATCCAACCCTCCTGATACTTAGCCCTGCAAGCGGCACAAGTACTACATATTCCCATTCATCTCCTCCCTCGCCACCACTCAGGACTTAAACAATCCATTCAGGTGAGGCGAGTCAAGATTATCTACTGTATTTGGTGTGATCTCCTCTACGTCAGTGAGATGCAATGTAGAATAGGTAATTGCATAGTGAACCACCTTCACGCTATGGTTATGATGAAGCCACTGTCAGGCTGAAGGAGCTAAACATGTATCCATAGATGCTGCATGAGCAGCAGAGTTCCTCCAGCATTTTGTGTTATTTGAAGTACCCTGTTTTCCCTTAAGATCTCCTAATGACTCACAGAAAAACAGTCCAGTGCCAACAGAAAAAAGAAATGTTAGTGTAATGTAGAATTCAGATTCCTATATCTAGAGACAGTGAGGACAATAAAATATAGATGACTTATTGGATTATATGACACCAGATTTCAGATAATTGATAATGAAAGCAGTACAACTCTCTCCAGATATAGCAGCAGGGAATATTAGTCATAGTCCAGATCCTGATTGTGACTCTATGACTTCTGACATAGTTATTGGGGGAGGATTACATCGAGGTTGGCCGTGATGACTTTATTGAATAGTTTGCCCGTGATCAAACAGTGCAAGTGGGTGAAATATCAAAATGACTGTTGTTTGTGCGTCAGGAAGATCCTTCTAGGAAAGGACTGATATAAAGATCAAACAATTTTTTTTACAAAGAGTGATTGATGTCTGGAATGCACCACTAGAGGAGGTGGTGGAATCAGAGAGAAGGATTATGTTTAAGAGCCATTTAGTCAGGTACTTGAATAGATAAGGCACAGAAGGATATGGACCTAATGTGGGCAAATGTACTTAGATGGCAGAATGGTCAGCATGGACCTGGAGGGCTGAAGGACTCAATTCTGCACCGTACATCTCTCTGACAATTGACGTCTGTTGGGATGACCAGAAATTTGTATTTTATTGTTGCTGTACAGCCTAAAATTTCAGAGGCAAAACACTGCAGATGTTAGAAATGTGACAGAAAATACCGAAAATCATTAGCAAGTCAGGCAGCCTCTGTGGTGAGAGAAACCGCTTTAATATTTTATTTCAAATATATTTCCTCAGATAACTGTTCTCTCTGCACAAGGTGCTATTTGACCTGTGAAATTTTGCGGCATAAAAATCCAAGTAATGCTAACTGTTTTTGTTCTGAAGTATGGAAATAATTTAATGGAGTTACTTCATAGAAATAATATTTCACTTTTCATAAACTGCCCTGATTCCTGTAGTCCAAAAATTAAACAAATCCCACTGGCAGCTGTCAATCAAGGGAAGAAGATTTCTCAGGGTGTTGCAGACACAGAGAACGTCTGGATTTGCAAGTTTGGTTCCCAGTAGAAGGGACTACAGTGAGGCATTCTACAATGGATCAAGATGAAGGCAAATTAGACTGAAGTATAAACAATGACAAAGGATGGGGACAGAATTGATGGTGGTCAGCTTTGATGGAGTGGTTAAGAACTAGAGATCACAGGCTAAAAAAAAGATTTAACAAAAAAGTACATTCAGTGGCCACTTTATTACCTCTTGCATTGAACAAAGTGGCTACTGAGTGATGTCCATGGACTTCTGCTGCTTTATCCCACCCACTTCAAGGTTCAATGTGCGGTGTGTTCACAGATGCCACTTTGCACATCACTGCTGAAATGTGGTTATTTCAGTTACTGTCGCCATCCTGTCAGCTTGAACCAGTCCGGCCATTCTCCTCTGACCTCTCTCATTCACCCATAAAACTGCCACTCACTGTATGTTTTTGTTTATTGCATCATTCTCTGAAAACTCTACGAGACTGTGTGCTTGAAAATCTCAGGAGATCAGCAGTGTCTGGAATACTGAAAGTGCCAAGGATGGCACCAACAATCACTCCATGGTCAAAGTCACTTCGATCCCATTCTGATGTTTGGTCTGAACAACAACTGAGACTCTTCAGCTTGTCTTTTATACATTGAGTTGCTGCCACACGATTGGCTGCTTAGATATTTGCAGGTGTACAGATATACCTAATAAAGTGGTCACTGAATGTAATTCTAGTGTGAGACTTGTGAGCAGCACAAGGAGATTTGCACTGGAGTTCTTTCATTTCCCCCAGTATCTTCACAACCGCAGGATGTCTCAAAGTGATTGACAAGTGTAGGCATTTCTGTAACATAGGAAATGCATCAGCCTATTTGTGCACAGTAATCTCCCATAAACGGTAATATAATAATCTTAAGGTTTTTTCTGATGGATTGATTGGGGAAATCAGTTTTGGACTGATCTCAAGATTAGATCGCACCACTCACTGGCAGCTTTGTGAGAAGATGTAGAACTTAAAAATGTCTCAAGTTCAGGCAAGAATGCTACTGACTGTGTAGACAAGCTGAAGTTATTAGCATTATCAAGAATGTTAGGAAGAAGTTACAGGGAAAGGTTGAATAGGTTAGGATTTTATTCCTTAGGGCGTAGGAGAAGGAGAGGAGATTTGATAGAGGTGTGCTAAATTATGAGGGGTATAGATAGAGTAAATGCAAGCAGGCATTTTCCACTGAGGTTGGGTGAGACTTGACTTGAGGCCATGGTTTAATAGTGAAAGGTGAAATACTTAAGTGGAACTTGAGTGCATATTTTGACCCTTACGGGTTGCTGTCAAGCTTTTCTCACCTCTCTGTCTCTCGTGTGCGTTATTCAAGGCCACCTGGCTTCCCAGTACCAAAAGCACAACAATTGGTGACGAAGTGACAAATCCTCATGTGATATTTAATGTTGTGTTCCCTTCGGCAAGGAATGTCCATGTGCAACGCCAGCGGTGTACCGCCGTGTAATGTGGGTGAGCAAGAGAAACAGCACTGGAAGCATGATGAGTGAGAAACTGAGGGGAGAGAACAAGAAAGGGATGGTTAAATAGAACGAGTAAGAGAGGGAGAGGGAGAGATGGATAAGACTAGTTAACTTTTCTGGACAAGGACTGAGTTTGAAAATTGTGAAGTATGGGGCTGTATCATGAAACTACAGAGCAATGGAGATCATATACTGAAAGATTTGCATGTTTTGCGCTGGCAAATCAAATTTCAGATGATATCATGCTCCAACTTTCCTGACTGTGATGGGTGCAAAAATGTTTACTTTATTAGGCAGTTTTGTGCAACCTGCTAAGCCTGACAATAAACCTTATGAGGACATAGTTAAAGTCTTAAAGGACCACTGTTCACCTAAACCTTTGATTATTACTGAGTGGGTTAGATTTCATAAAAGGAATCAAGAAGAAGGTGAGCTTATTTCACAGTTTGTGGCAGTGCTGAAGCAATTGTCTGAACACTGGGCCTTTGCTGAATGACACATTACGTGTAGACTCATGTGGTCTGTGCGGTAAAGCAATCCAGAAACATTTGCTTACAGAAGACAGACAAGCATTACAGATAGGTCATTGAGATTAGTACGTCTATGGAGATGGCAGCTAAAGAAACATAGGTATTAAGCGCATCTTCCCAAGTTCATAAAATTTCCTCTGACTTTAAGAATAAGAAACCTATTGGTAATCAGTTTTACCCTTGTGATAAAGCCGGGCATTCAGCAAAAGAATGCTGGTATAAGGATTTAGATTGCTGAAGCAGTGGCAAATAGGGATATATTGAACATGCCTGTGAAAGTAAAAAGACACTGTCAACCAAAAACACTGTCATAAAGAAAAATGACTTTTGGAAAAACAAAAAGAAACACTTGTACAAGATGGAGCATACTGAGGACAGACTGAATGACTCTCACTCTGTGGTTGAAGAAGCTTTGTATGTTTTATCTGTTTCGGGACCCAAATATGGCTATTGGGTGACCCCTGGTTGGATGGGGCCACAGTGACCATGCAGGAGGACACAGGTACTGCAGTATCGCTGGTGTCAGAAATAGTTTACAAGGAGAAATTGCAGCGTCTTACCCTAGAAGGAGCAATGTTGACTTTAAAGACTTACACTGGTAAGGTTATTCCAGTGAGGGGAGTAGTACGTGTTACAGCGGAAATCAACAAACAGAGAAAGAAGCTAACACGGTACATCTTTAAACGTAGTCATCCAGCACTTCTGAGCCACTCGTGGCTGGAGCAGCTCAAACTCAACTAGCACGAGGTGCACTTGATTGTTGAGAGCACTGGTCTACAAGAGGTATTGAAGAAACACGCAGAAGAATTCAAGAGAGAACTGGCCTGGATGAAAGGAATCACTGTTAAGCCTGACATACCACAAAGATTCAGATCCAGAGTAAGTTTACCCAAATGCCTGAAGGCAAGACCTGTTCTATATGCCCTCAAACCAGAGGACCCAGCTTCAGAATAGAGAGACGTCCATTTCGAATGGAGATGAGGAAGAATTTCTTCAGCCAGAGGGTGGTGAATCTATGGAATTCTTTGCCACAGTGAGCTGTGGAGGCCAGGTCATTGAGTGTATTTAAGGCGGAGGTTGGTTGCATCTTGGTTAGCCAGGGCATGAAAGGTTATAGGGAGAAGTCAGGAGAATGGGGTTGAGAAGGAGATGGATCAGCCATGATGTTTAAGGGTCGGCACATCATTGTGGGCTGAAGGGCCTGTACTGTGCTGTACTGTTCTATGTTCTATGAAACGGCGGAGCAGCCTTGATGGGCCAAATGACCTAATTCTGCTCCTATGGTCTTACAGTCTAAACCAAAGGTCGGGACTGGATTGGAAAGACTCATCCGGAGTAAGTTAGTGGAACCAGTGTGTGTGAGTAAATAGGCAACTCCAGTTGTTCCTGTCCTAAAAAGGGATGGGTCTTTAAGACTTGTGGAAACTTCAAGGTAACAATTAACCCAGATCTTACAGCTGAACAATACACTTTTCCCCTCATTGATGACCTTTCTGCAGGACTGGCTGGAGGACAGACATTTAGTAAGATTGACTTAAGGAAGTATGTGGAGCCAGAGTCACAGGAACTATTGACCATAGTGACTCACAAAGGGATATTCAGGTACTGAAGATTTCCGTTTGGTATCACCTTGGGTCTCGCACATTTTCAGTAAGCAATGGATCAGATCCTGAGCAGGTTGACAAGGGTGCAGTGCTATTTTGATGACTTATTCCTCAAAATAGGCTCAAGGAATATAGGCTACGGGTCCAGAAGGACAAAGTGTGAATTCTTTCAACCTTCCATTGAAAATTGGGCCATGTCGTCGACAACTCCGGGCTTCGCAAGGCACCATCAGAGGTTAAAGTAATCATGGAGGCTCTATCACCACAGAATGTAAGTTAATTAAGATCTTTCTTAGGACTACTAACATACTAATTAAGTTTGTTCCTAACCTGGCTAGCATGTTGAAACCACTACATGCGTTTTTAAATAACATAGTGGCTGTGGAGAGATTGCTGTGAAGAGGCTTTCAAAAAGGCCAGAACAGCTTTGTCACAATCTGAAGCACATACCCACGTCAATGTGTCATTGCCCATAGTTGTTCTGTGATGCATCACCCTATGATATGGGGGCAGTTATCTCACACATCATGCCATTGGGTGATGAGTGTCCAATCACTTTCGCATCAAGGACATTAAGCAAGGCAGAAAGCCACAATGCCCAGATTGGGCAGGAAGTACTCGCAATTGTCCTTGGTCAATGATTTACATTACTGACGGAACATCACCCCCTGACTTGCCGGCATTGGTTGCTAGTTGAATCAGAATCAGGTTTATTATCACTGGCATGTGTCATGAAATTTGTTAACTTGGCAGCAGCAGTTCAATGTAATACACGATAATGCAGAAAGAAAAAATAAATAAGTAAATCAATTACGTTAAGTATATATATGTATATTAAATAGATTGAAAATAGTGCAAAACAGAAATAATACAAACAAGTGAGGTAGTATTCATGGGTTCAATGTCCATTTAGGAATCAGATGGTAAAGGGGAAGAAGTTGTTCCTGAATCACTGAGTGTGTGCCTTCAAGCTTCTGTACCTCCTTCTTGATGGTAACAATGAGAAGAGGGCTTGTCCTGGGTGATGGGGGTCCTTAGTAATGGATGCCCCCTTTCTGAGGCATCACTCCTTGAAGATGATGGGACTTTCGAGAGACTTTGAGACTTTTACTGTGCCATGGTCTGTTCTTATCAAATTATGGTATTGCTTTGCACTGTTGTAACTATATGTTATAATTATGTGGTTTTTGTTAGTTTATAAGTCGGTTTGTCATGTGTTTTCATGATATCTTTCTGGAAAAACATTTTATCATTTCTTAATACATGCATTACTAAATGACAATAAAAGGGGACTGCATGTCCTCATAATCATAATCATATATCATATACTACAGAGGCTAGTACCCAAGATGGAGCTGACTAATTTTACAACTTTTTGTAGCTTGTTTCGGTCCTGTGCAGTAGCCCCCCCCCCCACCCCATACCAGATGGTGATGCAGCCTGTCAGAATACTCTTCACAGTACATCTATAGATGTTTTTGAGTGTTTTAGGTGACAAACCAAATCTCTTCAAACTCCTAATGAAATATAGCTGCTGCAACATTGCCGAATGTAACATTGGGCTCTGTTACTATCTGCACATCATAACAATACAAAGTACAGGAGATCCAGGCACCATTCGAATGCTGATGGATGATCCAGACTATCCAGGCATCCCCAAAGGAGACCTTTTACTTCAAGGAAGTGCCTACAGCTGCAATAATTGCGGCATAAGTCCAGAAGCACAAACATACTGACTCTGTTCTATCTAAAGTGTGGTCATGGTAACTCACGAATGGAAAGGAGAGCCAACCATAGAATTGAAACCTTACCAGGCTCAATGGAAGGAGCTCACAGTCCAAATAGGATGCTTACTACGGGGTCACCATGTTGTCATTCCGCCACCATTCAGAAAGCAATTCCTTAACGAGCTGCATACAGGACACTGTATGTAGCTCGCATGAAAGAAATTGCACACAGCTACTTCTGGTGGTCAGGA
The DNA here is from genome assembly GCF_030028105.1 of Mobula birostris. NCBI lineage: Eukaryota > Metazoa > Chordata > Chondrichthyes > Myliobatiformes > Myliobatidae > Mobula > Mobula birostris. The sequence continues at coordinate 44,423,080 of NC_092387.1, read as the reverse complement.
CTGGATGTGACCTTTGGATAGAAGACCAAAGCATGCCCACGTTATCAGCAATTGGGAAATGTTCCTCAACTTGCTCTTTTGCATCCATGAGAATGGCCTGAAGAACCATGACACAGGATTTTGCAGGACCTATACAGGGCCACATATTCTTCGTTATAGTGGATGCACACAGAAAATGGCCTGAGATTGCCATCATAAAGAGCACTACGTCTGAAAAATGTGCTGAGGAGCTACATTCCATCTTTAGCCATTTTTGGATTGCTCAATAGCTTGTAAGTGACAATGGCCCACAACTCCTGTCTGAAGAATTTAAGGCGCTTATGGAAGCAAATGGATTCTGCACATCAAGTCAGCACCATATTATCCAGCCACTAATTGCCTTGTTGAATGATTCATACAGACAATGAAACAAGCCCTCAAGACTTCAGAGGGAAGCCTTAGCACTTTCTTGCTGACATACTGCAACACACCTCATGCCATCACCAAAGTGGCTCCAGCCACTGATGAGAAGACAGCTTCACACCTGGCTTGACCTGCTAAAACCCCAAACACAAAACCCAAGCAGAGAGACATGCCAAAGTGAAGTACAGAAGTTTCATGGCAGGAGAGAGGGAGAGGATTTGCCCAGAACTAGAGTGCTGTGCAAAAGTCTTAGGTGCATACACATAGCTAGGATGACCAAGTCTTTTGCACAGTACTGTATTTGTCAATGTGGAGCAGAGAGTGAATTTGTAAATCTGGCAGGAACAAAGGATGTTGGGAATGGTGAGGGTGGAGCACCTTGGGAGGGATGTGGGACAGGTGGCAGAGAAGGAGTGCCATGGGTGGGGGATGGCGCGATGCAGACTCACCCAGCCTGAGACACCAGGCAAGGTCATTTGATTCCAAACAATTGGCTATTGATTATTACAGAATGTCTCTCTGGTGCTTCACTCTACCTCCCCTCTCCCCTCTCCTTTTCCCAACCATGATACCCCTCTCCCTGACTCCTTCCCACTCTTTGTCCATAATAGAGACCCATATCAGAATAAGATTTATCATAACTCACATATGTCATGATATTTGTTTTCTTTTATGACACCAATACACTGCAAAATTTTTAGTCTCTCTCTCTCTCTCTCTCTATATATATATATATATATATATATAGAGGAGAGAGAGAGAGAGAGAGAGAGAGAGACACACACACACACACACACAAAGTGGACTCTTGCGACAGTGGTGGCACGAACTGGTCTCCTGTCGTACACAGTGAAAACTAGTAACCACAGTATCTGGATAAGGCATGTTAATCAGCTGTGGCCCACTTCTGAAGCTACTGAAAACCAACACAAACTGATCCAGTTGCAGAAATGTGACAAGATTCTGAGGCAATGACTGTAGAACTTCCACTGAGATCAAATGACACAGCTAGTACTCCCCCATCACCTGTGCTTTCTGAGGTGGCCCTTACTGACAACATAGTACCCGAGCCAAGATCTATAGATATACCACCATGGGATAAAATGACGTTGGCATCATCCCCGGGTTGTTGGTACCCTCACAGGAACTGGCAGCCTCCAGACAGATTGAAGCTCTACTCTAGTGGCTAACACTCAGCACATGAGGCATACTATCCCAGGGTTATGTCTGGGAATAGAGGCAGTCTACCCTCTTTCCCTAGTTAAGAAAAAAATGTTTTTGTTTGTTGGTTGATGTTTGATGATTACTCCATTGAATTTTAATAGGTTAGCAACTGATCTGTGAATGGGAAGGAGAAGAAAACTTTATAATAAGCCAGGGGGAGGGGAATAAGTTATGTATTCATGCCTATTTTGACCCTTGAGGGTTGTCGTCAAGCTTCCCTGTGTCTTACATACTGAACGCAATGTGAGAGGGCATTCTGGGTAGATGACTTACAAGCAAATAAACGGCAGCATGCCTGTTCCACACCTTTCCCACTCTCGTGTGTGTTACTCACGGCCACCGAGCTTCCCAGTACCACAAACATAACAATGAGAACATAGGACATAGAATTGTACAGCACATTACAGGCCCTTTGGCCCACAATGTTGTGCCAACCCTCAAACCCTGCCTCCCATATAAGCCCCCACCTTAAATTCCTCCGTATACCTGTCTAGTAGTCTCTTAAACTTCACTAGTGTATCTGCCTCCACCACTGACTCAGGCAGTGCATTCCACGCACCAACCACTCTCTGAGTAAAAAACCTTCCTCTAATATCCCCCTTGAACTTCCCACCCCTTACCCTAAAGCCATGTCCTCTTGTATTGAGTAGTGGTGCCCTGGGGAAGAGGCGCTGGCGATCCACTCTGTCTATTCCTCTTAATATCTCGTACATCTCTATCATGTCTCCTCTCATCCTCTTCTCTCCAAAGAGTAAAGCCTTAGCTCCCTTAATCTCTGATCATAATCCATACTCTCTAAAACAGGCACCATCCTGGTAAATCTCCTCTGTACCCTTTCCAATGCTTCCACATCCTTCCTATAGTGAGACAATCAGAACTGGACAGAAGTGCTCCAAGTGTGGCCTAACCGGAGTTTTATAGAGCTGCATCATTATATCGTGACTCTTAAACTCTATCCCTCAACTTATGAAAGTTAACACCCCATAAGATCTGTGGACATGTACCCCCAGATCCCTCTGCTCCTCCACACTACCAAGTATCCTGCCATTTACTTTGTACTCTGCCTTAGAGTTTGTCCTTCTAAAGTGTACCACCTCACACTTCTCCAGGTTGAACTCCATCTGCCACTTCTCAGCCCACTTCTGCATCCTATCAATGGCTCTCTGCAATCTTCGACAATCCTCTACACTATCTACAACACCACCAACCTTTGTGTTGTCTGCAAACTTGCTAACCCACCCTTCTACCCCTACATCCAGGTGGTTAATAAAAATAACGAAAAGTAGAGGTCCCAGAACCGATCCTTGTAGGACACCACTAGTCATAATCCTCCAATCTGAATGTACTCCCTCCACCATGACCCTCTGCCTTCTGCAGGCAAGCCAATTCTGAATCCACCTGGCCAAACTTCCCTGGATCCCATGCCTTCAGACTTTCTGAATAAGCCTACCATGTGGAACCTTGTCAAATGCCTTACTAAAGTCTATATAGATCACATCCACTGCACTACCCTCATCTATATGCCTGGTCACCTCCTCAAAGAACTCTATCAGGCTTGTTAGACACGATCTGCCCTTCACAAAGCCATGCTGACTGTCCCTGATCAGACCATGATTCTCTAAATGCCCATAGATCCTATCTCTAAGAATCTTTTCCAACAGCTTTCCCACCACAGATGTAAGGCTCACTGGTCTATAATTACCCAGACTATCCCTACTACCTTTTTTGAGGGGAAACTTCTTCACTCTGAGGCTGGTGGGACTGTAGAGCAAGCAGCTAGCTGAAGTGGTGAACACAGGCTCGATTTCAACATTTAAGAGAAACGTAGGTAGGTACATGGACGGAAGGAGTATGGAGGGCTACGGTCTGGTTGCAGGTCAATGGAATTAAGCAGATTAATAGTTCAGCCTGGATTAGATGGGCTGAATAGCCTGCTTCTGTGCTGCAGTGTTCTATGACTTGTATGCCTCTAAGTTAGTGACATTGGAAATAACAGCATATATGTTTCATGATAAATAAGAAGGAAGATCAATCATTATGATGATTGTGCTCTTGCAGAGCAATGGTTAACAACGATGGCCATCTGAGCTTCCTTTGATTTTTTTTGGTTTTATTTTTAGATTTATTTTGAGATACAGCAGGGAACGGTCCTTCCATCCCACCGAGCCACACTGCCAAGCTACCAATTTAACATTAACCTAGTCACAGGACAATTTACAATGACCAATCAATCTACTTTGGACTCTCGAGGCAACCAGAACATCCAGAGGAAACCCATGTGCACGTGTGAAGAACATGCGAAGTTTCCTACAGAGGACTCTGGAATTAACTCCGAACTTTGATGCCGTGAGCTGTAATAATGTTGTGCTAAACGCTACACGACCGTGCTGCAAAAGAAATCAAAGATCAGCAACTCACCAAGTCAGCTGGCTTAATGGGTCAAGTGGTGTTGACTTGTTCTATTAGCTGGTGTTTACGATTACTTATATTTTTTGATTAATAAATTTCAATTACTTCAATCAGTGTGATGTCCTGAAAGCATGCACATAATAATCAGACAATACCAAACACTAGAAGCTATAGGTCCTCTTCAATCTTATTTCTCTTAAAAGGTTGTTTCATGGTTAGGTATCAAATCGTAATAAACAATAATATTAAAATGAAAGCTAAAACATCTCAGAGGATGTGACATTTAAAAGCAGTTGTATCTTCCATGTCTGCTTAGCTCAACAAACAGAATGACCAAAAACTGCTCTGCGTTGCAAATGTCTGTCCTGCGACCCTGCGCTGCTGCTTTGCCAAGTTGAGCTGAAGGCAAATCCCAAGTTACTCAATGGCCGAAAATAGCAGGTGGCTCAATGACAGGTGTCATTGCAGGCAGTCCACACATTGCAGGCACAGAGCTTGGCTGTCATTTCACATGCATTCTCTCCCTACACACAGTTTATTTAGGGCACTAACTTATCTGGAATGTGTGTATACCATTACCCAGTAAGCAATGAGACGCAGTTACGCCCACTCATGGGACAGCAACCATAAGTGTTCTTTAAAAGGTGCATCCTATTTTCACCGACTGACTTCATATTGTAATGCTTGTTTACTTCCCTGCTGTTCACTCTTCTATTTCTTTCCTCTCTTAGCTTCCCTACTTTGCGAGCCAAGGGTGCAAAGTTATCTTGTGCTTTAATTAATTATTGGAATCCTTGTATATTAAGTCATCCTTTCTGGTAATCATTCTGTTTAGAGCTGGGGATCCCTGGATTTTGTTCCAGTGTGACACCTCCATGCTACCTCCACTTAATGTTGATGTACGTAAACAACAGCCAACTGGCTGAAATGCTAATAGAAACTTGGAATTAGCAACTGCATTAATGGAGAAGAAAATCATTTATAGTGGGAAGATGGCAGCAGGCTCATTGACAAGTTTATTTCTGGATTCAATGCGGAACATTTAATTGTTCGGCAGTGACGTAGAACATACATGGCAACCTTTTAAGAGCTCTAAAGCCAAATTAAATTGTGTTTTAATAAAAGAGCATGGAGCAGAAACTTCACCTTCAATTATCTGATAAAATCTATTGCAGTTAAATGTTCCATGTTCTCTACTAGAAAACAAATAAAATTGCAGATGCTGGAATCTGAAAGTTCTCCACTCCACTTTTATCTACAGTCTGCCTATGGGTTCCAAGATTATGCTCAGCTGATGACATGGGATTTTAAGTGCCCTCTACCTCTGGTTTGCTTCACCTCAAATGACAATTGCAGCAGTTTATGGGATCACTATCAGTACCATTATTTCAGGTTTGGCATATTTTACTCCGTCTTTGGGTTAAGATCCTGAAAACATTAGCTAACAGCATTGCATATGATCATCATAATAAAGAATACCAGTCAAACACAACCTCACATTTTTAAGAACAACTAAGGATGAGTAATTAATGCCTGTTTAGCCAATAACCCCCAAATCCTGTGAGTTGAACAAAAGAACATCGACTTAATCCTATGATCCACTAATATCCTCCCAAAACTGCACATCAACATGCTGTCAACATCCCAATCTTATGATTAATTATATCTTGAATAAATTAACATCTCAATTAGTATGCAGATACACTTACTTAAGTAATGCAGTAAGCCAAATATCACACATAATATCGTGGTGCAAGTTTCCAAGGTAACCATTTATAACTTATGCTTTATCAGCTCAAAATTTATTGGAATCTAGGCATCATAGCAATTTTATCAACAAATAAGGATACACCCAAATGCCAAGTTTTTATATTTTTATGGAAAGAGGGCTTTGTTAGAAAGGTCAGAATGTACCACCAATCCCGATTTGCCCTTGAGAAAGTGGTGAAGAGCTTTTTTTCTTGAGCTGTGCTGGTGAAGGTGATCCCACTGGTGATTGTGTTAACTTCAGCTATCCATTCTTGTAGAAGAGGCCACAGATTTGGGAAGAGCTGTTGGAGTTGCCTGGGTAATTTCAGAGCATTTATAAATGACCCACCCTGCCAGCCTGATGTACAAGTGCTGGGGTAGGGAGTTGAAAGGTGAGAGTTCGGGGGACAGTGTTGAGCAAACTATGAAACAGATGTAACAACCAAATAACAACTATCAGTTTTTTAGCTGTTGGTTGTGAGATAAGTATCAACAGGACATAACATATCTGATTTTATTTGGAAATAGCACCTTGGGATCGTTATGAATACCTAAGAGTACAGACAGAGACTTGACTTATTTGACTGACATCCATTGCTCCAAAATCAATGGCCATCTACCTTGCCCCATGAGGTAGACTCTGGCACTTTCTTCCCCATGGAGCCTGGCTCTCAGTATTTCAGCATGTTCAGCACAATGGAGAATCCATCTCAGCATAGGCCGCACTCAGCAACAGCTCTGACAGCCAGTGATGCTCCACCAGTGCACATACAGTACATGGGATCTGTGTGAAAGGTAACACTGGTAAAAAGTTGGGATTTCTTAATTGTCTTATTATTCTTATTAAAAAGCCTGAAAGCACATCCACATAAAAATAATTAAAAGTTATTGGTAGACTAAAATAGGGTACACAGTCAGAATCTTTCTCCCAGGGTGGAAATGTCAAATAGTCAAGGGTGTAGCTTTAAGGTGGGGAGGGAGATGTGCAGGGTTAAGTTTTACACAGAGAGTAGAGGCGCCTGGAATGCATGGCCAGGATAGTGGTGCAAGCAGGTACAATGGTAGAGTTTAAGAGGGTTTTAGATAGGCACATGAATAGAGAGAGATATTAGTTTAATTTGGAATCACAGATATCTTGGGCAGAAAGGTCTGTTTTCGCACAGTATTATTCCATATTCTACGCTCTATAACTCAAAATAAATAGTAGAAGTGTAGTTACTTTTTCCTGGAAGCTGATGTCTCTCATCCAGTTTAATGCGATTACTGCATTAGTACCAGGTTTAACCTGGTTCACGCTGGGGCAGATTTCTCAACCTGATTTTCGGAGAGCTGGGAAATCTGGAGGAGCGGGCTGTTGCTGTAGGTGGGTTAACAAGTTGTGAAAAGGACATAAAGAACTGGGAAAGTGTTTAACTAAGTTAAGTGAACAGCAAGAAATTGGCAGATGGGATATAATGTGGGAAAATATTAGGTTATTTTAGAAGGAAGCACTGAAAAGCAAAGTAATATTTAAACTGAGTGAGACAAAATTGCAATGATACAGCCCCAGTGCTGCTTGTGTGCATGAAAGAAATGGGGGGTATTCAGGACAACAACTGGATGGAAAGACTAATGAAATGTTGCCTTATATTGTAAGGAATATGATGTACAAAAGTAGAAAAGGTTTGATGCAAATTTACAGGACACTCGTGAGACCTAGGCTAAAGTAATGATACAGTTTTAATATCCATATTTTTGGAAATATGTGTTTGTATAGCAGGCAGTGCAGAAAAGGTTTACTGTTGACTCCTAGAATGAAAGAATTAATGTATGAAGAAATGTTGCACAGGTTGGGCTTAAGCCCATTGGAATTTAGAAGAAAATCATACCAGATTTTGAGGGGGAATTAGCAGAGTGGATGCTGAGAGCATGTTTCCCTTAGTGAGGACATCAAGAACTAAGGGATCTGGTTTCAGAATAAGGGGTCATTCTTCTAAAACTGACATGAGGAGGAAGGAACTTCTTGTCTAAACGGGCTATGACTCCATCCCTGAGAGTTGAGTATCTGGGAGTCATTGAGTATATTCACGGCAGATCCTGAAAGATATTTGAATTGCAAGGATTATGCATAAAGAACATGAAAGTGATGTTGAAGACAGTATTAAGTCAACCATGACAGAAAAGAAAAGTAAGAGAACGACACAGCAGTGATTTTACTTTAGATTTCCAGCATCTGCATTTTTTAGTTTGAATCTCATTTAGATCCACTGACATCTTTTGGAATAGGGAGCAGGCAATTGATCAACATCTGACTTTTTTATTTGTTAAGTTAACCCTAGAGTATCTTAGAAAATAATCTATTAAGTGACTTGCTCAAAATCTTGCTGCTATTGATGCTGCTGTGGATCACACATAAATAGCACTTGAAGACAAGATAGCACCTGCTGTCATCATTTTACCCATAATAGCTTTGTCTGGTATTGTGGTTACGTGACTTTAGGCACATTGCCAGTCTTTCCCATTCTCCTGGCGTCCTCTCTCTCTGCAATCTGTCCCAATCAGTGTTGAATGCTTGTGGATGTAAATGAGCTTTGGAATTCTATGCCATGTGGTACTAGATAAAAATAAAAATTATCGCAGTGCATGTCCCCCATCTGAAAATAGTACACAAGAGTGGGGAGGGAGCATTCCACATTACTGTATATTCAAGGCTTGAGCTAATGCAACGGAATGCACCAGCTCAAAGAAGCAAAGAATGATTTAATTTTTCCAAGGAAACTCTGTTTTTGGAAAAAGAAACCAGAGAGACTTTAGTTTTACTAACACACCAAATACTTTCACCTCTTCCATTACCTAGTCACAACTATGTGGAGCATTTTAAATGGTTTGCTGGAAGTAAATTTCCCTTGAATCTGCTCTTGATTCTAGTTTCCTAACTCCTTAAGCAAAACACACGGACAGAATCCATTTATGTTCTATTGCCAAGCCTAAAATTGCACATTTTGAAAGATCCTTCATTGCAATGAGTTACTTGCCCTAGTGAATTAGTGAAGTTCAAAGCAAACTTATTATCGAAGTGTGTATAGGTCACCAAATATTACCTTGAGATTCATTTTCTAGCAGGCATTCACAGAAGAACAAAGAAATAAAATAGAATCAGCGAAAAACTATAGTACACATAATCAACAACTTAAAAGCAACCAAAGTGCAAAAGAAGGCTAACTGTACAAATATTTTTTTAAAAATTAAGAAGTTAATAAATAATACTGAGAACATGAGTTGTAGAGTTCTTGAAAGTGAGTCCATAGTTTGTGTTCAACGTTGTGGTGAGTGAAATTTTCCACGCTGGTTCAGGAGCCTGATGGTTGAAAGGTAATAATAACTGTTCCTGAACCTGGTGGTATGGGACCTAAGGCTCCTGTACCCTCTTCCCAGTGGCAGCAGTGAGACGAGTGCATGGCCTGGATGGTGGGGGTCCTTGTTGATGGATGCTGTTTTCTTGTGGCAGCGCTCCTTGAAGATGTTCTCAGAGGCAGGGAGGGCTTTATCACTGAGAACTACAGCCAATAAGCTAAGCATTATTTTACCTTTCTTTTAAACAGAAATACCATCTAGAAGATGAATAACAAATGTGTAGAGGTTTTCTTAGACTTGTCAACCAAAGCAGAATCAGAATCAGGTTTAATGTCACTGGCAGATGTCATGAAATTTGTTGTTTTGTGACAGCAGTATATTGTAATACATAATTATATAGTTTTTATTATTGTATTGCAATGTACTGCTGTTGCAAAACAACAAATTTTCCTACACCTGCCAGTGATACTAAACTGATTCTGATTCTGCTTTGGTGGACAAGTGTAAGGATAGAGGGTAGTGAGAAGATGTGAAGACAAGGGGAGTGGAAAGAGAATGAGTGGAGATGGAGCTATTCCCTGCAACTAAGAACCAAGAAGTAAGTAAGGGCAACTGTGAGTGATTAATCCTTTCGTTCTTGGGTTCACTCGGCCTGTAATACACATCTAGTGCAACCACAGATTAAGTAGGCAAGCCATATTCATTTGTTCATCTTCACAATTCTCTGATATGGAAAAGTTGAACAACCTTTTCAGTTAAGAGACTATTTTGTATTCATTTCTCTTTGCTTCCCTCCCTGTTGATCATTCTAGAGCTCACAGAAAAGCCCTCATCCTATCTTGGTGTAATGCTGTTCAGAAGCCTAAAACCTAATAAGCCTTTGTCTCCTTCTTTGACTCTTCACTTGTAAATGATTCAACAGGTTGGGACACACTTAGGACCATATGGTGCAAGCCATCTATGGGTAGAACAGAGAACCAGAGTATCTGGACACAGTTATACCAAGCACTAGACCAACACCTTAACCACTTGGCCACGTGCCAACACCATACGAAGTTCGCTAGTTCGAGCCTCAGCTGAGGCAGCGTGCTGTGTCCTTGAGCAAGGCACTTAACCACACATTCCTCTGCGACGACACCGGTGCCAAGCTGTATCGGCCCTAGTGCCCTTCCCTTGGACAACATCGGTGGCGTGGAGAGGGGAGACTTGCAGCACAGGCAACTGCCGGTCTTCCATACAACCTTGCCCAGGCCTGTGCCCTGGAAACCTTCCAAGGCGCAAATCCATGGTCTCACGAGATTAATGGATGCCTATATATACCAAACAATTACAGCATTCCAATTTCCCTTCATTCTATTTCTAAGCATTCTTATAAGATATGTTTGCTGCTCTTTCTTCAGCCAAAATGAATTTAGAAGTGCCTTTAGCACATGGTAGCTTTATCAGCTTTCCCCTATGTCTTGACAAGCAATTAACCTTCAATCACCGTCACAAAATCTGATCATTTACCACAGTACTTTTAAGGAAAACATATTTTACAGATTGACTGTTATATTACTTCACACACAATCACTACGTCTCCAAAGTGTTTAAATAGCTATAAAAAGCTTTAGAATATCCTGAGGTCATAAAGGGTGTTGGATAAATGCAAGTTTCCCCTTCTAGTACAACACATCATCTCTGCTTCAATCAACAGTTAAACTACCAAAAGATTGAAAGTGTTGTATTTTTGCTGTCCTTAAAATATACTTTAATGGGCTTCATTGTTCATGAATAAATAAATATACTGTTCAATGTGCAAATGAGCATACAAAATGGAATAGTTTTGGGTAAAACCTCTAATCTGTAGTCAGACAGTAATCAGGCAACAATTATCCTCAGTGTTCTGGGTTCCTTGAAGAGTGTGGCTCAGCTGTAGCTTGTACTTGACTAAGATTGCCTGCATTTCTGTATATCATCACAATACTTTGTCTCCAAGAACGCACCTATAACTTGTGCAAGGCTGATGACCTGTTTCACACATTTTCCAGCAAGAATCAATACCTTCAGGTAAGGTACTTTTTAAATCCATGTTTAACTTAGGGAATCCTAAATACATATTACGGGACTCCTGGTTTTCTGTCAAGTTTATGAAGAATATTGGTCATTTATCCCAAGTATTTATTTTGCTTTCTACCAAGCCTCATATCTTTATAGAGTTATCTTAGCACCACAATTCAAAGTCACATACGGGAGAATCTTGGCAAATGGTGTTCATTAATTGGTTGCGTAGTGAAATGAGAGCATTGGCAATTTGAAGCTTGGTTAATCACCACCTCAGGACAAGGGTCAATGTGAGGATTTATGTCAATAAAGTGGCATTGGACATCACAAACACTCCCTGAGAGAGGTACCACGTGATCAAATCAATCATCAGGTACACAGTGAGCTAGTTTCCATGATTAATTATGGATCCAATACTGTCCATAAGATCATAAGATATATGTCCACTCTGAACATTTCCAACACTGTCCACTCACAACAAAATGTTCTAACAGCACTTCAGCATCTTCCTCTTAGACCGCCTTGACATGATGCTGGTTTGATTGCCTTTGAGGATGAAACTGGGGAGACTCTTCCCCACTCTGCCAACAGTTTGATTATAGTATGATTGAATAATGATTGAGGGTTCCACCGATAATTGGATGAGGCAGTCTTTAGAGGTGTTTTTGATGTGTCAAATATTTCCCCATCATGTTTGTCAATTTGACTCAGTCTCCCATATAGAACCCATGTGCAGTATTCTAAATTTGAAGAAGTTTAAAAAAAAATCACTGCATCAGTTGGAAGTAGTGTTTAAGTCTCTGATTGACAAACAGCAAAGAAGTGACAGAGCAGGTTTATCATTCACAATGGTTACTTGGGGAGATGCCATGAACAGTGAACATTGATAGAAATGGAGCACAGTATCACAGAGCAAATAGTCCACTGTAATGTTACCAGTGGAGGTATAGGAAAAGATGAATCAACTGGTGCTATGTCAATGGAAATGTTAGGAATTACAGATTTACAAATTAAAAATGATAGTGTTACTGATCTATTGAATGTTTAGACTGGAGGGGCGGAAGAAAAGGGTAAAGGGATCCCAAGTCTTATTCTGTGTGGGAGAAGTGTGAGTAAAGAGCAGAATATTGGAGCAGACATGATTAGTAGCCCTGGAAGAGAAACAGTAGCAGAGAAAAATAGATGTTGAGAACAGAATCAATCAGGTTTAATATCAGTGGCATATGACATGAAATTTGTTATTTTTCAGCAGCAGTACATTGCAATACATAGGGAAAGAGCTATAAGTTACAATAAGATGTATATATTTTAATAATAAATTAGTATTGCAAAAAGAGAGGGAAAGAAAAACTGAGTAAGTGTTCATAGGTTCATTGTCCATTCAGAAGTGGAAGAAGAGACAGAGGGGAAGAAGCTATCCCTGAAACGCTGAAGCAATAAAACAACGGTGGAGATAAGTTGGGAGAATGGAAAAGAGTTCTCACAGGAAGCAGATGTTTCAACTGGCAACACCACTGCTTGGTTTATTCAATCTCTCCAATTCTCCAGCCTATCAGAGATCCTTTATTTTGTTCTTTCCATTCAAAGTCAAAGTAAAAGTAAATTTATTATCAAAGTACACATATATCACCACATATTGCCTTGATATTCACCTTCTTGCATGAATTTACAGGAACATAAAGAAATACAATAGAATTTGTGAAGAAAACTCTGCATAAATAAAGATGAGCAAACAGCCATCAGGAGCACAGGCCCCATCAAGGGCACTGGACACAATGGATGACCCCAGCAGATTCACTGGTGAAGTGTTGCCTCTCCCAGAAAGATGGTTTGGGACCCTGAATGGAGGTGAAGGAGGAGGTGAAAGAGCAGGTGTGGCAGCTTGTCTGCTTGCAGGGATAAGTGCCTGGAGAGAGATTAGTGGGGAGGGACGAATGGACAAGGAAATCATGGAGGAAGCAATCCCTGCAAAAAGTGGAGGTGGGGAGGTAAAGATATGTTTTGGGAGAAGTTGAGGAGAACATGAGATGTAAAGTCCTTGAAAGTGAGCTTGTAGGTTATGGAATCAGTTCAGAGTTGTTGTGAGTAAAGTTTGCTGGTTCAGAAGCCTGATGACTGTAGGGTAATAACTGTTCCTGAATCTGATGGTATGAGACCTAAGGCTCCTGTACCTCTGACTTGCTGGTAGCACCAAGAAGGGAGCATGGCCTGGATAGTGGGGGTCCTTGATAATGGATGCTGCTTTCTTGTGGCAGCGCTCCTTGTAAATATACTCAATAGTGGGGAAGGTTTTGCCGGTGATGGACTGGGCTGTATCCACAACTTTCTGTAGGCTTCCATTCCTGGGCATCGATGTTTCCATACCAGGCTGTGATGTAACCAGTTAGGATACTCTCCACTGTGTACCTATAATAGTTACTTTCTATAACTTCGAAATTTTAAATTCTACCTTTTGCTATCCTGATGAACAGCCATTGACCTAAAATGTCAATTTTGTTCCTCTCTCCACAGATGTTTCCTGACCTATTAAATTATTTCCAGTTCTTTCTGTTTTAATTTCTGACTGACTTTTCCTTTGTTCACACTTAGTGAGTGTAAAGGAAGACAGGGTTAGCAAACAACCTCCATTCAGGGCCCCTCCTTTTCCTGTCCTTGGCCCTTTCCACCTAACATCTCCCAGCTTCTTACTTCATCCCTCTTCCCCCACCCACTTGGCTTTACCTGTCACCTTCTAGCTTGTCCTCTTCCCACCACCTTATTCTGGTATCTTCCTGCTTACTTTCCTTTCCTGATGAAGGGCCTCAGCTCAAAATGTCAACTGTTTATTCATTTCCATGGGTTCTGCCTGACCTGCTGAGTTCCACCAGCATTTTGTGGATGTTGCTCTAGATTTCTAGCATCTGCAGAACCTCTTGTGTTTACGTTAGCAAGAAACTGTTTGAATAATCCTGATGAAACAATCTATCATTCAATAAATAATGAGCAAAGCCAGATCTTATATGTTTAACATATAAAATCACTGAATAATGTGAGAAGAAATCAAATTCCATTTTATTGCAAGTGAATAGTTCAGGGACTGTATTCCCTTGACTATCACTTAAAAGGAGAAAACAATCCTTCACTCATGTCACATCCTGCAACAATCTCTAATTAAAGCTTTTAATTATTAGCTTCAGTCACAGTCACTCAGCAGGAGTGCTGTCTCACTTTCCGTTTAACTGTTAAAGAAAATGTTGCTTTCTTACAGCCAGCAGCATTCCTTTATCAAATGATGTGACATTTAATCATCAAGAAAGTCTTCCCAAGCTCGAAGCTTTTCCTTAAAGTTGTGAAACTTGTCACGGTTTGAACTTCCAATGCTGCTATCGCAAAATGATCAGTGCTTGAATGCCATACACCTGGCCAGCTGAATTGTTGGTCTTTCTGTTCCCTCCCACCTTAAAGTTCCACAGTAGACTCTACCCTCTTCCAACAGGAGAGCTTGGTTGCACTGTCAGCAACTAGAACTGGATTCTCTAGAACACCTTTCTCTCCTTCTCCACTGTTCATCTGGGATTGACAAGTACAAGAAGGTGATGATTTGTTCACTCTCCTAATATAGCAACAAGACTAAACCTTTCCTCTGGCTATTTCGGGAGGAAAATGGAGTACTTTCTTCCTGCCTGGATTAATTCAGCTTTAACAACACTCAACACACTCTGCACCAACCAGGGTAAAGCTGCCTGTTTGATTAGTACCAATCCACTATCTGAAACTTTCATTCCCTTCTCATTGAGCAAGCACCATCTACGAAAAGTACTGTGATTACTCACGTGGATGATTCTGATAGTACGACCCAAAAGGCATCAAACGTTAGGAGGAGAAGGCAGGAGAATGGGGTTTGGAGGGACAATGAATCAGCTATGAGAGAATGATGGAACAGGCTTGATGAGCTGTTTGGCCTAATTCTGCTCCTATGTCTTATGGTCAGACCTGCAATCATGTCGACATCAGGAATGATCAGGATAGCTCCTGATTCACTCCTGAAGCTGCACAGCATCCAGATTTGAAACCTGGAACACCCTATTTGAGAGTTATTGACAGAGTACCTTCACCAGTGTTTCACGGAAGTGGCTCACTATTACATTCTGTAAAGTAATTGGGAATGGGATATAAATACTTGCCAATGGTGGTCAAATCCCCACAAACAATTCAATGATTTTGTTTTTGTGAAATGCAAATTGAAGACTCTACCACAAGAAAGGTTCATCTGGATCCTGTGGCACTGTATTTCTACGTTTCCTTTGGGAAATAGGATCTTTAAGAATGCAGCCAAGCAAAGAGTCTAAATGGTGTAATGAAATGAATTCGTTTCCTATGAAGCAACAGCCTATTAGAGTAAGGGGACCAGGTCATGATATGCCACTGGGAAAGAATGATTACATTGAATTTCTCTATTCTGGTAGGCCCTGGATTTTCAGTCATTATGTAAAATCAAGAAAAAATTATTTCATGGAGCCACAGTTGCTTCCCCTTTTTAATGTTCTTAAAAAACAAAACTATTGTAGATGTTTGTTTATATTAAATCCTTCATCCTTGACGTTATGTGAATATATATAATCTAAACGCAATTACCTTGCTGACAGAAGAAAAGATTCAAGGATGTGCTCACATTCTATTTTGAAAAACAGCAATTACCCACTGACTCCAGGAGTACCCGACCCATGATGGCTTGAAGTAGGGAAGGGGCAACCAGAGTCGTAATTAGAACCTCGAGTCCATGTTTTGGGAGCACATTGATATGGGTGAAAGGAACACACCACCTCACAAGCTAAACACCCACCCACCCTGTCAAATACCTCCTGTCTGTCTATTGAAGAGTCTGTAGTTCTAAATTTTTAATATTTATATCTTTTTATATTAATGACAGACAGTGTGGCGTAGCCCCTTCCGGCCCTTCGAGCCACGCCACCCAGCAATCCCCCAATTTAATCCTCGCTGAATCATGGGACAATTTACAATGACCAATTAACCTACCAACTGGTACATCTTTGGAATGTGGGAGGAAACTGGAGCACCAAGAGGAAACACACACAGTTATGGGGAGAACATACAAACTCCTTACAGGCAGCAGTGGGAATTGAACCTGAGTCACTGGTACTCTAAAGCATGCTAACCACAGGGCTACCATTAGCATTTGTAACCTCAGTATCACAGATGGGAGTTGAAGCAAGTCATTTTTGATCCTGAGTGATTGCCTAAAAAGGAACCTGAATAAACTTTTAAATTATATCCTAAGTTAATCGAAAAAATGCTGAAAAGTAATCAGCTTGTCATGTGATTAAATTTTTTTTGACTGAACCTTTTTTCAGTTGAGCCAGAGAGAGCTCAGTACCATCTTCACACCTGATACTATACACAGAGCTATGTGGGTCCTTGCATACTTAATAAATGAGTCTCCCCTTGGGACCAGCTAGGTGGCATCGTCATGAGCTGAGAGAACGTACTCTTGATCTAAATATGGTTCTGGCTGGCAATTTGGTCTTTATTTCTTGATTACTGATGACACGTAGAGGGTAATCTGAAAGAACACAAAGAGAATCTGCAGATGCTGGGAATCCAGAGAAACATACACAAAATGCAGGAGGAACTCAGCAGCTCAGGCAAAATCTATGGAAAGGAATAAAGCGTTGAAGTTTTGAGCAACTTGCACCAGTTCCACCTGAAGAATAATCTAGTGGTGTGAATTGACAACCTTATGAACACGTCTAATTGTCAACTGGTTGAGAATCAGGCAGATATACTGTTAGTGAGGCACTGCATTATCTCCCAGGTGGAAATTAGAAATCGGCTCCTTCAGGTTGTTATAGCCAGAGTGGCAGTGGGCAAAAGCCCCCAATACCATACATCCCAAATAGCCTCTGACAACCAAGTCCAGCTTCTGCCCTTCACATGTGGCTTAGCTGCTAAGCCCAGTGGAACTGTTTCTATGACAGGAGAATGGACAAAGGTAGATCACTGGCGCCTTAAAACCAGCTGAATTGGACAGATGGGGCTCATCAACTGTGGTTGGTAGTTCACCGATGAGAAGGAAAACTTTGATCTCAAACCTCTGCTGCCTTGCGATCATACTTATTCATGGGAAAGGCTTCGGGAGCAAACCCCAAGGAAAAATCTAAACCTGGATGCCCTAAGACAGTCCTGCATTGAGTTCAATGCTTACTGGCCACTAGTAGCAAACTGTATTGGTCTCTACTGTACCTTTGGGTTCATCAGCTGTGTGGAGAAAGGGAGCCTGTTGCATGCATAACAGCTTGCTCTCCATATCATACTGCCCTGGCCTGTGTACTGGATTGTGCGTCATGTACACAGCTAAGGCACAACATCCATGGTTGGCCTCGACCAACAGGGGGGCCTCAGCTTTGGAAGCTAGTCCGATGATTTATTAAATAATAAAATAATTCAGATGCTTGTAGGCAGATAAAGCTTTCAAGTTCAGGATTTGGTTTGTAATGTTAGAACAACTGTTGCACATTAGTGTGTGGTTACAACATTCGATCCTGAGAATGAGAGGCTTTAATTGTGAAGAGGGATGACAGAAGCTGCTGCTTTATTCAGAAGAACAATCAGCTACAAGATAAGACCTGTGAGAGGGGTTCAAAGGTGTTTATAAATAGAAGCAAACTTTTTCCACTGGTAGATATATCAGCAACTATGAGGATAAATTTACAAACGTCATGGAAAAGGTAGTGGATTAAGAGATGTTTCAAAGCAGGGGTTTGCTGTGACAAGGAATGTCTGACCAGAAGCAACAGGGAGACTGAATTCAAACAATATTTTGAAGAGGAAATGGATTAGTTGCTGAAGGACAGAAATGTAGAAGGTTTTAGCAAATTACTGGTGGCCGAAGCAAAATGGGGCTGTTCTTTTACTGGATGCGATCTGAATTGTTTCTGGGAAATTCTGTCACTTTAAGGGCTGATTAGCATTTGTAAAATGAGACAAAATTATTTGCTCTCAAGATAGGTTTCTCCAAAGTCCAACAAGTGAAAAAACGAGGATTGCTTTGAATGTAACATCAAAGACTAGTGGAAACAGAACAAATAATAATAGTGAATTTAATAAATATTTGAAAAGGGAAAATTTGCAAGGCTGTGGGAAAGAATTGGGGAAGTGGAAAAAAACTGGATACTTCGTTCAAAGAGCCAGCACAAAGAAAACGGCCAAATGGCTCCAGATTCAAGTGCATATATTTATAAAATGTACATAACAACCTAAATATTTAACCAAGAAATGTGCTGCATTGCCTTAGGTCACCACGAAATACTGGATACTGAGAGTTTTCTGGCGAGGATTCAGCAGCTGTGCTTTCTCATATCAAATACCATATCACTATTTCCACCCATTTCGACTAGCAGACAGGAACTTGGTTCAAGCAATAGTTCAAAGAACAGTCGTTCAGATACTGTAGCAACGATGAGCTGTGCCTGTGCCCACAGATAATACTCTGTTAACTGATCTAGGTGATGTCACCGTTAACCAAGCTAAAATGCCAGCAAGCAATGTCCGAAGTACTTCTCACCTTTCCCCGGTCAGAACTGAATATTGCTTATTTAAGTTTCCTTATAAACATTCAGCTGAGGAATGCTGATCTTCATTTCATAAGCAAAGTGAAAGTGACATTCCCCCTACCCAAAAACAAATAAAAACTTTTCTCTATAATCCACTATGATTACACAATGGGATACAAAACTGTAGTTAATTGTTGAGACAACATATAGAAATAAATTATAGTATTGTGGCAGCCCGCACACGCAGGACTCAAACCGCCATCGGGAGCCGCGGGCACACGGTAGCACGTTTGGAACTACCCGCTCGGGGCGGACCTTCCGGGGATAGTCTGACGTCATGTCCACCCCGCGGGTCGCAGGGGCCCATGGGAGGAGAAATTGAAGCGCGCGATTTTGAATCAGTAACGGCATTCTGAGTTCAGCTCTTTCTGCCTCCGTGTGTTTCTTTAGTAGCACGTTTGCGCGCGACTACAGTATCATCAGTAAACACCTTTTGAATTTCTGCCCTTTATAAATTCATAATAAATTTACAAATAGTGAAGAGAGACCTTCAGAGTCTGCAGTATAAGTGTTGCAAACTTCTAAAATATTTCATTGTTATTTTATTTTACCGTTTACTTTGTCTTGTCAGAACAATCCATTCAATTGATGTTTCAATGGGTAAAAATTGTTGGAGAGTTTGCAATGTCAGTGCTTTATCTGATGATGAACTGAACCTCTGGCCCTACATTCATCTCTTTGATGGCCTAATTTTCCCTCTGTAACATTACCTGTCGTTACCACTGCTTCAACCTGTTTGCTACTAAACCCCCTAAGACTTGCTTTTATTACTGCAGCTTAAATTAATCTGAATCCTCATTCACACTATTTATCCTCTGGCTCCCAGTTCAGTTTGTGTTATTATTAAAATTGACAGCATCATATTCAAATCTTTGCAAGTCCCAACTCAAGTTTGACATCTGTACATTTCTGCAAACTTGGCTTCATTTCTTTTACTTCTTCATTTCTTCTACTTTTTTCACGCCAGTATTGGAAGTTGTGCCTTACATTGCCTGCCTAGATTCTGAAAATGACTCAGCAAATCTCTCTGTCTATTTATCTCTTTCCTCCCTAAATCTACCTCTTTCATTCAAATCTTAGAGACTATTTCCAAATGTGGTTTAGTGTTCACTTTTATCTGCTTACCTCTGTGAAA
Source organism: Mobula birostris (assembly GCF_030028105.1). NCBI lineage: Eukaryota > Metazoa > Chordata > Chondrichthyes > Myliobatiformes > Myliobatidae > Mobula > Mobula birostris. The sequence goes on along the minus strand of NC_092387.1, from coordinate 44,403,175 downwards.
TCCCAGAATACTTTGTCCTGTAAAGAGTTACATTAATGCATCTTGTTTTTGAGAGTAGTTTCCGTTGTTCCTCACTTGCCATTTCTTTAGCATTTTTGTCTGTTTTTTTTAAACGAGGCCAACTTGTTAGCTCAATGCTTGGCACAGATGGAAGGTGTGCAAGGAGCCAACCAGATTCGAACCCAAAACCACTCGTCTTGAAATCCAGTGTGGTTGCCACTACATCTACAGCCGGCTATTTTTAAGAGTAGGGAGCCACATAAACTTTGGTGATTTTGAATTTTTTAAAATACATATTACAAAGTTTCAACTATTTCTTATGATAAAACTGAACCACCAAATGCCAATGCATGTACTGTTATATCTAAGGTGGTACTCAACATTAGTTGTGATATACTTGAAATTTTGAATCACTGAGAAATTCCACAAGAACTAAACACTACTCAGCATTTCTGAACATTGAGTAAGCTTTGACTGCTTGGACTTATATAGTGGTGCTAGAAAGTTTGTGAACCCTGTAGAATTTTCTGTATTCTTGTATAAATATGACTTAAAATGTGATCAGATCTTCACATGTCCTAAAACTAGATAAAGAGAACCCAATTAAATAAATAACACAAAAATATATACTTTTTCATATATTTATTGAGAAAAATGAACCAATGTTACATGTACTTGTGGAAAAATATATGAACCTCTGAGGTAATGCCTTCTACAAAAGCCATTTGGATAATGAGATGAGATTGGAGGTCTAGGTTATAGAGGAGCTCTGCCCTATAAAAGAGGCACACGAAGTCAGGTTACTGGCAGTACCTGTGCTTCTCTAGAAAGATCTCTTTATGTGCACCATGCCTCGATGCAAACAACCTTCAGGAGGACCTTAGAAGAAGTATTGTAGAGATGTATGAAGGTGGAAAAGGCTACAAGAGTATTTCTAAAGACCTGAGTGTTCAACAGTCCACAGTAAGAGAAATTGTCTACAAATTGAGGAAACACAGTACTGTTGCTACTCTCCTGCAACCTGCAAAGATCACACCAACAGCACAACATGCAAAGCTGAAGAAATGGTGTTCATGGAAGGACTCCATGGAGGAAACCATAGCTCTCCAAAAAAAAAAGAACATTGCTGCACCCCTCAAGTTTGCAAAAGACCACCTGGATGTTGTACAATGCTTCTGGGATGACATTCTGTGGATAGATGAGACAAAAGTTGAGCTTTTTGGCAGAATTGCACATTGCTATGTTTGGAGGGAAAAGGACACTACGCACCAGTACCAAAACCTCATCCCAATTGTGAAGTATGGTGGAAGGAGCATCATGGTTTGGGGCTGCTTTACTGCCTCAGGACCTAAACAGCTTGTTATCTTTGAGGGAACTTTGAATTCAAAATTGTATCAAGACATTTTACTGGAGAATGTCAGGGTAGCAGTGCGCCGCCTGAAGCTGAATAGAAGTTGGATAATGCAACGAAACTATGATCCGAAAGACAAGAATAAATTAATAAATGGTTTAAAGAAGATTTATGTTTTGGAATGGCCAAGTCAAAGTCCTGACCTTAATCCTACAGAAATGTTGTGGGAGGACCTGAAGCAAGCACTTTATGCAAGGAAGCCCACCAACATCCCAGAGTTGAAGTAGATTTGTAAGGAGGAATGGTCTAAAATTCCTCCAAGCTAATGTGCAGGTCTGATCAACAGTTACCAAAAAACATTTGGTTGAAGTTATTTCTGTACAAGAGAGTCATACCAGTTACTGAAAGCAAAGGTTCCCATATTTTTTCAAAATATATGCAATATTAGATTATTTTTATCAAATAAATGAACACGTATAATGTTTTTTGTGCTCTTTAATTGAGTTCTCTTTATCCAGCTTTAGGATTTACGTGAAGGTCTGTTCGCATTTTAGGTCATATTTATGCAGAAACAGAGAAAATTCTACCCAGTTCACAAACTTTCCAGCATCACTGTGTTTACTTTAAACCAAATGGACACTGCATATCACCTCAAAGAGATCCAAATCGATGCTCCTCTGTTGTCCTATAAAACCTTCCTGGCTGTTTGTGAGCAAGTTTGCTTCTTGCTGCTTTGCATCCTCTTCAATTGGATTGTGTCAAATTTTTGAACAAATTGGTGCCAGATTGTGTCATGACACTTGTAGTCTGCCTCCAGCCTCACCCTCAGGTGTGCCGGTTGTTAACACAAACGATGCATGTCACTGTTTGATAATTATATTTGAATCTTGAATCATTAATTAACAGAAATGCTATGATCATCATGATAGCCTCAAGCTTCCAAGGACTCAATCAACCGATCACTTTTCAGCTACCCAACTTACGTCATTGTCCTTCCCCAGAGTTTTCACAAACAACTATTTCCTCCACTGTCACCAACAATGTTTCCACTGGCGCAAATGAATGGAGATAAATGTCTAGGTACTTGACATGTGAATAAGCCTTGGCTTAATTACTGCTGTGCCTAACTTTAAATGTTAAATGCATTCTGCAAAACCAAATCAGCAACATAAATCTTGCTCAGGATTATTGTTCACATTTCTCTGAAAATGATCTCCCTTTCTCCCACCCCTTCACTTTTTCTTTGCTCTCATTGCACTCACTGGCAGTAACCCCCATTAATATAGCTTCAGGAAGATAAGATCACTTCTGAGCCCCAATCCATTCAGCTGCCTCTAATTCTGAAAGATAAGGCTGCCCATCTGCTTGTTTTGAACTGTGATTCAGGGCAACAAACAGTATCTACTAATGACATTACAAATGCAATCTCTGCATATTCTACCCTGAAACTGACTGTGATATTCTGTAAAATACAGTCAATGAAAAAGAATTGATCAATCAGAAACTTCATTAAATTGGTGTACATTTGCAATTGTCCGTAAATTGGCTCACAGAATCAACTATTATTTTCACACTCCCTTGGGATATGAGGAACCAAATACCCTGAAAAGCTGAAAGATTTGTGGTGTTGGGAAGTTTCTAATCCAAAACTGTCTGGTCTCAAACCTTTTATTTCTGTATCCTTTTTACCATCTGTGTTCACCCTTTCCAATGTGATTATTGTTCAGCAAAGTATGTAACTATTGATCACATTTCTAAGGAAGAACAAAAAATGAATAAACTGGCCAAGGAGAATTACAGAGTTACACTGTACAGAAGGCTATTTGGCCCATTGTTCCTGTGCTAGCTATGTGAGAAGATCATGAATATGCATGAGCCAAAGAAAGAAGTGAATTTGTATCTGCCTTTCAGAACCTCTGAGTATCTCAACTCAATTCACAGCCAATGGGGTGTTTTTGTAGTGTAATCTCTTATGCAGCACAAATATTTAGCGACAAATATAATTTCTGTTCAGTATTATTTCAGAATGGGGACTAGGCCAAGAGTTCAAACAAAACTTCAGGATCTCCTCCCCTCCCTATCCCATGGAGGGTTGTCTTTGGCATCTGACCTCCAAACATTTCCAGGTAAAAATGTTTATCTTTGCTGATCTATGGAGTGATTCAGTCTGAACTATCGGGTTTCTTCTTTTATGTGCGCATCTCTAATAGCCGGCAAAAGGGTTTCACCGAAAATACATTGAAAATAGTATAATTTGTTTTTTTATGTATATTTATATTACAGGTTGAAGAGGTCATGCTGGGAATGTGTTGGAACTGAGGATGATACTGATTCCATGCGCTGGGTTTTAGCAACAGGGTAAAAGAATATGATACAAGCGAAATCCCGATAAGAGTTTGGCTCCTGTAAAGCTCCCCGTGGTTCGCATACGATACCGTTCAAAGTTAGTTTGACTTTACCCCTTTGACAGTCTCCACCCGCCTTGCAGTTTGAAATCAAATTCTAAACCAACTGCGTAAAAATCAGGTTGAGCATGGCCATAGTATAGTTTTTAAAAAGTACACTAACTGTGTAAATGTGTGGGTGCCCAAAACTCCGTAATCACTTTACAGCAGAAAGGTGGGAGTGGGGGGAAGGGAGTGTGTAGCTTTCTGAGATGAGCGAACCCGGGGTGTCTCTTAGTATGGGAGTTTCTCTGACGGATGGCCTCATGGTGAGTGTCTTCCTCCCTGGCAGAAGATCTCTCTCTGAAGCAGAGACCCGGCCCCCCCACCCCAAACTCATGTAGTGTTTGGGGCTCTTCCTTAATCGATCTGCGTTTGACGGTCTCTCCGTCGGGTGCCTCTTTCTATGAGCAGGTACCTTTAGAAAGGATCTTACTGATGGGCGTTCGCTCTGCGAATTGGCGTTCCCTTTTATTGGAATATTGATCACCCCGAGTTAGAGGGTAAGATTGTCGCTTTAACTCTCTCTCGCGCGCTCCTTCCCTCCCGCTGACTTTCCTGGCGTATATATCTCTTTCTGTCTATGGGGTTCTCTCTTTCTCTCCCTCTTTGGCAGTGGTGACTCTCTTTGGCAACGGTGCCTCTCTCCCTGGCCGCGGTGGTTTATTATACTGGCTCGCTGTCCTACCTTGGCGACTCGAAGCGGCATGTTTAGGTGGGATCCTCCATGTAGCCTCAAGCCCCAGGGCGCCCCACCACTAAGGGTGACGAGGATTTCTTCCCCGGTCCCCATGATCTCTCCCGCTCTTCAGCAAACGCTGGGTCCCTGGGAAGTCTTCATGGCCCTGAATTCACCCATCTTTCACATCTTGTCCGAGCTGGCTGATCAGGCGCTGGGAGGTCACTGCAAGACACCAGTCTCGAGTCTCCTCTCTCCCGCAAAGCCGCAACAAACATAAGGGGCTCTTGGTTCAAGGCCAAGTTTCAGCACATGTTGCGTCAATCGCACAGCGCTGCTGTGGGAAGATCTGTCTATAAGGAAAATGCAAATGCTTGAGTTCAGGGTTAAAATGTTGCCTGCCGAAGAGGGGCAAGAGGGTTTTATCTATTTTGTCACCACTAAGAACACCATAGACACATAGCTGGGGTTCGAGATCAAGTACTATTGTACCCAGGGTCTGGACTGCGAAAATATTGCGGGACACTTGGTTTAATACAAAAACTGGATTGTAAAAGGACAACACCCGTTTCTGGTGGTTTCGGGCGTGGTCTGGATTCCAATTAAAATCTGGTTTATGTTGCAAAGATTAACATTCTGTTTAATCATTGTAGTTTTGAATGTGCCGAACCTCGCAACGAGAAGAACTGAACATTCATTATGCAAATAAGAACATGCAAATTACCCCTCCACAACATTTACGCGAAACATTTTAAATTAGGCTGAAGTCTTTACTTGACTAAGTATTATGTTTAGAAAAAGAAGGACCTCGCGGCCGTGCAGCCAATGACATGCTTTCCTGATCACGACTGGAAATGAAGCAGCCAATCTGCACATAACAAAGCGATTTATTTTAATAAGATCCTCACACTTTCCGGTTAAACTTTCTTTCTCCACGGGCGCGCCGGACTTTCATTATCTCCAGCCCTTTCATTATCACCCCGCTCCCCACCCACTTACCTTCGCCCTCTCACCTGAACTTATCTGTTACCTAGTAGCCTGTGCTCCACCTTTCAATTCTGTCTTCTGCCCTATTCCTTTCCAGTCCTGATGAATGGTCTCGGCCCGAAAGGTCGATTGTTCATTTTCCGCCACTGTCATACGGGGGCGTTGATGGCGGACCCAAATGGAAGACACAGAGACTGCAGTACGAGGAAAAGGACAGGACCAGAAACTAGTCCTGTTTGCTGTTGTGTGCTGGGGCAGCAGGTTTAGGGTAGCAGACACCAACAGAATCAACAAATTCATTCGTAAGGCCAGTGATGTTGTGGGGATGGAACTGGACTCTCTGACAGTGGTGTCTGAAAAGAGGATGCTGTCCAAGTTGCATGCCATCTTGGACTTTGTCTCCCATCCACTACATAATGTACTGGGGTGGGCACAGGAGTACATTCAGCCAGAGACTCGTTCCTCCAAGATGCAGTACAGAGTGTCATAGGAAGTCATTCCTGCCTGTGGCCATCAAACTTTACAACTCCTCCCTTGGAGGGTCAGACACCCTGAGCCAATACGCTGGTCCTGGCCTTATTTCCTGGCACAATTTACATATTTACATATTACTATTTAACTATTTATAGTTTTATTACTATTTATTATTTATGGTGCAACTGTAACAAAAACCAATTTCCCCCGGGATCAATAAAGTATGACTATGACTAGAGTTAGGGATGTGACTGGATGCAGACTAGGAGCTGGGACAAGAACACAGACTTGGCCTAGGACATTGGCTAGGCAAGCGGGACCAGGACAAGGAACCGCAAACTAGGATCCTGGGCTTGGGTTCCTGGAGGTGAGGACATGACGTGTCATAGTGGGGCGTTGGGAACGGACCCAAATGCAAGACACAGATACTGAAGTACAAGGAACAAGACTTGACTAGAGTAGGGACGTGACAGGGTACAGACAAGGAGCAGGGACAAGAACGCAGACTTGGGCTAGGACATGGACTAGACACAGGGAACTATGAACTAGGAGTCTGGGCTTGGACTCTGAGCCAGAGACTGGACAAGGACCCAGGACCTGGGTCTTGCCTCAGGGTCAGACCCCAGAACCAGTTGAGGACATGACAATGGCTACTGGACAGGACGTGGCTGGGATCTTGGCTCTTGAACTTGGAGAGAGGCTGGAAGAGGAAAGGGCTGGGAACAGTCCAGCAAATTAAGCTGACCCCAGGAGCTATTTATGTAGCCAGCCCAAAATCAGAATCATGTGCCTCAATTAAGGCAAACAACAGGACAAGGGAAAACCAGAAAACCTGGAATACAGATCGATGGACTGGACCGTGAACCGGAATGCGGACTTCACAGACCAGACCATGACATCCACAGATGCTGCCTGACCCGCGAAGCTCCTCCAGCATCTTGGATCTGTCATCTGTCCAGTCTACCATGAGAGCTAGACTGGAGCCCTGTTGTGTCAAGATAAGGAACTGTCTATTGTTGAGTTGGAACTGTCTCTGTGTCCATGCCTTTGCTAGGTAGGTCCGGCTGTTTGCTGCTACCTAGTGTTGGGAACCGTCTCTGTGTCCACGCCTGTGCTAGGTAGGTCTGGCTGTTTGCCGCTACCTAGTCTTGGGAACCACCTCTTTGTCCACACCTGCACTAGGTAGGTCCAGCTGTTTGCCGCTACCTAGTGTTGGGAACCATCTCGTCGTGTTCAGCATTCTGTGTAGAGCCCCGGCCCCAAGTCCTGTTCCCAAGGAGGAGTCCTGGCTCTGTGTTCCATGTCCCTGTGTTCCTGTCTCTGAAGTCCAAGGCTCCATGTTCCTGTGCTCTCGACCAAGGCTCTGTGTTCCTGTCCTCCCCAAGACCAAGGCTCTGTGTTCTACGTTCCTGTCATCCCAAGTCCAAGGTTCCGAGGTTCCTGTCATCCCAAGTCCAAGACTCGGTTGTTCCTGAGTACCAAGTCAAGGCTTCATGTTCTCGTCCTGCCCATGTGCCTCATCCTGTCCAGGAGTTGCCTCATCCTGTCCAGTCTCCAAGACCACGTCATGTCTTTGCCTAGTTCCGGAGTCCGAGCCCGAGTCAAGACCTAGGTTCTGAGTCCTTGTCCAGTCTCTGGCTCGGAGTCTAAACCCAAGCCTTGTCATGTCCTCACCTGGAGGAACCCAAGCCTCATCATTTTTATACGGTTACAGGTATTGACCATTTGATAAATTGTATACTTTTGAATTCCGCTGGCAAGATCAATCACTATTCACTATAGTGTTGTTAAAAGTCAATCAAAACTTCAAGCTGACAACCTATGATGTTTTGAAGTAAGTAAAGTAATTGTCCCTGAGTTGCTGGGTGTAGTTCCCATCTTTCTGTTATTCCTATCTTGACTGTCTCCTGCACCCACTACTGTGAAAAGGGAAGCGATGTTCTTTTAGAATCCAGAATCTAGGTTGATTAAACACTACCATACCAATTCTTAGGTCTTGGATATGTTTAATGTTCAGATCAAGTTCCAGGAGCTTGAATGCGCTGGCAAAAGCATCCATTATGCATTGCAGATCCTCCTCAGGATAACAACCTCTCCCTAAATGTCCAAAAAACAAAAGAGCTGATTGTAGATTACAGGAGGAACAGAGACAAGCTCAGCTCAATCAACATCAATGAGTCTGCACTTGAGAGGGTAAGTAGTTTCAAGTTCCTCAGTATACACATCACCGATGATCTTGTCAGGACTGTACACACCGGCTTTGTGGCAAAAAAAGCACAACAGCATCTCTTCCATCTCAAGCGACCGAAGAAGTTTGGCATAGGCCCCTAAATCCTCAAGACATTCTGCAGGGCCACCATTAAGAGCACCTGACTGGCTGTATCACAGTCTGGTACAGGAACTGCACCAACCTTGATCGCTGGGCACTGCAGACAGTGGTACGGACAGCCTGGCGCATCTGTAGATGTGAACTTCCCTCAATTGAGGATATTTATAGCAGCAGGTGCATAAAGAAGACCTGGAAGACCATCGGGGACACCAGTCACCTCCACCATAAACTGTTTCAGCTGCTTCCGTCTGGCAAACGCTGCTGCAGCATTAAAGCCAGGACCAACAGGCTATGGGACATTTTCTTTCTACAAGCCATTGGACATAAATTCACATATCTGTACATTGCTGTGTACATACATCTATTGATGCTTCTGGACACATCTTCAGTGACGTTCCTGGAATCATCGGGTGTTTCAGGTCTTTCAACATCATACAATCTCCTCCAGGTGTCCCAGCCGGGGCTGATCAGACCCCAGCTTGTGTCCAGATGGCTAGCTACTTATGACTCCATGGCTCCCCTCTTTTGAGCCACAGCCATCTTGAGGCCCTCTCTGCTGCATCGGTGGTACTGCGGATGGCTCTCCTCTTCCTCTCTCCCTCGATGCCTAAAATTTGAAGTCATAACACAAAGATTAAAATATATTCTAATTCTAAAGAGCCCCACCTCATCTGTCCTATAGAGAATCTGGACTCTTTGTGGAGGTCTTGTCCTGTGAGGTGAAGAATAGTTACAATGAAAATGGCAAACAGAGTTGGGGCAATGATGCACCCCTGTTTGACCCTGGTCTCAACCTTAAAAATTGCTGTTTCAGAGCTGCTGTTGCTGATGATTGATGACTGTCATATCATTGTGTAAGAGCTGCAGGATCTTGAGGTATTTCTCCGGGCACCTGATTTTGGACAGTACCTGCCAAAGGGCAGGACAATTTATAGAGTCAAGAAAACCCAAGTCCTACACTAACCTGCTTCAGATCTAGCTCCTAAACCTCCAACCATCCAAGCTAATAACATCCCTCTGGAGAACACTAATCATTTCCCATTTCTTGGCAGCCTTCTTTCTTCAAAAGCCAACACTGCCTGAAATAAATTGCAGAATAGGCCATGCAAGTGGAGTTTTTGCTGGGTAAAAAAGAGGGTTTTTGCAGATTGGGATATCAAGACCAACACTAAGCTTCTAGTCTATAAAGCTATAGTCCTCCCCTTCTTGCTATCATGGACAGCATGCAGCAGGCACATAAAATCTCTAGAAACTTACTATCAAAGATGTCTCTGAAAGATTCCGAGAGTTAGCTGGAAGAATAGGCATACTAACTCCAGCATCCTGGGGGATTCTAACATTAACTCCATAACCACAATCGTGACTCAATACCAATTGCAATGGGTCAACCACATCATTCATATGCCTGACTCCATCTTTCCTTAACAACTCTTGTTCAGCCAAGTCAAGGATTGCATTCTTGGAGAGCAGAAAAAGCGGTTCAGTGGCAATATCAAGACTCACCTGAGGAAGTGCCACATCAACCTGAATGGAAAGGAGAAATTAGCACAGGATAGGGAAAGCTGGAGAAGGACTGTCTATGAGGGGATTGCACAGTTCGAAGGATAAGTGGCTAAGACCAAGTGGCTTCAATGTAAGGAGAGACAGGGAAAGGCCCAACCAGCTACATCCACCACCACTTCAATGACCTGCACCAGCCAACACTGCAATAGGACTTGTGGATCACGGATCGTCTTCTTCAGTCATCTCAAGACCCACAAGCCACCAGATCAACCACCAGGAGAAGAATCATACTCGACTATGAGTGATTGTTGATGATAATGTGGTGGATGGGGTGGGGGAGTCATTCTCACTTATCTGACTGCAATAAGCAGTCTCACTTGAAAGGTCTCCCTTGTCTGGGTTTGGTGATACACCATTGTGGTCACATTCATCTGAATGTTGTCTTTAACTCTTGCCTTACCGCAGTTTCCACAGAAGCTGAGAGTCAGCAGTTCTCCACTACTGTTCTAACAATTAAAAAATAGCGAAGTGCAGAACTGCCTCTTTTCTGCTCTTGATGTCAAATTGAGACTACATGCTTAAATATATGGTATGTGCCTGTAATTTTTGGCAAATTTTCTTGGGTTGTAAGTATTGAGTTTTGCAACTCTGCTTAGCAGAGAAATTCCACAATGCTCAATACATATAAACTTCCTTATATGTGTATTCTTCACAAGCAGCATCAAGAAGAAGAGCTGCGATGCTGTGAAAATACCATTATCTCCAAGTCCCTTCACTTAAACTAGAGTAGCCTGGAATTTCCTGATATATATCTGGCACAATCACCACAGGGTCTATCGCAGCTAGAAGACTTTCCTGAGCTTTCTCAGTACAAAGAATAATGTCACTGAACCTCATATACCATGCAGGGGAGTCCATGAAAGAAGAAGTGTGGTTGATGAAAATGTTAATTTCTGGTGTTTTCAAATCAAGAATCCCACCTTGTTTTCACACACAATCTTGCCAAATTCTACTTGATCCCCATCCTGAAAACCAGTGGTCCCCAACCATTGGGCCACGGACCAGTAACGCAGAGGCAAACATTCTAGTCTACTCTTGAATCTCATCTTTTATCACCTTCTAAGTCTTTGATTTCCTCAGTGTCTGAATTTTCCATTGGGGAGAACAATACGTAATGGAAAAATAAAAGTCTGACTGATTAACAGGTTGACATAGAGCAAACACAAGAGATTCTGCGGGTGCTGGAAATCCGGAAACCTGATCTGCTCTGTTCTTCCAGCATTTTGTATGTGCTACTCTGGACGTAGAGTATTATAAGTGATCCATTATGGTGGTGAATTGGTTTGTCCAATGTGGTTTGAAATGCCACACAGACCAATTTGCCTTGGTTCTTTCTGAGAATTCCAAGCAAAAGCTCCAGGATTAGCCTAGGAGGCAGGAGTACCATCACTGAACCAGAGATTCCACTCCCAACTTGTATAACCTGCTTCCTATTAAATAGATTGGATCAGCTCAAAGTTGGTTAAATGATCTCTTATTCTTTTGAACAGTGCTTTTATACCTTCTAGAGTGATGCCATTGGAGCCTAGTCTGAAATAAAGAACTGCTTATAAATTAATAGGAACTTCAGACAGGGTTGTGTTTACCAATATCCTATTTACTGACATTCAAGTCGATCATTTCATAACTCATTTTCTGAGATCAGGTATGCTGACATCTTAAAGTAAGTTTAATCAGAAGAGACATTTGCTGTGAAAGTATGAATTAAAAGTTATACTCCTGACATTAAGACTTTGATTTTATTTTACTGTTCCTTCAGTAAATTGTTTAGATATTACATACAAAACATGTGACTTCAAATCAAATGGTGAAAGAGTGGATTGTCCAGTTTGCTTCTCTCTCAGGACAGCATGGCACCACAAACAAAGCCCTCCCTCATGTCAGTCGATTAGTTCCCAAATTAATTGTTCACTGTTCCTGCAGTGTGCCTAATCAGCCAGTACCAATCACTGTCAGCAAGACAAGCTGTTCATTTCCCCTGTGGACCCATTCCTTCATTAACCTGACCATTTTTGTTGCTAAAGGTGTCTGATACTTCCTAAAATGTGTTGCATATTAAATCTAATCCCAGGCAAAATAGTGCATAACATACTTATGTACCTCGAGTAGGAATAAATTATTTGTCACATTCTTAAGACTTAACTCCAGGTTGACACTTTAGTGTAACACTGAGAGCAGGCTGTATAGTTGGATTTCTTCGATGATGTAAGAACTTTATTGTTGTAGACAAAATTGGGATATCATTTACAGTTTGAGATGACATACATTCATCTGCTTCAAGTTCACTTACTCAGTTAGAACAGGGAGACAAAAGTTAAAAAGGGAGGGAGGACCCTTACCCAGATTATGATCCTATAGTGATATGCATGAAATCCTGTAAGAAACTGTTTTTTGGTGAAGAGAAAACAGAAGGAGTGTTAAATGACACAGTATAACCAAAAGTCTAAGTTCTCTTAGACTTTGCTGGAAGCATGTTATTGTTGTTGAAAAGCCATATGGCATTCCTGTGTTTGGCGTATCATAAGAAAACTGGACTGTAGAAATTGAATTATTTCTGGACGCAGTCTTTGCATTATTGCCACTCACTAGTGTAGTACAGTGTTAGCTAGTATGATTCCCATACTCTAATCACACAGTGACACAATTCCTGAGAATTTGGTTATGGCATTCAATGATACTGTTCAGAAAAGAGGTCTTGACTGCATTTCTCTAGCTCATGGCCCCACTTTATGTACCTTCAGGCAGAGAATCAGTTTTTGCCTGAGCTATGATGATGTTGTAACTTTCCCTTTTATTGATTGCAGCCCTTGAGGTTGGACTTAAGCAATAGGTGATTGACCATGGTCATTTAACCATAATGAAAATGGCAGAAGCACACCAGCTGAAAAAGAAATGTAGACAAGATTGTGTGGAGTAACTGAAAGATAGATTTATACTGGCACCAAGCAACAAACAGCAGCCAATGTGTCTTTGATGAAAAAAATGAGGCAATGGAACTGTCCAAATTCCTTGAATATTTGAAGAGAATACATTCTGATAAAGGAAACAAGAACTTGTTATATTTTCAGTCACTTCGTGAAAACTTTCAGAAATGGAAAACACTTCAGAACATGTTTGCTAACACTTCACAACAAGACAGTGATGGTTTGCTTGCTTCATACAACTTTACTTTGCTCAGTACTAAATCGGGAAAGCCCCATACAATTGGAGAACTGATTCTGCCAGCAATAAGGGAGGTTCTCAGTACAGTTTTCCATAATACTAAATAATTAAAGCTATTCCTCTCAGTGATAACGCTGTTCAAAGATAAATAGATGAAATATCTGAAAATGTGGAAGACACATTGTGCAACATACTTAGGACAATAGAATTTGCACTGCAGTTGGATGAGTTAACTTTACCAGGCAGCAAATCTTTGCTTCTTGGTTATGTTCACTTCATAAAAGATGAAAGCATCGTACAAAAGTTGCTATTTTTGACTATTTCAAGAGTGCTTTTAAGAATGATGAACAGCTTGAATACTTGCTGGTCCACAGCAGTCAGATGGCTCTCAAAAGGAAACTGTCTGAGACGCTTTTATGCACTTTTTTGAAACTTCGATAAAACTCTTCAAAGACTCAAATGCTTCATTCTGTAATCAAATCAAGAATATTAGGCATGCCGTTGCTAGTTGTCAGAATTATTTGCAAATTTAATTAAATTGATCTTCAATTACAAGGAAGTGCTATGAAATATTCAAAGTCAAATAAGTCATCCCCACATTTCCGTACAAATTAACTCTATTTATGTGCAACATCGGCTGTGGTGACCTTCCTAATTTTTGAGCCTCTCTGAGTTGGAAGATCAGGTGATGATCTTCAAGTCTAGTTGCAAGAAAAAGTTAGTGAACCCTTTGTAATGACCTGATTTTCCACATTAATTACTGATAAAATGTAATCTGATCTTCATCAGGCTTGTCCCAAAGGCTCCTCAATGGCACAAGGCAACATCAGTGCAGAAGAGATGACTCGTGTTGGAGGAGTTGAGAAGACAGGAGGAGGCAGAGCGACATGCCAGGGCCATCTCAATAATCAAGCAGGGCCACTGGACTAATTGGGAGAGCCTGGAAAAGAGGAAACTTAGCTGGCGTGACATCTGGGAGATGGAGGAATCTCGGCTAAGTTTTGTCATCAGAGCCACTTATGATCTACCCACACCCCAGAAGCTGAACCAGTGGTGGGGAGAAGACCCCGCTTGCTCTCTTTGTCAAGCACCTGGATCACTAAGGTACATTTTAACAGGATGCACCACGAGCCTCATCCAGGGGCGGAACACTTGGCGGCATAACCAAGTTCTCAGACAGCTGGCATCAATCTTGGAACAGAGGCGAATCATCACAAATGCTCTCCCACAAATATTGGCATGAAATGTCCACATTACACGATTTGTACCAGCAGGCCAACCTCCAGAGCACCGTATAATATCAAAAGATTTAAGCATTCTGCAGGTTGCTCGGGATTGGAAAATGGACATGGACTTGGAAAAAAAGCTTGTGTTTCCCCCAGACATTGCAGCTACAACACTCCAACCAGACATGGTCCTGTGGTCCACAACAGCCAAGCTGGCATATGTTGTGGAATTGACAGTACCATGCGAAGATGATGTCGAAGAAGCTTATGAGAGACGAAAAAGACCAAGTACTCTGAACTGGCAACTGAAGCTGCCCAGAATGGCTGGAAGACCAAGACTTTCCCTGTAGAAGTGGGATGCAGGGGATTCATTGCTACATCTACGACCAGTCTATTGAAGAAGATGGGGGTGAGGGGTCACTCCCTCCAACAAGCAATCAAGTCCTTGTCAAATGCAGCAGAAGAAAGCAGGAATTGGATTTGGATTAAAAGGAAAGACAACAACTGGGCTGCTAACGTTAAGGATACATACAGCTCCTCTCCCCTCCCCCCACTGGGAAGGTCAGATCACAATCTGGTGCATCTAAAACCCTGCTACGTGCCTCTGGTGAAGAGTAAACCTGCAACCTCGAGGACAGTGAGGAAATGGTCGGAGGAGGCTTATGAGGCGCTCCAGGGTTTTTTTGAGGTAACAGACTGGCAGGCACTCTGTGAGCCACATGGAGAGGATATTGATGGGCTCACAGAATGCATCACTGATTACATCAACTTCTGTGTGGACTGCAATGTTCTGACGGAAGTAGGGAGGAGCTGAGGGCAATACAGAGGAACCTGAAAGCCAGGATCAGTGAGGCTAAAGACAGGTACAGGAGGAAGCTTGAGTGGAAACTCCAGCAGAACAACATGAGAGAGGTCTGGAGGGGGATCATTGGGGTCCGGCAAACTAGCAACAGAGGAGCTGAGGGCAGTGTGGGCAGGGCCAATGAACTTAACCTTTTCTTTAACAGATTTGACATTGTGGCCCCTGCCCATCCCCCACATGAGTCATCTGTTGTCGGCCCCCAACCAACATATATTCCACTCTCCCCTCCTACCCCTCCTCACAGTCCCCCACCCTGCTCTCATGACTATACCCCTTCCCCACATGAAACCACCACAGTGGGCTTCATGGCTGAACAGGTGAGAAGACAGCTGAAACGTCTCAACCCAAGCAAGGCTGCAGGACCGGATGGTGTCAGTACCAGGGTGCTCAAAGCCTGTGCCCCTCAGCTATGTGGAGTACTTTGCCATGTATTCAACCTGAGCCTGAGGCTCCAAAAGGTTCCTGTACTGTGGAAGACGTCCTGCCTCGTCCCTGTGTCGAAGACACCGCGCCCCAGCAGCCTCAATGACTACAGACCGGTGGCATTGACCTCCCACATCATGAAGACCCTGGAGAGACTTGTTCTGGAGCAGCTCCGGCCTATGGTCAGACCACACTTAGATCCCCTCCAGTTCGCCTACCAGCCCCGACTAGGAGTTGAGGATGCCATCGTCTACCTGCTGAACCGTGTCTACGCCCACCTGGACAAGCCAGTGAGCACTGTGAGGGTCATGTTTTTTGACTTCTCCAGTGCATTCAACACCATCCGCCCTGCTCTGCTGGGGGAGAAGCTGACAACGATGCAGGTGGATGCTTTCCTGGTATCATGGATTCTTGATTACCTAACTGGCAGACCACAGTACGTGTGCTTGCAACACTGTGTGTCCGACAGAGTGATCAGCAGCACTGGGGCTCCACAGGGGACTGTCTTGTCTCCCTTTCTCTTCACCATTTACACCTCGGACTTCAACTACTGCACAGAGTCTTGTCATCTTCAGAAGTTTTCGGATGACTCTGCCATAGTTGGATGCATCAGCAAGGGAGATGAGGCTGAGTACAGGGCTACGGTAGGAAACTTTGTCACATGGTGTGAGCAGAATTTTCTGCAGCTTAATGTGAAAAAGACTAAGGACCTGGTGGTAGACCTGAGGAGAGCTAAGGTACCGGTGACCCCTGTTTCCATCCAAAGGTCAGTGTGGACATGGTGGAGGATTACAAATACCTGGGGATACGAATTGACAATAAACTGGACTGGTCAAAGAACACTGAGGCTGTCTACAAGAAGGGTCAGAGCCGTCTCTATTTCCTGAGGAGAATAAGGTCCTTTAACATCTGCTGGACAATGCTGAGGATGTTCTACAAGTCTGTGGTGGCCAGTGCTATCATGTTTGCTGTTGTGTGCTGGGGCAACAGGCTGAGGGTAGCAGACACCAACAGAATCAACAAACTCATCCGTAAGGCCAGTGATGTTGTGGGGATGGAACTGAAAAGAGGATGCTGTCTAAGTTGCATGCCATCTTGGTCAATGTCTCCCATCCACTACATAATGTACTGGGTGGGCACAGGAGTACATTCAGCCAGAGACTCATTCCACCGAGATGCAGCACAGAGCGTCATAGGAAGTCATTCCTGCCTGTGGCCATCAAACTTTACAACTCCTCCCTTGGAGGGTCAGACACCCTGACCCGATAGGCTGGTCCTGGACTTATTTCATAATTTACTGGCATAATTTACATATTACTATTTAACTATTTATGGTTCTATTACTATTTATTATTTATGGTGCAACTGTAACAAAAACCAATTTTCCCCGGGATCAATAAAGTATGACTATGACTATGTAGATGAAGGCAGGAGGGTATGGAACTGAGGGGGGTGTATCTGGGACGCCAGGTAGCACCGTTGAGCCCTTTGGAGATGTTGTGGACTTATCAACGAAACGTCAAAGAAGGAGGGTGCCCACCTGATAACCCCGATGAGATACCTACCCTCCCTCCTTGTCACCACTCCAAACCCACTGCCAACATCGAGAGTGCCAACTTATCATAGGGATTGAAACATCAAGTCCTAGTAGCTGTACTAAGTCAGAATAAAAGAAACAATTATACTTCTTCTCATCATTACTGAGTACACCATTTTAACAATCACAGTCTATGTTCAAATAAGTATGTGAACCTTTGAGGTAGTGCCTTCTACCAAAACTACTTGGAGTTAGATGTTCCAATTCATGAGTTGAAATTGGAGGTGTGGGTTGTAGAGGTGCCCTGGCCTTTAAAAAAGACACACAAAGTCTGGTTATTGACAGAGCCTACGCTTCTCAAGAATGATCTGTTTATATGCACCATGCCTTAATGAAAACAACTTTCAGAGGACCTTAGAAGAAGAATTGAAGAGATCCATAAGCTGGAAAAGGATAAAAAAGCATTTCTAAAGACTTGAGTGTTGCATCAATCCACAGTAAGAGAAATTGTCTCCAAATGAAGGAAATTCACTACTGTTGCTACTCTCCCTAGGAGTGGGCATCCTGCAACAATCATACCAAGGGCACAATGCTTAATGCTGAAGGAGGTGAAAAGAATCCAAGGGTAACAGCAAAAGACTGCATAAGTCTCTAGAACTTGCTAAAGTCTCTGTTCATGTGTGCACTATCATAAAAACACTAAACAAGAATGGTGTTTATGGAAGGACACCATGGAGAAAACCACTGCTGTCCTAAAAAAAACATTGCTGCACATCTCAAATTTGCAAAGACCACCTGGATGTTCCACAGTGCTTCTGGGTCAATATTCTGTGAATTGATGAGATGGAAGTCGAACTTTTTGGCAGAAATGCACACTATTTTTGGAGGAAAAAGGGCACTGCACACCAGCACTAAAACCTCATCCCAACTGTGAAGCATGGTGGAAGGAGCATCATTGTTTTGGGCTGCTTTGCTGCCTCATGGCCTGGACAGCTTGCAATCATTGAGGGAAAAAATGAACTCAAAATTGTATCATATTTTACAGGAAAATATCAGGCTAGCGGTCCATCCCCTGAATCTTAATAAAAGTTGGATAATGCAACAAGACAATGATCCAAAACACAAGTGTAAATCAGCAACATAATGGTTTAAAAAGACGAACATTTGTGTTTTGAAATGGCTAAGTCAGAATCCAGAGCTTAACCCAATTGAGATGCTGTGGCATGACCTGAAGAGGGCTGTTAATACAAGGTATCCTAGCAATATTGATGAACTGAAACAGTTTTCATGGAGGAACGGTCTAAAATTCCTCTAAGCCGATGTGCAGGACTGAACAAGTTACCAGAAACCTTTGGTTGATGTCATTGCTATATGCGGGTGGGAGGGGTGGGTCACACCAGCTACTGAAAGCAAAGGTTCACATACTTATTTCAACGAATACAAGTAATATTGGATTTTTTTCCCAATAAATAAATGAACGTGTATATTTTTTGTGTTATTTAATTGAGTTCTCTTTATTTAGCTTTAGGACTTACATGAAGATCTTATGGCATTTTAGGTCATATTTATGCAGAAATAGAATTCTAGTGTTCACAAACTTTCTAGCACCACTGTATATTGTGCCCATCTGGGTGAACGTCAGTTTTTCAGGATTTTTTCTCCATCCAAATACAAAATTGGGTAAAACATTTCCGGTCAAGATGGTGGCAGCAAACGATTCCTCAGGCAACATTTTCCAGATAGTCAATCTCTTCAAGTATTTCACTTTCTCTATATCTTCTACTTGTTCTTTTTGTCTTGATTGTGTTACAGAAACTGTTGGGGCCTGTAACGTGCAGTTCGGAATTTGATTAAGTGATCTAGCGCTCTGCTGAGAACACGAGCTGCCTCATGGAAAAATCCAGAGACGGCTGCAGGGTTATGAATGACTCCATTTTGAAACGTTGGGTAAGATTTAAGCATTGAGGCAGATACCGATGTCAGAGGTTGCTCTCAACGGAGGCCATGGGGTCAATAGCAGACGGTAGCTGGGTCAGTGGCTTTCGCCCCCGGTGTGACAGTCACTCTTCATGTAAGGACTGAGCTTGTGTGGCTGCTCCCCTTGGATGCTGACAGGAAATTTGAGATATACATGACTGTACTTTATATTGGTCTCCTTCAGTTTTCAGTGTTTTCTTTCTTGCTGCCGATTGGTGGGTAGTCAGTATGTTACTTTTTGTGAGAGGAGTTGTGGATTTGGGGTCTGATGTTTTTCTGTGTGGGCGATCTGTAGTTTTTTTGTGTGTGAGAGAGGAGGTCAAAGGTCTGAGGTTTTAATGCTATTGTCGATTTTCTTTTCTGCGAGGGAGGGGGTAGGGTGTTTGCTGTTCCACCTGACCTTTTCCACGTGGGCAACCTGTTAAGTTTTTTGTGTGTGTGTGTGGGTTGGGTTTGCGAGTTTTGTTTCTTTTACTTTTTCATGCCAGAGGTGGGGAGTTGATGTCTTTTCTTTCAACAATATCCATAGTTTTCCTGTATTTCATGGCTATCTGGAGAAGACAATGCTGATATGAGTTGTATTGTACATGCACACTTTGACAAAAAAAATGAACCTTTGAAAATCCATTCCTGAACACAAGTAATGAGGAATTAACAGGAAGGATGGAGGAAGAGCTAATCTCGCTACAAAATGACTTTGATTTGAAGATATGATTAAAAAGTCATTATCAAGACATTTAGTTGCAGAAAGAAATCACTGAACACTCTCCTGCACTGTGGAAAAAGATCAAGTTGTTCTTTATTGTCTTTCCAACATCATATTTAGTGGAGCACATTTTCTGTGCAGTCACCCAACTTCTTTCAAAGCAGATTGCAAAATACTGAATGTGAGAATCTGAGACTCCTTCTGATTGACATTCAGCCTGACGTTGAGAAGTTGCTATCATTGCACCAAACCCATCCATTGCATTGAAAGATGAAAAAGCAACAAAGTAGTGAATAGTCGGACTAATGTATGCTCTAAAATTGTGGATGAAAATTGTTTTTAATGTAATTAAAGAAATAATCTTACTTGTAGCTTTAAACAGATTTGAATAATTTTTGCAATCATTTGTCACTACTTTGAATTTGCAATTTTTCACAGTACCTCATAAATCAAAATTGTTAATCATTTTTATATAATGGCCAGAAAGGGAAAGGAGGGCACTGGGGACGTGGAAGCCAAGGGAACAGGAACCTAAAAACGTCTGGAAACCACTGCTTTATTCCTTCTACCAAAATGCACAACCATACACATCCCTACATTGTATTCCATCTGCCACTTCTTTGCCCATTCTTCTAATCCGGCCAAGTCCTTCTGCAGACTCTCTGCTTCTCCAACACTACCTGCCCCTCCATTTATCCTTATATCATTGGCAAACCTGGCCACAAAGCCATCAATTCTGTCATGCAGATTATTAACATATAATATAAAACATCCTTCCTAAATATCTCCAGCTCCAATTCATTCCATGTGGATTTGAAATTCTACCCTTTACAATTTGAATTCATCATACATCACAGGTATATTCACATTCAACACACTTTCAACTTCCTTCTCTTCAGATGTCAAGGACTGCAAACGTCAACTGCTCTTGGACTGAAATATTTTTCTATATCTTTCTTCCCGGGCATTTTCCTCTGACCCCATCTCTCCCCACTTATCATTACTGATGTTCCCCTCATGATTTCAAATGGTCAGTTCTCCACAGTCTTCAGTCTCAATCTTATCTTAATCAATTCCAAACCCATTAGGACCCTGGGCTCTTCTGCTGTCTTTACCCCCGTGCCCATTTCATCAGCCAGCAGTCCTCAACACAGACAGTTGACTGTTTCTACCATGTCCAGAATTCCAGGTCCACCTGGGTCCCCAACACTTCTGATGGAGTCTTCAACACCACATATCAACACCATTTCTCTTTTCACAGATGATGCCTGTTCATTTTCTGTTTTTATTCCAAATCATCAGCATCTTCATTGTGTTTTTGACTTACACGAGATTATGAGGGCTACTGACAGGGTGGGTACTAAGATGTTTCCCCTAGTGCAGGAGCCTGGAACTCGACGCAAAGTTTCAGAATAAGGGTCAAAAACAGACAAGGCTGGAAGAACTCATTCAGTCAAGCAAGAACTACGAGTTAAAACCTTTCTGGTCCATTTATGAGAAGGGGTCGCCTATTTAAGAGACTACCGAGGAAGAATTACTTTTTCCGAGCCATAGAGACGGAACCTGACAATCACTGAAGGCAAACAACAGGAATTCTGCAGATGCTGGAAATTCAAGCAACACACATCAAAGTTGCTGGTGAACGCAGCAGGCCAGGCAGCATCTCTAGGAAGAGGTACAGTCGACGTTTCAGGCCGAGACCCTTCGTCAGGACTAACTGAAGGAAGAGTGAGTAAGGGATTTGAAAGTAGGAGGGGGAGGGGGAGATTTGAAATGACAGGAGAAGACAGGAGGGGGAGGGATGGAGCCAAGAGCTGGACAGGTGATTGGCAAAAGGGGATACGAGAGGATCATGGGACAGGAGGTCCGGGAAGAAAGACAAGGGGGGGGGTGACCCAGAGGGTGGGCAAGGGGTATATTCAGAGGGACAGAGGGAGAAAAAGGAGAGTTAAGGCAGCGTTGTGAAAGGCGGTGTTGAGGCTGAGGTGGGGCCCTATCTTCTTGAAAGTCGCGATCAGGATGCAGGGGCCGACTGGTCTTCCCCTACTCCTGGTCTTTCAGCTCCTGAAGTATTTTTTGGCGAAACGTAGTGATTCTCGGCCTGGATTCGTACTCTCAGCGGCTGTTGTGATTGAAGCATGATTGACATCCCAATCCGGAGTATCTCATAAACAAAATGAACACGGCAATCGATGAAGAAAGAATTCAACCAACGACCCCCGGGTAATCACAGCAAGAACCAGAGGACGCCTCCTCGGTTTGCTTATGCGTCTGCGTAGCATCCGGGAGTTTATTGTGTGCGATGATGTATCATGTGCGTCCTTACGCCAGCGTTACGTGCGGCGAGCGAAAGACGGACGTGGCAGCGACAGGGGAGACGCCGAGAGAGGCCTTGGTCAGGCGGTAAGTGGCCGGGGTCGGGGAGTGGCTGGAGTTGTGGTTAGCGCTCCGGCGTATTTGGCACTGAATGCCCCAGGGTTAAACACATCGCTGGCGGCAGTAGCGCAAAATTTAGGGCTCAGGTTAGCCGTGTGTGGCCACAGATCTCTGCCCGACGTTAACGGTGAATGGGCACAGGCAGGCGGCTGGTAGCCGGGGATCGGTTCGAAGCAGGAGGTCAGTCACCCGGGCTGGACCCTATCTTAGATAGTGGGTGGACCAGGGCTGGAGGTGAATCGCCCCAGGGGTGTGTCTCAGATTCGAGGCCTGTATGCTGCCCGTCCAGGGTATCGATGCAACAGGCCCCGGGTTTATGGGGCTCCGTCTCTCCGGCCTTGGGGCCGAGGCTTGGGTCTGAAAAGGCTGGTGAATCATATCGGGCAGCGACCGGATCTTCCGCTCATTTCTCTGTAGTTTGATGCTTCTGCACTGTCTAATCCACCCCGGAATCTTCCTGATTACCGGCCAGACGTCAGGGCTCTGCTGAAACATTCGCGGGTTTAATCCACTTCACTGTGTGATGTGCCCTTGGCTCAGACCATTGGCTACAATAACAGAATGGCTGGATTTTAGCAGCTTCTTTCACGATTTCAGAGATTACCAGTTGGGAGTGTGATCACTACAACTTTGTTTGAGGATTGTATGTTGGTGAGGCTTCTGGAGGGAACTAATTAGCCGTTCATCAAAATTCTACCTTTTGCTTTCACCCGAGAATTTATCTGATATCCAAAACAAGGGATATCTAGGTGCTATTCCATATAATTTAGTGCACTTTGGCGGTGTTTTGGAGAGTCAGGATGAGGTTCTATGATTAATACTTTATATTAATTCAAAGCTGGCATTTATTGCCCATCCCTAATTGTTTTTGAACTGATAGTGAGTCATCATCTTCGACTGTAGCAATTTTCTGGTGAAAGTATCCCTGAGGAGGAACTTGAACCCATAAACTTTTAATATAGGTGGAAGTTATCCACCAATTATTGCCAGCACTACTTCCAGAAATGCAAGTTTTGGTTTAACATGCATTAATTTTGTCTAAGGATGTTTGCTCCTGGTTGCATTAATTCTCTTGTTATTAAGTTATTGGTTGTTGAATCATGATGAGAATTGGCTTTGGTTTACTGAGAGTTTGAATGTTGTGATACATCTCAGAATCAGGCTGATTATCACTGTTTAATGTGATGTGTAATTTGTTTTGCAACAGTAGGAGAGTGCAAGGTATAAAAATAGAGGATGTTTAGAAATCTGATGACCAGGAAAAGGGCTGTGCCTCTTCAGGCTTCTGTATCCACTCTCCACATGCGAAGTGAGAGTACCCTGCACGGTGGGAGTCTTTAATGTGCCTATAGCCTTCTTGAGGAACTGCCTTTTGAAGATGTTGCCAGTGGTGGGATGTTGCTCATGATGGAACTGGTTGAATTTACAACCCTGCACAGCTTCCAATCCAGGCTGTGATGCAGCCAGTTGGGATGTTCTCCACTGTACATCTGTAGAATTTGCAAGAGTCTTTTGACACAAGAAATATTCACATTGATTTGCAGTGCCTCCAAGTATTGCCTGCAGCAGTATCTTTTGAAACATGGTCCGTTCCCATTTCTTGCTAAACTGGAATGAAGTGGGGGAGTGATGGTGTAACATTAAATGCTCAACAACTTTGATCACTTCCTGTGAGCATACCTAACGTAAGTGTTTTTCTGCAGACTTTCTTGACGTGTTTTAACCTGTCCCTGGAAGAGGAAAACTTGCTTAGGCTATATGGAAACAACAGGAATTCTGCAGATGCTGGAAATTCAAGCAACACACATCAAAGTTGCTGGTGAACGCAGCAGGCCAGGCAGCATCTGTAGGAAGGGATGCAGTCGACGTTTCAGGCCGAGACCCTTCGTCAGGACTAACTGAAGGAAGAGTGAGTAAGGGATTTGAAAGTTGGAGTGGGAGGGGGAGATCCAAAATGATAGGAGAAGACAGGAGGGGGAGGGATAGAGCCAAGAGCTGGACAGGTGATAGGCAAAAGGGGATACGAGAGGATCATGGGACAGGAGGTCCGGGAAGAAAGACAAGGGGGGGGGGACCCAGAGGATGGGCAAGAGGTATATTCAGAGGGACAGAGGGAGAAAAAGGAGAGTGAGAGAAAGAATGTGTGCATAAAAATAAGTAACAGATGGGGTACGAGGGGGAGGTGGAGCCTTAGCGGAAGTTAGAGAAGTCGATGTTCATGCCATCAGGTTGGAGGCTACCCAGACGGAATATAAGGTGTTGTTCCTCCAACCTGAGTGTTGAGGTTGGAGGAACAACACCTTATATTCCGTCTGGGTAGCCTCCAACCTGATGGCATGAACATCGACTTCTCTAACTTCCGCTAAGGCCCCACCTCCCCCTCGTACCCCATCTGTTACTTATTTTTATGCACACATTCTTTCTCTCACTCTCCTTTTTCTCCCTCTGTCCCTCTGAATATACCTCTTGCCCATCCTCTGGGTCCCCCCCCCCTTGTCTTTCTTCCCGGACCTCCTGTCCCATGATCCTCTCGTATCCCCTTTTGCCTATCACCTGTCCAGCTCTTGGCTCTATCCCTCCCCCTCCTGTCTTCTCCTATCATTTTGGATCTCCCCCTCCCCCTCCAACTTTCAAATCCCTTACTCACTCTTCCTTCAGTTAGTCCTGACGAAGGGTCTCGGCTTGAAACGTCGACTGCACCTCTTCCTACAGATGCTGCCTAGCCTGCTGCGTTCACCAGCAACTTTGATGTGTGTAGGCTATATGGGACTTTTGCAGCATTATGTTAACTCACTGTTTTATTTCGGTGCCTCCAAGCTTGCTTTGAAGCGTGTATCTTTTCTGACTTGAAGCTGTGGCTCTGCCTAAGCTGTGTGGCATTACAGTCTTTCTTTTACCACTTCATTTTTATCCCTCTTGGCAGAATTCAAGATTGCATGATGTCATTTCCTGTACACGTGTAAAGGAGAATGAACAAAATAATTGTTACTGCAGATCTGATGCAACACAAAAAAACACAAACGATAAAGAACATTATAATATAAAAACAGAATAAACATAAATACATAAGATAGCTTTTATGAGTTGATCGTATGTCCATAAAGTAATGATAGGTGACTGACAGGAAATAATAAAGTAGTGGTGGAAGCGTTGATCAGCCTTGCTGCTTGGAGAATATAGCTGTTTTTGAGCCTGGTGGACATGCCTTCTGCCTGATGGGAATGGGACAAACAGTCCATGAGCCGAGCAGGTGGAATCCTTCATGATATTGCAGGCCTTTTACTGACACCTTGCTGCTGTATGTGTGTCCTTAATGGTGAGGAAGTTGGTGCTGGTGATGCGTTGGGAAGCTCTGTCTCCCTGCTATAAAATATTCCTGTCCATTGCAGTTTCTGAACAATGATGCAGCATGTAAATCATAAAGTACCTCCATTAATTGTTGCCTTTCATGAATTAATTGATGGATGCAGTTACCTTCTCTACATTTGTCAAGTTTTCTTTTGAAATGGCTTTTGGTCTACCTCTACTTGTTCACACACTGTATCTAAATTCTAATTTCAACTGCTTTCACTAGCTTCCTGACCTAATTTCATCAGCTTTTTCAACATGGTGTCACCCACGCATTAACTTTTAAGCGATCACTGCTTATTATTTGGATGCATGTCAGTTATTCGTTATTGAGTATATTGACTTTTAGAACATTTGTAATGTTAAACTGGTTGCATTGCATCCTGCATTACTTATCTTTAGCTCTTTAATACTCAGCCCAGTGTGGATGGTGACAGCTTTCCAATTGACACGTGTCCTCTAAATACTCGTGAAAGTCTATTTTAGAAGTTGCGTAATATCTGTTTTAACTGTCTTGGAGTCGAGTTATTAATTTTAAAATCTTGGTGTCTGCAATTAAACCCTACAGGACTTTGGAACAGTAAGATAAAGTGTAGTTTGTTACCGTGTGATGAGCAGAGTCCATGAACTCTGATTTTCATAAGCATTATCAGAAATGTGTATTTGCAGGTGCAGCTGATTGCTGTATGTCCTCACTTTGTTGAAGTGGAACACAAAAAGTTACAATAATATTGAAAAGGTTTGTTCCAAATTGCACTGAATTCAGCATGCAAAGATTAAGGTGATTTTTGTTCATTGTTTAGTGAAGAAAGATTAATCTGCACCTAATTATAATTGTGCACCAGAAATATTTATGGTATTGCTGTTCAGTCTCTAACTTTGGTCATAAGCAGTTTTTCTGTAGTTGTGTTTATGAGAAATCAAGTAGGCTTGACTTGATGATTTTTATAAGTGTAATACATTTCATTAGCATGTGAGTATCCTGAAAGGGAATGGTAGAAGGAGATGTTGAGATGCTGTTTCATCTCTGGACTTTTTCCTCCATTTCCACAATTTTGAACTTAAGTAGAGCCTCAAGTTGGACATGAATCACTTAATTCTTGGGGAAACTAGATCTTTGGACATCCCACCAAATTCAGCTTGGAAAGAGTGATGTGAAGACGGTGGTTTCTTCAAAATTTATTCTCAACATTGTGGATGTGTGAACAGATTGGAATTTGGATAAAGACACATTCCATGTGCTTACTGGTGAAGCAGGCTTTATGGTCTACTTGTACTATCATTTTAAATATGAATCAGTGGAAGTTACGTGGAGTACAAAAGTAGGAAGTTGTTATTCTAACCTTACAGGTTCTTGCTACACGACATTTAGAGTGGTGTCGACTATATTAGTCTCTGTATTTAAGGATGAATATCCCTTTTTTTGGGAGCATTGAAAGATTCTCTAGGATCATGGGTTGAAGTATGCAGAGAGTTTGAGTAAATTGGATTACATTCATTGAAGTTTAGAAAAATGGGGATTGATCTATATGAAAGATACATGATTAAGGGTCCACACCATCTGGGACATGCCACTACAATAGGGAGGAAATATAGGAACCTGAAGAACCATACTCAGCAATTAATTTTTGAACTATGTATAAACACTACCTCATTATTTCTTTTTCATTAGCACTATTTTGTCTTTGTATTGCTGCTGCAAAACATATTTGCCTCATACAAGATAGTGATAATAAACTTTATTTGGAAAGCATAGGATATATACATCCCAAAGAGAAAGAAGCATTCTAAAGGTAAGGTGACACAACTGTGGCTAACAAGAGAAGTCAAAGCCAACATAAAAGACAAAGGGAGGGCATATAATAGAGCAAAAATTAGTGGGAAACTGGACAACGGGGTGACCCATTGGGACACCCTTTGAGAGAAGGGTAGTGCAATCTGATGTGACCAGAATGAACATTAAAATTTCCTAAATGCTATTGGTATCGCTTTGCTTTAGAAACTGAAGTAGAAAACCTCAGTTTATTAAAGAAGAATGACACGTAGCAAAGCAAATATAGCTCCTCCTCATTCTCATTTAATGAAGGAAACTTTTGATGGCATCATTTCTGGTTTATCTGCCATCCTTGTGCCTCTCGTTGTCATTCTGGAGGCATGCAACCCATTCATCCCATCTCTTCTGCTGTTTGTCTCTGATCCTGGTGACGTGCATGCCTCTGCTCCTCTGTCTCTTCTTCTCTCATCTTTTTTTGTCCTGACTCTTAGATCCTGGAGTCGTGCAGCCCTGGCCTCATCCGATTCTTGTTCTCTCCCTCTCCTTGCTGCTTCCCGACGACGTTTGGCGTCATCTCTTGACCATAATGTCCCCCTTCCCTTTCCACGCGGCATAATTAGGCTGACCATTTTTTAACCCTAATGCTGGATAGAAGATACGAAGCAGTAACACCTTAAGGATGCTGATTATTCTTGATAATGTGGTTGGCACTCTCCTAAATGGACGTGATATAGTCACCGCTGTCCTTTGACTGCAGCATGGGTGTCATGGGTGTTTTATGGGTGTCTCAAAGTACATCATTACAATAAGATTTAATTATCTCTTATTGATGGGTGGCAGTTAGATCTGTCCCAAGCCTGCACATGCTGATGGTGATTAGCAGAATGTGACCCGTCGAAATAGAGCTGCCCTGCCCTTTTGCTCCGGTAAGTGTCGCTGCTGAGACTGGCCGTGCGCATGCGTCGGGCTGTCGCGTCCCGATTTCCATGATGGCGGATCAGCTCTCAGATTAAAAGGGAGCCTGTTAATTTTGGCGAATGAGCAATTTTGTACGAATATATAACCCTGAACTTGGCCTGCATTCTGTAAGTTAGCGCATTTTAATTCGACTTAGCCAAAAAAAGTGCCGCTGTAATGCATTGTTTGCGCTAATTGGAGGTCACAAACAGTCAGACCATGAGAGTTTTAGTATAGATTACAGGATTGGAAAGCTTTTAAAAACCAACAGAAGGCAACTAAAAAAGTTGTTAAGAAGGTAATGATGGAATACGAAAGAGAGCTAGCCAATAATATTCAAGAGGATACTAGAAGTTCCTTCCAGTATATAAAATGTAAAAGGGAGGCAAAAATGGATATTGGTCCTCTGGATATCAATGCTAGAGAGGTAGTAATGGGAGCCAAGGAAATGGTGGACGAACTGAATAAATATTTTGCATCAGTCTTCACCGAGGAAGATGCAAGTGGTATGGTGGAAGTTTCAGTTGTCATGGGTCATGAAGTGTGTGAAGTTACCTTTAGTAGGGAGAAGATTCTTGGGAAATTGAAAGGTCTGAAGGTAGATAAGTCACCAGGACCAGGTGGTGTACTCTCTAGGGTTCTGAAACAGGTGGCTGAAGAGATTGTAGAGGCATTAGTAATGATCTTTCAAGGATCACTAGGTTCTGGAATGGTTATGGAAGATTGCAAGTGTCACAATACTCTTCAAGAAGGGAGAGAGGCAGAAGAAAGAAAACTGTAGGCCAGTTAATCTGACCTCAGTGGTTGGGCAGATGTTGGAGTCGATTACTAAGGATGAGGTCTCAGGAAACTTGGAGGCATGTGATAAAATAGGCCATAGTCTGAATGGTTTCCTGAAGGGAAAATCTTGCCTGACAAAATTGTTGGAATTCATTAAAGAAATAACAAGTAGAATAGACAAAGGAGAATCAGTGTATGCTGTGTACTTGGATTTTCAGAAGGCCTTTGACAAAGTGCGACACATGAGGCTGCATAAAGCAAACTACGAGCCCAATGTATTATAGGAAAGATTCTAACATGGGTGAAGCAGTGGCTGATTGGCAGGAGGCAAAGAGTGGGAATAAAGGGAGCCTTTTCCGGTTGGCTGCTGGTGATGAGTGGTGTCCCACAGGGGTCTGTGTTAGGACCAGTTCTTTTTGTGTTACATATCTGTGATTTGGATGATGGAGTTGATGGCTTTGATGCAAAGTTTGCAGATGATATGAAGATAGATGGAGGGGCAGGTGGTTTTGAGGAAGTAGAGAGTCTACAGAAGGACTTAGATTAGAGAATGGGCAAAGAAATGGCAGATGGAATACAGTGTTGGAAAGTGCATGGTTATGCACTTTGGTAGAAGAAATGAGAGGGTTGACAATTTTCTAAATGGAGAGAAATTACAAAAAAAAAACTGAGATGCAACAGGGCTTGATGTCCTTGTGCAAGATCTCCAAAAGGTTAATTTGCAGGTTGAGTCTGTGGTAAGGAAGGCAAATGCGATGTTAGGTTCATTTCAAGAGGACTAGAATATAAAAGCGAGGATATAATGTTGAGACTTTATGAAGCACTGGTGAGGTCTCACTTACAGTATTGTGAGCCGTTTTGGGCCCCTTATCTTAGAAAGGATGTGCTGAAACTGGAGACAGTTCAAAGGAGGTTCATGAAAGTGATTCCAGGATTGAATGGCTTGTCATATGAAGAGTGTTTGATGACTCTGGACTTATACTCAGTTACTGACTTCAGAGGAATGAGGGTGACCTCATTGAAATCATCGAATGGCCTTGATATAGTGGATGTGAGGAGGATGAGTGAGTCTAAGACCAGAGGACACAGCTTCAGAATAGTGGGGTGTCCTTTTAGAACGGAGATGAGGAGTGCATCCAGAGAGAGGTGAATCTGCAATTCTTTGCACCAAGCAACTGTGGAAGTCAAGTCTTTATGTATATTTAAGGCAGAGGTTGATAGATTCTTGATTAATCATGGCATGAAGGGATATGCAAGAAGGCAGGAGATTGGGGCTGAGGGGAAAATTAGATCAGCCATGATGAAATGCTGCAGCAGACTCGATGGACTTGAAGCCTAATTTTGCTCCTATATCTTATGGTCTAATATTGAGATTTCAAAGCAGATGAGTCCATTGGTGGAGATATTTTAGATCTAGGCGAGGTTTCAGAATCAGAGAGTGCCGTCTTTTTGGTGATAACTAAGAATTTTTTTTCAGCATTCTGATTCTTTGAAAATTTCTACCCCAAGGAGTAGTTGAGGCTGATTCACTAAAATTATTGAAGTTGAAACCTAAAATGCTTGAGGAGAGAGCATGAAAATGGCATTGAAGTCAAGACTAGAGCAGCTGTGAGCTTAGTGATTAGGAGGCTGAAGGGTGGCTGGCTTACTCATGTTTTTTGTTGTTCTGAGGTGTTTTCTTTCTGTTGTACTTTCGAGTTCCACTAATGTCTGCTTTCTGGGTCTCTTTCCCCCCCCCCCCCATCAAGTAGCTTTCTCTAATTGCTCTTTCTGTTGAATGTTATGATTTCTGCTGTTCCTCCTGTCACTGGTGTCTGTATGTGGTGAGACATGAAACATTAGAGCGTGGATTGCTAATTTGTAAGTCTATATTACACAAACTTGCACTCAGTGGGCCAAATGGCCTAATTCTGCTCCGATGTTTTATGAAAATGAGAAGATTGTTTGCAGTGAGGTAGCCCGAAAACCCTACTAGACCGCCACCACCGGGACTCACACCCCAGACCTCCGCGCTGCGGCAGGCGGTGGAGCAGAATCTGGATGGTTCTTGTCACCTGCTGTGATAAGTGAATGGGACTGATCGAGCTTCTGAATGCTTCCCTTTGCTGTCTATCAGTGATCCCAATTTAGTAATCTAGATTTTTGGATGAAATTAATTTTGAAATGCTGCAATGACTCCATTTAATGTTTTTGTTTTCAGGTATACAGGATATTGTTGTTTCTTTATCTTTTTGCATAGCTGAGAAATCTTTTTTCAGAGCTCAATCTATACTTGTTATGCAAAACTATGGAGTTATTCAGAAATAAAAATATCAAGGTCAAAATAGAACTTGTGAATACTAGGGGAAAATTAATGTTCTCAGTGGATCAGGCAACTTTGAATATTGGGTTTCAAATGTGATAATGTTCTCTCTGAGAGGTTTCATGACAAACTTATTCTAGGTTATCGGGTAATTTGGAAGTTTGAGATTATTTTGGAACTCTGGTTGTCAGCTACAGCTCTGCAAACAGGTATTCACCGAGTGAGGTAATCATAATAGGGGAAGTATAGGTCCACCCTGGCTTACTATCCTGTTGCTTATCATTGGCTTAAAACTTTTCCCTTGACTTTTGGTATTCCTTTTTGACAGTCCTTTGTGAAGGCTCATTGGTAGTCTTTATCAAAGCTTCTATTGTAATCTTTTTAAAAAGCTGAAACATGAGTTTCTCAGATATGTATTTGCAAAATTTTGAGTTGCTGATGTCCACAAAGTAGGAATAACTTTTAACATCGGATAATGCAGCAGATTATCAACATTTTAGAGTAACTCTGAAATTTGGATTATTGGTTAACTGGCTTGCTCGAGATGACGGCAAGTGTTTTTGGATAAAGTTGTCAAATTTCTTACTGTACTAAACTTTGCATTTCAGTTTTTCCTTGAGCTCTTCCCCACTGATATTGACAGTTGAGGCCAGTTCATTGGCTATATTTAAGAGGGAGTTAGATATGGCCCTTGTGGCTAAAGGGATCGGGGTATGGAGAGAAGGCAGGTACAGGGTCCTGAGTTGGATGATCAGCCATGATCATACTGAATGGTGGTGCAGGCTCGAAGGGCCGAATGGCCTACACCTGCACCTATTTTCTATGTTTCTATGTGATTGCCTAGTTAGTGTTCCAATGGTTAACACTGAAGCAGACCTCAAGAGATGGTGAACTTGTGGCTTAAGATTCTTTAACCGAAGAAATGTGCAAGTACACACCTTATGGGTGGTGTGTACTGTATTTTTCCCTCCATCTCAGGTCCTCTACTGAGAGCTTGAAGGTTAGGCACAGTATCCTTGCTGTTCCTAGTAGTGCACTCTTCTGGACCAAGATCTTGAATCTTGTTCCTGGGATTTGTGGAGTCACTCCCTCAGTACAGGCAGTGGCAGCCTCAGCAGACACAGGTAGCACCGGCCACTGTGAGGACACTGAGTGTAAGAATCAGCAGGTATTCAGGCAGAGCCAGAGGCTGACACTGGGAACCATCAAGCCTCTGCTGCACTGCCTGCCACAATGCGGAGATCTGGGGTTCAAGTCCCGGTAGTGGCGGTCTAGTAGGGTTTTCGGGCTACCTCACTGCAAACAATCTTCTCATTTTCATAAAACATCGGAGCAGAATTACGCCATTTGGCCCACTGAGTGCTTTGTGAATCAATCATAGCTGAGTTTTATTCCCCACCCGCCCAACCCCATTCTCCTACCTTCTCACAATAACTTTTGCCCACCCATACGAATCAAGAGCCTATCAACATCCAGAGCCATCTGTGGCAGTGAATTGCACAGATACACCACCCCCTGTCAAAGAAACCTTTCCCCTTGTTCTAAGGGGACCATTTTAGTCTGAGGCTATGCCCTCTGGTCCTCAACTCTCACTACTGGAAGCATTCTCCACATCCACTCTTCCCATCCTTTCAGTTATTTGGCAGGTTTCAAAGAGACCCCTTACCCTTCTGACTTTCAATCAGAGCCATCATATGCACTCCTGTATGCAAACTTTTTCATTCTTGGGATTATTTGTCTTGTTACTTGTTTAGCGACAGTTTTCTCCTTGATGTTAGGTTTCCTGGTTTTTCCTTTGGCCTTTTTAAGGGCCTGATTGATTTCCTTCTCCTTGTATCCATTCTGTAGGAACGTTGTGCGTAATCATCTTACTTCCTTGGAGACTCTCCATATTTCATATTTCATCTTGTTACCTGTTTAGTTGTCTATTGGTTTTCAAAAGCTTCCCAGTCCTCTAGCTTCTATGCTGTCTTAACTTCCTTTGTCAGCCATGATTGCTTCATTTCCTCCTCCTATCTACATAGTTAGTATCCACATGGACCACAACAACTGCACTTTTTCCCCTTGCATTCCAAGTTCCTCTGCAGGTCAGATGAGATGTCTTGATCCCAGGCACCAGGCAGGCAATACAGCCTTTGGGACTCTCAATCCTTGCAATAGAATTGTGTCTGTTCCCCTGACTATACTATCCCATTTACAACTACATTTCTCTTCTCTTTCCCCTCTTGAATGGCTCCCTCAACCAAGGCATCACAGTTAGTGTTGCACTGTTTGAAACTAGATCACTCATTTGAGTCAGTTGTGATTTTTTTTGAGGGTCGAGTATTTAAAATTCTTAATCAAAGGGGAGCCAAAGCAGATTTTAGATGAGGTAGAGATTGCTTCTTGATATGCGAAGGGGAGAAAAGTTACAGGAGTGGTTGGAAGTGTGGAGAGTTGGGGTTATCACCTTCCATTTAATATGCTGGCTGTCACAAAAACCTTGCACTTTAGCAACATCTCTGCAAAATACATTCAGATATTATTGCGCCCTGTTGCAATATAACAGTGGATCATTTGTAATCATGATTTGTTTGAGGCCTTCTGTATATATTTCTGGAGAGTTTGGGGTGGAAGAGTGGTGGAGGGAAGTGCACTGATTAACTCCCCATTGTCCACCATGGCTACCACAGTCTCTTGTCCTGCATCAAGAAAATGGTTGCCCGCATCTGTGTCTACCTTGGTAATTTTAATTCTAGTTAAACGTAACCATCACTGCTTTGTCACAGTTGCCACTTAGAATCATTTCCTTAATGGGCAGCGTGCAAGGGTACTTGTTAACACAATGCTTTAGGATACAGATGACCCAGGTTCAATTCCTGCCTCTGCGTAAGGGATTTGTACGTTCTCCCTGTGCCACTTGGGTTTCTTCTGGGTGCTGCGGTTTCCTCCCACAGTTTAAAGACTTTCCAGTAGGTAGGTTAATTGGTCATTGTAAATTGGCCTGTGACTAGGCTAAGATTAAATCGGGGTATTGCTGTTTTTTTAGTGTGTCAGACCAGACATTCAGCCATTCTTGTCTGGCACATGGTGTCAGGATTAACCGGGTCACGTTATGAACGTTCCTGACTCGACCCTTGTATTTTTTACGAGGCCAAGTGGCTAGCTCGACACTCAACCTGGCACGGATGGAAAGCGTGCTCGTGGATGGCCTGACCTGATTCGAACTCGGGAACCTTCGCTCTGGAATCCAGCACTGATCTCACTGCGCCACCAACCGGCCTGGGGTATTGCTGTATTCAGCATTGTATCTCAATTATAAAAACACCATGAGGGGACATCGTATTTGTGGATTTCTTTAGTGAAGATTCATAACCACCAAGTAGAACTTTGAAATCCAGATTATTTTAGGGCATAGATATATTTTCTTTAATATGGAGGGATTGGAGTTGCCAGAGCATGGCGATTTGCATCTGAGAATATTGAAGGAGGTGGCCTTGGAAAGCGTAGTTGCATCAGTTATCATCTTCCAAAATTCTATCGGGGTCGGGTTCAATATCACTGGCATATGTCATGAAGTTTGTTGTTTTGCAGCAGAAGCACTTTACAATACATAAATTCCATAAATTATATTTTAAAAATTAAATTAAATATGGTGCAGAAAGGGGTGGGATAGTGAGGTATTGTTCAAGGGTTCATTGTCTATTCTGAAATGTAGTGGGGGAGGAGAAGACTCTGTTGCTGAAATGTTGAGTGTCTCTTCAGGATTCTTTTACCTTGATGCTAGTAATCAAGAGGTGTGCATGTCCTGGGTGATGGAGATCCTCTATAATGGATGTCCCCGTCTGAGGGTGCCTTGAGTGCTGGGGAGGCTAGTGCCTGTGATAGGGCTTGCTGAGTTTACAACTTCCTGTAGCTTTTTCTGATCCTGTGTAGTGGCCTTTCCATATCAGACAGTGACGCTTTCTGCAGAGAACGCAGTAAAAATTCACCAGGCTGGTTCTGGAATGGTGGGATTGTGGTATGCGGTCAGATCGACTTGGCCTGTGCTCTCCAGTGCCTAGAATGAGAAATACATATTTTGAGAGCAAGAACTATGGTAGGTGAACGTGGAATTTTTTACTACAGTAATCCTTGGAGAGCAACTTGTAAGAGTAAGATGGTGTTAGTGATGCCCAGTGACTACTTATCAGCGGCAAAAAACAAAACAAAGAAAACTACTCAATACCTCCAGTACTACTCAATAACTATTAATGCTAACAATGGAGAAGCGAGTGGAGGTGCAGGCAAGGCATGGTCGAAAAGCCAGACTTGGAAGCGAAGCATGGTTCGAGACATGCGAAGGAAGAGATGAGGTCGAAGCAGAGTCATAGCGTTCCCGATGAGCGAAGAAAGCTGAATTGGAAAGGTCAGGTATGGGCCAAATCGTGGTGGTGGGATTCAGGCCCCAGAGTGGTCTGAGAATGCGGAATGACCTGAAGTTTGGCTGATTTTAGCACCGGACCAGATTGAAAAGCTCGGCCAGAAGTGAGGCGAGGATTAGTTCTGCTCTCTGCTTCATGACGATTGAGCAGCTCTGCACTGAGCTGAGGTTGTGGCCTGTTATAGCTGCCTGGTTTTGTGTCTGTGGTCTCGCAACCTTTACTTGGCTCTGCTCTGAGACTGTGGCTTGCCCCAGCTGTATTGATGCCTGGCTTCATGTATTTTGTTAAACTTCAGTTCTGAAGTGATTTGCTTTTATTTGCACAATTTAGTTTTTTTCTCTCTCTGTATTGGGTGTTTAACAGTCTTTAATGGATTCCACTGAGGTTTCTTTGCTTTGTACTTGCCTATAAGGACTCAAAACTCAAGATTGTACAATGTATGCATACTTTGATATTAAAGGTACTTTGGACTTCTGTGCATGAGTTGTTAAGTAGAGCAAAGTGCAAATATGGTATTGAGAGGATCAGCTATGATTGCACTGAATGACTGAGCAGGCTTGAAAGGCTACTGTATTTGTAAGCTCCGTGGTTAGTTTACAGAAGACCAATTCTGTTTTAATTATTACAACATTACACATTTCCTGCATCTACAAGAACAGTCCACCAAATTTTTAACTTGCTGTTCAGAGTTGTTGGATGTGAATCTTGAATTGCCGGCACAATTCAGAATGACTTTTGAATTGCAAGTGTTTTACCAAACAATTGATCCAGTTGTCTCCACTAGTTCACAGATGGGCTGTCAGAATGGCAATGGGGTTGGTTAAATATAAGTACCCAGAGTCAAGACAGTGAGAAATAAGCCTGGATTGTTGTCAATTTATTTTAAAATACAGATATGTGGATATTGGATGGGTGCAAGATTGAGCTTATTGTGGGTAGCCTCTAATATTTCTACACAGGAGAAAACCTGCAGATGCTGGAAACCAAAGTGAGACACCCAAAATGCTGGAAGAACTCAGCAGGCCAGGCAGCATCTATGCAAAAGAGCAAAGAGTTGATATTTCGGGCTGTCGTTTCAGTCCAGATGAAGGGTCTCGGCCCAAAACGTCACCTGTTTACTCTTTTCCATTGATGCTGCCTGGTCTGCTGAGTTCCTCCTGCGTTTTGTGTGTATTACTCTGATATTTCCAGACTATACTAGTTCTCCATATACTTGTGCTTGCTAACTACACATGTATAAAGTAACTTACAGTGACATTTGATTAAACAGTACCTAGATTTAAAAAAAAAACTTTTCTTTCAAATCTGTATGGTGTTGTTCCTCCACTTCTACCTCTTCTAGTCATCCGGACTCTGTGTGCTGTTTTTTTTCATACTTTTTTGACATACTCTATTTTCATATCTTTACTTGTGGACTACATGAATTCTCTACTAAATCTTGAGACGCTCCTTAAATCCAATTTCTGACCAAATACATTGATCACTTGTCTGCTTTGGTATCCTTTATGGTTGTGTATTAGAATTTAATGCAGTGAGGTAGTTTATATTAGCAGTTTTCTGTAAAAGACTCCGGGAAGTTAAGAATGTGGCGTGTGCTTTCACGTAGACCATGGGTCCAGCGTGTGATTAATGAGATACATCCCCAAATACTCCAGTATGAATTGCAACAGTCGTGCACGTTGGATTGGTTTAACTGTAATAGGCCCTTTTGGAAAAGGATCTAGGGCTTTCCCGGTGTATATGATGAATAAACTCTTCTTGGGCCTCCAGCTGAGTATAGGTGTCGCTTTTAACCGACGCTTCAATGACAAACTCTGCCATCTTCATCAGGGATGATGCTTGGGTATGGAATTTATACTCAGGTCATCGGTCCCTCCTAATTGGTAATCAATTAGGTTTCTGTTATCCCACCTTATTTATAATTGAATTCCATTTCTTACTTGGAGTGAAACCTTTGTCTTAAAGTTCGTTTCCTCTAGTTTTATTTCAGTGGCTTCCTTCGCCAGGCAGTCCCAAAAGTCACTGGCATGTCACAGTAGTTTTGTGTCATTCAACTCAGTCCTATTGACTTCAGTAGCAAATGCAGTGTTCTGCTACTGACAGTTTCTCCTGGTAACCCAACTGGATACACCTCTTGTGCTCCTTGATGTGGGTTTCCACCGTGTGTCCTGTCTAGCTGCTCACGCACTGCTCTTTATTCACAGGGAATCTTGTAAAAGCTAGCCTTTGACTTGCATAATCTGTAGTTTGAGCTTGCTTATGGGTTTGTGGATGGTATTAATCCAGTATTTCCTCAGGATCCTGGTGATCCTTCCAGAAACCATGGAACTACATGGAAGAGAGGCAGTAGCGACAGGTTTTCTGGTATTTCCTTTGGCCCTTTTAAGGGCCTGTTTGATTTCCTTCACCTTGTAGCCATTCTGTAAGAACATTATGCTTAATCATCTTTTTTCATCAAGGAGACTGTCCAGGTCTGAAATAGTTTTTGCATGGTTGATCAAAGTAGAAAGTACCGCTCTACGTTGGGAGGCATATTTGGTGGCTGTTATTGTTGAGGTACAAGTCTGTGAGAGTGGGTTTCTGCTAGATGCCCTGTCGGAAGCGACTATCCAGCTTTTGTCGTATTAGAATGTCCAGGAGCAGGAGGCAACCATTCTTCTTCATCATAAATTGAAAGTTTGGATGGAACTACTGGAGTCCATGAGGCCACACCTCAAAGGTGTCATCGATGTATCTGAAGAAGCATTTGGGGTATAAGGGCAATGAACTCAGAGCCCTTTCCTCAAAGTCCTCCATGTAGAAATTAACAATAGCCGGTGACAAGGGCAATCCCATGACCACTCTGTCCAATTGTCCATAGTAGTTTCCCTTATGAGGAAGTATGTTGATCTAAGGGTGTGTTCTAAGGTCAATGGTACCTTTATCAAACTTGACTGCAGGAGGACCAAGCTATCTTTAATAGGAACTCTCATTAACAGGAACACATTGAAACTGATCAGTATGTCCTCCGGGGTTAGCTGGATGTTGGTTTTCATTTTTACAGGGTTGGTCGAATTTGTGATGGGATGCTCACAAATCCCGACAAAAGGAGACCACATCGTTGATAAATGGTTAGTGAAGTAGTAATTCACAAAATCTATCCCACTGACAAAAGGCCTCGGGGGAATCCTCCCTGTGTGTCATCGATTGTAAACAAAGTGGGACAGCGGAAACTTGACTAACCAGTCAGTAGGAAAGGACGATGGGAGTATAAATACCGCCAGACTAGACATGCCCAGGCATCATCCCTGATGAAGATAGCAGAGTTTGTCATCGAAATGTGGTTAGAATCAATACCTGTACCTGGCTAGAAGCCCGAGAAGAATTCATTTGTTCTTTTCTTTTTCTTATTAACAATTTGATAAAGCTGATATTGATAATATACTTTCTTTATAATTTTATGTGGTATACGATCTGTTATTTCTTGCCGACCGATAATTGTGTATGGGCAGTATTTACACAGAAATCCTGCCTCAGCAAGGACCTGGACCCATTGCAATTTGCCTATTGCCATAATAGGTCAATGGCAGATGTAATCTCAATGGCCCTCCACGCAGCTTTAGACCACCTGGACAATGCAAGCACCTATGTCAGGATGCTGTTCATTGACTATAGCTCAGCATTTAATACCATCATTCCCACAATCCTGATTGAGAAGTTGTAGAACTTGGGCCTGTGTATCATCCTCTGCAATTGTATCCTCGACTTCCTAACTGGAAGACCACAATCTGTGCGGATTGATGATAACATATCCTCCTCGTTGACGATCAACACTGGCGCACCTCGGGTGTGTGCTTAGCCCACTGCTCTACTCTTTATATACACATGACTGTGTGGCTAGGCACAGCTCAAATACCATCTACATATTTGCTGGCGATACAACCATTGTAGGTAGAATCTCAGGTGGTGATGAGAGGGTGTACAGGAGTGAGATATTGGAGTGGTGCAGCAGCAGCAACCTGGCACTCAATGTCAGTAAAAGGAAAGAGCTGATTGTGGACTTTGGGAAGGATAAGACAAAGGAACACAGACCAATCCTCATAGAGGGATCAGAAGTGGAGAGAGTGAGCAGTTTCAAGTTCCTGGGTGTTAAGATCTCTGAGGATCTAACCTGGTCCCAACATGTAGTTATAAAGAAGGCAAGACAGCAGCTATACTTCATTAGTTTAAAGGGATTTGGCATGTCAACAAATACCCTCAAAAGCTTCTATAGATATACCATGGAGAGCATTCTGACAGGCTGCATCACTGTCTGGTATGGAGGGGCGACTGCACAGGACTGAAAGAAACTGCAGAAGGTTGTAAATCTAGTCAGCTCTATCTTGGGTACTAGCCTACAAAGTACCCAGGATATCTTCAGGGAGCGGTGTCTCAGAAAGGCAGCGTACTTTATTAAGGACCTCCAGCACCCAGGGCATGCCCTTTTCTCATTGTTACCATCAGGTAGGAGGTACAGAAGCCTGAAGACACACACACAGTGATTCAGTAACAGCTTCTTCCCCTCTGCCATCTGATTCCTAAATGGACATTGAATCTTTGGACGCTACCTCACTTTTTTTAATATACAGTATTTATTTTTGCACATTTTTAAAAACCTATTCAACATATGTATACTGTAATTGATTTACTTGGTTATTTATTATTTTTTTAAAATTTTTTTTCTCTGCTAGATTATGTATTGCATTGAACTGCTGCTGCTAAGTTAAAAAATTTCATGTCACGTACCGGTGATAATAAACCTGATTCTGATTCTGAAATCATTCAAATCAAGCTTCCTTTAATTGGAACATCATGATGTTCCTGTTTGGTTGAGCCCCCGATCATACCGACCCGAGGTGTATATTGTTTATAAAAGGTGACCTTCTCACTGCTGAGTCACGTGGCTGTTTGCCAAGTTTGCGTACGAGCCCGTTGAGAGGGCTACAATAGTCCTGTACAACATCCTCAGATTTTTGAAAACAATAATGTTCATATAATGTAAGTAACAGGAAATCTAACTATTTAGTGCAACTCCAAAAACATGGCATAGTTTGGACTGGCAGATTTTCCAGATTATTAGATGTTATGGCTTTTGGCATCTTGGCATTCATAAATCAAAGTATTGAGTATAGAACATCGACTTCTCTAACTTCCGCTAATGCCCCACCTCCCCCTCGTACCCCATCTGTTACTTATTTTTATACACACATTCTTTCTCTCACTCTCCTTTTTCTCCCTCTGTCCCTTTGAATATACCCCTTGCCCATCCTCTGGGTTCTTCCCCCCCCACCCCCGTCTTTCTTCCCAGACCTCCTGTCCCATGATCCTCTCGTATCCCTTTTGCCAATCACCTGTCCAGCTTTTGGCTCCATCCCTCCCCCTCCTGTCTTCTCCTTCATTTTGGATCTCCCCCTCCCCCTCCAACTTTCAAATCTCTTACTCACTCTTCCTTCAGTTAGTCCTGACGAAGGGTCTTGGCCTGAAACGTCAACTGTACCTCTTCCTAGAGATGCTGCCTGGCCTGCTGCGTTCACCAGCAACTTTGATGTGTGTTGCTTGAATTTCCAGCATCTGCAGAATTCCTGTTGTTTGTATTGAGTATAGGAGTTGGGATATTATGGGAAGGTTGTATAAGACGTTGGTGAGGCCAAATGTGTACAGTTCTAGTCACCTAACTATAGGAAGGATATCGGTAAGAATGAAAGAATGCAGAGAAGATTTACTAGGATGTTGTCGGGTCTTCAGGAGTTGAGTTACAGGGAAGGACTGAACAGTTTAGGATTGTATTGTTTGGAGCGTAGAAGAATGAGGGGAGATTTGATAGAAGTTTACAAAATTATGAGGGGGTATAGACAGAGTAAATGTGAATAGGCTCTTTCCACTTAGATTAGGAGAGATAAGTACGAGAGGACATGGCTTTAGGGTGAAAGGGGAAAGGTTTAAGGGGAACATTAGGGGGAACTTCTTCACTCAGAGAGTGGTGGGAGTGTGGAACGAGCTGCCATCTGACGTGGTAAATACGGGCTCACTCTTAAGTTTTAAGAATAAATTGGATAGATACATGGATGGGAGAGGTCTGGGGGGTTATGGACTGGGTGCAGGTCAATGGGACTAGTGGAATAATGTTTTGGCACAGACTAGAAGGGTCGAATGGCCTGTTTTCTGTGCTGTAGTGTTCTTTGGTTCTATGGTTATTTTATTAATATACCAGCCACCTTAATTAGTATTTTTAGTTGTGGCAGTTTATTAAATTCTACAGTGAATATGGATACTTCAAAGGAGTGCCGGGGTGGGATTCTGATGAGTCTTGGTACTCAAATTGGGCCAAGTATTGAACAGTGAGGATTTCTGAATAATTGGATAGCAGATTACTGTAGATTGAGATGCTATTGAAGTCAATTGAAATGATTGGGTGAGACAAAAAATTGGCAATTTGCTTGATCTTGTGTTTCCTGCCTGATTGCATCTCAGTTTTTGATTATTGTTGGGGGTCGGTTGCTTTGCTGATGCTTATGCCTGAGAGTGGGGAGTTAGGGGGGCTTTGGGGTTCATGGTAACTGTCATTCATTCTTTGGGGCACTCCTCTGTTTTTGTGGATGTTTGCGAAGAGAAGTATTTCAGGATGTATACTGTATACTTTTCTCTGACATTAAATTGAACCTATTGAACTTAATTGTGTTCTGACTATTGATTATTGTCGGAACTAAACGCTTTGGTCTTTTTTTGTTTCTTAAAGTTTTTGTTTCAGCTGTATAATAGAACCTGTGGATTTTTATTGCAATGGTATGGAAAAGTTTGACATTTTTGTGCGTTGTATTTTGTTACACTTGGAAATAATTTTGGATGGAATTCTTGGAATAATCTCGGTAAAGTCATTCCAAATTTAAGAGCCAGATGTCATATATTTGATTATTCTTAATTGGGCTTTTATGACTGATACACGATCAGTTGCTGTTCTTCCTGTATCTTATGATATATACTGAGCTACGAAGTCAATCCTAAATATTTCAGAATTCTCAAAAATCATACAATCCCCAAAAGGCTTATGAATGATATTGGAGCTCATGGAATTGAATCATCTGGTTAACTCCCAATGGACCCTTGACCTTTACAGTCAAAATCTGCTACTGTGTTATGACACCTGATGGACAGGTGTTAGCAAAAGCAACTCAGTTTTGGAAGTACAAAATAATTATTTTCACGTTCAACGCCTTTTAGCTGATCCCAGATTCTTCTACCAAAAATAATCTGAAATTTTGTATTTTTTGGTACCATTGTATGAGAGTATTTCTGGAGCAGCAATGAAAGAATCCAAAGACAATTATCAATTAATAGCAAACCTTTCTCTCATTAATTTTAACACTAAGCTTAATCTTGTTCTGTTGTGCAGCAAAGTTTGATTTCAATGTAATAAATACTTAAGGATATGAAACAATACAAGCCAGGATTTAATTGCTTTTGCTATCTTGCAGCCTGGAAATAAATTATTTTTCACCTAACATGTTAGGATTTTTTAGATCTGAAAATTAATTTATTTAAAACATGAACTGCTCTCTGCAAAATACACACATTTTGATGCTCCTGATCGGAAGAACACAGTTATGTTATAACATTTGTTAATAGCAGTGGAAGTCACCATAGGCCAGTGTAATTTAAAGAAGAATCACTTTTTGGAATTTGTGCATAATTGCCAAGACCAGACATTTTGGTTTCAAACACGAGCATTCCTAATGCAAGATTTGTTACTTTGTCTTGTAACAGCAATAATATTGTCAAAAAGTGATTCTTGGATACTGTTAGAATATGGAGACTTCCCATTGTGCTTATAGCTAAAGGTTTGCCAGTCTTCTCTGCTTCATTATTGAGAAGCTGTTACAAATCAGCATAGATACAAAATGGTAAGGCAACTCTTACTTGTGTGGCAAGGGGATTGAAGAGAAGTGGTCCTGAATGTGGGTTAAGAAACTGATATAGACAGATTTAGAACTAGCTAATATATTCCAGGTATACATAGAAATTCATTTGTCTCCTGAAGTTCTAACAAAAGTATTTGACCTGAAACACAGATGCTGTTTCTTTTCACACACATGCAACTTGTCCTGAGTATTTCAAGTATTATCTGTTCTTGCTTAAGATTTTCAGCATTTGAAGTTTTGCATTTTACCATTTTATTCAAACTGAAAATTTGTCATATTTTGGCT
Organism: Mobula birostris; assembly: GCF_030028105.1. NCBI lineage: Eukaryota > Metazoa > Chordata > Chondrichthyes > Myliobatiformes > Myliobatidae > Mobula > Mobula birostris. The sequence goes on along the minus strand of NC_092387.1, from coordinate 44,359,236 downwards.
CTCACTTAAACTTTTCAATCCAGTTTCAGAGAAGAGTCTGACTGAGGAACTGGGAATAATGTGTAATTAATAACAAAGCATGAATTGTCTATCTTCTATTTGTGTAAGATGTCATCTGCACTTAAGTTAATAAGAAATTGAGTAGTTTTATTTAGGGTGAGCGTGCTCTTTGCCTGTAATGAAAAATGTATAGTAGAAGTTTTTAGAGTGTAATGAGAATTTTGACCGTGTGCTTTTCTTCCTCCCTCTTAATTTCAGGTAACACCAGTTTGGGGATGAACTTGGCCAAATAAAGATGAATCAGCAGGGTCACATGGCATCTTATGGGCAGCCTCAACCTGGTTACCAAGGGTACCAACAGTTTGCATATGACAACCAGCATATGACTGGGGTTCCGCCATTGCAATATGGACCATACAATGGACCTGTCCAAGGTTACCAACAAAATGCTGTGCCACAAGGTATTTAATGAAATGAAATTAAAACACAATTGATCCAACGTAGAACAGCGATACAGAATGGAAACAGGCCCTTCTGACCAACTTCTGTGCCGAACATAATGTCTACTTGAACTAATCCCATTGGCCTACATTTGACTTGTATCTCTCTAAATCTTACCTATTCTTTTGCCTGCCCAATTATTTTTTTAAACATTGTAAATTGTACTCGCCACTAAGTACCATGTAGCATAGCAGTTATTGTGACACAATTATAGCTTGGGGTGTGGGAGTTCAATCCCAGCATCCTCTGTAGGGGGCTCATACATCTTCCCCATGGAATGCATGAGTTTTCTCCGGTCTCTGGTTTCCTCCCGCAGTCCAAAGGCATATCAGTTAGTAGGTTAATTGGTCATTGTAAATTGTCCAGTAATTAAGTCATGGTTAATCAATAGTCATAGGGGTTGTAGGCCGGCCTAACTCAAGGGGCCGGAAGTGCCTATTCCGTGCTGTATCTATGAAGAAAATAAAATATCCTTTGGCAGATTGTTACCCATGCCAACCTCTGTTTGGGGAAAAATTTGCCCTCTGGTTCTCCTTAATTATTTTCCTCTCATCTTTAAACCCATGCCCTCTTTTAAAACTCCCCTACCCTGAGGAAAAGAAGTGGATCATGCATCTTATCTATTCCTCTCATGATTTTCTGAACCTTTATATGTACATCCCTCGGTCTCCTAAACTGCAGAGAAAACAACCTTAGAGTATCCAGTCTCCTTGAAATTCAAGCAGTCCAGTTCTGGCAACTTTGTGAATCTTTTCTCTGCCCTTCACAGTTTAATGAAGCCCTTCCTATAGTTAGATGGCTAGAACTGCACACAATTCGCTAAATGCGGTTTTAGCAAAGGTCTTTGTCTCTAATTTTACATTGAATGAATGATTTCCTTTGACTTGAAAGATGCTGATATTCTTTGCTGTGAATTCTAAATAGGATAATGAAAAGTTTCTTTAGATGCTCTAGTTTTTCAATCTGTATTCTTTGTTTACTAATGCTGAATATCAGGCAGATTGAAGAAACTTTAAAAATGTTAGACATTATGCCAAGTTGTACATCTTTACGGAAATGTTCATTCAGTTGTTGAAGGAAGCTGAAACCCAACAGTGTAATTGAATTCTGTTGCCTAATAGTGAAGTCCTACATTAGTCATGTTTCAGATTGTTGAAAAGAGATTCATTCCACCTACAAGAAAAAATATTGATTGAGTAAGTAATGATGATTTTTGAAGTGCAAATTAAAGTACTTTTAAAACTAAGCAAAGGAGGGATTGGATGATATTGATGAAAACAACATTGAACTGTTTAGTATATTTTATTAATTTTAAGGTAAAATTTACTTTTGTAGTAGGCATTTTGAAAGGATTGTTTCCTAAACTGAAGTAATTTTAAATCTGATCCAAAAATAAAATAAAATCTGGAATTTAAAGAAAAATTGCTCTGCACTTTTCTGGCTGACATTACCTTCATTAAGGAGGAATTATAGACAATAGACAACAGGTCCAGGAGTAGGCCATTCGGCCCTTTGAACTAGCACCGCCATTCACTGTGATCATGGCTGATCATCCACAATCAGTACCCCGTTCCTGCTTTCTCCCCATATCCCTTGACTCAGCTATCTTTAAAAGCTCTATCTAACTCTTTCTTGAAAGCATCCAGAGAATTGGCCTCCACTGCCCTCTGAGGCAGAGAATTCCACAGATCCACAACTCCCTGTGTGAAAAAGTTTTTCCTCAACTGCGTTCTAAATGGCCTACCCCTTATTCTTAAACTGTGGCCTCTGGTTCTGGACTCCCCAACATCGGGAACACGTTTCCTGCATCTAGCATGTTCAATCCCTTGATAATCTTATATATTTCAATCAGATCCCCTCTCATCCTTCTAAATTCCAGTGTATACAAGCTCAGTCGCTCCAATCTTTCAACATATGACAGTCCCGCCATCCCGGGAATTAACCTCATGAACCTACGCTGCACTCCCTCAGTAGCAAGAATGTCCTTCCTCAGATTTGGAGGCCAAAACTGCACACAATACTCCAGGTGTGGTCTCACCAGGGCTCTGTACAATTGCAGAAGGACCTCTTTGTTCTTATACTTCAGCCTTGTGCTACCAGGCTGCGAAGAAACGTTATGAGTCAACTGCACCTTTCCTCATTCCCTGTCATGCACTGTTGAACTTGGACACACGCTAGGTCGATACCCATGTGAGGACAGCAGTCGGTCATTAACCTACAACTACTCGATGAGTAAAAAACAAACGTCGCTTGAGAGTTTTTATGGAAGAGTTGGTAGGGGACATAAAAGGCCTAACGATGATGATAATGCAGAGACAGCTGAGGCGGAGACTGCAAAAAAAAAACTTCCTTCAACAGAAAATACGACGAGTCGTACATAAAATATGGCTTTATTGTGACCGTGACTGGCATGCTCCAAGCCCCCTGTGTGTGATATGTGGAGACAAACTGTCTGATGAGGCAATGAAGACCTCAAAACTGCTTTGGCACCTTGATTTCAAGCACCTTGCACTAAAGACAAACCCGTTGAATTTTTTGAGTGGAAAAAATGTGAGCAAGTGAGACAGAAGCAAGTGCTGAGAGCCACCACCTCCACAAATGCTGCAGCTCTGAGAGCGTTGTACTTGGTGGCTAGCTGTATTGCTAAGGCTAAGAAGCCTTTCACTGTTGGTGAAGAATTGATTCTGCCTGCTGCCAAGGATATGTGCCTAGATCTTGTTGTACTTCCCCTTTTCCTAACTTGACACCATTCAGATAGTAATCTGCCTTCCTGTTCTTGCCACCAAAGTGGATAACCTCACATTTATGCACGTTAAACTGCATCTGCCATGCATCTGCCCACTCATCCAACCTGTCCAAGTCACCCTGCATTCTCATAACATCCTCCTCACATTTCACACTGCCACCCAGCTTTGTGTCATCTGAAAATCTGCTAATGTTACTTTTAATCCCTTCATCTAAATCATTAATGTATATTGTAAATAGCTGCGATCCCAGTACCAAGCCTCGCGGTACCCTACTAGTCACTGCCTGCCATTCTGAAAGGGACCCGTTAATCCCTACTCTTTGTTTCCTGTCTGCCAACCAATTTTCTATCCATGTCAGTACCCTACCCCCAATACCAGGTACACCACATCCACTGGCTCTCCCTTGTTCATCTTCAGTTACATCCTCAAAAAATTCCAGAAGATTAGTCAAGTATGATTTGCCCTTCGTAAATCTATGCTGACTCGGACCAATCCTGTTACTGCTATCCAAATGTGCTGCTATTTCATCTTTTATAATTGATTCCAGCATCTTCCCCACCACTGATGTCAGGCTAACTGGTCTATAATTCCCTGCTCTCTCTTCCCCCCCCCCCCTTAAAAAAGTGGGATAACATTAGCTACCCTCCAATCTGCAGCAACTGATCCTGAATCTATAGAACATTGGAAAATGATTACCAATGCGTCCATGATTTCTAGAGCCACCTCCTTAAGTACCCTGGGATGTGGACCATCAGACCCTAGGGATTTATCAGCCTTCAGTCCCATCAGTCTACCCAACACCATTTTCTGCCTAATGCGAATTTCCTTCAGTTCCTCCGTTACCCTAGGTCCTCTGGCCACCATTACATCTGGGAGATTGTGTCTTCCCTAGTGAAGACAGATCCAAAGTACCTGTTCCACTCGTCTGCTATTTCCTTGTTCCCCATAATTTCACCCGTTTCTGCCTTCAAGGGATTCTGGGATTGTGTGCCTGCAACTAAAAGCTAATTTCTCCCCCACGTATTAAGAGTCTATTTCTAAGATGTGTATGAAATTATTTTGTATTCCAGATTCCATTATTTAGATTTCATTGATCGTTGCTTTGGTTGGAAGATAACAGCAAAATTGTATCTAATTTTAACAGTTTGCATATTGCAGGAATTTATGAATAGGGATTTAGCTCCCTGATTATTTTATAAAGTATTGCCATTTAAAATTTTACATTTCTTTAGTTTACTTCTATTAAGATCAGATATTTTGGTTTCTAATACCTTCAGTGAAAGTAAAAAATTCAGCAATAAGCAGCTTATCAGAGCTGCTCTGTGCAGAGCATTCCAATGACAAATGAAATAAAAGTTATAGAATTTTTATCTCAATTACATTTTCTGTACTTGTACAAAACTGCAACGATTGTATGTTGCCCATCTGACAGCATTTACCCAAATGAAACATGGGTAAACTCAAGAGGTTCAATGAATCAGATTCATTCCACTACACTGCTGATATTGCTGTGTAGGATTGCAGTCTGTGCATGGGACAAAACTATACAGATGTATAATTAGACGGGTAGCACGGTAGTGTTGTAGTTAATGCTTTACTGCACCGATTGGAAGATCAAGGTTCAGTTTTCGCTACAGTGTGCAAGGAGTCATACATTCTCCCTGCGATTGCGTAGGTTTCCTCTGGGTGTTCTGGTTTCCTCCCACATTTCAAAGATGTATACATTAGGTACAGGTAAGTTGTGGGTGTGCTATGTTGGTGCTGGAAGTAAGGCAATACTTGCAGGCTGCCTTCAGTACATCCTTGGACTGTGTTTGTCATTGACACACCAACGCATTTAACTGTATGTTTCAATGATTCAATGTATATGTGACAAATAAAAGTAATCGTTATCTGTAACACACATAAAAGCTGCGGGTGAACGCAGCAGGCCGGGCAGCATCTCTAGGAAGAGGTACAGTCGACGTTTCGGGCCGAGACCCTTCGTCAGGACTAACTGAAAGAAGAGCTAGTAAGAGATTTGAGAGGGGGAGGGGGATATCCGAAATGATAGGAGAAGACAGGAGGGGGAGGGATGGAGCCAAGAGCTGGACAGTTGATTGACAAAAGGGATATGAGAGGATCATGGGACAGGAGGCCTAGGGAGAAAGAAAAGGGGAAGGGAGGGAAAAACCAGAGGATGGACAAGGGGTATAGTGAGGGGGACAGAGGGAGAAAAAGGAGAGAGAGAAAAAGAATGTGTGTATATAAATAAATAACGGATGGGGTACGAGGGGGAGGTGGGGCATTAGCGGAAGTTAGAGGAGTCAGTGTTCATGCCATCGGGTTGGAGGCTACCCAGACGGAATATAAGGTGTTGTTCCTCCAACCTGAGTGTGGCTTCATCTTTACAGTAGAGGAGACATATCAGAATGGGACGTGGAATTAAAATGTGTGGCTACTGGGAGATCCTGCTTTCTCTGGCGGACAGAGCATAGGTGTTCAGCAAAACGATCTCCCAGTCTGCGTCGGGTCTCGCCAATATATAGAAGGCCACATCGGGAGCACCAGACACAGTATATCACCCCAGCCGACTCACAGGTGAAGTGTCGCCTCACCTGGAAGGATTGTCTGGGGCCCTGAATGGTGGTAAGAGAGGAAGTGTAAGGGCATGTGTAGCACTTGTTCCGCTTACAACGATAAGTGGCAGGAGGGAGATTGGTGGGGAGGAATGGGGGGGACGAATGGACAAGGGAGTCTCATAGGGAACAGGGAGGGGGAGGGAAAGATGTGCTTCGTGGTGGGATCCTGTTGGAGATGGCGGAAGTTACGGAGAATTATATGTTGGACCCAGAGGCAGGTGGGGTGGTAGGTGAGGACCAGGGGAACCCTATTCCTAGTGGAGTGGTGGGAGGATGGAGTGAGAGCAGATGTACGTGAAATGGGGGAGATGCGTTTGAGAGCAGAGTTGATGGTGGAGGAAGGCTCTCACTCCATTTATATTCTTTTATATTACAGATTTCCAACATGTGTAAATATTTTTCAGTAATTATAAACGTTTTTAATAATGCAGTACTGTAATTTTTTAAAATTTGGGCTTTTAGGTTACCTAGAGTTATTGATTGCAGAATATGAACAGTTTCTCCTGCTGTTAATTCCAGCTGGATTGTTCTATCAGTCACAGAATCCAGTGCTTCCAGCTAAGTAAATTATATATGTGGAATGCTGATTTTATTAGAGAGCATGATTGCTGAGGTTTACAGTATGGAGATCTACTTCCCTGGGTGCTCTGGTGTCCTCCCAGTGAATCCAAAGACATACCGGGTAGGTTAATTGGCTATTATAAATGATTCTGTGATTAGGTTAGGGTTACTATGCTTGTCCGAGCAGCATGGCTCGCAGGGCCTGGATCACTAAATAATTAAATAATGTCGTTAAATTTCAAGTTAAATTGGAGGAAGTGAATTGGGAACAAGACTTACAGACTTCAATTTCTGAGGGAACTTGGAATGAAATTTTTAAATTGGTTAACACTTCATTGTTATGTGCCCGCCACTCTCTCCTACAATTTAAAGTGGTCCATAGGGTCCACATGACCAAGGATAAGTTGTCTCATTTTTATTTGGATATATCTCCTTATTGTGATAAATGTAATAATGGAGAAGCTTCATCATTCATATGTTTTGGACATGCCCAAGTCTTCTTGAAAAATATTGGAAAAAAGTATTTGAAATGTTCTCTGTACTTTTTAAAGTAAATTTTAAGCCTAATCCTTTGACCGCTTTATTTGGTATTGTTGGAGGAAGGGATATTATTTTGGAGAAATTTGATTTGCACATTTTGGCTTTTATTTCTCTTAAAGCTAGGAGGGCGCTCTTGCTTAAATGGAAAGATGTGGTCCCGCCCACTCACGTTCAATGGCTGCGTGATGTGATGTTTAAGTTTAGAGAAGATTCGGTGTTCAATTTCTGAATCTAAGCAAGACTTTCAAACATTGTGGGGACCTTTTTTGAACTATTTTTGAACTATTTTCAAAACCTTTGACTTGCCGTTAAAGGATGGCTAATAATATACTTTTTTTTCTTTTTTCTTCTTTACTAATCAGCTTCGGTCTTGGTAGTGGGTTAGATTTTTTTTCCATATAATTACCATATTTCAATATTATGAGTCAATCAATTTGAATATAGAGTAAGGAGTTTGTATGTGCGATTCAGTATCATGTATTTGATATATTTTTTTCTTGAACTCTGTATTCTATGTAGAAAATTAATTTAAAAATATTGAAAAGAAATTTCAAGTTGAATTGGAGGAAGTGAATTGCCTCTATTGGCAGATGTACGCTTGTTCTCCTGAAGGCCTCTGCTGAATGTTGACTTCTGAACTGGGGTTCTTTGGTTGGTAACAAGATAACTTTAATCCTTCACCCATGCTGCATTCTCCCCAGTAACATACTTTTTGAGCAGAGGTGCTTTTGCATCTGTCTAAACTGAAATCTGTAATAATCAGTAACAAGATTTTAATCTGGTCTTTACTAAAGGTGTAAAAGTGAGTTGTAAGGGTCTGCTTAATAGGCTGTCATGTCTGGTAGGTTAAACCTTTCAAATACTGGGGTCATTTGGTTGGTAGTATGGTAATTTTAATAATGAAAGAATGAATTGCTACAATTTGTTTAAGCAAGCTGTTTAAACACAAATGTTTTCATTGTGTGTAGCTCTCTCTACAGTCCCCTTCATTGCCAAAAGCTTTCAGGGTTGCAGCAATACCTTAATGGTGACATTTTTTCTACACAGTAAATGTAAAATTCCAAAGTGGGGAAAACAAGTTCAGTGTGATCTAGCCATTTTTGTGTACTCTTGTCAAGAAATTCAGTTATTTTTCTGGTTTGCAGAAGTGAAAGCAGTGACCTACAGGATAAATTATATTAAAAAATACAGCTGATTTTAAGTTTTCATCTTTTGTTTCTTTTAAATAGAACCTAACTAATTGTCAATTTTATACAAACGTGTGGCTTATAAGAATTTGGAACCATTACTGTTGGCATTTTCAAAAATACAATTCTAGGGTTTCCAGGGTTTGCTAGTTTTTTGAAAAAGCAGATTTTCAGTTCTGCTTTTAAGAAGGGTATAAATTCTCTTTGTTTAATGTTGAGATGGCATCAGCAGAAAAAATGTTTTTTTTTCCTTGCGGTATTTAAAATTGTGATTTTTGTTTTGCGTAGGTCCTTTGAGGCCACCACCAGGATCAGCACCACCCCCAACCTCAATATCTCCGTCAACAACTGCACAGCAGTCTGTATATAACCAATATGGACAGGGGGATATACACAATGGCCCTGCAGCGCCTGACCAGATGCAAAGGTTTGTTTCTCATTGAAAACTCAAAAAGGCGGGTAGATCAGAGGAATATATGGAAGCAGATGGAACCAAGATTTTTCTTGAGCTTTATCATCCACTGAATACTAAGTTGCAAAGTTTGCATATTCCATTTAATGTGATTTTACAAAATATACAGTGTAAAGGATTGCTCTGTTTCTTTCAGTCTTTTTTGAGAATTTCATTAAAATGCCCTTTAGTTTCACCTGAGAATGGTTGAAGGCCAGAAAACTGCCTTTACAATATGTCTGCCTAAATTTAGTGTTACTTTATTTTGAGTGAAATGCATTCCTAATACATATTTGGCTTCGCATACTAGGTTTTAAAATTCTGCACAAGCCAATGTCATAAATGTAACTTGCTGATCATTGCAGGTATGTTGAAGAATGTTGCTTTTGTAAATAAAGCCGAAGAAATTTAAATCCTTGTTATCAAGGATTATTAGGTGCTTGGACATTTTACATATAATCAAAAATGCCATACACCAACCCTTCAACTGAACATAATTTACCCTAAAATGTTCTTGTCATTTTAACATGCATTAATAAACACATTAAAACATTTAAATATCTAAAAGGAAATGGTATTTTTTAGCATTTATTACTTTGATTAAAGCTTGCAAGCAGAGATAATTTTAAAATCACAGGGTGCAACTTTATGGAAAAGACTTATTAGAACAGCAAGTGGTCTGGAAATTGATCAGTGTATTTGTACAATAGTTAATACATATGTACATAGTTTGGACCATGGACCAACCATAGATGTTTAAGTGTCAAATATGATTATGACAATTGAGAGTATTGTGTCGTTTGTTTTCGTTATTAACATGAGATGTGTATTCTACAGTCTTATTATATGGTAGTACTGAATTATAAAAAATGGCTACAAAGACACTTTAAAAATGGAAAAACTACATTCTTACCAAGTTTGGTTGATGTATATCCACACCCCAGCAAAGTGATCGTCTCTTGTTTATTCAAGCGGCATGGGCTGCTACAGATGTGCCAAAATTACTATTCACAGGAAGAATACCTTCAGAAGGTTGGCAGCTGTTCAGGAAGGTGAATTAATTGTATCTATTTGGACATCCACATCACACCAATCAATAAGTTAAGCCATCTGTGTAGCAAATAAGTACCCTATGCTTTCTCTTCGAAAAGAATTTTCACTTAACTTTCAATTCATTTGTAACTTTGTGAAACCTTTTTCCCCAATTTAAACTAGTCTTTTTTTGTCTCTTGAAACTTCACTATAAGTCAGCTGAAAGTTATTACTCAAGTGGAGTTTTTTAGGAATTTGATTATACAAAGTAATGATAACAGCATTGTTAGGTAAAAATTTTACACATACATATTTTCTATTAAGTGATAAGTCAACCTGAGGCAGCATGAGCCTAGGGTCTGTATGGTTGTAACATGTATATGGATATAAAGATATAGTTATCTCCATGATCTAGCTCTTGCCTTACAATGTTCAGCACACTGAATTCGTATGAGGAAGCTTTTCAGATGAAAGCAGCTGGTGGGTGACAACTGTTACTATATTATATAATTGGCCTGACAATGGGCTATGAGTGGGATGTATTCATACTGCATTCTTTTCCCTCAAATCAGTGAATGACAGGCTGCTATTAGTAATCTGGAGTGGACTTGGATATCTATTTTAGACACTGATAGTCATATTTACAGTGAAGTGCGATTATTATGTTTTTTTCCCCAGCCCTACTCACCACCCTCGGGTAAAAGTGGCAATCCACGTGCATCCACTGTACCTTAGCTGCTGGCAATTCACGGCCTGGGAGGCTGGTGCACACCCACCCACAAAGAAGAACAGTTTGGCATTTTATGGTTGCAAACCAGTTCAGAACTTTTCTTCTGAATACACATCCCCTGAAATGTATCACCCACTAGCAATTTGGTCACAAAGTTATGTTTCAACGTGATCTCATTCTAGTCATAAATGATAAACCCTGCTCAGAAATGCATTAGCACCGTTAAGTCATGCCACTCGCTTAACTGGTTGTCAAAACTAAGCTTAAACATTTGTTAATGCCTCTGTCTTTCAAATAATCTCAACATTGAAATATTAAATATTATACTGTTATAACTTTTTGAAGATTAAAATGCTGATGCATGACATGTCAGAAATAATACATCTGATTCTGATTTTTTTAAAAGCTAATTACCCTTAACTCATCTTCAGCATCCCCACCAATTTGTATCTCCCTCAGCAGTTCCCCTCCACTGAATGACTGAAGTTTTAATCTGGTGCAAGTTGAGCAGACAGGTCCTTCAGCATTACAACTGGGAAAATCAAGAGTTTGGTCCTCTGTATGAGCAAAGAATGGAATGACAGCAGGAGAATTTGACAGGAAGTTAGGGATTTTGTTTACATTATTGCACAAAAACTCCTGGACTTTCTGACAGTTATGTGGGGCCATTTGCACAAGATATCTGCTGGGACTTCTCAGTAAACTTAAATATTAAGCAAACTTTAAAATTTTAAATTATATTATACCATTGAAAAACATTTAAAGTCAACTTGGGATGTTTGTTCTTGAATTGCCCAAATGTTTTCTAGTATTTAATATCATTTTGCTCTAGAATAAACAGATGCCGTAGCTGCACCTGGATAAAGAGTGCACAATTTCATTGGGCAAATTTTGCAGTGTAATTGCTGAGTATTTATCACCTGTTTCATTCACTTCTGAAGTCCATGAGGAGTCTGGCATTGGTCAGCATCACTCAGTAAATGCAGGGCTTTATTGGGAATACTGCATGCTATCTTTTATTTACTCAATCGCTTTTGCTGGAATGAAATAATTTCATCTGCGCTCAGAGTAATTAAGTAACCTGTTCGGTGATAATGGTTATGTTGTTAACCTTGTCTGCAGAACTTGAGTCATTGCAGTTGACATTGGCTTTGCACTTAATACCCAAATCTAACTGGTGAAATCCTTTCATAGGCTTCCAGTGTCTCAACCATACTTGCCTGGTAACACAGTTCATTCTGCTGGTCAACCAATGCCATATCAACAGTATGCACCCCCACTTAGTCACGCTCAACAGTTACCAAATCAGATGGCCCGAATGCAGATCAGTGGAGTTTCCACCAACAATGCATCACCTTCAGTTAGTCAAGGTTACGGTAGGTAAAGTTGATTATTTTTTACAGTTGAAGACATATCTAGAGATCAAACAGTCATATACTTTTATAGTTCATCAATTAGTTGATATTCTGAGATCAATATTCATAATATTCAGAGGTTGTCAAGGAATTTACTGGACAGCTTACTTTTACTAGTCAGTCCCAATATATGTGGTACAGGTTGTACAAAAAGAACCGCCTTGTAGAGAAATATAGTTATACACACTTTTAAGTTATTAATAATAGACACTGTGACATGTTGCTTAGCTATAGGACCTTTGACTTGCCAAGTCTGTGTCAAATATTAAGTACTCTTTTGCACTAATGTTTGCTGATCCCATTTTGTTCTCTCCCACATTCCCATCTATTCTCTGCAGATTCTACCACTTATCTACTGTATATTAGAGGCAGTTAACACTGGCCAGCTAAGCTGCCCACTTGGTTTTGGGATAAGCTGGGATGTCACAAAACCACATGCCCAAGGGAAGGGTAAAGGTACAGACTCCACCAAAACAGCAGTGGAGATTGGAATTCTGCTAACTGGACAGCCCTATTTAGCTACTTTTGTGGAAGCGTGTTAGTGACCAACAAGAAATGTGTGTCTGCCTTTTTGCAACTGTTGACCCAGGAGAGCACATGCACCCTGGAATCATGTATTACTTGAATTCAGCTATTGATAAAATGTACTCCTAAGCAGGTGTAGTGGCAAGAAAAAAGTTTGTGAAGCCTTTGCAATTATCTGGTTTTCTGCATTAATTACCCAGGTCTGCTAGAGGTTACTGACTACAATGTGCTTTGTGAACCATATGAGTAGGACATTAATGGACTTCTGATTGTGTCACTGGCTACACATTAACTTCTCTGTGAACACTGCAATGCCATCAAGGACTCTTTCCTGCTTCCCTAACAACAAACCACAAAAAGAGAGCCTTTAGGTCAGGAGACAGGGAGGAATTGAAACATGCAGAGGGAGTTAAAGGAGAAGAGCAAGGTAGCTAAAGAGGAATACAGGAAAGCTGGAGAACAAGCTTGGGCAGAGTAGCACATGGGAGATGTGGAGAGACATGAAGAACTAGCTATAGAGCCTTGGAATGCAGCTGTAAATGGACTAATGAGTTAAGCCAATTCTTCAATAGGTTTGACAATTGCCCTCTTGTTGACACACCAGCTCAGGTGCCGAGGCTTCCAGCTTCATGCATCTCTACATTTCTCCTAAGGTCCTCTGAAAGTTGTTTTGATTGAGGCATGGTGGACATAAACAGATCTGTCTTGAGAAGAGCAGGCTCTGTCAGTAACCTGACTTTGCATCTTTTTTTTATATATAGGGCAGGGCACCTCGACAACCCACATCTCCAATTTCACTTGTTGATTGAAATGGTGTACTCAGTATTGACGAGAAGAAGTACAATTGTTTCTGTGTTACTAGCTTAGGCAGATTGGGTTTACTTATTATTGTTTCTTAGATGAAGATCAGACCACATTTTATTGAGTAATTAATGCAGAAAGCCAGGTAATTGCAAAGAGTTCACAAACTTTCTTCTTTCAACTGTATATTAGCTTCTGAAGTCAATTCTCTGATTTGCCACTTCAGGAGAAAGTGAGAGAATTTAACTGATAATAAAGGGTCTTGTCAGGATGAATGTGGACAGGATATTTCTTAGAGAAGGAAAAATAAGAGCTCATGTTTAAATCAGTTGAGTTTTTTTCTTGTTCATTGGGTAATGTCTTTGGAGCTATTTCTTGAATTGCTTTGCAAACTTTGTCCCCAGAAGGTGGCTTGATAAAGATAAATGTTATTTTACTTAAAAGAATGACTCTTTCATTAAGCTTTTATTTACGTGTGAATTCACGGGAATATTTTGTATGCATGAAGTGTGCTACTGTTGCTTCAAAATAAATTATTGTAGGTAAGTGTAGCTATTTGATGGTGTGGATGTATGTGATGTCTTTGTTATAACAAATCCTGCTGTTTCTCGCGTATTGAGGTATATGGTTGAAAGTCTAATGAAGAGCTTAAAGTGAAATGCTGTCCTTGGTGTGGACCGTTTGCTGTCTGCCACAAAGAGGTGTTGGATCTGTGTACGAAGGAGTGTGCAGTCTAATAGCGAGTGATTGTCTTCATTGGCGGGGGAACTGCATGTCCTTTGTTGAAGTATGAACTGGGCTTCATGCTGCGGTGTAGCATTTTGCATCCATCTAGGAGATGATGCCACAGGTGCTGTGGTGCAGCATCGATGCTGGCATTGATGCTGCTGTCCGGTGTTCGTTCAGTGGAAGACAAGCTGGATTGCATTTGTCTGGAGATTGGTGTGGGCTTGTTCTTGCTGGCAATATCCATGAACTCAGGGACTTGAGCTATTTTTTTGTGTGACTGTATGATTACTGCAAATTTTAGTACTGTGTTTTGCACCTTGGCCTGGAGGGATGCTCTTTCATTTGGTTGTATTCGTGGGTTTTCATGTATGGTTGAATAACAATTAAACTTGAACTGTCCAAAATTGGTTATGAAGTTGACATTTTCTTTCAGTTTCAGTTATGAACTATAGCAACTCAATGAATTTTCTACTTTTGCTTCTCTAAAAATTTTTATGACTGTAAATATATTCTGCTTGCAGGACCTCCAGCTTCTCGTCCTCCAGTTTCAACTAGCTTACCACCTGCAGGCCCAGCAACGTATTCTGCTCCGCTACAGAATGTTCCTTCGAGCACACCCCAAAATAATAGCCTTCCTCAGCATTCTTTTCCTGGTCAAACGACCCTTGCATCAACTTTCACATCTCCTCCCACAACTACGGGTGTGAATCTTCCTCCTTCAATAGGGATGCAAAGACCTCCCATGATGCATGGACCACCTCTGCCAGGACAACCTCCATTGGGACCTTATCCAACCCAGCCTAATCACAGGCCTATGGGTCCTCAGCCTGGTATGCCAGGAGTAGCCCCTGGTGCACCAACTCAGGGCTTTCAGATGCATCCAGCACCTAATCAGGGATTTGTACCTCAACAGAATGGTAAATTTTTATACAATCCTTGCAGCAGAGTTTAATCTATTTAAAATATCATCTTAGCTGTATAATTTTTATATTTTTATATATATATAATTTTTTTTTAAACCTTTAAGGTTGGCCATATTCCTCCACTGCTACTGTTGTGTTGATAGGCTCTGCTGTAAATGATGTCAGATTGCACATTTATCATGTAAATGTAATGATTTTCAGAATTATACAATATTAGAATGAAAATGTTTCCATCTACATCAGCATGAATCCTACCTCCAAATATGAATACTGCATAAATACACTTGCATTTGAAGACCTAATTGTCTAGTGGGATGGATACAGTCGTGCGTAATAAGGAATTGGTTAAATTATTATTGCAATTTCAGGGAACGTGTGGTAACTATTGTTAAGTCTTTATATGGGCTAGATAAGATGAATGGTTAGTAAATCACAAAATGTTGGAGGAACTCAGCAGGTCAGGCAGTATCTACGGAGAGGAATAAAAAAATCAACGTTTCAGGCCGAAACAATATGAAAATGGGTCTCAGCCTGAAACGTTGACTCTTTATTCCTCTTCAAAGATGCTCCGTGACCTGCTGAGTTCCTCAGCATTTTGTGTGTGTTACTCTGGATTTCCAGCATCTCTTCTGTTTGAGAAGAATGCAATGTACTTAAGAAAATAAAGGTTTTGGTAGATACACATTCTCTGTACTATTATGTAAAGTATTCAGATTTCAGTGAATTTGTGCAAAAACAGATGAGAACCAAATCACTGTAGCATTGAAGCTTGTTTGAACAAATAGTGATATATTCCATTTTCTTACTGTTGAGATATGCAAATTTATTTTATTTGATACACAATGTCCTAGGTTCTTTTGGGCAAATGAGGGCACCACAACCAAACTATGCTGCACCTTGTCAACCTCAACCTCAGCAAAAGCGACTGGACCCAGACAGCATTCCTAGCCCTGTAAGCACACTGGTTTGTTATTTCCTTTGTTGAGTGCTGTGGTCTAATGCTCATAGAATTGCTCTGTAAATTTTCTCATTTTCTAATCTAAATTGCTTGAGAAAGGAATGGTTTGATCGGTTTGTTGGAGTATTAAATGTACTTCTCCTCTTCCCCCCCCCCCCACCCGCCACAAATGTGAATGAATTTGTTTAGAAATATTGTTTAGCGTAGCCTCAGTGTTCCATGTGTACCTAATCCGATGGTATCAGAAATTCTGCAGTAGCAGTTTTTGCACAAGCAAGTAGAGTTAGCTACTTTAGTTACTGATGTAGTTACTTTACATCAGCTTGATATTCTGGACTCGGTGGTCTAACTCTAGTGGGAGAGATTAGTCTGTTCCTGTTCTGGTATTAGTATCATAGCTTCCAGTCCACATTTGACTTTGAAGATACACCTCAAACAACAGGAATTCTGCAGATGCTGGAAATTCAAGCAACACACATCAAAGTTGCTGGTGAACGCAGCAGGCCAGGCAGCATCTGCAGGAAGAGGTGCAGTCGACGTTTCAGGCCGAGACCCTTCGTCAGGACTCACCTCATCTTGTTCTTGTCAAGGTTGCAACTTCTGAGCCTTTTGTTAGTATCCCTCATCTTTCCATGTTTTGTCTGAATCTAAGTCTGCTGATAGCTACGTCCTGAGTACATGGAAATGAGATCTAGAAAGAGGCGAGTGGGAAACTGGTGGAGGTTGATAGACGTACAGCTGGATTAGAACTGAAATGCCTGGAGCAGCATTCAGGTGAGATAGTAAACAACCTTGTCATAAGGTGCTCTGTACTCGTAAACCATAGCAGCACTATAACAAGGCTGATTTATTCCTGATGTGCAAGTTGGTGTTTTATTATGGATATAGATGTTAATATGTCAGTTGAAATCCTAGCATCTGTGCTACGGTATTATAAAGAATATTCAATTGCCTGACAAAACTTAATTTTTCCAGTTGAATGATCAGTTTTTTGTTGAGTTGGTGTTGACTTTACATGAATTTAAATACCCAAGCCAGACAGAGGAGGTTATGTTCTTAAGGTCTTGTAATATGCCTCCAAGCAATCCAGGAAAATTCAGCTATTCAAACTTCTATTTGGGTTAAAAGTGGAGTTATTCAGAATGCAAAGAAATAACAGCCCTTTGAAATACTAAAAGTGCTGAAAATCAGAAGAAAATCCACAAATGCTTGAAATACTCTGCAGGTAATAGGGCGTCTGTGGTCTTGATATTTTGAATTGCTTTTCTTTTGTAAGTAGTTCAGGAGGACAGGAAGCAAGTGATAGTGCTTGGAAGAGACTGAACTAGAAATAAGAGTATTTTTGATAGATGGTGAATAGATGAATTTTTAACGATGTGAAACAGTATCTATTTGCACAGTTGCCTTTAAGACCTTTTTTGTGAAAGTGGGTAATCAAGTCTTCTGAATCTTTTGTTAGGATGTGCTCAATTTCTAGGACATTAATTCTACGATTATACGCTTCCTGTTTTAACCAAACAATTCAGATCAGCTGATGCATTGATAAATTATTGATTGTTTTATGAAGTGAATAAAACAATCTTTAAAATGGGAATCAGCCACAGTCCCAATAGTATAGCACAGGCTCATATAGATGTACATCTGTTCAAAAACAGTGACACTTACTTCTTTAAGCAGTTGTAGTGACCTTGTGTTTCACACCATTTTAGATGTTAACTGTAGTGACAATGTTTTGATTACCAGAGTTTCCCTACTCAGGAGATGAATGAGCTTCCTATGCTGTCCTCATCATTTCATAACTGATCATATCGTAGATTTTGATACTTGGTCTAGAGTATTCAGCATTTTAACTGATTCCTTTGGTGGGCAACTGGCATGAATGAGGCTGAAATCATCATTAACACTGCACGTCATATGAATGTAATCCTTTTATATTGCACTTAAGATTTTCTGAATTAATGTTAGACTGTGCATAGTTGAGGAGCTAACACATTTATAGATGAAATTCTTCTTCCCAGAATTTTATTTGGAATGCAAAAATGTAAAAAGCCTTGCATTTGGTATTAACTTGTTCAGGTAGTCAGTCTAACTACTTGCATGTGCAATGATGTATATCAAAGGACTTGCTGATGTGGCACTGTTTGTGCAGGAAGGTAGAAGTAACAACTGTTACTCTTGTTTCTCTCCTGTTTTGCTGCTCATTTGTGCCTTTATAAGCAACTTAATGAACTACCAACTCAAAAGAAAACAAGACATAGAATAGATCCAGATGCAATTCCTAGTCCAGTAAGTCTGCTTGTATGTATGTGCTGTTACCTACTGCATTACTGCCCTGCTTAAACTCCAAAAGGCTCATTTATTTGTAAATGTCAATTACATGCTGTAAGGTCATAAAATATTGTTCTTCATTTTGTGCATCCTTCTTTGCAATTGCACCTTTTTATTAAAAAAAGGTAAATGACAGCATGAAAATGTATGCCTAAGAAAATATTTGTACTGCAGACCTTTCCAATAGAAGGCTGGAACTTTAGTCATCTGATTTGTGGATAATTTATAACATTTGAACAGATGTCATGAGCTGCTTTGGTACCTTACAGTCATGTTTTATTAGGGTAGCATTAGATATAAATGTAATTTTTTATTAACAGGATCTACACTTGCATATATGATGAGTATTTTTGGTCTTAATTTTAATTTGCAGCACTGACTAGCTCAATTAGCTAAAAATTTGCTGTTTCTTAATGCACCACCATCAACATACTTAATGCAAATCACTTTAATTTCCCTCTTTTTTTTCATTATTTTCATGAATTGTGAATAAGAAATTGAAACCATCCTATAGGATGCTTTAGTTGTAGAAGCCTTGGTGTACTAATTAAGTCCTAACATTAATTTAGAAGAATGTGTATTAATAGTCATAAAGCATTCTAAAAGCTATCTGTGAAAGTTTGCTGGGACAAAACTATTGTGCTTAGGTATTGAATAGGACTAGCTTCAGTGGCTACAGAAAAATAACTTTTTACTTAGAATTTTTTTTTGTGAACATTAGCTTCTGAATGAGTGTCCCTCATTGAGAGGTACTTCACTGATACATTCAGAGATACCTTTGAAATGCAAATGTTGGTGTAATGCAAGTCTAGATTCAGTGTGTAGAGGATTCATATCAAATTTATTTTTTTACTGTCCCCACCATCCCCAGGCATTGTCAATGTTTTCATCAATAATTCATCAGTTTTTTCACAATTTAAATATGTGGATTAGTACCATTGTTTTGTTCCACAGGTGTCAGTAGTCGATCTGGTATCTTTTAGACAACTGGTTGAGTGATGCAAAAGACTTTCACTGTTCGGGCTGTTCCACTGTACACAGCATTGAGAGATATCATAGTTGAGCCCAATTTTATGCTCAGATATGTTTAACTTTGCACTGCAGCAGTAACTACTGAGCACGGAATGGGATTGGGAACTTGGGCTGATTTTTTTTTGCTTGTTAGGGGTGCCAGAGTAAATTGTGATCCTGTGTTGATTAGCTAGTTCAGTAGCAAGGCCTCTTGGCATAGGCAGCACGTGTTAGCAAGGCTAGGGTGAAGCTTTGTTAAGTGGCTAGTCAGTGTTATAGAGTGTATTTGTTCATCTCTACAATCTGTAACAAATAGCTTGAACTTTAATGAATGACTCTGAAATGTTGTATTGTGTGCTGTGACAGATTCAAGTGATTGAGGATGATAAGTCAAATCGAGGATCTGAACCATTTTCCACTGGTGTAAGAGGACAAGTTCCACCACTTGTGACTACTGACTTCGTCGTCAAAGATCAAGGTAGATTTTCCTTAGCTTTGGTTATAAGCAGTTTCAAATCGCAAATATGGAACATGCAGTGGTTACCTGCATATTTGATTAATTGCTTTTGTGTAAGGTGCTCAGGACATGAATCTCAAAGTTTTCTAAAAACCTTGGATGATTTTTCAACTTGTAAGTAAACTCCAAAAAATACTAAACTGAGTAGATCAGTGATTGAAGGATAACAGTGCAACTTTAAGAGCTAGGAACCAACTTTGCAGCTCCGGCAACCTGGGTTGAATTCTGACTTCTGCTGCAATATGTGTTGAACTTGCACGGTCTCCCTGTAGCAGCCTGCGTTTCCTGAGTGCTTCACTTTCCTCTCAGACTTGCAGATACATGTGGGTTGGTAATTGCTCTGTAGGTGAATGATAAAATAAGATTATTGTAAATGGGTTCTGGATGGTGGTACAGACTTGTGGCTTGAAGCGCCAGATTTTGTGCTACATAAATCTGTTAATTGAATTATAAATTATCTCCCAATTCCAAATAAGGCCAACAGTGTGTCAAACCTAATTTCTTGAGATACAATTTTTTTCAACTGCTTGATTATCTTCAAATGAATTATTTTGCTTGCCCCAGAGCCAATTCAGTATTATAGGATACTTCACTTGTGTTCCTTGGGAAATGGACATATTTTAATGCAGTTCATTTATCGAGCAAGGGCATTCTCTGGAAAAGCTAAGATACTGGAAAAAAAAGCACTGAGAGCTTCAGCTCTTCGTCTTTTACCGCCACGGCCTTGAGCAATCTCCCTCCCTCTCCTCCCCCCCCCCCCATTAAGATTCAGTGGCACAGTGTGCATTAACCATACATAATACACTTCAGCTCATTGTGCAAAGGGAATTAAACCTCACACATCCCTAACCATTTGTGGCTTCATATTGTCCTTTGAATAACCCCTTTTTATTATCATTCTCAGGATGCTATGAGCTGTTATCTAGTAATTGTCCTTATTTCTACTCTGCATATGCTTTTAACTTTTTTCTTTAAACTGATGTAGTTTGCTATACATCTTCACAGTGATTTACCTTACCAGTAAGTTCTAAAATTTCCCTTTGAAAACAATGTTGGTAAAGACTGAAATAGATACAAAAATTAGATTCTATTATTTCGTCTTATCTATGGAAGGGTAAACGCCCTAGACTTAATAAAGCTCACCTTCAAAAATCTAAAAAGGAAGATGGTATGGCCTTGCCTAATTTTCATTGATATTATTGGGCAGCCAATATTCGTTGTCTTATTTTTTGGTCTTTCTTCCATAATAAGTCTGACTGCCCAAAATGGGTGGTAATGGAGTTGAACTCTACCAAGGATCTTTCAATTTCTGCACTTCTCAGATCCGCACTTCCTTGTCATTTGCCTAGACTTATTGTTAATCCTCTTATCAGACATACTTTAAGAATATGGGCTTAGTTCAGAAAATTTAATGGTCTTCATGGTTTTTCTCTCTCTAGCCCTATTTTACACAATCATCTTTTCCTACCTTCTATGCAGGATTCAACATTTCACGATTGGTATAGAATGGGTATTAGGTGTTTTGAAGATCTTTTCATAGATAATCGTTTTGTAACTTTTCAACAACTGTCTGTAAAGTTTAATCTACCTAATACTCATTTCTTTAGATATCTTCAAAATTAGACATTTCATTAACCCTTTACATAGAAACATAGAAAATAGGTGCGGCAGTAGGCCATTCGGCCCTTCGAGCCTACACCGCCATTCAGTATGATCATGGCTGATCATCCAACTCAGAACCCTGTACCAGCCTTCCCCCCCATACCCCCGATCCCTTTAGCCACAAGGGCCATGTCTAACTCCTTCTTAAATATAGCCAATGAACTGGCCTCAACTGTTTACTGTGGCAGAGAATTCCACAGATTCACCATTTTGATATCAAACTTTCCTGCGATGCCTGAGAAAAATGTTCTGGACTTGTTTCTTTGTATCAATCCATTGGGTAAAGGTTTAATATCTGCTATTCGGGATAAGTTAGTGATTTAGAGGCGTGCCCCCTTTGATAAAATTAGAACTGCCTGGGAACAAGATCTAAATATCTCCTTATCTGATGCAGTTTGGGATTCAATTCTTAAGTCAGTCAACTCAACCTGTTTATGTGCTCGCCACTGCCTTTTGCAGTTTAAGGTTGTACACAGGGCTCATATGCCTAACACTAAATTATTGCTGTTTTACCCTGACATTAGTCCTGTCTGTGATAAGTGTAAAGGGGCTGAGGCTTCCCTTATTCATATGTACTGGGCCTGTCCAAGTCTAGAGAAATACTGGAGAGAAGTTTTTTCAACCCTATCTCATATTCTTAATTGCTATTTAGAACCTAACCCTCTGGTTGCTCTTTTTGGCACCTTGAGTGAAGTAAATATGCACTTGAGCCCGACTAAATGTTGAACATTATCTTTTACCTCTGTCGGCTAGGTGGTTGGTTCTTAGGTGAAACGATGTTGCCCCACCCACTCACGCTCAATGGCTGAGTGATATTATGGCCTGTTTAGACCTCAAAGATTAATTATTCACTTCTTAATTCGGACATAAAGTTTCATAAGGTATGGGGACCTTTTCTTGAATATTTTCATAACTCTTCAGTGTAAGTTTATCCTTTGTATGCTACAATCCCTTACTTTCAGCTTTTTTTTGTAAGTTATAGGGTTTTTTGTTGTGAATTACATTATACTCTTGGTAGTTGACATTATACTTTTTTCCTATATATATTTACAGTTCTCTGGGATTGAATGCTCCAATTAATTTTTTTTTCTTTTACGCACAGAAGTGGTTGGCCTGGTTTTTTTTTCAATGGGAGGTTGGGGTGGATACTAATTATACATAATTCTCTTTTGGGTGCTTTTTCTTATTGTTGTGAATTACATATTGGATTTGTTTGTTTCACATTGTATAAATCTCCATTTTGTTGTTTTTTTTCCCAGTAGTTTTACTGTAGAAAGGCATAAAAAAATTAATAATAAAAAAAAGAAAATGTTTAATCTTGGTTTTTCAGTTGGGATAAGTCATGCTGTGCATTGTGACTAAATCTAACCACTGTTCCAAATGCATTATGGGGATATTTTCTTTATTCTATTCTCTGTTCTGCATGAATCTCAACAATTTATTTAAAAAAATTATCATTGGGAGTAAATGGCCTCTTATGTTTGGTCACCTTTCAACTCGTCCTCTGCCAGCACATGCCAATCTTTTTATCCTTCAATATGTATTTAATCATTTAAATTGGAGGATATTTGTGTATTAGTTGCATAATTAACATGTTACTTCATCTTGTGCTGCTTGCTTTTCATTGCTGTTCACTGTCCTCAGGATGAAGTTTATTTAAGGCATTAAATTAGCATTAGCCACGTGCCTAAGTGAAAATACAATTTTGGCTAATTGTAGTTCAAATTGATCAGAATTCCTTTTGGGCATGTTACCTAGTGTTTTTGGTTTCCTGTGTTCTTGTGTGCACTTGAACATTTTTTGTTCATTTGGTAACATTAAAGTTCAAAGTAAATTTATTATCAAATGCATGCATGTTACTGTATATTCTACTACCTTGAGATTCATTTTCTTGCACGTTAAACAGAAAAGCAAAGTTGACATTTTTATCATCTTTACATGTGAACATTTGACTGTAAATTATTATCTTGGTCACAATTGTAGTTGCTTGGCAGTCTTCTCAATCCACACACTTCAATTGATCAATACAAGGTTAAAGGCTATGTGAGTGGAAACTATTGAATGCTTTAGATTCTTGACTTTCCCTGCAGTACACGTTAAATGTTATTCTAAAATGAAATGACAGAAGAGTTTATAAACTTGACCTTCAGTTTTTGGTTGATTCACTGGCAAGCAAAATGCACCAAATGTAGATTTTCTTAATTAGTGGATTGAAAAGTTACATTTTGACTATGTATGAAGGAACCTAAAACAACCTGTTCATTGTCTTGCAGGGAATGCAAGTCCTCGTTATATTCGATGTGCGACTTACAATATACCTTGCACTTCAGATATGGCAAAACAATGCCAAGTTCCCCTCAATGCGGTCATTAAGCCACTTGCCACCCTACCAGCTGATGAGGTAAATGTTTGCACTACAATCTCAATGCTTCAAATGTTGAAGCTGTATATCTTTTAAATGGATGCACCTGTTCAAGAATGTGTATACAATACAAAAACTATTTTAGACTGAAGTGGAGGCAACTAACAAAAGTACTAAACCAAAAGTATTAGCTGTGGTCTCTGATTAGATCTATCATTCACAAAAAGAATTAAATCCATAACAGGTATTTGAAGGATCACTTTTGCATTAATTACTATCGAGTAAAAATAGGATAACATCAAATTGGGTAAGTAGCCTTCATGAGCTGTGCATGTATGAAGAGGGTTAGCATGTAGAATGAACATCTGAAGGCAACATCTGGGATTTACTTAAGCAACATTTGAATATTATGGTGTCTGCCGGTAGGTTCTTTGTGGACATGAGAGCTCTGATGAACCCAAGTCTTTGGTTGGAGAGTGATCATTGTGTCATATTGTGCAGAAAAATGCTGACTTGCTGGGGGGTTAACTGGCAGCATGTGGGAAATAATTTCCCAGTTGATGCCTTTAGCAAAGGAAAGGAACATGGATCCAAACTTCCAATGGAAACTGTTGCCTCATAATTTAAGTGGTTAAATTCATGTATTGTCATTAAGTGCAGTTGCTTGATGAATTGGGTTACTTCGTGGGTTAAGTTAGTGAAGGGGATAGCAAATACAGGCAAATTCATTTGACCTCTTTCCAATTTGAGCAATGTTGGACATTTGTAACTTAGGTGGTGCTCATCCTTGTACTTAATTCTATTTCAAGCAGTTAATGCTGCTTGAAGTTAGTTAAAGCGAGCCACAATACTGAATTTGTTGTTCTTTTCATAATCAAGCTGTGAAACAATACTGTATTTGTTGCTGTTTTCACAATCAAGCTGTAAAATTCGATCTGGCTGCGTTTGATTAGGTCTGTCGACTGACAGCTGCGAAACAGCTAGAATTGTACACCAGCCATAGAGGTGGCAAAGTCAGTTGTATCCAGAAACACTCTAAACGTAGCTTCCTGTTCTATAAAGAAATTTTAATATATGAAAATGAGTATGTTTACTTGACACAATTCTGAAGACAAGTTGATACCAAGTTTGTCAAAATCTACTTGATGGGAGTGATGAGGTTCTCTTTATTGGTACACCTCCACAGAAACACATGAAAGTGTGCTCAATGCAAAGTCATTTTTTTCAAGTTCTTTGTGCCATTTTGTCTGCTGCAGCTGTTGAAATAAATCCAGAAGTTGTAAGCGACACCAAGTGGCTTGATCAGCATATTTGGTTTGTATCATGCACTTTTGAGATGCAGTTGATAGACCTTAATCAATGTGAATTGTATTTTTCCACTTTTTGATTTAAGACTTGGAGTTTTACAGCTCTGACTACCTACATTTATTCCAAGTTCAGTTTTCAATAACACCTCATTTATTTTGAACCACCTCAGAATCAGGTTTAATATCACCGGCATATGTCATGAAATTGGTTAACTTTGTAGCTGCAATGCAATACATAATAGAGGGAAAAAACCCTGCAAATTACAGTGAGTACATATGTATTAAATAGTTAAATAAATAACGCAAAAAATAGAAATAAAAAATAGTGAGGTAGTGTTCATGGGTTTAATGTCCATTCAGAAATCAGACGGCAGAGGGAAAGAAACTGTTCCTGGATCGTTCAGTGTGTGCCTTCAGGCTTCTGTACTTCCTTCCTGATGGTAGCAGTGAGAAGAGGGCCTGAACTGGGTGATGGAGTCTTTAAAGATGGATGTCACCTTTTTTGAGGCATTGCTCCTTGAAGATGTCTTTGATACTACGCAGCTTTATGAAACTAGTTTAGGCTGCATCTGGAGTATTGCATACGGTTCTGTTTGCCCCATTATAGGAAGGATGTTAGGCTTTGGCAAAGGTGCAGAAGAGGTTTACCAGAATGCTGTCTAGATGAGAGGGCATGTGCTATAATGAGACGTTGGACAAACTTGGGTTGTTTTCTCTGGAAGGGAGGAGGCTGAGGGGAGATCTGATAGAGGTTTGTAAGATCATGTGAGACATTGATGGAGTAGACAGATAGTATCTATTTCCCAGGGTTGAGATATCTAATACCAGAGGGCACGCATTTAAGTAAGAGGGGTAATTTCAAAGGAAATGTGAGGGACAAGTTTTTTAGTGTGGTGGGTGCCTGGTGTAGGGGTAGAGGCAGATACATTAGGGACTTTATAGTAGTGTTTAGATAGGCACATGAATGTGAGGAAACTGGAAGGATATGAACATTGTGTAGGCAGAGGGGATTAATTAAGCTGCCAATTTGATTATCAATTTTATTGGATCAGCGCAGTATTGTGGATTGAAAAGCCTGTTCCAGTACTGTACTGTACTATGTTCACTACTTTAAGTTAGGAACTATGAAGAATTTGAAAGTATTGACAATCATTGTGAATGTTACAATGAAAATGAAGACTTGGACTACGCAATTGTCAAAAGCATTGTATGAAGGCACTCCATTATCTGCAAGAGGTGTTTTTGCCGATTTTGTTCATTTACAGTCAATGAGACGAAGACGGCAGCATACACTGGATGAATTCCTCCATTCATAACTAGTAGGAACTAAATCAGTTTTATAGTACTCTGGATTTTTCATCAGGGTTTGCTCCTGAAGCCTTCCCATGAGAAGGTATAGCTGCAAGGCAATGGAGGTTTGAGATCAGAATTTTCCTTCTTGTAAATGAGCTGCCAATCATGGCTGATGAGCCCCAACTGTCTGAAGTGACTTGTTTTAAGGTGCTGGTGACCCACCTTTGCTCCTGCTGTCAGTAGAAATGGTTTTGCTGGGCTTAGTAGCGAAGCCTTGGGTGAAGACAGGAAGGAGCTGGACTTGGTTGTTAAAGGCTATATGAGACACACGCCATTGGGAGTATTTAATGAGTAGTGGGAGCACAAACCCATAACCATTGGCTATGACAATTTCAAGGATCTCCCTAAATCCCTGCAATTAACTTTACAAATTGTACTCTTTGTACTTATCTGAGTTAGAGTTAAACTCAGATAATTTTATCAGCCATTGGCTTGCCTATTTTCCCAGGTAATTTGGATTGTGTTTAAAACCTGAGGCAACCTTCTTCACTATTCACTATAAACTAGTTATTGGTCTCCAATGTGCAAAACAATTCTCCAGTACCATCCTCTGCCTCCTACCATATGGATCCTGTATTTTCAAACCTTCTGAACGTGCTGTGTGTGATTTTCGCCAAAGCCTTGATAAAATCCATGTAACAATATCCAATGCCCCGTGCTCATCAATCCTCTTGGTCACATTATCAAAATAAAAACTCAAATCAAATTTGCAAGGCTTCCATGCAACTTCTATGAATAAAGCTGACCATTTCTGATTAGTCCTTGCCTTTGCAACAGCAAATAAATTATGTCCCTCAGAGTCTCCTCCAGTAATTGGAAAAGCCTCGTGCAAAATTTAATTTTTTTAAAAACCCTTCTGCAAAGGTTACTTCCAATTTTTTTTCTGTTGTGGCCCAGGTAATAAAACTCCAATAATCAGGCATCAGAACAAATTCTCAGGATTTTGATACTGGTCTGGCAGATTTTCTGGATTATTGGGCATTGCTTCTGTTAATACACCAAAATGATTTCAATTCTCTTTTCGATGTTCCACCATAGGACAATCTTCCTGTTGAGCATGAGGTTAGGAAACGTGGTCAAATGTTTTTGTTTAAAGAGAGCTTGGGAACTGTGACCTTTCTATCAGGAGAGTGCAGTAAAGAAGGCATGGAAGCTAGATGCTGAGCTATCTGGATTTCTAAACAATCAAGCAGTGGGTTATCAGTTTCACTCAACATTGAATTGCTTAGCATAGTAAGTTTTTGTTGCTTTGTTTGGTCTAGTATCCAAAATAATTGTTGACATGGACTGAAAAATAGGATTGTAAAATACTGGAATAATTGGAATTGTTCTAGTGTAATCACAGTCAAAAATGTTTGCCATTATTTCTGCAAATGGCAACTTTTGTGCATTGAGAATAGATTTCTAGAATCCTTTTTTGGAACCACATGGCAACAAGCCTTAGTAAATCTAAGCATAAACAAGAATTTCATATAAGGTCTTGTAGTTTAAGTACCATAGTAGATGAGGATCAATGAGATATCGAAAGGTTTTAAAATCTAAGTTCCGGAAAATTAACTGAAGTTAATTTAAATGAGTTTTTTCCGTGGACTGCAGGAGGCTGAGGGGTGACCTTCATAGAAGTATATAAAATCATGAGGAGCATAGATAAGATGAATGGTCAGTCTTTTACATGGTAGGGGAGTTTAAACCTGAGGGCATAGATTTAAGATGGGGGGAGAAAAATGTAAAGAAGAGTTGAACGGCAAGAGTTTTCCACAGTTTGGTGGGTGTTTAGAAGAGCTGCCAGTGAAGTGGTAGAAGTGGACATAATTACAATGTTTAAAAAGCATTTAGACAGGAAGGGTGTAGAGGGAAATGGCCAATTGCAGTTAAATGGGACCAGCTCAATAGACAGCTTGGTCAGCATAAGCAAATTGGGCCAGAAGGCCCATTTCTGTGTGTGTTTGTGTGTTTGTATGTATGTATGTATGATGTATGTGTATATGTGTGGGAAAAGGAAGAAGTGGTAATAAAATATAATGCAAAAACCTATCTAAAAGGTAAGGCTTCACTGGGTAGTTGAGAAATCATGGTCAATAAACAAATTGGTTCTGTATTCAGCTAAATGTGAAGGCTGATGCAAAGTTGTAAAAATCAGATGGACTGAGATGAACAAGTTTGTGGTAAAATAATCATGCAAGGAATGAAATAGAATAAAATAACTGATTAGTATTGGGTGAATGCTTTATAAATTTGAAAAAAAGTATGGATATCATTTTGTAGTTATTTACCAGGGGATATCATTTTGTAGTTATTTATCAGGATTGAAAGGAATAAAATACCAACTGTAACCAGAATTTGAATTTTATATCTATAATTGCAATGGAAACAATGAAATGTAGTCTAAGTTTTGATGTCTTCCACCAAGAACGTTGAAAAATAGATGATAAAAATACATAAACATTGATCCATGATTGGACCTGGTTAGTTTGGCCAGAACTTCAGTGTAGTCTTGTAGATTCAATGATAAACTGAGGTTCCTCTATCCCCCTTTGGTTGTTAAAGGCTATTATACTATTTTGAACTGATTAAGAAATATCTTAGTATGCAGACCAGCATTTATCCGTAAACAAGCATCATCCAAATTAATAATCTCGTTATTTGACTATTAATTGCCTATAGATTGCTAAACAGTAATGTAAATAAATTCACAAGTAAATTAATGTGGAAAAAGTGGATGTAAAATGCACTGCATAAATAAACACCCAATAAATGATGCTGTAAAGGAAAAACATGCATGTAATCTCAAATTTGATAAATTGCTGAAAAGGTAAGTTATGGAACTCTTTTGTCCTTCTAATTGCAGGCACAACCTTTCATTGTAGATCATGGAGAAACTGGTCCAATAAGGTGCAATAGATGCAAGGCCTACATGTGCCCTTACATGCAGTTTATTGAAGGAGGGCGGAGGTTCCAGTGTGCCTTCTGCAGTTGTGTTTCTGAAGGTAATTTTTTCATTTCTGTTAGAATGTAAACTTATTTTTGAATTCTCCCTCATTTGATGTTCGCATAAAATTCACAGTATTTTAGGTAGCATTGTCTTATAGTAACTTCTGAATATGTCAGAAATTACTGTAGATGCCCAGCTTTTCACTTATTGTCTTCCTACCTACTATAATTGGCAGAGCTGGAATCAGTTCACGTTAGGGGATTTCTAAATTACCATGGAACAGCCTTTGATCTTCGGAATTGCCAGCTCTACAAATCCTTAACAAATATCCTGCGTTATTTTGATAATGTTCAAAATTAATCTGCATGCCTCTGTTAATTCTACGAGATTTTTAAGTTGAAGTTATTTTTAGTGGTTATCATTGTAAAGTTTTTCTTATGTGACTGACTTGTTCTTGTTCCTATCTCACCTTTTTGGCGTACTTGGAAGCAACACTGTAACTCCTGTTTTTCTTTCTTTAGTGCTGCCTCACTATTTCCAACATTTGGATCACACTGGCAAGCGAATGGACTACTATGATCGACCGGAACTCTCACTTGGTTCCTATGAATTTTTAGCCACTGTAGACTACTGCAAGGTATTTTATATTTAATTTACTACTTAATCAACGCACCTGTTTCGCAGAAGTTAAATTGTAAGTTAAACATTTGATTTACAAAAATACCTGTTCTATTGATCTTAACCAAATATTCTAAATATTAATCCTGTGCCTTTAAATAATATATTATGAAGTCAATTGATGTGGGTAACTACAGTCTGCTTGTAAATTCCTCCGCTTTGCTGTATCTGCCATTTAATATTGCCAGGTAACAAGCTGACTCTGATAAGGAAAAAAGATAATAACTGATAGATTTATTTTTAACACTGTCAAGTATTGCATTAGTCATTTGCTTGCTGGCACTTGGAATTTTTTTTAAATCTTGTATTCTTGGCCTATTGATGGCTTGCATAAATCAAGGTGAATGTAGTTGTTGTTCACTAAGGGAATTTATATATTATATGTTTATAAAATATATAATTGATGGAGGTGACTTTTAACCAAAGTTGCAGTGAGGCGACTGATCAATGATCCATGACTTTCTGCTTGTCTGCACCTTTCATTCTTGTGAATGAGTTTATAGGAGAGACAAGTCAAACAAACTAAGTAAGACCGTGTTTTAGGATTTTCATTTTTGTCAAGCTAAAAAAAAGCATGCCAATGATACCATTTTGGTAGTAGTTTCAGTGGAATTTTGCAATAGGCTTTCACCATTTTTTTAAAATCTTCTGAAATTTCTTTTTAAATCACTGAAGGCAGTGGTTGTTCTTGGTGCAACTCTCGTGCATGTGCCTCAGCTGGCAATGTGTCCAGCTAGTTGTAAAGTTGAGGCACTGCTATGGCTGATGCAAAGGGTTTTGCAGATTCTTCAATTTCAACTGAGAAAGAATTTCTTTTGCAGAACAATAAGTTTCCAAATCCACCTGCTTTCATCTTTATGATTGATGTGTCCTACAATGCACTGAAGAGTGGGCTGGTTCACCTATTGTGTGAGGAGCTCAAAGCTTTGTTGGATTTCCTTCCAAGGTGAGAGCATTTTGTTGTGCCCACTTAAGCAGAAATAACTTGCTCTGTAAATTCTCAACAGTCTTCATCAATTATCACTTGAAGTCCAGTTGAAATCACTTTCCATTCCAATACTTAACACATTTAAAAGAAAAATCATTTATCTTTTGTATATATTGTTCAAGATTGCCAGCATCTTGTGTCTTCATTTTATTTATCTTCAAAGGAAGCAATCTTTCTTTTGCCTGCTTTTCTGTCTAATGGGGTTCATTGTTTCTGACACCATGCTAATAAATCTCTGTATCCTTTCCTTAGGTGATATGCAGATTTGCAGGTGTTCCCTTTAAAATGAAAATGTTCCTGATAACAGACACTGTATCATATTTCTCAAATCTTAAAAGCATTTGTTCACCATTCACATATCTCTTTGCCCTTTGGCAAATTTCATCCATATTGCCATTGTTTGCGACTGCAGTTACAATTTGTGTATTTCTGTTGTTCTAGCATAAAGCATCTTGTTTAAAACATTTTGTTTAGTATCTTTCCGGATGAAAACCTGGTGCTGAGAAGTAATGTTCTTGAATCTTTTGCTCCTCTTCCAGGGAGGGCAATGTGGAAGAATCAGCCATTAAGGTTGGCTTTGTAACATACAACAAAGTTTTGCATTTTTACAATGTTAAGAGCTCGTTGGCTCAGCCACAAATGATGGTGGTGTCCGATGTAGCTGACATGTTTGTACCCTTGCTTGATGGATTCCTTGTCAATGTGAATGAGTCACGGGCTGTGATAAACAGGTAAGGACCCCATCCAGTGGGTTAGTATATAGTGTTATGTTAGAAAGCTTCACTTGAAGCATGAATAATATGCTAATATGTTCTGATGAGTATTGTTGTTAGGTTTTAACGGTGTCTCTTATCAGTATACTGCACAGTGAACTCTGCTAATTGCTAAACCTATTCATATTGATGTGGAGATAATTTTTAGAAACCTGAGTTGTCATGTGGTTTGAGAAATCTGAAATGAGATACCTAAATATCATTGCTACAGCTTGCACTGAGGTGTAGCCTCCAATCATGCAAGATGATAGAAATTCAGGGTTTATGTTGCTCTGATGAATTCTCAGAACTATTGAATTTAATTTCGTAACTTGTGATGGTGCAGTTTGTGGCTTGTGGATTGCTGAGCCAAAGCCAGTTGCATGCTTTCCAATGGGGGTCTTGTGCATTGTACTGCAAAGTTAAGCAACTTGTCTGCTTGTTTGCATTTTGAACCAAATATCATCTTTAGTTAAATCTGGGTATTGTTAGTTGAATGCTCGCTGTGCAGTTTATGTAACTGAATTGCAGTCATACTGAACAGCCGTAAGTAATAACAATTATGGCAATTTTCCCCTCAGTTTGTTAGAGCAAATTCCTGAGATGTTTGCTGATACCAGAGAAACTGAGACAGTTTTTGGACCTGTCATTCAGGCTGGTTTAGAGGCCCTCAAGGTAAGTCCACTTTTAGATCCACAACCATTTTTGAACCTGCAAATCATGTTGAATATCTAGAGCAATGGATTTTGACCTTTGGATTTTTACCTAATTAGAATAGTAATGATTCAATGACTCATCTCAGTGATTGGAGTTGATCTTGGGGCCAGAATTGTGATCTTAAGTATGTAAATCTGCATTTGTTGGGGAAAATTATTTTTGTTGTTATTGGGAAGAGTTCATGCAATTACAATCATGAGTTCTATTTTCTTTATGTGTCTTTGACTTCTGCTCTGTCTCTATTCCTCTGAGAGAAGGTGCTGATGGGGTTTTGTACTTGCAGGCAGCTGAATGTGCTGGCAAACTCTTCATATTCCACTCTACCCTGCCTCTTGCTGAAGCACCTGGAAAACTAAAGAATCGAGATGACAAGAAGCTTATCAATACAGATAAAGAAAAGGTAGGATGATGAAGATAGGTTTCCATCATTTGAAGTTAATTTTTTTTTTGAGGCTGCTATGTTCGGAAAAACAATGCTTTTTGAGTAACTTCATAAATAGTCTCTCTATGTGTGATGCAGTTAATGCCACATTTACTGCCTGGGTCTGGCTGCATAACAATACGTGAGTCAGTATTTCTGGAGGTAAACTAAAATGGTTTATTATTGTCACATGTACTGAAGCACGGTGAAAATTTCTCTTGCAAATCATCTGTACAGTTCATTACAATGGTGCCTTGTGGTAGTACAAGCAAAAACAAAAATGTAGAATAAATTTCTGAAGTACAGAGAAAGTGCAGTGCAATTAGTAAGGTGCAGGGTTACAACAAGGTAGGTGGTGAGATAACATGTCTATCTTGTACTAGGACACTGTTCAATAGTCATAACGGTGGGATAGAAGCTGTGCCTGAGCCTAACATAAGCTTCACGAATAGAACCTCTGTTTCTGACTAAGTATGTTGTAACTTCAATATTTAGAACAATGATAAGCAGAATTTCTGGCAGGCATATTTGATTTCTAGCATTCATTGGTCATTGTAGATAATTCTGCTTTTTAAACTCCCAAATCTAACATTTTTTCATCCCATCTTTGGTCTTTTAATCTCTCCTTCCTCTTACCCTATTAGAAATGTCAAAGTACATTTATTATTAATGTTTGTATGCAGTATACAACCCTGAGGCTTGTCTTCCTGCAGACAGCCACAAAACAAAGAAATGTCATGGAACCTATTCAAAGAAAACATCAAACACCCAATGTGCAAAACAAAACAAACCTTGCAAGTGGCAAAAATGAGCGATAAACACAGAATATTAAACGTTAAACTCGAGAGTCCTTAAAACAGTCCGGGAATGTGCAGTTTAGTTCAGTTCAATTTAGTGCTGATCGTTCATTGTAGGCTACAGAGCCAGTTTGCCCCAATCAAAATTGCACAAAATAGCAAAAAAAAAGGAACACTCATAACTTGAACTGAAGTGTCCTCTATAAATGAGTCCAATCCACAAACCATGCTTATCAAACCTTTCCTAAGACCCAAGACTCCAGTACCTTCCGATAGGGGGAGAGAGAGAGAGAGAGAGATCAAACGCAGGCACACAGTGTTGATCACTCACTCGCCTTCCAGTCTTATCCTCGTTCAGCTCTCTTCAATCTTGCTAGACCGTTTTTATCAGCGAGAAATGGAGGTGATCATGGGCTCATGCCCAGTCTCTAGGTGGCACACTCTGCTCCAAGCCTCTGAGAACTCCCACAGACAGCAAACTGCCAGATCACTCATTCGGCCCAAAAACACACCTTCGAAATGTAAATCGGAGATTCCAATTGCATGCAGCTTAGTAGTAGAATCATATTTGAAAGAAGTAAAAAACAAACAGTTTCATGTGTTGTCTGAAGGACATTGCCATTGATGATACTGATGCCACTTCCTCTGTTTTTGTGCTGTCATTATTTTTTCATTAAAACATCTAATCTGTTAATTCCCAACAGATACTCCCAACTCCCCAGTACTCTTTTTTCCAATTTCCAGCATTAACACAATTTTAATTATTGTTTGTGTTCATTTATTTATTTCAGGTTCTCTTTCAACCTCAGACCAGCTTTTACAGTAATCTGGCCAAGGAATGTGTGGCACAAGGCTGCTGTGTAGATCTTTTCCTATTCCCCAATCAATATGTCGATGTGGCAACCTTGGGATTAGTTACTTATCAGACTGGAGGTTCCATTTACAAGTACACATACTTCCAGGTAATGTTTATCAGATTACTTTGGCGATAGATGAATTTTGCAACTCTCTTTCAAAGTATTAGCATGGATTTGGCTCCTCCAATGCACACAGCTTTTCAACAGCACTTTCACTTTTGTCTTTTAAGGAACGTGCATTCTTATGTCACAAGCAATTTCTCAAATTAATAATAATAAGTACTTTATTGATCCGGAGTGGGAAATTCTTTCGTTATAGCAGCAACATTTAAAAACACACTTAGTAATGTGCAGACAACTAAAAATAAAGTACAGAATAATATACACAATAATTTACCAATGTGCATTAATAATATAATAAAACAGACTGTTGTACTATGATATATGTTCTCCTGTCGCATAGATGAACTGTTGTATATACTTACTGAAGTTGGTAGGAAAGATTTTCTGTAACGATCCTTGTGACTGTGGTGCTAAATGAGTCTATTCAAAAGGGTGCTCCGCTGCTTATTCAGTGGGTCATGGAAAGGATGTGCCAGATTGTCTGTAACGGATAACAGTTTGTTTAGTGACCTCCTCTCCACCACTAACTCAAGAGTCCGGGTTGAAGCCAAGGACGGATCCAGCCTTTTTGATGAGTTTATTTAGTCTTTTTGCATCACTAGCACCAATGCAGCTTTATGTTTGGGGAGCAGCATAGAAGACTGCACTCTCTACAACAGACTGGTTACTGGTTTGCTGGTGAATGAGTTTTGGGCTGCATTACTTGGAATAAATCGGAGTACAAGATGTTTCTTCTTAATGAATTTGATTGTGCATTTGTGTTCAAAAATTGCTCTGTTTCTCTGGAGACAATCCAGATCCATTGTGCACAAGGAGCTAAGATTCCTTCAGCATATTTAGTCCAGTTCACATCTCTCGTGTTGTGGATCACAGTTGATTGGGTGAAGCAGCTGTGGGTAGTTTCCATTTCAAATAATGTAAGGTGATATTGTAACCGCTTTCCAAACTTGTTGCAACAGGGGAGAATTGAATATTGGTTTAGACCCTAATTCCCCTTGAGGATTTTCTAATGTTATTAGTTACATTAGAGCATGCAGCGGTACGCTCTTGCATACTCAAATAGTGCCATAAATAGTCAAAACATTTCGCTTGCCCACTTGATGAATGGGATTTAGCACAGTCCTGATTATTAAAGATAGAAAACTTGATTAGCTCAAGAAAACTTTGAGCAAAAAAATAGGAAATGGAACAGGTGGATTGGGGTGTTTTTTAGCCTCCCAATCTATCTGTTTGTTATTAATGACAGTCATCTATTACTTTGGCTTGCTAAAAACTAAAATTGCATTTCTGGAAGCTCTGAATAAGCTACTGAAACTGAACTTTGGAAAAACAAAACAACTAGTGTTTTCTTTATTGTGCAAGTATTGAGAGCATTTTTTGTTTTCTTTAAAAAAAAACAGGCGCAAGCAGATGGTGAACGTTTCTTAAATGATCTGCACAGGGATGTTCGAAAAGTGATCGGTTTTGATGCCGTGATGAGGGTACGCACAAGTACAGGTACGTAAGTTCATGAACAGACATCCTTTAAAAGTTGTTAGTATTTATGTTTTGCAATGTCTGTGTGAGTAGATGGTAGTCCACAGTGCAAATTCAACACAGCTTCAGAACAACCTTTGCACATAATGTTTCTCAAGGAATATGCATTCTCAAATCACTCTATGGAAATGCAGTCTTTACATTTTCTTTTATACGCAATGCACTTCAATTTCTTGGGCATGAATAATTTCATTAAACAGCATATCAAAGAATAATTAAAAGGAAGTTGGATTATTTGCAAAAAGCTTTCATTATTGAATTGACTTTATTACATCCTTCAAATACATGAGGAGTAAAACTCTTATCTCCATTCAACTGTGCAATTATAGTAATTTATAATAAATCTTATGTACAGCAGGATAGTCAATATAACATAGAAATACAGTAACATCAGCATGAATTAAGTCTTCTGATGGCTTGGTGAAAGAAGCTGTCCTAGAGCCTGTTGGTGCTGGCTTTTATGCTTTGGTACCGTTTCCCAGATGGTAGCAGCTGGAACAGTTCGTTGTTGGGGTGACTGGGGTCTCCAATGATCCTTCAGGCCTTTTTACACACGTTTATTTGCAA
This sequence comes from Mobula birostris, assembly GCF_030028105.1. Taxonomy (NCBI): domain Eukaryota; kingdom Metazoa; phylum Chordata; class Chondrichthyes; order Myliobatiformes; family Myliobatidae; genus Mobula; species Mobula birostris. The sequence goes on along the minus strand of NC_092387.1, from coordinate 44,322,607 downwards.
ATGTCTTGAATAGTGGGAAGTTCACATCTACAGATGCGCTGGGCTGTCCGCACTACTCTCTGCAGACACCTGCAATTGAGGGAAGTACAGTTCCCATACCAGGCATGATGCAGCCAGTCAGGATGCTCTCAATCGTTCCCCTATAGAAAGTTCTTAGAATTTGGGTGCCCATGCCAAACTTCTTCACCTGTCTAAGATAAAAGAGGTGCTGTTGTGCCTTTTTCACCAGTACTATTAAGAGTGCTATTCTGCAAAGTTGACCTTTTGTTTCTACAGAAAAATTTTTGATTTGTATCCCAATCAGATGCTGATATTAAAGAAACTACTTGTAAATACAGTGGCATGCAGAAGTTTGGGCACCCCGATCAAAATTTCTGTTAATGTGAATAGCTAAGCGAGTAAAAGATGACCTGATTTCCAAGAGTCATAAAGTTAAAGATGACACATTTCTTTAATATTTTAAGCAAGATTACTTTTTTTATTTCCATCTTTTATGGTTTCAAAATAACAGAAAAGGAAAAGGGCCTGAAGCAAAAGTTTGGGCACCCGGCATGGTCTGTACTTAGTAGCACCCCCTTTGGCAAGTATCACAGCTTGTAAACGGTTTCTGTAGCCAGCTAAGAATCTTTCAATTTTTTGTTTGGGGGATTTTCGCTCATTATTCCTTGCAAAAGGCTTCTAGTTCCGTGAGATTCTTGAGCCATCTTGCATGCACTGCTCTTTTGAGGTCTATCCACAGATCTTCAATGATATTTAGGTCGGGGGACTGTGAGGGCCATGGCAAAACCTTCAGCCTGCGCCTCTTGAGGTAGTCCATTGTGGATTTTGAGGTGTGTTTAGGATTATTATCCTGTTGTAGAAGCCATCCTCTTTTCATCTTCAGCTTTTTTACAGACAGTGCGATGTTTGCTATCAGAATTTGCTGGTATTTAATTGAATTCATTCTTCCCTCTACCAGTGAAATGTTCCCCATGCCACTGGCTGCAACACAAGCCCAAAGCTTGATCAATCCGCCCCCATGCTTAATAGTTGGAGAGGTGTTCTTTCCATGAAATTCTGCACCCTTTTTTCTCCAAACATACCTTTGCGGCCAAAAAGTTCTATTTTAACGTTATTGTTCCACAGGATTTGTTTCCAAAATGCATCAGGCTTGTTTAGATGTTCCTTTGCAAATTTCTGACACTGAATTTTGTGGTGAGGACACAGGAAAGATTTTCTTCTGAAGATTCTTCCATGAAGGTCATATTTGTGCAGGGCAGGTGTCGCTGCACAGTAGAACAGTGCACCACCACTCCAGAGTCTGCTAAATCTCCTTGAAGGTCTTTTGCAGTCAAACAGGGGTTTTGATTTGCCTCTCTAGCAATCCTACGAGCAGTTCTCGCGGAAAGTTTTCTTGGTCTTCCAGACCTCAACTTGACCTCCACCGTTCCTGTTACTTGCCATTTCTTAATTACATTACGAACTGAGGAAACGGCTACCTGAAAACACTTCGCTATCTTCTTATAGCCTTTTCCTGCTTTGTAGGCATCATTTATTTTAATTTTCAGAGTGCTAGGCAGCTGCTTAGAGGAGCTCATGGCTGCTGATTGTTGGGACAAGGTTTGAGGAGTCAGGGTATTTATAAAAGCTTTGAAATTTGCATCACCTGGCCTTTCCTAACGATGACTGTGAACAAGCCATAGCCTTAACAAGCTAATTAAGGTCTGAGACCTTGGTAGAAGTTATCTGAGAGCTCAAATCTCTTGGGGTGCCCAAACTTTTGCATGGTGCTCCTTTCCTTTTTCTCACTCTAAAATTATACAAAACAAAAATGGTACACTAATCTTGCTTAAAATGTTGAAAAGAATGTTATATCTTTAACTTTATGACTTTTGGAGTTCAGTTCATCTTCTACTTAACTGTTTACAGTAACAGAAATTTTGACCAGGGCTGCTCAAACTTCTGCATGCCACTGTATTTGCTGCTTTTAAAAATAGTTTTATTTCAAAAACATAAAATGTTAAATATTTATTTCATCATTGTAAATTTTGGTTGTGCTTTTTGACGGTATTTATGTAGATGTCTTGTAACCAGTGAAAATGAAACTTTTCCATTGAAGCTACTACGTAATTTTTGATCCCTCCATTCTGCTACACCGTGCTCATTGAGTTAAAAAAAAAATCAAGTAAAGTTAGTTCTCTGCTTGTAGAACCTTATTTCTAATTCTTTAATGTGGCGTAACAAAAGTGTTTTTATTCTAGGCATTAGAGCAACTGATTTCTTTGGCTCCTTCTACATGAGTAACACAACTGATGTGGAGTTGGCAGCATTAGACTGTGATAAGACCATCACTGTAGAATTCAAACATGATGATAAATTGAATGAAGAAAGTGGAGCTCAAATCCAGGTGAGAAATATGTACGATTGTTGTGACTAATGCAATTTTTCCATTTAGTAATTTTTCTTGTGGATTCGTGAATATTCCAGAAAGTTAAGAGAATTTAGGGAACTTGTTTTATTTGCTTATTACACTTGCCATTGTTCATTGGATCCATTATTATTGATAATTCTTTCTGAAGAATTGTGAAATCAAAACATTATACTGCTCCTTGTCTGTGATTGGCACTTTCGCCTCGCTTTTGCCTTCAATGTTGCATCTGTTGGGTAAAAAATGCCAGTTCCCTTGTTTCTTTTGACCCTGCTGTCTGGAGCCTAGGTCTCTGACCTGCTGCTAGAACTTGAATATCTGCTTTGGTAATCAGAATGCTGGAGGAACTATGGAAAAAGAGGGAAAAAAAACAGTTGATGTATCAGGCAGAGATCTTTCTTCAGGAGTGGAAAGGAAGGTGGAAGACAGCAAAATAAACAAAGTGGGGAGAAGGGAAAGAGTACTAGCTCAAAGATAATTGGTGAAGTCAGGTGGGTGGAAAAGGTAAAAGGCTGGGGGAAAAGGAATCAGGAGAGAAGAGTGGACCATGGGAGAAAGGACAGAACGAGGGGCACTGGGGGAGGTGATAGGCAGGTGAAGAGAAAAGGTAAGAGGCCAGAGTGGGGAATAGAAGAAGGGGGTGGGGGAAAATTACTGGAAGAAGAAATCAATGTTTGTGCTATCAGGTTCAAAGTTAACTTGATGGAATAAAAGCTGCTGCTCCTCTACCCTGAGGAAGCCATGGACTGACATGTCGGAATGGGAATGTGGATAGAAATTAAAATGGTTGGCCACCGGGAAATTCCGCTTTTGGCAGATGGAGTGGAGGTGCTCAACAAAGTGATCCCCCAATTTATGTTGGGCCTCAATAATGTAGAGGAGGCAGTATCAGGAGCACCATATCCAATAAACGACCCCAAAAAGATTTGCAGGTGAAGTGTTGCCTCACCTGGAAGGACTGTTTGGGACCCTGGGGACCTGCATGAAGGTAAGCGAGGAGGTGAATGGGCAGGTGCAGCATTTCTGTCACTTGCAGAGGTGTGTGCCAGGAGGGAGATTAGCGGGGAGGAATGAATGGATAAGGGAAACACAGAGGGAGTGATCCCTGCGGAGAGTAGAGGGGATCTAAAGGTGTGTTTGGTGGTAAAATCCCATTGAAGATGGCAGAAGTTGCCTGAGAATGATGTGTTGGATGTGGAGGCTTGTGGGGTAGTAGGTGAGGACGAGAGGAATTCTATCCCTGTTAAGGCAGCAGGTAGATGGGGTGAGCACAGATGTCCAGAGAAGGGGAAGATGAGAATGAGGGCAGAATCAATGGAGGAGAAAGGGAAATCCCGTTCTTTGAAAAAGGAGGACACCTCTGATGTTCTGGAAAGGAAACCCTCATCCTGGGAACAGATGCGGCAGATATGAAGGAACTGAGAAAAGGGAATAGCATTTTTACGGGACACAGGATGGAACGAGGTAAAGTCAAGTTAACTGTGAGAATTGGTAGTTTTATAAAAAGATGTTGGTAGACAATCTCCCTTGAGAGATGAAGACAGAGATCAAGAAAGGGGAGAGAGGTGTCAGAAATGAACCAAGTGAATTTAAGGGCATGGTGGAAGTTGGAGGCAAAATTGTTGAGCTTAACATGGGTGCATGAAGCAGCACCAATGCAGTCATCAGTATAGCACAGGAGGAGTTGGGGAGAAATACCAGGGAAGGCTTGGGACACAGAGTATTCTAAATAGCCAGTGAGAAGGCAGGCAGACCATGGAAGTGGGAAGAGCCAAAGGAGAAATTGCTGAAGGTGAGGACCAGTTCCGTCAGACGGAGGAAGGTGGTAGTGGAGGGGAACTGGCTGGGTCTTTTTTTTTTTGAGAAAGAAGCATAATCAGATTTGTGCTACATACTCTGCGCAATCTGCACTCAGACCAGAGAACTCCGTAGTTTGAACACATTGTGATGTATTTCATTTGTTATATCCTAGTTTCATTATTCTGTTTGTGTTGTTAATTGCTTGTGCTTAGTTTGAAATAAGTGCAGAAGCTAATGTGCACATGGTAAGATTCCAGGTACATTAGTCTGGTTTTAAAACCAGGTAATGTTTTTGGAACATTGAGTGAAATCAACCAATAGGTGAAAGTCAGAGATGTCTCCAATCACAGTCATCCTAGAAATTCCAGGCAATGCTTGTTCACCCACTGGAGAGAGAAATTCGATTTCTGGTTTAACATTTTATCTACTATCCACATTACTGCACAGGATTAACAGTGTTGAACTTTGTACTCTAGAGTCTAGAGTGGCACTTGAAGCTAATGACAGAGGCAAAAGCTGAGTCACGTTAACTTGACAACTTTACCTGTGCAATGTGGCTACTGTTCTTTGATCTTGTGTGTTTATGCCATCTTTTGGAAATAGTTATCATTTAGCAGTATACCACTACACTTCTCGTGCATATTTCCCGTGCCTTTCACTTATCTGGACTATTTTTGAAAATTACTATCAAGTTTGCTTCTGTCAAATCAATCAATGCACTGACTAGTATTCAAAGTTCAAAGTAAAATTTATTATCAGAGTGCATACATGTCACCACATATAACCTTGCGATTTTCTCCTGTGGGCATGCTTAGCAAATCTGTAGAGCAGGGGTCCCCAACCCTTTTTGCACCGCGGACTAGTTTAATATTGACAATATTCTTGCGGACTGGCCGACTGGGGGGCGGTGGGTGTTCAAGTAAGGTTAAACTCACCTCAACATGTCTTTTACAGTTAGGGTTGCCAACTTTCTCACTCCCAAATAAGGGACAAAAGTAGCAGTCAAATGCGGGACACTTGGGAAAGACTACCATGACCATGAAGCCTTGTGCGGGCACATATGCGTGACGTGCGCATGTGTGTACATGCCAATTTTTTTCCACAAATCGGTTTTGGCTTAATCTTCCCGATGACACTGTACATAGATTATTTCTATTTTATATAAGCTGTGTATTTATCATATCATTCTGGCCTTTACTATATGTTAGTGTTATTTTAGTTTTTACGTGCTATTTGGTATGATTTGGTAGGTTATTTTTTGGGTCTGTGAACACTCAATTTTTTGCATATAAATTAATAGTAATTGCTTCTTCACTTTACACCATTTTGGCACAAAAGGTTTCATAGGAATGCTCTACCTTAGCGGGGGAAATACGGGACAAAGCCGGTCCCATATGGGACAAACCAATTTAGCTCAATATACGGGATGTCCTGGCAAATACGGGACAGTTGGCAACCTTATGTCCAAGTGCGTGAAAAGGAGTGAGGAAAGGTGCAGCTGACTCGTATCGTTTCCTCATGGCCGAGTAGCACATGCTCTGCGGCCCGGTGGTTGGGGACTGCTGCTATAGAGCATTAACTGTAAACAGGATCAATGAACAACAAACTGTGCAAATGCAGATATAAATAAATAGCAATAAATAACAAGATAAAGAGTCCTTAAAGTGAGACCATCGGTTTGTGGGAACACCAGAAATAGTATAGTTATTCCCTTTTGTTCAAGAGCCTGGTGGTCGAGAGGCAGTAACAGTTTTTGAACAGTTTAAGTTCTAGGTGTTTTGTGTGCAAGTTAAAATTCAATGAAAATTACTTTCACTTTGAGGGTTTAAGTGTTATCCCAGATACCTTAAGCAGCGAATTTGAGCTGACACTTCAGTGTAGCACTGAAGAAATATTGCACGAGTTATTGGTATTTTTGGATGAGATCCCTGTGTGCTCTACCAAGTGGGTATATAAGATCCCTGAAACTATTTTGGAAGAGTAGAAGGGTGACTAGGTATCCTAGCTGAAAATCTTTCCTTCGTCCCGTATCACTAAACGTATCATATTGCAGTTTGCCCAAGGTGTTGTAGGAACATTGACTACATAACAAAAACAACTGCACTTTAAAAAGCACTGTAAAATGACATGGAATATTGGAAAAGGGACCAAAAGGTGTTTTTGAAATTCTAGGCCCTTTTTCTTTCTTTCTTCTTTTCTTTTTCTTTTCCCTTTCAATCTTTTTATTAAGTTTCAAATTAATAAACATAGCAATAATAATAACGATACAAAGAGATTGGGATTACACTAATAATGGTTAACATGTAGAAGCACAGATTCCAAGTAACAAATGTAGTTTAGCCTCTCAATCTCTTAGTAACTAACCATGAAAAAGATATTTTATTAAGAGGAAGAAAAACCTAAACTAAAAAAAACTTACAAAAAGAAAACGAAAACAATGATTGGGCTGCCATATTTCATTGGCTAAAATTATTATTTGTCGTTAATTGCAGTAATAGGATGAGGTTGTAAGTCAATACGCAGAACTACTGAAATAATATCAAAAATATCTTTCCAATGTTTTTCTAGAAGAGGACAAGACCAGAACATATGTGTCAAGGAAGCTACCTCAGAATTACATCTATCACAAACAGGATTTATATGGCAGTAAAAGCGAGCTAACTTCTTATCCTTGGACATATGAGCCCTATGAGCCACCTTAAATTGTATCAAAGCATGTCTGGCACATATTGAAGAAGTATTAACTAGTTGAAGAATTTTCTCCCATTTCTCTGTAGGTAAAGATATCTGACGTTCTCTTTCCCACTCATTTTTAATTTTATCAGAAGTACCAAAGTGTATTTTCATAATTAAATCATAAATAAATACTGTTAAACTCTTCTGATAGGGATTTAAGCTTAAATTTTTTTTCTGGAACTTCAATTTGATGTGATAGCGGGAAGGTAAGTAAAATAACATTCGGAAAGTTTCTAATCTGTAAATATCTGAAAAAGTGTGATTCAGGCAAATTATATTTATTAGACAACTGTTCAAAAGACATAAAACAGTCATCTATGAATAAATCACGAAACATGTTATTCCCTTTGTTTTCCATGAAAGAAAAGCTTGATCAATTCTAGTTGGTTGAAAGAAAAAAAATAGATATAATAGAACTTGACAGGATAAATTTATTCAGTCCAAAAAATTTACGAAAGTCAAACCATATTCGTATTGTATGTTTAATTATTGGATTTATCATTTGTTATTCAATTTAGTAAGTGCAAAGGGAAACGCAGCCCCTAAAATAGAAACCAGTAAAAACCCCTGTATAGACTCACGCTCGAGGTTCATCCATCGTGGACATTGAGTTTCATCCAACTCTTACGTCCAAAACGTTAAATAGCGAATATTAATTGCCCAATAATAAAATCTAAGATTCGGTAAAGCCGAACAGCCTTCCTTTTTTGATTTCTGTAAATATTTCTTACTTAACCTAGAATTTCTATTCTGCCATATATATGAAGAAATTTTAGAATCAATAATATCAAAAAAAAATTTAGGGATGAAAATTGATACTGCCTGAAATGGATACAAAAATTTAGGTAAAATAATCATCTTAATAGCATTAATGCGACCAATCAAAGATAATGACAATGGGGACCATTTAGTAAACAGTTGTTTAACATGATCAACTAAGGGTAAAAAATTAACTTTAAATAGATCCTTATGCTTCTTAGTAATTTTAACACCCAAATAAATAAAATAATCAGTAACCAATCTAAATGTTGATTGTCTATAAATTGGAACTTGCACATTTAATGGGAAAAGCACACTCTTATTAAGATTCAATCTACAACCAGAAAAACTACTAAACTGAGCAAGTAGTGTTATTACTGCAGGAATGGATTTCTCTGGATTAGAGATATATAGTAACAGGTCACCTGCATATAGTGATACTTTATGCATCCCATTTCCACGAATGATGCCAAATATATTGGGTGAATCATGAAGAGCGATTGCCAAGGGCTCCAGGGCAATATCAAATAGTAAAGGCCTTAAAGGACAGCCCTGTCTAGTGCCTCAAAAAAGCCTAAAAAAAGGGGATCTCTGATTATTGGTAAATACAGAAGCCAAAGGTGTATGATATAACAATTGGATCCAAGATATAAATTTTGGGCTAAAATTAAATTTCTCAAGTATATTAAATAAATATTCCCATTCAAGTCTGTCAAACGCCTTCTCGGCGTCAAGCGAAATAACACATTCTGGAGTATTAGATGAAGTAGTGTATACAATGTTCATTAACCTCCTAACATTAAAATCTGAACAACGATTTTTAATAAATCCTGTCTGATCCTCGGAGACAATTTGTGGCAATACCTTCTCCAATCTAATTGCTAATATTTTGGAAAAGATTTTAGAATCCACATTCAACAAAGATATAGATCTGTATTGTGCACATTCAGTGGGATCTTTATCTTTTTTTAGGAATTAAAGAAATAGATGCTTCATAAAAGGATTGTGGTAATTTACCTACAAATAAGGCATCTTTAAAAATTCTACATCACCAGGGAGAAAGTAAATCTGAAAAAGATTTTAAAAATTCAGCTGTATACCCATCCGGACCAGGTGCTTTACCAGAGTTTCTCGAAAAAATTGCTTTCTTTATTTCCTCTTCAGTAATGAGTGTGTCTAGTGCTAAAGATTCATTAACTGATAATTTCGGAATATTCAATTTCCTTAAAAATTCATGCATTATGGTAGAATCATCAGGAAATTCTGACAGGTATAAATTGGTATAAAATTCTTGAAAAGATTTGTTAATTTCATCATGGTCAACCGTCAAAATACCATCCCATTTACGAACTTTATTAATCTGACATTTTGCCGAAGCAGCTTTCAGTTGGTTAGCCAGTAATTTACCCGATTTACCACCATGTGTATAAAATTGACTCTTAGTTTTAAGTAATTGATTTTCAATCGGGGATGTTAATAATAAACTATGTTGCATCTGAAGTTCAACTCTCTCTTTATAAAGCTCCAGATTGGGAGCAATAGAATATCTTTTATCAATTTCTTTAATCTTATCAATCAATGTACGTATGTCACTATTAATTCGTTTTTTCAGTCCAGCAGAGTATAAAATAATTTGCCCATGGATATAAACTTTAAAGGTATCCCATAATATCCCACTGGAAATTTCTTCTGTTGAGTTAGTTGAAAAGAAAAATGCAATCTGTTCTTTAATGAAGTTAACAAAATTTAAATCCTGAAGCAAAATAGAGTTGAACCACCATTGTCTAGTACTAAAGGTTACATCAATTAATTTAATTGATAATTTCAAAGGCGCATGATCAGAAATGGCGATTGCATCATACTCACAGGCAGTGACAGACGAAACTAATCGAGAATCAACAAAGAAGTAATGGATTCTAGAGTAATTATGATATACATGAGAAAAGAAAGAGAACTCTTTATCATTAGGATGTAAAAACCTCCAAACTTTTAAAATTCTGGAGTCAATTAAAAAGGAATTAATAAAAATAGCAGATTTGTTTGGAAGTACCTGATTGGGCACAGACCTATCCATCATAGGATTCAGACAACAATTAAAATCTCTGCCCATTATTAACATTAACATATAGTCATTTAACTTGGAAGAGATGCAAATAAATGCTTAAAGAATTCAGGATACAGTAAATTCCGGTGTATAAGCCGACCCCCCCCCCCCCCCCCCATTTTCAAGGTTAAAAAAAGTGACATTTTCATGTTAACTTTGTATAAGCCGACCCCTTTTGTAGAGGTTTTTGATTTAACCAGAAAAGATCACAAGCACACACGTGCCAGGTGAGACTCAGCTTTGTTGGATCTGGAACATGGAAATTTTGTGAACCAATACCTGCTAAGAAAATAGGCCTACACATTATAGAGCGTTATAAGCGAATTCTTAATAAATAAATCAGAGAGGGAAGTTTTGGATTAGATTCCCAATGGTAAGGAATCCTCTGAAATGTAACCCCGTGAAACCATTTAGCACCCATCGTAATCTTGTTGAAACATAACACGGGGTGGCGGGATCAGTATGTGTACTCAGTATTGAGTTTGCTACCACCACGTACAAAAGATTGAAACGAAAGCGATGTAATGCTGGCTTCAAGCTGAAGGTTTTTGATTTTGCTAAAGGAATGAATAATCCTGCAGCTGCTAAGTTTAGTGTAAACGAGAAACAAGTGAGAGAGTGGAGAAAGGCAGAAGACATGCTGAGGGAAATGCCAAAGATGAAATGTGCAAACCGCTGGAAAACATGCCAGTGGCCAGAACTGGAAGAAAAAGTTTTAGAGTGGGTGAATCACCAGCAATCATGTGTATACATTGTTACCAGAGAAATGATTTGAGTTCCAGTGTTGAAATGGGCCAAAAAACACAGCGAAAATTTCAAAGCTATGCGAAGTTGGTGCACCCGATTTATGAATAGACATGATCGTTTGTTGAGACAAAACACAAAGAATACTCAGAAGTTGCCGAGCGACCTTGAGAATAAGATTACGGCCTTCCAATTGTTTGTAATCAAGCATCGATGGGCACATTCTTACCTGCTGTCACTGATTGGTAACATGGATGAGACACCAGTGTTCTTTGATTTTGCTGGCAACCGCACTGTCAATCAGAAGCGGGAGAAAACAGTCCTTGTCAAAACAACTGGACACGAGAAGCAGCATTTTACTGTCGTGTTAACGTGTATGGCTGATGGGACCAAACTACCACCGATGGTGATTTTTAAGAGGAAAACATTCCCAAAGAAAGAAAAATCCCCACGGGGTGTTGTTCTTTACGTTCAAGAACACGGCTGGATGGACGAAGCGGGTTGCTTGAAGTGGATTAAAGAGGTGTGGTGTCGATGTCCTGAAGGTTTCAGGAATGCTACTTGTCTGGGACATGTTCAAAGCGCACTTGTCAGGTGAGACAAAAGCAGCATTGAAAGCTGAAAATACAGACATTGCTGTCATTCCCAGTAGTTTGATGTCTGTGCTCCAGCCAGTAGATGTGAGCTTAAACAAACCATTCAAAGAATTCGTGCGTCAACAGTGGAATGAATGGATGATGTCTGGAAATCAGTCATTCACTCCAGCGGGAAATATGAGGGCCGCATCTCTAGCTACAGTTTGCGAGTGGGCATTTGTATTCTTTTGTATTTGACTCAAAAGCAGCCAATAAATACGACCTGTCTTCCATGTATTCGTTTTTCCAAAGTTGGCACCCTCTGTATAAGTCGACCCCCTAATTTTAGACCAAAATTTAGAGCCAGATTCTCGGCTTATACACCGGAATTTATGGTAGTCAGTATTTGGTACGTAAATATTAACCAAAACTACTTTTTGGTTATAAAGTAAACCAGCAATTAATAGAAATCTACCATATGGGTCTGAGATAGTATCATAGTGAACAAATGAGATCGAGGAGTCTATAAAAATAGGAACACCTTTCACCTTAGTCGATGAGTTAGAACGAAATTGTTGTTCTTTCCAAAACCTAAAAAAATGCTGATTATCCTCCTTCCTCACATGAGTCTCCTATGCAAAGATAATCTGAGCATTCAATCTATGAAAAGCTTTAAAAATCTTCTTCCGTTTAATTGGATGATTCAATCCGTTCATATTCCATGAAACAAAGTTAATAATATTATCCATTTTCCTTAAATAAACCATATAGTATGTAAAGGGTTAACCATATTACATAGGAAACTCATGAATCAGGAAGAGGGAAAAAAGTTTAAAGAGGAACCAGAAGTTACAACAATACAGACATTTTTGTAGTTCAAATCAGCCCAAATGAAAAATACTAAACTAAAAATGCCCCTACCCCCACCCACAAAGACCCAAAACCTGGCCAGCAGACAGCCAGAAAACTATCAAGAACCTCCCTACCCCCATCTCTCTTGAGGGCAAGTCTCTAAATTTAAAAAAAATTTAAAAAACACCCATAGTCAAAGCATTGCGAAAGGAATGCTAAACACATGTTAAGAAAAAAAAACCATTTGCAGACCATTTTAAAAGACAAGGTCTTAAAAAAAAGAAGCAGAATACAATCTTAATAATATTTCAAGAAAAAAAATAATTACCAAGTCAGAATCTTAATAATTTTCAAAAGCAATTAAAAATAAGAAAGTAAAATAATAAAGGAAAAAGAAAGGAACTTTAACATAGAAGCATAATAAACATCCGTACACCAAAACAAGGTACAAGTAGAATCAACCCAAGGGCAAAGTTCTACAAACTTAAAATGTCAAAATCTTTAAGCTGGTTATTAACTAATAAACCAGATGTATACAAACATAAAGGAACGGTAAATTTATTAGATATCCGAGTTCAATCATTGATCCTCAAGAAATTGTTGTGCTTCATCCACGGATTTAAACCATTTAAACGATTTATTAGGCAGAACAACCCTTAGACGAGCAGGGTATAGCAAAGCCGGTCGCAAATTCCTTTGATATAATTCCGACATCACCGATTTAAAAGGCGATCTTTCTTGCATTACCTCAGGACAATAATCTTCAACCAGACGAAACTTAGGATTTTGATGCTCAATAATTCCTTTCCGACGAGCAATTCAAATTAAATGCTCCTTAGTATTCAAGTAGGATCACAGGGCGCGGCTTTAACTCTTTCGACAGTTTGGGTCTCAACGCCAGATGCGCATGGTCGAGTATAGGAGGAGGAGAAAAAACCTCAGAGCCAAAGACCTCCATTAAGAATTGTAAGATCCCCACTGTCAACGTCTTCACTATTATTCGCAAATTCTATCTGCGACTACGACTCTCCAAATCAATAATCTTGACTTTGTACTGCTCCAGTGTATGAGTGGTCGAAGTTGATTTCTTTTCCAAAGAATTCAGTCTGCAATCTGTTTCCCAGCTTCAGTAAGTTCTGAAATTTGCCATTGCTGTCTTTCGTTCTCCTTTTTAAGTGCTGCCAATCTACCTTCGTTCTCCTTTAACAATACTTCCAAAGTAGCAAATCTTTTATCAAGTTTTTCTTCCAAGAGCAAAGACACCTTCTTTCTTTCCATTTCTATTACCAGTTTCCTTGCCTTCGGCTAATGCCTTTCTTCCTCTGGTATTCATTTCCATCGATTAAAATTCAGAATTCAAGCATATAAAAGTGTTATAAACACTTTGATATCGATAGTAAAAGGGTGGTAAAGAAATTGAAAAATGAATGGAGCAAAGCCAAAATGCAACCTACTCCATCTAGCGTCCCCAAGAGAGTTCTTGCCTTGAAACATTCATATTCTCTGTGCAGTTCACATTTCTTAGATGGGCACACATGCAACATTTGTTCAAGTAAAATTTGGTTTTTATTGCGCTATCCATTCAAACATTTGTGAAATGAGCATCTTTTCTCTCCCCTACAGTGTGCTCTGCTCTACACCAGTTGCAGTGGACAGAGGAGGTTACGCATACACAATCTTTCCCTAAACTGCTGCACTCAGCTTGCTGACTTGTACAGAAATTGTGAGACCGATACGCTTATCAACTTCTTTGTAAAGCTGGGTATGTTTTTGCTTAAATTGTCTAATTTCAAAACTGTCTTTATGTGGTTAAAAATGAGATGAATTCTGTACAGCTTCTTTGACCTGGTGTTAAAATAATGTGGCTTGATCTCAGTGATCTGGCCTTGTGTTGCATTTGTTATTCTGAGTGAAGGGTATGTCAGACTGGAATTCCAGCCCTCGTTTTTATCTGGGTCGTGTGCATGAGGTTAAGATGTGCTTTGTTTGTAATGTTGTGTAGAGCTGAGTGACTACCCCAGCAGCTGAATTATGCACACTCTGCATTACCTTAAGTAGCCCAAGCACTATGGAATTGGCCTCCATTTGACACGTGTATTAGAGGAGAGGTGAAAACCAGCAGAGAAAAAAGGAGAAAAGTGATACTGCAGTTGGCTATAGAAACTATTCAGCTAAATCCAAGGCTGGTTTCTGGCTTCAAATAATTGTCAGCTACCCAAGGTTCATTACGTACAAACCTATCTATTCTACAAATTCAATTATGTGTAGTTTTAAAATTAATCTCAAATGAGTCCTACAGATAATGCTGAGAAATCCTGGGGAGCTTGTTTTTAATCTTGTTCTCCAACTAATGGATGCTTGTTATTTAATAAGTTGATTTCGAGTTGCGACCTTTATTGCAATCTTATGTTTCCTTGAACAAAGCTAGTAGGGTGTCCTCTGTAAAGAAAAATATTGTACAGTGTTACTGATGATTTAGAAAGATGTGAAAGTAAAACAATACACATTAATTTCAAAAACCAGTAGTCTAGTTATAGTATGTGGACAGTTCATATAATACCTTGGATGTAATAAATTTCCTTTGCATCTAAAGTTGATATTAAAAGATTTCATAGCTTTTTATGATTAGTTTGCCCAACTGCTGAGGATAGTTTTTTGTTTATATTCAAGTTAGTATTTGGAGTAAATGTGGCTAAATGGAGCAGATCAAACTTCACTAAATGTGAATGTATAAAAATGCTAAACAAAAGAAGAAAAAGGAATTGGCCATTTGGTTCCTTTGCAAAAGAAAATCCAAACAATAAGCAGATGTTGAAAATCACAAGAAAAAAAGGTGCTGTGAACAGTCAGGTCACGCAGTATCTGTGGATTCTCAGTTCTTGTCTCAGGTACAAGATCCTGTGCCAGAACCAGGAAAAGAGAAAGGTAGTTAGTTTTCAGTAGCAGAACACATTCCTAATTTTTGCTGACAGTTTCCACCCTGTTTTTGTATTCACTTTGAATCTCCCCCATTTCTGGATCACTTTGTTTCCATTCCAAGGGATAAACAAGTAATGTATGTCCACAGCTTCCCAACAGTTTCTGCGTGATCCACAACACCACCAGTCTGTGAACTAACTAACCCACCATATACATTTTCATCCAGGTCACTTAAGTACATCACAAACAGCAGGTCCCAGTACAGATCCCTGCCAAACACCAGTAATCACAGACCTCCAGCTAAAAGTACCACCTTGACCACTGTCCTCTGTCTTCTATGGGCAAGCCAGTTCTGAATCCAAACAGCCAATTCACCGTGGATCCCATGCATCTTAATCTTCTGGATGAACCTCCTATGAGGGACCTTGTCAAGCACCTTAGTAAAATCCATGTAGGCAATATCCACAGCACAGCCTTCATCAGTCACCCCAAAAGCTTAAGCGTGCATGCCCAAGGCCCTGTGAACTGTCACACTATACAACGTTAATCTTCATTTTCTTTCCTGTGGAAGTAGATGACTTTATATTTCTGTTATCTTAAATAACTCCCCTTGAAACCTTTACAACTAATGGAGAGGTAGAATTGAAAAGAAAGGTGATTAAGTAACGTTAAAAATAGATTGCTCTTTTCTGATTCCCTCTCATCTTGTTCTTATCTCAAATCTTCATAAAATCTTAAAATATAAACTAGGTAATTTCCCCCCATGTTTTCTCAACCTATTAACAACTAGTGGCCCCATTGAATTGTGTTGATATGATCATTCATGTCCCTTTGTGGAAGCTTTTGTTTTCTAATTCTTAACAGTTAAAAGATTACATTCAGATATTCTAATGTACAGTATATGTACTTTGAAACCCTCTAGTCCGTACCTGAAATGCTATCATGTTGTATAATGCAGTTGGTCTAACACTTCAATGTCATGTTTGTAGCTTATCGTGGTGTTCTGAGCAACCCCACAAAGACCGTACGAGAGTCCTTAATTAATCAGTCTGCTCAGATTCTGGCCTGCTACCGCAAGAATTGTGCAAGTCCATCATCGGCTGGACAGGTAAAACGTGGTCTCTTTTGCATATCTATATAGTAATTTGCTTTCACCCACACCAAGCCAGACCTGTATTTAATGCCCTTTCCAGTAGATAAATTTGAATTGCAAATAACCATATCTGGTTTTTATGGCAGATCGGGTAGCTCCATGATTATTGGTGCCTTTCATTCCCAATTCAAATAACAATTTAAATATCCAATAGTGGAGTTTTATCCAGGACTTTGGTTTACTAGTCATGTAACAAAAACATGCGCAATTTGCATCCCACATTTAGAGGAGGATGTCAAATTACATGTTGGTGCAGCAAATTTGAACACAGCTTTGTCACTTTGAAAGATGCCTGCATCGTAGAGCTTGAAGAACTTGCAAGGTTAGTAGCATTCAGTAACTTTTGCAAACTGAGGAGCAAGCCCCTGTAAAGCAGCCCTGGGTTCCTGCTCCTGATAGATGTGTTATCTGCTAACAAATTAGGATCAATCCTGGACTAAGTAGTACCTGTTGCATGCTCGGGGAACATTCTGCAGTTGCCTCTGATCTGGGCCGACATTTACGTGCTGGGCAGCACCTAATTAATAAGCTTGTTTATTTCGGCTTTTTTCTTAAAGATGTGCTGGGTGCGTTCAGACTAC
The DNA here is from genome assembly GCF_030028105.1 of Mobula birostris. Taxonomy (NCBI): domain Eukaryota; kingdom Metazoa; phylum Chordata; class Chondrichthyes; order Myliobatiformes; family Myliobatidae; genus Mobula; species Mobula birostris. The sequence goes on along the minus strand of NC_092387.1, from coordinate 44,305,977 downwards.
CGCTGCACCACTGCATTCTTCGCGGCAATGTATTAGTCCGCGGCCCGGAGGTTGGGGACTACTGTTCAAGAACACTGAAACCAATTACATCACCTACCAATTTACCTGCATTAGATTTTGATTATTAATATGAGCAGTTTGTTATCAATTGACAATGAAGTTATTTTTAGCAATGCTTGAGATTCATCTATTAATATCTCAAATACATAAGTACATTTCAAATGTGTTGCCAATAGGTGGTTTAATTACAGCAAAACTGCACCTTTGTGAATAATGCTCATTCATTTTCAATGTACACTGTTATAATGCACAGTTACGTTCAGAAATGTAGGGAAGGATAATACTAAATATTAAACTTGGGTATCGGGTTATTTCTTTAAAATATGCAATGCATTGTCTTTTGAAACAAACAAGAGAAAATCTGCAGATGTTGGAAATCCGAGCAACACACACAAAATGCTGGAGGAACTCAGCAGGCTAGGTAGCATCTAGGAAAAGAATACAGTCGACGATTTGAGCCAAAACTCTTCGGCTGGACACAATTGTCGTTTCGGGCCAAAATTCTTTGGCAGGACTTTGACTTTCTGTTTTTCAAGCTTTAGCTGAGAAAAAAAATGTGAAATTGCAGTTTACTTAATCGATTTTCTCAGTTTTACCTTTTTTTTGGCTGAAGAATTGCTCTTAGAACATAGAAATCTACAGCGCATTACAGGCCCTTTGATCCACAATGTTATGCTGACCATGTAACCTACTCTAGAAACTGCCAAGAATTTCCCTACTGCATTGCTCTCTATTTTTCTAAGCTCCATGTACCCATCTAGGAGTCTCTTAAAAGACACCATTGTATACGCCTCTATCACCATCACTGGCAGTGCATCCACGCACCCACCACTCTCTGTACCCTTAATTCTTTTGGCTCCTGAGTTTCATTCCATGCGACAGTTCCATTAGACATTTGATCTAGGTCACACAGCACCTTATGCTGGGATCTGGAGCAACAAACAAATTACTTAAGAACTGAACAGATTGGGCATTATCTGTGGAAGTGGATTGGGGCGAGAATGGAGTCCTGATGCAGGATTTTGAGCTGGAATGTTAATTCTCCCTCCCCTTCACACCCCAGACTTTTTTTCCTGCTATACTGGTTAATGAAGTAGTTATCATTTCTAATTATCTTTGAGGAAAAGTTTACTATGCACGAATTGGCTACTAGATTTTCAATGTTATAAGTGCTTGTATTTCAAAAGAGCCTAATTGGTCATGCATGACTATTAGATTACCAGAGTGAACAGAGTTAACTGAAGTTTAAAAAGAAAACACAATATCTCCATATAGTTTTGAAGTTCAAAAGCTTCCCAGTTTCAGTGTTTAATGATCCAAATTTAAATGTTGAAGGGACTTTGAAAATACAGTATTTGCACCATAGTCATTTTAAATGTTTGTACTTTTGACAAGCAGTGGTTTTGTGATCTGTTCAGGTGCTTGGTTGACATCCGTTAACATTTATTCAGACAGCTTGTAAAATAACCTTGCGTATGGTGCAGTAAGTAACAAGGTGTACCTGTCATAATTGACACGTTTATTCTTGGGGATGCATGCAAGCGGAATGACTTTATCAGGAGGTTGAAATATGACTGACACTGCCACCTATGTGCACGAATGGAAATTTGTCAATGGACCCTCAAACTTGAACCAAAGCTATTTAGTCACTTGTGCATTATTGGATTTGTTCAAAGTAGCTTGTGCTGATCTTTTAAAGCTAAATTAATTGGGTGGGTCATCAGTGTGTATTCTTAGTTATGCCCACACCATAAGAATGGATGAAAGCTGCATTTCATTCTGCTTGGGGAACAATATCCTAGGATCCATAGACCATTGCCATAATGGAATGGTGAAAGGGCATGAGCTCTAAGGGTGAATGATATATGCTGGATCATCACAGAGTGTCCCCAGTCCTTCGACGCTGAGATCTGAAACTGAAATACGTTCAACACACATCAAAGTTGCTGGTGAACGCAGCAGGCCAGGCAGCATTTTTAGGAAGATGTACAGACGACGTTTCGGGCTGAGACCCTTCATCAGGACTAACTGAAAGAAGAGCTAGTAAGAGATTTGAAAGTGGGAGGAGGAGATCTGAAATGATAGGAGAAGACAGCAGGGGAAGGGATGGAGCCAAGAGCTGGACAGGTGATTGGCAAAAGGGATATGAGAGAATCATGGGACAGGAGGCCTAGGGAGAAAGAAAAGGGGGAGGGGGGAAAACCCAGAGGATGGGCAAGGGGTATAGTCAGAGGGACAGGGAGAAAAAGGAGAGAGAGAGAAATTGTGTGTATAAATAAATAACGGATGGGGTACGAGGGGGAGGTGGGGCATTAGTGGAAGTTAGAGAAGTCAATATTCATGCCATCAGGTTGGAGGCTACCCAGACGGAATATAAGGTGTTGTTCCTCCAACCTGAGTGTGGCTTCATCTTTACAGTAGAGGAGGCCGTGGATAGACATGTCAGAATGGGAATGGGATGTGGAATTAAAATGTGTGGCCACTGGGAGATCCTGCTTTCTCTGGTGGACAGAGCGTAGGTGTTCAACGAAACGATCTCCCAGTCTGTGTCGGGTGTCGCCAATATATAGAAGGCCACATCGGGAGCACCGGACGCAGTATATCACCCCAGCCGACTCACAGGTGAAGTGTCGCCTCACCTGGAAGGACTGTCCGGGGCTCTGAATGGTGGTATGGGAGGAAGTGTAAGGGCATGTGTAGCACTTGTTCTGCTTACAAGGATACTCTGTCCGCCAGAGAAAGCAGGATCTCCCAGTGGCCACACATTTTAATTTCACATCCCATTCCCAGGCTGATATGTCTATCCACAGCCTCCTCACTGTAAAGATGAAGCCACACTCAGGTTGGAGGAACAACACCTTATATTCCGTCTGGGTAGCCTCCACCCTGATGGCATGAACATTGACTTCTCTAACTTCCGCAAATGCCCCACCTCCTCCTCGTACCCCACCCATTATTTATTTATGTATACACATTCTTTCTCTCTCTCTCTCCTTTTTCTCCCTCTGTCCCTCTGACTATACCCCTTGCCCATCCTCTGGGGTTTTTTTCCCCCCTCCCCCTTTTCCTTCTCCCTGGGCCTCCTGTCCCATGATCCTCTCATATCCCTTTTGCCAATCACCTGTCCAGCTCTTGGCTCCATCCTTCCCCCTCCTGTCTTCTCCTATCATTTTGGATCTCCCCCTCCCCCTCCCACTTTCAAATCTCTTACTAACTCTTCCTTCAGTTAGTCCTGATGAAGGGTCTCAGCCCAAAACGTCGACTGTACCTCTTCCTAGAGATGCTGCCTGGCCTGCTGCGTTCACCAGCAACTTTGTTGTGTGTTGCTTGAATTTCCAGCATCTGCAGAATTCCTAGTGTTTGCATACTGAAATACATGGCAAGTTTTCTTCCTGAAGCGAAAATGGCTTGTGTCTTCTAGGTTTAAGCTACCATTAAGTGCAATGTGGCTGTGATAGGAATGGATTATTTCTGTACTTCAGTATTTGAGCCAGAGTAAGATTTTTGGGAATTGAATGATTTTCTTTGTTAAAAATAAAATGCTTAGCATGAGATTGAAAGTTTTTGTTATCTTGACATTGTGGAAAATTTCCCCTGAAACTCCAATTTTAGCATTGTAATAATGTTGCACAGATGTTTTTTGCCTCTACATTTGTCACTTGATCTCTTGTTTTGTTCCTGATAATTTAATACAAGTAATTGATTCCCAAAAAGTTTATGAACTTGAACTATTTTGTAACTGATTTCCCCCAACACACACACGTTCCAGCTTTCCTCTGTAAAGTACATTGTGGAAGCTTTACATGCACAGATGTGCTTAAAAAATCCTTGATTTGTTTTTTAATTAGTTGGAAGAAGGGAATGTGCTTTGTCTTTCCTGGAACTGACTGTGCAAGCCCCTGAAAAATGTCGGTGCAGCAGTATGCTTTCTAACTTAATACCAGCTTTATGGTGTTTTGCTGTATGTCGGAAACAGTAATTTTAAACGTGAAGCCTTGTTTAGATAGCTTTCCCCCCCACATATAGTGCAAATGCATTGAGTTCTTAACTTCTCATATCTTTAGTTCATATTTTGGAAATCAGTGCTGCTGGCAAGTGATTGCTTATTCCTAATTGCTCCTTAACTTGACTCATTGGGCCATTTCAGAGTGTGTTTAAGTCGGCTTCATTGCTGTGGAACTCAAGCTACAAACAGGCCAGATGTAATCTTGCCCTGCTTAACATCCGAATTACAATCTCATGAGTCCACACTCCTTTTCACTCTATCTATCTTCCTGCCCTTTCTCCTAGCTGATTCTACCAGAGTGCATGAAGCTACTGCCTGTTTACCTGAACTGTGTATTGAAAAGTGATGTTCTCCAGCCTGGAGCTGAAGTTTCTACTGATGATCGGGCCTACATCCGTCAGCTCATCGCAAGCATGGATGTGTCAGAAACCAATGTTTTCTTCTACCCTAGGCTTTTACCTGTGGTGAGTTATGATTTATGCAGTTACTTACTGGCCATTATGCTGCTGGCGTTCAGGGCAGCAGTGAAAGTCCTCCATCTGTGTGTAGAAGGATTCTTCATTGCTGTTTCCATAATGATTTTTGTTTGATCAGTCAGGGTTATTAGCCCTGAGCTGAATCCCCGAACCTGGAGGACATGGGACCACTTATTTTAAAGCCTAGCCTCTATCCTTTGACCTGTTTGGCATGGGTAACCCTAACAAGGGCTAAAACAAGGCCCTGACTCCAGCCAACATAGCTGTCCACATCATTGAGGCACACAAGTCTCCAAATCTTGTGACAAGGTTGTGGTCCTCTTTAGAATTCACACAGTTATTGTAGAATAAATTTGGAAGTTCAGCTGTGAGTGATTGTGACAAAGTGCTGAATTCTTAGCCTGCAGTGTTAGTTTCCAGTTTCCAGTTTCTTATACCTTGTTCGGCTCTTTTAGATGTTTTAAAACCCTGAAAATTTGTGCTCTGAACATAAAATGAGAGATTTCAAATGCTCATCTATAGGATGGGCAAGACATGTAGATCTGCGCTAAACACAAGAAAATTAGAAATCAAGAGTATCTAACAAGCCCCTCAACCCTGCCCTGACATTCAGTATTATCATGGCTGATCTTCTGTGCCAGATACCCATAATCTTCACTTCCTCTCTTTCAGATAATTGTCTGTTTCCACTTGAAATGTATCCACTAAGCTGGTCCCCACCACTTGGTGAGGGAGTTGGGTGTGCTTGCCAGGGCCCCTTATTTTATAGAGATGCCTTTTTGTTTGTAAATCTCACTTTGGTGAAAACATCTCAACATCTACTGTGATGATTCCAATATGTTTAAATAAGGTCACCACTCATTTTCATAAAGGACAAAGAATACAGACCCAAGTTGTCCAGCCTCTCTTGATACGAAAATCCTCTTCTATAAGAAATAACCTGAATGATCTTCGTACTTCCTCTAATGCAACTGTATTGTTTTTGAATAACATGTCCAACACTGCATAGTATCCCAAATATGTCCTCTCCAACATTTTGCACACAGATAACAAAGCCTCCCTGTTTTCAGAAAAGGCTGACATGCCATTTGCCTTAATTACTTGAAAAAAAAATTGCTTGCTACCTTTTTTTAATTCATGCCTTGGTACTCCTGAAGTTCCCTGATTCACCAGTTTTCTTCCTCTTGGCTAATCCAGATTTTGATTCCCTTTCTGGAAGTGCGTGAAAGGGCAACGTGGTAGCATAGTGGTTAGTGTAATTCTATTACAGTGCCAGCAACCTAGGTTTGGTTCTACTGCTGTTTGTGAGGAGTTTGTATGTTACTCCTGTGACCAAGTTTGCTCCAGCTGCTCTGGTTTCCTACCACATTCCAAAGACACAAGGGTTAGTAGGTTAATTGGTCACATGGGTGTAATTGAGCGGTGTGGCCTTGTGGGGCCGGAAGGACCTGTTACCATGCTGTATCTCTAAATAAATATATAAATCCACATTAACATGTTTTAAACTACATTTTCCAAGTTTTTATCCATTCAATCAGTATGTCCCATTGCTGAATCATAATGTCCATATCACAACATCATTCACTTTTGAGAGGGAACACTCTCAGAAGTGTCATCTAAGTGGCTCCATGAACGTGTTTTTTGCCTTTTGGTAGAATTGTTGAAACATTGTTCAGTCTCTAGGCTTCAATTGTGACAAAACTCTCTCTTTCTCATTAGCACAAAATGGATGTTGATAGTGATGAGTTTCCAGTGGCCATTCGTTGCTCAGAGGAACGATTATCGAAAGGTGGCATCTATCTGCTGGAGAATGGTTTGAACCTCTTCATATGGGTGGGAATGAACACACAACATGACCTCATCCAGAGCATCTTTAACGTGCAATCATTTGGCCAGATTGACTCTGGAATGGTAGGTTTCAGATGAACGTGAATCCTCCAATTATATCTTGCTCTGTGAATTTTGATTAATACTAAATATCTTTTGTTGTGAATCAAGAGTAGCTATGCAGAACATTTATGCTATACATTCTATGATTTGGAAATGAGTAACAATTTGTTCTCCATTCTGATGAGTTGCTATCTGAAGGTTAGGAGCATTGTCTCAAATTTTATTTGTTTATTGTAGCTTTTCTTTTCAGTCAAATGAGTTTTTGACTGTTACAGTAACAGCCCTTTTGGGGTATAACTTATAAATGCACATCTGAGTTTTCCAGATCAGCATAACTTAATTTGAACTTGCTAAAATTTGGGAAATTCCTTTTTTTTGTAGTACAGCTGCTATATCAACCATAACTTTAGCATTGGTATGAATAACCTGTACTTGGCACCAACTCCCAACTGATCATTGTCCTATCATATCAGGATTTTACTCTGGATTTAGTAATGACTGAAACTGCTTTACATTGTCACTGCATTTGCTGTGAGTCCATTTATCAACAGAATTGCAAAATCAAACTGCTTAACTCCAAATATACTACTGATGAAGTTATTTCCTAGACAAGTTTAAGTCTACTTAATTTAAAAAGTGCTTCTACTAAAGTAAATACTAAAGTGTGATGATAAAGTTGATGAATGTCCTCATTGTGAACCATATATTCTGTCTTCTGTGCAATGCCAGCCATCTGATTCAATATGTATTTTATTTTCAGGCCACTCTGCCACAACTAGATAACCCATATTCCAAAAAATTACGATCCATGGTTGATGCAATTCGTGCCCAGAGACCCAGGTTTATGAAGGTAAAGTTAAGTCCTGAACTACATAGGTGCTTAATTCATAATTTTGAGTACTACAGTGGGATCTTATTTTTGGAATACCTAGTGTTCAGTGCTTTAGAAATCTTGGAGGGAGGGGTTGTCAAAATAATAAATTGAAGATGGCGACTGGACCTATATTCACGAGTATCTAGACGAATTAAATGACTTTTCAATGAACTCTGCAAAGTTCTGATGGGGTTTGGCAGAGGGTGCTGCTGTTGGAAATTTTCAAACGTGGGGTTACCATCTCAAGGTAAGTAGTAAAAATATTAGGATTGAGAGAGAATTATTGGAGAGTGATTAACATATATGACAGTCTTTTATAAGGTTGTGGTGGCTGAACCAGGGGCAGTGTTGAGGAAATCGATGCAAATGGCATCAAGGGACATGGGGAGAACCAGAACGTGAAATTGAGATAGTATTCACTGTGATCTCATTAAACTGTCAAGTAGGCTCGAAGGGTCTCATTGTGCTCTGCTTTCCTGTTTTATTTTCTTGGTGTATGATATTCTTGGTAAATTTCATGGACATAAAACATTTGTGTTGGCAACAACATTTAAAACTTCTCTCAATGTATGCACTTCTCAGATAACCAACTGTTGTGACAGTGGAGGCAACCAGTTGTCAATGAATGGTTACCTTGGATCAGTGCACAAGACAAAACTCAGTGCCCTTTGCTGTATAAAATGCGGGTCCATTTTTGTATTATTAAAAAGATGTTAAAATTGTTCTTGTGGTTCTTTAAGAATCTGAATGCTGCTTACTGATCCTTGATCTTAATTATTTGTAAGGTTATTGGCACAATCTGTTTGACACATTGCCACTGGGGCTTGTGTCCTTGAAGCCTGCAGAAATCGGGATTTCAGTTCCATACAGCTCTCAGAAACTGCGGTCCCTTCCTCTTTTTGCTGCCCCAGGAACAGGTGGTTAATTCTCAGGTAGCACAAGTGCTGTGAGAAATAAAGTCTGGCACTTGAGTGTAGGTTCAGGGAGGAGTCTGCATCACAGGATTAGGTGCTGACCTCTGGCGTTTCTCCTCTCCGGTAGAGGTCAGAGGCCTCTGCATTCAGTTTGATGAGGAAATGAGAATTCTCTATGCCCCACCCAACCCTGTGCATTAAACATGCCTGCTGAAAAATAATTATTTCATTGACTATTTATCTGATCTAACTTAGTGCAAGTATGCTGGTGGGTTTTCCACAGAACAGTATTCAAACTGATTCCATTAGCTGTAAATACATCATAGCTTGACCTGTGCTTAAAGAGTTGATAAAATACCTCATCAATACACTGATTCTTATTCTTACAGCTCTTGATAGTGAAGCAAGAAGACAAGATGGAGGTGCTCTTTAAGCATTTTCTCATGGAGGACAAGAGTGCAAATGGTGGAGCCTCATACGTGGACTTTCTGTGCCATATGCATAAGGAGATACGGCAGCTACTCAGCTAATCTGGGAGAGTAGAGCAGGGATTGAGATAGTTGGGTGGAGCTGTTTCCCAGCTTCTCCCCAGTGGGCCCAGTGCTTGCTGTCAGCAAGGCCCCTGATTGTCAGCAGCTGCCATGGAAGCAACATGGATGTGTGACTAACCTGTTAATACTGAATGTAATGTAAGGAATTAATAGTACAGTATAATGTATATGATTTAGAATCTTATATGAGAGCTATCTTTTCAACACTTGTATTACTTTGTTGCTTGTGTATGAGGAGATATGGAAGGGAATGCGCTGTGTGGATGGATGTATGGATGGTAAACTCCTAATACGCAGGATTTCAAGTCAATAAATTGAACAAAATCCAATTTGTGGCTTTGCTAACATGGTTTGACTTCTGGAAATTATTTTTATATACATCAATAGTAATCATTTCATGTTGTACCACAGCCTTTTTTTTCTTGGTTGTTAATTAGGTCTTTAAATGTGAATAGATTTGTCAATGAAAATAATTTATCTATTCACTCGTGAATGCTTAACCTTTGATTAAATTCCATATTCTGTTTTGCTCCCTTGCAGATTCTTAGAAAATTTGACTTACAGAAAGGCCTTTGGGGTATGGGGGAGGGTGAGAGATTTTTAAAAACTGCATATCTTTCTGTATTTTTGTTTCTGATTTTAGAAACTAATCAGAGAAGGGAGCAGAGAGTAGGCATTCTCAGCTGCTGCTCTGTTCAAAGTCACTGATGATGGCCTCTAATGTGTTGTTTTGTAATTAGAATCCCAACCAATATCCAACCAAATACAAAAAAATGATTTAATTCAATTCTTTAACCACATCCTCATGTTTTGATTGTATGCATTGTGATTGCAAGACTTTGTGATAGGATTTGATGCCAATCTTTGACAGAGAAAGTACATTACTGTATTGTGTCCATTTCAAATCAGATGAACAGTAGTGATCCAGGATAAAAGGCACAATTCCTTTTCAAAGCCTTTTTCCTTGTATTTTCCCATTCCTATTTATTAGATCGGTTTACCATGCTGACTTTTGCAACCTGCTGTAAAATATATATATATATATTAAAAACACAATGTGCTGTTGTAAACGGGACATTAATTTTTGATGCAATAAATATGTTTCTTTCCAAATGTCTCACTGGGTCTGCTCTTGGGTTTCTGTTGTAGTGTTAGCGTATTGATGCATTTGTACTGGAGGGATTCAGCTGTTGCTGATAGAGTTGCAGCACTGATGTCTTCACATCAGAGCCCTGGGCCCAATGACATAACGCTGTGCAGTACTGCACAGACGCAACAGGACCATTCCTGTGCAGGTCCAACAAAGAGCTTGAAAAAGCAGCAAGTTTTTCAATGGGAGTCATTGATTCAAGTACTGTGCAGACGCAACAGGTATGTTCCCTCGCAGGTTCTCCAAGGACTTTCGACAGGAAACCCAGTCTCTGTAAAAGAGTTACCACCGAGCAGAGTGGTCATCGTGAAAGCAGTCGTCATAGAAGTAGTCTGAGGTAGAGTAGTAAGGCTTTGACTCAACAAGGCTTCAGTGAGAACAGGCAGAGGCAAGGTAAGTAGGTAAGTTCATTCTTTATTTCTTATTTGAATCTTGAGAGAATGGGGGGTATGTCTACAGAGCCAGTGTTCTGTTCTTGGTGTCAGATGTGGGATATCCAGGAGACTCCCAGCCTCCCTGACGGCCGCATCTGCAACAGTTACATTGAGATGCAGCTCCTTAGAGACAGTGTTAAGGAACTGGAGCCGCAGCTCGATGACCTTTGGCTTGTTAGGGAAAGTGAAGCAGTGATAAGACAGGAGCTGCAGGGAGGTAGTCACCCAAGGCTACAGGAGACAGATAAATGGGTGACTGTCAGGAGAGGAAAGGGGAAAATGTCAGATAGTGGAGATCACCCCCGTGACCATCCCCCTCAACAGCGAGTACTCCATTTTGAAAACTTAGGAGGTGTGGAGGACCTGCTTGTGGGAAGCAACAGCAGCCATGCCTCTCGCCCTGTGGTTTGAATAGTAGGGAATTGAAGAGGATGTCAGCAGTTACAGGGGACTCTATAGTCAGATGGGCAGATAGGTGATTCTGTGGGTGCGAAAAGGAAACACAGATGGTTATTTTCCTCCCAGGTGCCAGGGTCCAAGATCTTTTCTGGACGTGTCCACAATATCCTGAAAAGGGAGGGTGAGCATCCAGAAGTTGTGGTACTCATTGGTAACAACAACATAGGAAGAAAATGGAAGGGGGTCCTGAAAAACAAATATAGGGAGTTGGGAAGGAAGCTGAGAAGCAGGACCTCAAGTGTAGTAATCTCAGGGTTGCTGTCTGTGCCATGCAACAGGGAGGATAGGAAGAGAATGAGGTGGCAGATATGTGCATGGCTGAAGAATTGGAGCAGGGGACAGGAATTCAGATTTCTGGATAATTGGGGCAGGTGGGACCTGTACTAAGGGATGGGTTGCACTTGAATCCGAGGGGGACCAATATTCTTGCGGGCAGGTTTACTAGAACTGTTGGGAGTGGTTTAATCTAACGTGGCAGGATGATGGAAATCAGAATGATGGAGCTGAGGATGAGTCAGCAGGCTTACAGGTAGGTTGGTGTATCATGAATGTGAGGAAGGACAAGACAATGATTAGGTACATATGCAGACAAAGCAAAGATAAATTGTACCGCAGAGGCAAAATTCAAAAGGGTGAAGAATGCAGGACTAAAGGTGCTATGTTTAAATGCATGTAGCATTCAGAATAAGGTGGACAAACTCGTGGCGCAATTAGAGATTGGTCAGTAGGACATTGTGATGGTTGAAAGGCGGCCATAGTTGGGAGCTTAACATCAAAGGACATACTTTGTATCAAAAGGACAGGCAGAAAGGCATAGGTGGTGGTATGGCTCTGTTGGTAAGAGATAGGATTACATTTTTAGAAAGAGGTGACATAGGGTCAGAGAATATTGAATCTTTGTGGGTGGAGTAAAAAATTGGAAGGGTAAAAGGAACATTCTGGGGATCATAGGCAACCAAATAATAGCCAAGATGTGGGGTTGAGATTGCAAAGGGAGCTGAAAAAGGCATGTAAAAAGGGTAATGACACAATTGTAATGAGGGGCCTCAATATGCAAAGAGATAGGGAAAATCAAGCTGGTTTTGGATCACTAGAGAGGGAATTTGTTGAATGCCTATGAGATGGATTTTTAGAGCAGCTTGTGCTTGAGCCTACTTAGAGAAAGGCCATCTTAGATTGGGTGATGTGTAATAACCCAGATCTTATTAGGGAGCTTAATGTAAAGGAACCCTTAAGAGGCTGTGATCATGATATGATGGAATTCATACTGCAGTTTGAGGGGGAGAAGCATAACTCACAGGTATCAGTATCACAATGGAATAATTGGAATTACAGAAGCATGAGAGAGGAGCTTGCCCAGGTGGATTGGTGGGGATGATGGCAGAGCAGAGAAGGCTGGAAATTGTTCACAAAGTGCAGGATAAACATGTCTCACAGAGGAAGAATTTCTCAAATGGTAGGGGAAGGCAACTGTGGTTGACAAAGGAAGTTGACTGCATAAAAGTCAAGGAAAGGGCATATAAGGTAGCAAAAGTGAGTGGGAAGTTGGATAATTGGGAAGCTTTTAAAATCCAACAAAAGGCAACAAAAAAAGCTATAAGAAAGGAAAAGGTGAAATATGAGGGCAAACTAGCCAATAATAGAAAGCAGAATACTAGAAGTGTTTTTCATAAGAGAGTAAAAGGAAGGTGAAAGTTGATATTGGACCACTGGCAAATGATGCTGGTCAGGTAGTAATGGGGGACAAAGAAATGGAAAATGAACTTAATGGGTACTTTGCATTGGTCTTCACAGTGGAAAATGCGAGCAGTGTGCCAGAAGTCTGTGTGCGTCAGGGAGCAGGGGTGAGTGCCATTGCTATTACAAAGGAAAAAGTGCTTAGCAAATGAAAGGTCTTAAGGTGGATAAGTCACCTAAGCCAGATGGAGTACATCCCAGAGTCCTGAGAGGTTGCTGGAGAGATAAACATGCATTGGTCATGATCTTTTAAGAATCACTTGATACTGGTATGGTCCTGGAGGACTGGAAGATTGCAAATGTCACTCCACTCTTTAAGAAGGGAGGAGGCAAAAGAAAGGAAATTATAGGCCAGCTGGCCAAACCTCAGCGATTGGAGAAGTGTTGGAGTCTGTCATTAAAGGATGAAGTTTTGAGGTACTTGGAGACTAATGAGTCAAAGTCAACATGGTTTCTGTAAAGGGAAATCTTGCCTGACAAATCTGTTAGGGTTCTTTGAGAGTGGACAAAGGAGAGACAGTGGATGTCATTTACTTGGAATTTCAGAAGGTGTTTGATAAGGTACCACGCATGAGGCTGTTACAGGAAAGATACTGGCTGACAGGCAGGAGGTAGCAAGTGGGACTAAAATGGGCCTTTTCTGGTTGGCTGCTGGTGACTAGTGGTGTTCTTCAGGGGTCAGTATTGGGGCAGCTGCTTTTCATATTGTTTATCAGTGATTTAGATAATGGAATTGATGGCTTTGTGGCAAAGTTTGTGGATGATACGAAGATAGGTGGAGGGGTAGGTAGTGCTGAAGAAGCAATGTGATTGCAGCAGGACTTAGACAGTTTTGGAAGAATGACAAAAAAGTGATATGGAATACAGCATTAGGAAATGTATGATAATGCATTTTGGTAAAAGGTACAATAGTGCAGACTATTATCTAAATAGGGAGAAGTTCCAAACAATAGAGGTACAGAGAGACTTAGGAGTCCTCCTGCAAGACTCCCAGAAGATTAATTTACAGGTTGAGTCTGTGGTAAAGAAGGCAAATGCAATGTTGGCAAAAATTACTATTAATAAAAGTATTACAGAGATGGTTTGAAATAAATGAAGCATTTTAGAAAACCTATTCAAAAATTGTTAATTTTAAACTTTTAAAAGACAATTTCTAAATAGCATTGTTGTAACTATTTTAATTCAAATACTGACATGTACACCGGATCTGCAAAGATTTAAAAGTGTATCTTTCAATGTCACATATTCTTCCAACTGCCTAGGTGGCACAAAATATTTTCTGTGAAAGCAATTCAATATTCTTGGGTTGTAAAAAAAATTGCTGCTTCATTTGGTAGTAAAGATTATTATGTATCTTTATTATGCATGGGGTTTAAAGAATTGAGGGGTAGCGCTGCATGCCAACAAAATTTTCGTGCCTGTCACCTTGGCCATGTATTTCCTGAAGTTTTATGGATAAAGTTACTGATAGCTTTTCAAATTCCCCAACTGCTGAGGTGAGATTCAGACTCGTATAACTCGATCAATAGCCTAGGTTTCTTGTTACAAGGCAACTTAATCATTTTTTGATGTTGGTCCGCTCTTTAAAGTAAGATGTTAAACTTAGTCTCTTTCCCCTCCTGCATGGTAAACTTGAAGAAAATTGGGAGATGTCTGAGTTCCTTGTCAAAATTTAGCACTGAATCAACATTACGTATGTTGCTATGAACAAATCAGGAGTTGTTTCCAATATTATACCTACCCATGTGGTGTTTTTGGCTATCCTGAAAGAGATGTGAAATGCATGTTGCACGTTAAGGTCTTCCAGCTATTCTACCATGTAGACAAGTTGGACATTTCTGGGGAATCATCCCCTTGATGCATGCAATCACAGTTTGTTTTCATTGCTTGCTCGTATTCTGCATCCCAGTGGACTGACATGTAGTATTCATTGCTTGGCTGGAAAATTTGTGTTTCATACATCATGGCTGTGTTAGATCAGGGTAGGTTCCTCTGACTGCTGAAGCACTTTTAAGTCTGATGCTCTTTTGAGTGAAGACCTTTTGAGAGCAATTGTGCCTCAGGCTTTTGAAGTGTAAATAGCAAGTATAGTGTGCATCAGTTTGATCATTGGGGAAGTGCATTTTTCTGAAATATCAATATTGTTTTGAAGATGACTGGAGTTTTGATCATTCTGTAGTATTCAGTAACTTGGCTTGCCTTTCTCTCACCACTGCTTCCCTTTTTCTCACAACTGCTTCCCTATTTCTGATGAACAACCACACCTGCCTTTCATTCAGGTTTCCAACCCTGGGTCTAATTGTACTTGCCACAGATACAGACCATTTTATCGTCCCTACATTTGGTCTAAAATTTCCAGTACCTGAGACTTTGCCATTCTGTCTGATGACTGGATTTTTTGGGAAGTGGTGAATATCTATAAGTTCAAGAAAAATAGCCTGCTTTGATTAAACTCACAGAACTTATCATGACAATATTAGTAAGCTTTTCCTTCCATTTTTTTCAGCTTGTGGCTTTTTATCAAATATACAATCGTGTATACACAAATGCATCATTCTCTGCTTCATTAAAGAAAATATATGTTGAACACAGTACTTTAATAAATCTCATCTGATTTTCTGTAATCAATCCACATGTTCAAGTTATCTGATATATTTTGCTCTATTTTGACTTTTTTTTGTCAATAATGGAATTGAGACTGGTTTTGCAGCAGCTGACGGTGGAAAATTAATAGTTAAAACTATAGGTCAGATCTCAAAAGCCAATAAATTCCCTTCCAGTGTTCTGCTGAAAGATGTATTAATCTAAAGCATTGTTTCTTTTTCTACAGATACTAGCTGAGCTGATTATTTTTGTACTTGCTGTTTACGTTTTGATTTTCCTTCCAGCTTCTGGCAAAATTCAGCTTTCTACATGGATTCAGCTTTATCTTGAATACAAGCAAGAGTGAAGAAGGAGGAATGCTCTTCAGGGTTATGTGAACTTGATCAGTTCTGATCAGCCTGAGGTTTAATACAATGAAGTGGACCAATAGCCTTTTCAAAGGGAGTTTGAAAGTTGCTGACTGGAAGTTTGAACCAGTAGGTTTCTGTTTCTTACATTTGAGCCAATTGGATATTTAATGACAATGTTACAGCCTGGATCCACCTATCACCTACCAGCACTTACTCCACCCCTTTTTATTCCAGCTAATTCCCCTTCTGTCTAGATGAAGGATCTTAACCTGAAACATTAACTGTCTATTTCCCTTCATAGATGCCTAACCCGCTGAGTTCCTCCAGCATTTTGTGTTGCTCTAGATTCCAGCATCTACAATCTTTTGAGTCTCTCACAGCCTCATGGCCAGTTTTACCAAGACCCAGTTTCCTAAGATCTCCTAAGAACTACATTCTTACAATTTGTACATTCTAGATTTAGTTGAGGTTTCTAGATGACTAGAGATAAAACAATTATGCAGCCAGATCCACTGTAGGTTGCTGAAAACATAATTTCTACCTTCACCATTCTGTTGATATACACTCTTGATTACTTTTGATCTAAGCAATATTTTTCTTTAACTGAGATTCTAGCACCAAGGCTGAATGCGAAGAAGGCAAGAAAGCAAATTTTACTGTTACTATAGAAATACATTAATATTTCCTTTCTGAACCCAGTGTGTATACTGGCCTTGGCAAAAAAAAAATCTATTCATTTTCATGTTTCATGCCATAGGACTTCCTGAAATGAGTGCCAAATCCAGGCGTTCTCATGCTTAACATCACAAAACCATTCACTGAAAAACATTCCTTGGCTTGTTTGAAGCCCTGCAGAGAGAGAGGGAGACCGGTTACTTGGTGGATTTTTGGTTTTGAATCAGACAAAGACATTCAAAGTTCACCCAATTGAGAGCCTTTGCACTTTTTCAGTCATCTTGAAGGCAGCGCCATGTAGAATTTTGAGTCCATGATCTCAGCAAAACTTTAACTCCAAGTTGAAATCAGCATTGTGATGTGAACCCATGATTGCTCCATACTAATCACTGCATGATCTTAATGGTAAAATTGAGCCTACAACAAGAAAGGCCAAGTTTTTCTTAAAAACCTGAGAATGCAAACTGCCCGCAAATCGAATGATTCACTCTGCCGAATATTCATCAATGATGAATTTAGTTATATTTTAAAATGTAAACATTGCACATAGTATTTGATGAGTTTAAGAGGTGAACAGATATGATGACTGCTGAACTTGCAAAACATTGACACAATTTGCTTAAATAGAATTCACCAAAAGTGGAGATCAGTCAGGAGAGACCTGATGCTGCATGACATTCCAAGCAGCAAATTATGATCCTGAGGGACATAATTTGTTTCCTACAATGACAAGTGTTTGACATGAAGTGTCCAGAAGGTGTTTTTAAAAAAATTTAAACATTGAAAAAGTGCTAGTGTATTTGTGGTTTGGGTGGAAAGAAGTTTAAATATACTTGTTCATTACTTATAATTTATATGAATTACAATGTTTACATTAAAATTGCAATGAGATATCTTAAGTTGGACATGGATGAACATTCTGTCCATTACAAAACATGCTGCTGGAGGATCTGAGTCAAGCATCATCTGAAGGCGAAATGGACACCAGACATGGAGTTCTTGAGATTCAGATAACTCGCTCCTCTTCTGATCCTTTCGTGCTCACTCGTCCCCCCTCTCCCCCTCCCCTGATCAACCCCGCTCATCCCTCATACACTCTTGTACTGGATCTCCAATCCCCTCCTGTTTGACCTGCCTACCATCCCTCTTTTTAGATTCCACTCTTCAAATTCCATAATCTGCAGCCCTTCGTCTCCACCTATCATCTCCCAGCCTCTGTCAGTATTTGCATTCTTCCCTCAACCACGTAATTCTATCTGTCAATCAACTGCTCCGTACCTGGATCCACCTATTGCTTACCAGCTCTTGTCCCAACCCTCATCCTCACCTCTTTATACCAGTCTGGATGAAAGCATTGCACCCAAAATGTCAAGTGTCCATTTCCCACTGCAGATGCTGCCTGGTGTCTTGTTGCTCCAGATTCCAGCACTTATAATCTCTAATCCATCATTAAGGACTACCACCAACCGGGACATGCCCTCTTCTCATTGCTGCCATCCAGGAGGTGGTACAAGACCCTGAAGAGACAAACTCAACATTTCAGGAACAGCTTAAAACGTAAGACTATAAGACATGGGGGCAGAATTAGGCCATTTGGCCCATCGGGTCTGTTCTGCCATTCCATCGTGGCTGATTGATTATCCCTCTCAACCCTATTCTCCCACCTTCACCCTGTAATCTTTGATGCCTTGATTAATTGAGAACCTATCAATATCCACCTTAAATATATCCAGCGACTTGGTCTGCACAGCTATCTGTGGCAATGAATTCCACAGATTCACCACTCCCCGGATAAAGGAAAATTTTCATTTCTGTTCTATATGGATGTCCCTCTATTCTGAGGCTGTACTATCTGGCCCAAGAATCCCCCACAATAGGATCCTCTCTACATCTAGTCTGTCTAGGCCTTTCAATATTCAATGGGCTTCAATGAAATTCCCCCTCATTCTTCTAAAATCCAACAAGTGCAGGCCCAGAGCTATCAAATGCTCCTTGTATATTAACCCTTTCATTCCTGGGATCATTCTCATGAACCTCCACTGGATCCTCTCCAATGTCAACTCTTAGATAAGTTGCCCAAAACTACTTACAATACTCTTATAGTCTGACCAATGCCTTGTAAAGCCTCAGCATTACATCATTGCTTTTACATTCTAGCCTTCTTGAAATGAATGCTAACAATGAATTTGCCTTCCTGACCATTGAATCAACCTGCAAATTAACCTTTAGAGAATCCTACATGAGATTTCCAAGTCCCTTAGCAGCTCTGACTTTTGAATTTTCTCCCCATTTAGAAAATAGTCCACACCTTTATTCCTTCTACCAAAGTACATGACCATGCACTTCTCTACACTATATTCCATCTGCCACTTCCTTGCCCATTCTACCAGTCTGTCTGTTCTTCTGCAGACACTCTGCTTCCTCAACACTACTTGCCCCTCCACTTATCTTCGTATCATCCACAAAGTTGGTCATCAATTCCCTCATCCACTGGCTAATAATGTGTAAAGAAATGGCAACCCCTGCAACACACCACTAGTCACTGACAGCAAACTAGAAAAGGTCCTCTTTATTCTGACTCTTTACCCCCTACCAGTTAGCCAATCTTCTATCATTCTAGTATCTTTCCTGTAATACCATGGGTTCTTAACTTGTTAAACAGCCTCACATGTGGCACCTTTTCAAAGGCCTTCTGAAAATCCAAATAACCAAAGTCCACTGTGTATCCTGCCTGCTATTTCCTCAATGAATTCCAGCAGATTTGTTAGTCAAGATTTCCCCTTAAGGAAGCCATGCTGACTTTGGCCCATTTTGTCACGTGCCTGCAAGTACCCTGAAACCTCATCCTTAATAATAGACTCTTAACATCTTTCCAACCACTAAAGACAGGCCTGTAGTTTCCTTCCCTCTTTTCTTAACGAGTGGACTGACGTTTGTAATTTTCCAGACTTCCGGAACCATTTCAGAATCTAGTGATTCTGGAAAGATCATTGTTAATGCCTTCACAAACTCTTTCAGATCTCTGGGATGCAGTCCACTTGGTTAAGGTGACTTATCTACCTTCAGACTTTTTGGCTTAAGCACTCTCTCCTTGGTAATAGCAGCAATATTCACTTCTGCTCCCTGAGACTCTCGCATTTCTGGCATTCTGCTAGTGTTTTTAAAGTAAAGACTGACGCAAAATACTTAGTAAGTTTGTCAGCCATTGCTTTGCCCCCCGTTACTACCGCTCCAGTCCTATTTCCCAGTGGTCAAGTATCCACTCTTGTTCTCTTTTACTCAAAATATCTGAAAAAAGCTTTTGTCCCCTTTTATATTATTGGCTGGTTTGCCTTCATATTTCATCTTTTCTCTTAATGGCTTTTATCATTGCCTTTTTTAAGTTTTTAAACGCTTCCCAATCCTCCTATATCCCACTAATTTTTGCTATATTATATTCTGTCTCTGGCATGATGCCAGAGGACTGGAAAATTGCAAATGTCACTCCACTCTTTAAGAAATGAGGAAGGCAGCAGAAAGGAAATTATAGACCAGTTAGCCTGACCTCAGTGGTTGGGAAGATGTTAGTCAATTGTTAAGGATGAGTTGATGGAGTAATTGGTGACAGAGGACAAGACAGTACAAAGTCAGCATGGTTTCCTTCAGGGAAAATCCTGCCCGACGAACCTGTTGGATTTCTTTGAGGAGATTACAAGTGGGATAGATAAAGAGGATGCAGTGGATGTTGTATATCTGGACTTTCAGAAGGTCTTTGACAAGGTGCCACACATGCGGCTGCTTACCAAGTTAAGAGCTCATGGTGTTACAGGAAAGTTACTAACATGGTTAGAAAATTATCTGATTGGTAGGAGGAAATGATTGGGAATGATTAGAAGATCCTTTTCTGGTTGGCTGCCAGTGATTAGTGGTGTTCTGCAGGAGTCTGGTGTTGGGACCACTTCTTTTTATGCTGTATATAAGTGATTTAGATGATGGAATAGATGGCTTTGTTGCCAAATTTGGAGATGATATGAAGATTGGAGGGGGGCAGGTAGTGTTGAGGAAACAGGTAGGATGCAAAAGGACTTAGACAGATTAAGAGAATGGGCAAGAAAGTGGCAAATGTTGGAAAATGCTTAGCCATGCACTTTGGTAGTAGAAATAAATGTGCAGACTACTTTCTAAATGGGGAGAAAATCCAGGAATCTGAGATGCAGAGGGACTTGGGAGTCCTCGTGCAGAACACCCTAAAGGTTAACTTGCAGGTTGAGTCGGTGGTGAGGAAGGCAAATGCCATGTTGGCATTCATTTCAAGAGGTCCAGAATACAAAAGCAAGGATGTGATGCTGAGGCTTTAGAAGGCACTGGTGAGGCCTCACCTTCAGTATTGTAAGCAGTTTTGGCTCCCTCATCTTAGAAAAAATGTGCTGGCAATGGAGAGGGTCCAGAGGAGGTTCACAAGGATGATTCTGGGAATGAAAGGGTTATCATACAAGGAATGTTTGATGGCTTTGGGTCTGTAGTTGCTGGAATTCAGAAGGATGAGAGGGGAATTTCATTGAAACCTTCTGAATGTTGAAAGGCCTAGAGAGAGTAGATGTGGAAAGGATGTTTCCCATGGTGCGAGAGTCTAGGACAAGAGGGCACAGCCTCAGGATAGAGGGGTGCCCTTTCAAAACAGAAACAGAAAAATTTCTTTAGCCAGAGGGTGGTGAATTTGTGGAATTTGTTGCCACATGCAGCTGTGGAGGCCAGGTCATTGGGTGTGCTTAAGGCAGAGATTGATAGGTTCTTGATTGGACATGGCATCAAAGGTTATAGGGATAAGGCCAGGAACTGGGCTTGAGGAGGAGATGGAAAAAAAAGATCAGCCATGATTGAATGGTGGAGCAGACTCAATGGGCCAGATGGCCTAATTCTGCTCCTGTATCTTATGATCTTATGGTCTTATGTTGGCATGACGTCTAAAACTTTGACAGACTTCTATGGATGTGTAGTGGAGAGTATATTGACTGGCTGCACCATGAACTGGTCTGGAAACATTAATAATTTTGAACAGAAAATCCCACAAAAGGTAGTGGATTCAGCCCAGTACATCATGGGTAAAGCCCAAGTCAGAAATCCGCACTGCCCAGGCCATGCCCTCTTCTCACTGCTGCCACCAGGTAGAAGGTACAGGAGCCTCGGGACTCGCACCACCAGGTTCAAGAACAGTTACTAGATAATAAAATTTACTTTGAACACCCAAACCAGAATTTCTGTCCTCCTAGTGGGCTCAACTACAAGCTGCTCTAAAAACCCATCCTGTAGTGTAGGCATTCTACAAATCTCCTTTGTAGGGATCCAGCACTAATCTGATTTTCCTAATCTGCCTAAATATTGTAATTCCCCCAAGACCATCACAACATTGTCCTGTTGTCATGCCTTTTCTATTTCCTGTTGTAATTTGTGGCCCACATCCTGACTACAGTTTGGAAGCCTGTATACAATTCCTATCAGGGTGTTTTTACCCTTACAGTTTCTTAACTCTACCCACAAAGATTTTACACCTTCCAATCCTATGTCACCGATTTGATTTCACTTCTTAACACCAGAGCAATCCCACCGTGTTTTTTCTCTTCTCCTATCATTGTGTCTATCTCTTTGCCTATCCAACAATACAATGTGTATCCTTGGATGTTAAGCTCCTCCCAACTATGATCTTTCAGTCACAACTTAGTGATGCTCACAACATACCTACCAATCTCTAACTACGCTTCCAGATCATCTATCTTACTCTGTATACCGCATGTATTCAAAAATAACACCTTCAGTCGTGTATTCATCACCCTTTTCAATTTTGGCCCCCTGTTACATTTTAACTCATCCCACTGACTGCAATTGTGTCCTAACATATGCTTATCCTTCCTCTCAGTCTCACTATATACTGCATCTACTTGTAAACCAACTGCCCCATCCTCAGTCCTATCACTCTGGTTCCCATCCCACTGCCAAATTAGTTTAAACCCACCCTAACAGCTCTAGCAAACCTGCCCGCAAGGATATTGGTCTCCCACAGGTACAAGTGCAACCCATGCTTTTAATATAGGTCATACCTTCCCCGGAAGAGATTCCAATGATTCAGAAACCTGAAAACTTGCCCCCTGCATCAAAGATTACTACCCTGGAGGTTCTGCTTCTCAGCTTTCTACTTAACTCCCTCTATTCTCTCTTCTGACCACCTCACCCAGGAACACTACCTCATTATTTTTCCTCTCTTTTTGCACTACATATAGTCATTTATATATATTTTAACTATAATGTATTGCAATGTACTGCTGGTACAAAACAACAAATTTCACGACATATGCCAGATATTAAATGTAATTCTGATTCTTGTCTCTACTTCCTCCATCGTTTCCTAATATTTCCATATTTCACTCCCTACCCTTCATTGGTCAATTATCTGCTGGGCATTCTTTACTGTTGAGCACCCTTGTCATTTCTAAAACCTTTAAGTGGACAATTGAGAACAAGAAATGGGTGTATTTTTCCAATGGATGCTGCATAAAATTGGAATTGAATACATGAAGGTTGGTAATTTCAGTTTTGCAAGTCTAACAAGGGACTGGCAATTTGACAGGTTCAACAGTAGGGGTTGCAATTGCCTGAATGTGCACTGAGGCACTCAAACAGATTTTATTTTCTCCAATTAATCACTGTCTTCTTCACTTGCCATACATTTTCAGTGTAATTATTCACACTTCAGCTATTATTAATCACACTGAAGTTTAATTTGTTATAATTGACATTTAACAGCACTTGCAGTGAAATATTTAGCTGTGTTGAGAGGACAAACAGGGCTTTTCTATTTCATCTGTGTGATTCTAGAATTTGTGAGGATTCAGAAGAAAGATTATGATCACCTGGAGAGTACTGTGCTGAAGGGTACAGAGGAGGCTTTTATAGAGGGTCTGGCACGGCTGTTATGCATTTTAAGTGGACCAGAATATAAAAACTAGTATGTATTGCCGAGGCTTTAAAAAGCATTGGTCAGGCCATTGTGAGCAATTTTGAGACCCTTATCTAAGAAAGGATGTGCGGGAATCGGAGAGGATCCAGAAGAGGTTCATGAGAGTAATCCTAGGAATGAAAGGGTTAACATATGAGGAGCATTTGATGGCTCAGGGCCTGTACTCACTGGAGTTAAGATGAACGAGGGGTTTCTCATGGAAACCTATCAAATGTTGAAAGGCCTAGAAAGAGTGGATGTGGAAAGGATGTTTCCTATAGCGAGGGAATCTAGGACCAGAGGGCACATTCTCAGAATACAAGGACATCCCTTTTAAACATAGGTGATGAGGAATTTCTTTAGCCAGAGGACAGTGAATCTGTGGAATTCATTACCACGTACAGTGGAGGGCAAGTACTTGGTATATTAAAAGCAGAGGTTGACAGGTTCTTGATTGGTAAAGGCATCAGGGGTACAGGGGAGAAAGCAGAAAAATGGGGTTGAGATAGATAATAAATCAGGAATGATGAAGGAGACTGAGGGCTGAATGGCCTAATTCTGCTCCTATGTCCAATGGTATTTTTCTGATACCCTCCCCTCCCCCACACACACCCAACCCTTGGAGTGTGGGTACAGTATTCTTGACTAATGTTGTTCAATGCAGTTGGGTGCAATAAATACAATTGATATGTGCAGTACAGATCCAGGAACTAAATCCCTGGGAGAGGGAGATGTGTGAAGCTGCTGTAATAGCCAAGGAATTGGGGGTGGCAGGGCAGTGGAGGGGAAAAGGGGAGCTGGCGAACTGCATCATCCAGTGGTATTTTTTAACCTGTCAAGTGTTTGCAACACTGCAATTAGTCCCATCTGATCTGTTTGGGAACTGTAAAATTCTGCCCCAGAGAAAGGAACTTCATTGATTCACAGCTGCCTGAAGCTGTTGAAAAGCAGCCGTGTTGAGTCTTGATAAACTACTTTTGAAATGTGCTGTTTAAAATGCTGTAAATTAGCCTCAGGTCAAAGCACTTCAAGGTACAACACGGTGAAATATTACTTCCTGTATGCTTTTGCGGCTGAGGCTCACTGTATGAAAGCATGATCGGAGCACTGCGGGAGGAAGCAGTGGGTGTGTCGACATGGCAAAGTGGGGAGGAGACCATCC
The DNA here is from genome assembly GCF_030028105.1 of Mobula birostris. Lineage (NCBI taxonomy): Eukaryota > Metazoa > Chordata > Chondrichthyes > Myliobatiformes > Myliobatidae > Mobula > Mobula birostris. Next base: position 44,281,665 of record NC_092387.1, on the reverse strand, counting down.
CTGACAAGGAGCGGCTTGAACAAATGCTGTGTTTCTGTGGTTGCTGCAGTTTCTGGGATCCGGTTGTGCTCCAGATAACATCATGTTTGCTATTATTAAAAGCTATGACACTTTAGCTGTGAATGGCTTTTATAATCACCCTGAAGGGGTGTGTAATTTCAGGACTACCTGTTACTTCAAGTTGTAAAAGTTATTTAAAGGGGGAAATACTTAAATCGTTGCTGATTTAGCTATAGACTTAAAAGTGAGAGTTTTACTAGCATTCATGAATTTTATGCAAAATTGTACTGAGTTGATGAATGTCTGCATGATGTGTGGTTTCTCGAGTGACCTGCTCTTACTGCTTATCTGCTTTCTGAATCTGATATCAGAGTTGGGTTGGAACAGAGTTTCAGTGACAGTGCACAAGCAAACCCCAACAATCCTACCCTTTCTTGCTTTGGGTAGCATGGGCTCGTTGGGCTTGTTGGGCCTGTTTCTGTGCTGCATCTCAAAATAAAACATCTCCACCCTTGTTATTGGGTATAAAACAACATGTTCTAAAAACAAATCTGTTTGGCTGTCAAATGATCTGTTAGTTTGAGGATACAGTGTTAGATTACAGAAAGTTCAGCAGAGGTTTACACAATAGGAAATGCTCAATTTTTTTGCTTAGCATATGAATGGAAAGATTTGTAAGAGGTGGGTGGGACTGGCAGGGTTGCAGAATAGTTTGAAGTATATTTTCATGCCCCTTGAGACATAATTACTGTTGGCAAAATGCAGATTGTAGAGGAATAAACGTTTCTGCCCTTATTGCCCAAGTTAGACCTGGTGTAAGTACAAATAATAACAAAGAGCCAAATGGAGTGTTCTCTTAAAGATAACAAAACCACATGATTGTAGCCAGTTTGCAGCAGAATCCTTTCAATAAAGCTGTGAATATATAGGAAAGAACTGCTCTGACTCCAGATAAACTGGTGAGGGAATATTTAGGAAGACGGGAGAAATGGGAATTAGCATATAGATTTTAACCAATTAATCTGTACAGGAATTTAGGAGAAAAGTTTGTGAAGACACGATCAGTAAAGGGAAATGTGGCTGCTGATATAAGCCTGTTGAGTACAAATGACATCGTGAATGGATGTTTCAATATTGACCAAGAGACAGGGAACTTTGATCACTCAGGAAATAACAGCTAAGTGTTTATATGTTGGTCAAGAATGTTACCTTAAATTTGGATGGTCACATGTAATTACTCTTAAGAATAATTGTCACCTTTCATTTGCTTTCTTTGATATGTTGTCTATAATAAGTTGTATTTGAGCTCCGTATCTGGGTAGCTTCTTTCCGTGTGCTTGAATAAACCAGTGAACAAAGGAATTGAATTTCAGCTGATTACTGAGAGTTTAGAAAGTGGCCAAAAACAAAACCTCCATTATGGCAGCAGATGTGTCTGAGGTACTGAATGGTTACTTTACATCAAGCTTCATCGAAAATGTTTCTGCTGCAGAGGTCTCGGCATATAAAAGGAGATGGTATCCTGGAACAGCCAAAATTTGATCGAGGAGGTACCTGAGAGATTAGTTGAACTTTAGTTGAAACAGCTGGTCTAGAAGGGATATATCCTAAATTGGTGTGTAAAGGAGGGCGTTGAAGAGATCATTATGATAATCTTGTAAACAACTACAGATTCCGATAGAGCAAATATTATGTTTTTTGTTTTTAAAATATTCATTTAAAGTGAGAAGTAACTGAAGAAGGGCCAATTTTAATGGAATCAGAAAGTATCCGGCAAGTGTGGATGGGGACAGGCTATTTTCTGGAAAAGGTGTACTTGGTAAGCAAGAAGCTTTCAAAGTGGAATTTTGAGAGTACAAAGTTTGTATGTACCTGTCAGAAAAAAAGGTAAAGATAACAGGTTTAGGGAACCTTCATTTTCAAGTGATATTGAGGTGCATAGCAGATATAGGAAGGTAGGAACAAATGAGGAACTTATGGAATACAAGAAATACAAGAGAACACTTAAGAAAGAAACAGGACAGCTAAAAGAAGGCATACAGTTGCTCTAGCAGACAAGGTGAATGAGAATCCTAAGGGATTCTACAGCTATGTTAAAAGCAAAAAGATTGCAAGGGACAAAATTGGTCCTCTGGAAAATCAGAATGGTAACCTATGCATGGAGCCAAACGAGACAGGGAGATCTTAAGTGAATTTTTTGCGTCTGTATTTACTAAGGGAGATGGACACAGAGTTTGCAGAAGTGAGACAAAGCAGCAGCAAGCTCATGGATCCTGTACAGATTACAGAGGAGGAGGTGTTTGCCATCTTGAGACAAATTAGGGTGGATAAATATTCAGGGCTTGACAAGGTGTTCCCTCAGACCCTATGGCAGGCAAGTGCAGAGATTGCAGTGGCCCTCGAGGAGATCCCTAAATCATCCTTAGCAAATGGTGAGGTACCGGAGGATTAGAGGATAGCTAAGCAACACACACAAAATGCTGATAGAACACAGCAGGCCAGGCAGCATCTATAGGAAGAGGTACATTCAACGTTTCGGGCCGAGACTCTTCGAGACCTAACTGAGAACCTTTCAGTTAGTCCTGATGAAGGGTCTCGGCCCAAAACGTTGACTGTATCTCTTCCTATAGATGCTGCCTGGCCTGCTGTGTTCTCCCAGCATTTAGTATGCATTGCTTGAATTTCCAGCATCTGCAGATTTTCTCATGAGAGGATAGCTAATATTGTTCCGCTGTTTAAGAAAGGCACTTAAAATAAGCTAGGAAATTTTCGGCCAGTGAGCCTGACATAAGTAGTGGGAAAGTTATTGGAAGGTATTCTAAGGATATATGAGTAATGGGATATCAGGGACTGATTAGGAATAGTCAGCATGGCTTTGTGTACGGTAGATAATGTCCAACCAACCTTACCTTATAGGAAATTTTGAGGAAGTTACCAGGAAAGTTGATGGAAGCTAGGCAGTGGGTGACGAAGGAGATGCCCTCCTTTTTTAAAGAAAGGGGCTTTCCTTCCTCCACCATCAACTCTGCTCTCAAACGCATCCCCCCCATTTCATGCACATCTGCTCTCACTCCATCCTCCCGTCACCCCACTAGGAATAGGGTTCCCCTGGTCCTCACCTACCACCCCACCAGCCTCCGGGTCCAACATGTTATTCTCCGTAACTTCCGCCACCTCCAACGGGATCCCACCACTAAGCACATCTATCCCTCCCCTCCCCCGCCCCGCTTTCCGCAGGGATCGCTCCCTACGCAACTTCCTTGTCCATTCGTCCCCCCCGTCCCCCCCATCCCTCCCCACTGATCTCCCTCCTGGCACTTATCCTTGTAAGCAGAACAAGTGCTACACATGCCCTTACACTTCCTCCCTTACCACCATTCAGGGCCCTGGACAGTCCTTCCAGGTGAGGCGACACTTCACCTGTGAGTTGGCTGGGGTGATATATTGCGTCCGGTGCTCCCGATGCGGCCTTCTATATATTGGCAAGACCCGACGCAGACTGGGAGATCGTTTTGCTGAACACCTATGCTCTGTCCGCCAGAGAAAGCAGGATCTCCCAGTGGCCACACATTTTAGTTCCACATCCCATTCCCATTCTGATATGTCTATCCACGGCCTCCTCTACTGTAAAGATGAAGCCACACTCAGGTTGGAGGAACAACACCTTATATTCTGTCTGGGTCGCCTTCAACCTGATGGCATGAACATTGACTTCTCTAACTTCCGCTAATGCCCCACCTCCCCCTCATACCCCATCCATTATTAATTTATATACACACATTCTTTCTCTCTCTCTCCTTTTTCTCCCTCTGTCCCTCTGACTATACCCCTTGCCCATCCTCTGGGTTCCCCCCCCCCCCTTTCCTTCTTCCTGGGCCTCTCATATCCCTTTTGCCAATCACCTGTCCAGCTCTTGGCTCCATCCCTCCCCCTCCTCCTCCCACTTTCAAATCTCTTACTAGCTCTTCCTTCAGTTAGTCCCAACGAAGGGTCTCAGCCCGAAACATCGACTGTACCTCTTCCTAGAGATGCTGCCTGGCCTGCTGCGTTCACCAGCAACTTTGATGTGTGTTGAGTGGGTGTTTTCTACATGGACTTTCACAAGGTATCTGTAAAAGTCCCTCATGGGAGATTGGTCAGAAAGGTTCAGTGCTTGGCACTCAAGATGAGGTAGTAAATTGGATTAGACGTTAGCTTTGTGGGAGAAGCCAGAGAGTGGTAGTAGTTGGTTGCCTCTCTGACTGGAGGCCTGTGACTGGAGGTGTGCTGCAGGGATTGGTGGTGGGTCCGTTGTTGTTTGTCATCTGTATCAACGATTTGAACGATAATGTGGTTAACTGGATCAGCAAATTGGTGGATGACACCAAGTTTGAGGGAGTAGTGGACAGCAAGAAAGACTATCAAAGGTTGCAGAGGGATCTGGACCAACTGGAAAAATAGCCTGAAAAATGGTAGATGGATTCTAATGTAGACAAGTGCAAGGTGTTGCACTTCAGTGGGACCAACCAGGGTAAATTTTACACAGTGAATGGTAGGACACAGAGGAGAGTGGTAGAATAAAGGGATCTGGGAATACAGGTCCATAATTTATTGAAAGTGGAGGCACAGGTAGATAGGGTTGTAAAGAAAGCTTTTGGGACATTGGGCTTCATAAATCAAAGTATTGAGTACAGGAGATGGGATGTTATGTTGAAGTTGTATAAGATGTTGGTGAGGACTATTTTGGAGTACTTTATGCAGTTTTGGTCACCTACCTACAGGAAAGGTGTAAATAAGGTTGAAAGAGTACAAAGAAAATTTACAAGAATGTTGCCAGGACTGGATGACCTGAGTTATAGGGAAAGATTGACTAGGTTCAGACTTAGAATGTAGAAGATTAAGGGGAGATTTGATAGAGGTATACAAAATTGAGGGATAGTAGATAGGGTAAATACAAGCAGGCTTTTTCCACTGAGACAGGTTGGAGTATGTTATGGGTTAAGGATGAAAGGTGAAAAATGTAAGGGGAGTATGATGGAAAACTTCTTTTCTTAGTGTCTTGAGAGCTGGAATGAGTTGTCAGCACAGCTGGTGTATGCAAGCTTGCTTAAGAAAAGTTTGGATAGGTACATGGATGGGAGGTGTATAGAGGGCTATGGTCATGGTGCAGGTAATGGGATTAGCAGTTTAAATGGTTTGGCATGGTCTGGTTGGGTCGAAGAGCCTGTTTCTGTGCTGTGCTATGACTCTACGACTCCAAGAATTAAGTTCAAAGGAGATGTGTGGAGAAAGTTGTTCTTTTTCCACAGTATGCTTTTATGGGTGATGGTGGAGGCAAGTACAGTAGAGGCATTTTAACAGCTCTTAGATACATGAACCTGCAGAGATTGGAGGGATATAGCGTAGGCAGAAAGAATTAGTTAGGCACGACATCAATGGGCTGAAGGGCCTTTTTGTGCTGTATTGTTGTATGTTCATTTTATAAATGCAATCTTAAGATCTTAACCTTGGTGAAAATAAAATAAACAACAATTGATTTATAACATAAATAGAAAATGTTGGAAAAACTCAGCACCTGTAAGAGAAACAGTCTTAATATTTCAAAAGGAGGATACTTCATCATTTCTGAGTGGAGTTTTGCCATTTTATTTCAGTGTAACTTTGGGGAATGTTCCAGAAACAACTAGCAGGTCAACTGAACATGTGGATTGATTAAAGGAAAACGACTTAGGTTTGCTCAACATAGCTTTTTTTTAAAAAGAAATGAAGCAGAGAATGATGTCTGTGTAGAACTCAGGTAACTGATAAGCTGCCACAAGCTGAACTTGGCAACTAAGTTGAAGGCTGGGGAATAAAAAGGACAGCTGCAGCACGAGTAGAAAACTGGCTAAGCAAAAGGAAACAGTACTGGAGAAGGGTGTTCAGGGAATTCTCCCAGGCTGGCTGTTGGGATCATTGTCCTTAATAGCATGTACATGATTTGGGACTTTGGTAAACAGGACACAATTTCCATAATTGCCAACAAGACAAAACTTGTAATGACTCATGAGAAAAATAGTCATGGACTAAAATACGGTATTGATGGGTTGAAGGGATGAATGACAAATGAAATTTAATGCTGAAAAATGTGTAGTGTTATACTTTGGAAGCAAGAATGAACCAAATAAACTGAAGGATTTCAGGGCCTGATAGATTTGAAAATGGCTAAAATGATTTTGTACAAGGGAAAGGGACTTCTGATAAACCTTCATAAAAGACCAGTTGGTCACAACTGGAGTATTGTGTCCACTTCTGGGTATTATACTAATGAAAATATACAAGGGTTTTAGAAAAAGTGCTGAGTGATTTACCAAGGTTATTTTATGGATGAAAGACTTAAGTTGCGTGAATACATTCGAAAACGTAGAGTTATTCTCCTTGGAACAAATGAGGTTATTAAGAAATCTGATAGGGATATTTAAAATAGTGAAGGTTATAGCGATTATAGATCAAGGGAGGCTCTTTCCTACATATGAAGGTTTGTGAACTATGGAAATGGAAAGAAAGTTATTGCCAAACGTGTGTAAAAATCTTTTTTGATGCTTGGACCATACTGTTTGGGGAAGTAGTGGCATGAAAAAGGGAGCTGGATAAACATCTGAAGGTAAATATTTGCAGGTCTGTGGGGCAAGGGCAAGAGGCTGGGACTAGCTGGATTACCGTTAAATAGATGAGCTTTGGACTTGGGGGAAATAGTCAACTCCATACTGCAAGTGTTCTGTGATCTTTGAAAGTCCATCAAGTCCACTAAAACACCAGATTAATGAATTGTGAAATGTTTATCACAAAAAGTATAGTCGATCATAATTTTTCAAAAACTGATTGAAGGTTCCAGCAGACACACAGACTTCCTAAGACAGCAAAAACACATTATATCAGCCCACCTAATTCAGTCCGGCATCAAAGTCATGTTCCCTCAAACATTGCAGGTCCTTGCAATGCTAGGAGATGTGACAAAATCTGGACAGACTTCCAGTCCACTGCAATTATCTCTGGACTTTACTTCAGAAAGCACTTCAGTGGGATGTCCTGAGTTGAGAAATGTGCAATAGAAATTCAAGAGTTTCTCATTCTGTTGTTATATACCAAATAAAAATTCTCTGCATGAAGTCCTCTGGATAACTTCCAACTGGTGTTTGTGGAGGAAGCTACAGAATTTGTCAAAATTTACACCAATGGTTCCACAAAGTAATTTTCAGACAGCGATCTTGTCACTCTGTTTGATCTATATGAATTACTTCACTTGTACAAAATTTGTTCCAATTATTTGATTGCAGCCTATTTGCTGGGGCTCTAGTTACACTTCTTTTTCTCGGAAGACGTTTGTATAGAGCTTATCCTGAAATTGGATATAAAGTTAACATGCTTTCCTTGTTTTTACCACTTTACTTTGGTATTTGACAGAATGACCCTTGTGCCCAATCACATAGATATCAAATAGGTAGGTGGTCCCTGCCTTCAGCCCCGTGACCTTCTCCACCGCCACTGCTCGTTGAGGGTTGAGGTTGTGAAAATGTTTGCAGCCTACTTTCTCCGAAACTCTCCGTGCCTCTGGGCCGAAGCACCAGCTTTGGTTCTTCCTTTCTCTCTCCAGTTGTTCTCCAATCTCCCTCTTATAGAGGCAGTACCTGTTCTGCTCGCTTGTTCCCAGCCAAGCAACAGTGACAGAGTTGCAGGTTCTGAGCCTGTTGAAGGATTTCAGTTTCAGACTGTCTGGGAGACGAGGGAAGAGAGGTTTGTTGGGACGTGTAGAAACTAGAATCTTTACAAGGACCTCCAAGGGCCCCATGGATTTGATCCCAATGATATACCTTGCTTTAGCTTTTCCATTCAATTGAAAATGCTTCAGGTTTTCTATGCTTTCAGATACCATGGCTTTGCCATTTCTCTTGATTCTAGTGTATATTTTTCCACATGAGTGGAATGTGAACTGCACCTTTCTGTGCCAAGTCTTGGACCTGAAGCTGTAAAACTTCAGACCATCTTTCCGGACGTAAACCTGGATCATAATTCCTTCCTTCAGTTCAAGAATGTTTGGATCCGGCCACTGTAATGTTTTTGCAAAGGTGCCGGTGTAGGCAGAGCTGGTGTTGGTGAGGACATTAACAGCAAACACGTCAAAGTAGTATTGAGTGTTCGGTAGCAACTCTGGTACTGAATAAATGTTTCTGTTGCCAACACAGAGCTGCATGATATCCACCTTTGGTTCTCTGGAGACTGGGCTGCTGAGAAGATTGTTAGGGAGTTGAATATCTTCTGTTCTGGTGAGATGGATCGCCTGACCACCGGAATAGATGGACACCACCTGCAAATCTGGCCAAAGGCCAGCACCCAGCTCTGCCTGGTTATCGGCAGCACACAGACTTTGGTAGTTGTGTTTCTGGTTGACCAGGAGACAATACTGAATGTTCTCCTCATCCTGTAAAAGCGCCGGGCTGGGCTTCCAGGCCAGGGTCACTGTCGTCTGTCCAACAGAAGCAACATTTACTCGAGGGTCAAATGGCAGGTCTGGGTAAGGGGGCTCATTCTCGGGCTTGGTTGTCAGGTAGACTCTGATTTGAATGCTTCTCTCAGTTGAAAGGAGCTTTAGCTTGTGGAAGGTGGAGTGTGATGAAGTTTGCACATAAGTCTGTGCTGCATTTCCCTTGTAGCTAAAAAGGTCTTTTTTACTAACCCAGTTCCATTCAAGTTTCTCCAAGGGGTAGGTGCCTGAAATTCAGAGAAAATCATTATAATGAGACCTGCCAATTCTCTGCTCTGTGATTAGCTAAGTACAAAGGGGCCATGGGAGATGAGGAACTTTGTGGGCTTGTTGGATACCCTCTTCCACAATCTTTCTCCCAATTTGCTCACCTTTCCGATACTTGCACAGTGAACCAAACCAATACCATATTGGGTGATACTTGAAAGCCTGAATCTACTTCATCACCATTTTTTATTTCCCACCATGTCCATGTTTTTGTATTCTATGTTCAAAGAAAATTCTTGAAGATCAACCAGTATTTGTACACAGGCATGGACCCAGTTTAGTGTCTAATCCAAACGACCATACCTCTGGCAGTCCTCCACTCTTAGTTGAGGAATTTTAAACCCAGCCTAGGTTTTTCTCAGCTCTCTGGAAAGGGTCTGTAATTTACAGACCCTTCTGATGAAGGAGGTGAGTTGAAGCCATTTCTATGAATATCTTAAATTATCAGCAATTCTGTTTGGTGAGAAGAGGTGAGATTGTCTGTATTACTGTACACTGAACAATAAGATTATCTACAAACAGCAACATCTTTGAAGATGCAAGTGATTTCAGGCTAACATTTTTAACATTACAACAGTGACCACACTTCATCAGCCATGAATCATTCTGTTAAGTCCAGAGGTTTGAAAATCCTGTAGTAAAGCACAACTTTCATTCTGTGAGCACAGTGTATGGAATGTGGAAGTGAGCAGGAAGAGTTCTCAAGGATAAATGAGTATGTATGGGTCAAATTTTAATTAGACAATATGAAGAATTGCAGTTCATGTTGGTGGAGCTTGCAGAGGGTGGACAGTGGAAGATTATGATTGTGAGTGGGAGGATTTTCAGCGAGAGTAAAGGGCTTAACCTCATGAAATTTGCAGATCGCTGGTGAGCCCAGGTTCTATCACTGCTTGCTCCTGAAACCCGGTGCCTTTGAGATATAAAGTACGTTTAACATCTGTTGTGAACTCCATCACTGCTTGATCCACGTCATGTTAGGCTCAGTAGCTTGTCACTATATTAAACTGAAAACGGAAATAATGTAAATTCAGAAAAATGCAGGTGTCAGAAATCTTAAGTAAAAAGAGAAAATACCAGAAACCTCAGTATGTGAGGCAACACCCAAAAAAGAAATGGGTAATATTTCAGGATGAAAACCTCTTGTCAAAACTACGAAAGTAACATGGCAAGAGGTATGCTGGAGCTTACATAGTATGTGGGGTGGGAGACGACCAACGTGGTGTCAGCTCTGGATCATGGTGGAACAAATAAAATAATTACAAGTGGTCTATTTAAAGAACAGAGGAACAGAATCATCTCCCAGTAAAAGCAGGATAACTTCACCAGAGAAACGTATAGAGTAAAGGAAAGCTAATTAGTCTGGCTATCTATTCACATGTATGTTTCCTGCATCATTTCAGTTTCCTTACATTATGTTTACCGCACATTTTATAACTCCCTCCTTCTTATTTTAGTTTTATTCTCTAATTACTTTGAAAAGCCTGGGCCCCACCAGACTGTTAGGTTATCTACAGTGATGTCACACATGCAACATTACCATGTGCTGGCCACTCGTCCACAGTGACTTTCCACTCGACGGTAGCATCGCAAGGATTTACTCGGATGGAGAATGGGGTCTTGTCTCTCACCTGGAAGTAACGGCTGTGGAGAAAAGAGTAAAACTGAATTGACAACAGACAATTTTGCTCAACAGGACTCAGAAATGGCAGTAAGTTCTACAGCAAGTTGAATAACTTCACTGGAGACAAGAGATTCCAATGTTAGAATCTGGAGCAACAAACAATTTGGAAGGACTCAGGGGCTGAACAGCATCTGTGGAAGAAATGGAATTGTCAATGTGTTGGGCAGAAACCTTGCATCAAAAGCAGGAACAAGGCAGTTGTGGGGTTTCAGTCTAAAATATTGACAATTCCTTTCCTCCTATAGATGCTGCAGCACTGAGTTCTTTCAGCAGTTTGCTTGTTGCATAACTTCAGTATCATTAATTTTTTTTGGAGTATGTGGAGATGTGGAAATCAAGGGATAAAGTAATTTATTTGCACATCCCTATCTCAGCTTGGAAATGGTTGTGAGCTGTCTCCTTGAACTGCTGTGCCTTGGTTTATCTGGTGAAGGTATTCCCACAGGGGTGCTGGACAGGGAATTCCTGAATTTCATCTTAGTGACGCTGAAGAAATGATGACATAACTCCACAACAGAGTTGTGCCAAGTTGAGGTGGTGCCCTCATGTCCTTGTGTCCTGGTGGTAGAGCTCATGGAGCTAGGAAGTGCTGTCACAGAAGCCTAACACAGATGATACACCCTACCACCAGGGAATGCCAGTAATGGAAGGAATGAATGCTTTCCGTTAGATTAGTTACTGATCAAGCAGGCTGCTTTGTCCCAGCAGGAGTTAAGCTTCTTGTTCTGTAAGAAGTAGGAACAAGAGTTTGTCACTCAGCCCCTCAAACTTGCTCCACCATTCAATAAGAATCTGGAAATGTGGAAGGGATAAAAATTAGGATTAATGTGAATGGCAGAAGAGACATAAGTGATTCAATAGTCCACTCCGGGATCTATTTCAAATGAGAACAAAAACTGCTGGGAAAACAGGTCTTGGCAGTACTTTGGGCCCGTCACGCTTTGTCAGAACTGCTTCATGAGGAGCATTTTTCCTGCTACTTATTATGTTATTCACTGGAGAGCCCCCCATCCATACAATCCTCTTTCAGTAGAGTACAATGTTTAACCACAGGGCATTTCAAAAATTCTGTATTGGAGAGATTTCATTCCACATATCATCGCCTCAGCATTAGTGTAGAACCCCAGGACTGACTGACTGACTGACCCCTCAGCATGGGAGTCCAGTCCTTAAATCTACTTTTCTTAGCTTACTTTCCTGGGCTGAGATTTGTTTGCCCCGCTGTCTTTTCTATGCCTCACTTCATTAACTGTAGCACAACAGGTATAAGTAACATTTAGATGTTGAAGCCAGGTAGTTTCATCAAAAGTGAGTGTTTCGCTGACATCTCCATTGAATTACTGGATTTTGCTCCACATCTGTTCCTGAATATCACGGGCACATGTTTAAGTTCCTGACTTTCATCTACCACTGTCTGTTTAGCTGTGATTTAGGTACAACTATAACTTGTGTTGGTTTTAAGGACAAGAAGCACTGTGGTCACTGAGTTCCACCAGGGATGCAACTGCCAACTGCCCTGCTGGAGATTGTGGAGATCTCAAAGGTCCTCTGTGATATCAAATGCTGCAAGGGTTAATGAATACAGGGGAAGCTGTTTGCTAGGTTTCGTAGTCATCTGTAGCCTTAGATATTCGCCGACAGAGACAGCTCGTAGTTGGACTGGATTTTGATGTTTCAGCTATACTCTCCATAGCAGCATTGAATTAAACATTGGCGGAGTTCACATCTACACTTGGCTCTACTTGTAAACAAATTCACTACTGAGTATGTAGGGGTCATTGTGGATGGCCATTAACACCGATAATATTGTATTAATCAAGGTGCGTGACCATGAACGTGATGTGAGATGTACTGAGGATGGATGCAATGTATGAAAGCTCCTACCTAGATAAATAAGAAAATAATGTTTAATAGAAAATTATATTGCATGCAAAATCAGACATTTGTGAAAATCTTGACATTGTTTAATTCTTATGTCGTCTGATCAGAATAATGAAATTTCTTCAACTGGGAACCAAGCAGAATACCAGCAAAGCCCACATCTCCACTGCATCCTGTCATTTCAGTGCATTAGTGGTTAAGTAAGCCTGTGCAGCGTTTACCTCTGTGGTAAGTCTCTGAAGAGGAAGATGGTTATTTCTGTGCCATCTGGCAGGAGCGGTGAGTAGTCATACATGGCATCGTTGGTGACTCTCTCCCATCTCTGTTGTTTCACAAACTCTCGATTTTGCCCTTGGCACAGGCAGATAAGTGCAAGGTGAAGGAGAGATTGGCAAAGTACCTGGGACACCAACATTTCCAAGAAAAGCTGTGAATGGAAGTGTAAATAACCTCAGACATCAGCATCTAATATCTGTCCACTTTACATTAAAAAATTTAGTACCAGATATTTCCACCATATCCCAAGGCCAGGTAAAGCAATGAAGTGTCTTTGAATAGAAGTTGCTGTTATGCAGTCTGCCTCTTTTCCTGCCTGGGGTCCATTTAGTACTTTGTTACAGATTCTAGTCAGCTAAGCAGAGTAGAATAGAGCTGGATAGCTTCTCTCTGAACACTTGTTCTGACTCAAAAACAGTTTCCTTCCCCAAGCAGTAAGGCTGGTCAACACCTCCACCCACTAACTCCATCCCTACTTTATTATTCCTTGTCAATCACTTTACATACAGTCTAACATTACTTTATGGACATGGAATCACTCTCTGTATATAAGCTATCTTATGTATATATATATTAATTGTGTGTGTATCTATCAATCTATATATATATATATATAGTGTGTGTCTTATTATCAGTGTGTTCATTAGCTTATTGTGTCTTTTTTTGTGCTACACCAGATTCAGAGTAACAATCATTTCATTCTCCTTTACCCAGGAAATTACATTAAGCAAACTTGAATTTTGAGTTTAATCTCATATCCATCATTTGGCAAGTTCTGCATCGACAACATTCAGATGTTTCTATCTGACTACGTTATAGCTGAGATACCTCGTGAGACCCTCAGGATCAAGGCTGACTTCAACTTCAGCTCTCTGGAGTGGGAGATGCTACTATAAGTATCCATTCCTTGTGAATTAGACAATGCAAGGTCTTGGTCCATTGGCACAGAGGTCCAAGGCACCTGGAGACCATCTCCCACTCCAGTTCACACACACCTGTATATGGAGACACACACACATACATACACTAATACATTTACACCTATCTTGGTATTTATGCACAGGATCTTGCTTACAGCCTTTTCTGTGGACCCTTCCCATACTGACACCCTATCCTCATTTCCTATCTACTTAGATTTTTCCCTTTTCCTTCCCTGCCACACTGCTCCAGTGTGCTACGATTCTTCAATCCTGACTTCTGGTGTTGTCTGAGTAGTGCTTGTATGTTTTCCCTCTCCCTATGTGGCTTTAGCTTCCTCTTACATCCGTGCAGGCTGGTAGGTTAACTGGCCAGTCAGGTACATACAAGAGACAACTGGGATTAGTGTAAATAAGTGCCTGACAGACAGCAGATGTGATGGGCTGAAGGACCTGTGACTGTAAACATTCCTACTTCTACAGCTGATGGTTTTTTCTTTTCCCTACAAAGGAAGCTGCCCGCTACCTGCTGAACATGCGCCACCCTCACCCCACCCCCCCCGGAACTGTCTGAAGCCCATGGTCTAAGGCAAGCCACTCCCAACCACTCAACCTCTCTCACAAAATCTCAGGAGGACATTCAGCTGCCTAGTGGTCTCCTGGGCCCTGTAGACAGGCTGGTGGCTCCCAATGCATCATTTCCATGTCAATGAGAGCAGAAACAGCCTGTGGGATCCAGACCATCTACATATTACACTCACTGTATTAAGTGACCTTAGAGATGGGGTCTCTGTCTTCTGTATTTGAAGGCACCACCACCAGGTTTCACTCATGCATTGCTGAATTCAAGGATCAGCTGTTATCACAGTGACAGTTTTCCCTCTCAGCAGAAACCCCTCTCTACGCTGGCCCACATTCATCCTCCAGGTCATGATGGAGATCAGTGGAAATTCAGGAGTATGCTTATTTAAATGTGCCGTCTGGTCGAATTGTCAGCCAGGATTAATTTATTCTGCTCGGTAAAGCACAAATCCAAATGACCTATTGTTCAACATTGTGTTACCCAGTGGTGCAGGAAGCTTTGTTAAGGGAATTATGTTGAAACCATTCACAATACACACAAAATACAGAAAAAAACACAGGAAGGCACATACACAAACAGATATACAAAACAGATGAAATACAGCTCCATGCACAATGTACAAACAAGATTATGGCTTTGGCAGTTCTAGCAGGTCAAGAATGAAAAATCACATAAGCACAGCCGGATAGAAAACATATGTAAGACACCAAAACAGATGGAATGTTTGACAAAGGCTTGGTAACAGCAGCCATACAGAGAGATCCGCACCAAGTACTCCACAGGAGTACAGCAAGTGCAATTAAATAATCTTACAAAGTTATTGAAACATTTCACAAAAGATGTACTGTAGTCTGTAACAAGGCAATTACGTTCACTTTACCTGAGATGTGTTTGGGTCCGATAGTCCTTTCTCCCTTCACAATGCTCCAGCCTTTCAAATTCTTTCGGACTGGTTTTGTTTGACAGAAACCCGTGACTGTAGCATCTAAAATTTTTATAAAATTTCTGTCGCTGAGGCTCTGTACTTACTAATGGCAGCAGGAGTGATGAAATGCATGCACGGCCTTAATCCCACTGGGACTGTGAGATTTGCCGGTGATGAAGCCGATGTTTGAGAGAATCAAGTATGAAACAGGGTCCAATTCACATCTATCCAATTATACACAGCACTGCCCTGACATCACGGCAGCTCACAGTCAAGGGACATCCCATCTGTCGAGGATGCTCGATAATAGCAGGCAATTCCCAGAGGAGTAGAATGCAAGCGGCAGGAATGTTATGAATGCTAAATTGATTGTCAGGCAAAGAAGGGGAACACTGATTTAAATAAGGTTAAGAGGCAAAGGAGCATAAAGGATTTTTGAGTTTATATTAAAATGGGGAGAATGTTCTGTGTACAAAATTCTTCTGAAGCTGCAGACTTCATGAAAATGCACAATCTGGTGTATTGTTCTTTGTATAATACTTTATTATTTCACAGTAAATTGCATTTTCATAAAATGTGAAAACAATCTTTGGACAAATATTTAGAAGGCCATGTGGTCTGAATAAAATGAAATCCGTGACAGACTTTTGCAAAGGGCTTAACTCGTAAACAGTGTTCTCCTTTTTTATACTTTGTTGCTGTTAAAACCTGCCATCTGCTTTCTTTCTTAACATTCATGAGAAGCGATTAATTCACAAGCTAAGCAGACACTCTGGTACAATGCTGTGAGAGGGAAGAGCACTGTTAGGAAGGGGTAATGAGTGATCACAACACTATCAGAGGGGTCTTACTGACAGAACAGCAAAATGTCAGGCATGCTGAAGGATCATTGCACTGCTGAGGGCAAATACTGAGGCAGTATCACACTGTCCAGGCAGCAGTGTGACAGCAGTACTGATGGAAAGTGTACTAACAAAGAGACTTTGCAGTTTTGGACAGGGACACCTTACGTCTGTTACACTGTTGGAGCAATACCTTGGGAGTGCTGCAGTTTTTAGGGAACAGTGCACCATTGAAAGGGCAGCACTGAGAAACAGATTCAGATTTATTTATCACAAGTTCATGGAAACATTGAGTGAAATGTGCCGTTTGCGTTAACAACCAGCACACCTAAGGATCAACTGGGGGCAGCCCACAAGTATCGCTGCACATTCTGGCGCCAGCGAAGCATGCCCACAATGCTTGGCAGAACAACACAGAGCATAACAGGCAACAAAACAATAATCCCAAAAAAGCCCTTTTCCTCCTTCTCCTTCCCCTTCCCCCACACACATAGACAGCCCTCCAACTGCAGAACAGGCCTCCAGTCCTCAGGCTTTGACTACTGGACTTCGACTTCTGATTCACCTTAGGGTTTTGATCTATGGTATTGACCTCCGGACTAGCCTGTGATGGGACCTCAAACTCCAAGGAGTTGGTGGCTACACAGTCAAATTGATTATCCCATGAGTAACAGATTCAATTAAGGATGTCTTTGCACTTCGGCATGGGTGATGAAGATCCCATTTGATTCAAAGAAGAACAGAGGATTTTCTCAGCAGGCCAGGCAACATCTATGGAAAATAGTAAACAGTCGACAATTTGGACCAAGATGATTCATCAGGACTGAAAAGAAGGGGAGTCCTGACCTCTCTTCCTTTCCAGACCTGATGAAGGGTCTTGGCCCAAAATGTTGACTGTTTACTCTTTTCCATTATTACTGCCTGGCCTGTTGAGTTCCTCCAGCATTTTATGTATGTTGCTTTGGATCTCCAGCATCTGCAGATTTTCTCATGTTTGTACAGATGATCTTCCTTGCTTCAAGAACAACTCTTTCCAAACCAGTATTGCCAAAAGACTGGTTGATTGAAGAGTCACCTCAGAGATGCTTTTCAATCTTGCCATATGGAAACTCACTGTGTTATTTCTCAACCCAACAACATTTGTACGCTATCTGGGGCAATTTGAGATATTCATACCAGAGGCATATGTAAACCATTTTATTTACTCAGAGGGATGAAAGTCATCAGGTAGCCCAGAAGATAAAACCTTTGATATAAAGCTGAGAAATGTCCTATCAATAAATGTGATGTATGAATTGTTTTGCACCATTTTAAGATGGATGCCAATATACTGGGGTAAAATTTGCCTTAAAATAACACACAGAGGAATGTATTACAGGCAGGTTATGTACTCACATCTGATCTTGTTCCAACAGAAAAAAAGAAACGGTCAGGGAAATTGATTGGTGAGAGGTTGTTGTCCAGTGTTTTCACAGCTGTTGGAGCACATAGCTCTGTCCATCAAAACCTCCACTTTCATCTTTACAGATTCTTGTTGCTAATTTCTTCCAGGAAAAGGCAAGTGCAGATCTGCTTCTGTTACGGAATAATTACAAACCCTCTATGATATCGAGGATGAAAGTGCAAACAAGAAATAAAGATTTCATTTCATATGAAGCTGATATTGATATTTTCCCCCTTCCTGAACAGTGCATTTTATTAATTAAATCAGAGTCAGTTCTGATGAAGGGTTCCGACCTGAAATGTTGACTGTTTTATTGATTTCTCAGGGGTAGGCAACCTCAAGCACAAGTTATTTTCTAGCATGCATTATTCATTAGTTTGAGGCAAAACATAACTGGATGTATTTAAATGGATAATTTCCATATTTCAAGATTTTTATGGCACTTATCTAGCCCACCATCTGCTCATTAATACGCCATCCAGCCCACAGAGGCAAAAAGGTTGTCGACCTCTGCCATAGATTCTGCCTGACCTGCTGACTTCTTCCACCATTTTGCGTGTGCTACTCTGGATTTCCAGCATTTATGTCATTAATTAAATTGCCCAAGACCTTCTGAATTTGACTCAGTTAGGGTGCATGAATATAAATGCTAGTCAATGTTACTCACAGTGCTCTGCTTTGGAATCTAATTTCAATTAGTGCGGGTTCAGGGAATGTTAAGTAATTTATTGATTGGCCTTGAATTGGCACCACTTTATGGTTTGTGAAGACTTGCTAATGCATTCTTAAAAGCAATCAAGGCAGGCAACAAATGTTAGCTTTGCTGTCACAGAATGTTAATATTTACATGGTTCCAGTACAGAACAGCCCACTCACTCTTCCATTACACAACAGTTTGCTAAAACTCCTCTTTTCTCATACGTGTCATTCAATTAGACAACTATTAGCTCAGTCCATGCTGTTTTATTATACAAGTCTCTGCATACTTACATTTATCCACTGCACAACAGTTAGTCTGTGATCCATTATTCACCAGTCTGCCCACATCCACACAGTTCCATTGCACCACATCCTGCCCGTATGAACCCTGTTCCATTCCACAACAGCCCACTCACATTCTAATTCTTTTGTTACACAATACTCTGTGCACCCTTGTGTTGTGCTTTGCTCTTCCACTGTGCCATTAAACAATTGGTTCTTGTCCAATGAAACTGTCTAAACGTGTGATCTATCTATTTGCAGGCTTCACATTCATATTTTTTTCCATACTGGCCACAACTGCACTCCTTACCCCTTCAGTCAGGCGGCAGCATGGTAGTGTAGTGGTTATCATAATGCTTTACCGTGCTAGTGACTCAGGTTCAATTCCTGCTGCTGCTTGTAAGGAGTTTGTACGTTCTCCCCATGATCATGTGGGTTTCCTCCCACATTCTAAAGGCATATGAGTTAGTAGGTTAATTGATCACATAGGTGTAACTGGGCAGTGTGGGCTCTTTGTTTGAGAAGGGCCTGTTAACATGCTGCATTTCTAAAAAAATTTAAAAAAAACATAGAATCCGTGGCCCATCAATGGTGGGACAAAGTCCACTGAGCAAACAATGGGTAGCAGCTGGAATGTCTAGTATCACAAAGCTCATCATCGAGCCTTCCTCTTCTCGCTCATAAAAATACAGAGGCTGCATCTTGACTAGCACTATCAGTTATCAAGCCTTTAATTTCTTCCTGTTCACTGACCACTTCCCCCAGTGACTCAATTTATCACCATCCTTCAGTGAGTCGGTCTCTGGTTTCTGATCCTTCCTGCAGATAGAGTGTCTAAGGAATCCAAATGTTTGCAGACTGGAAACCTTATTCAGCTTTAGCTGATTGAACTTCATCTAATACCATAAGTTCTTCTGTTCTCTTCACTATAATATAAAACAGATAAAGAAATACCTAATCTAGGACAGCCCAGTACACATCTAGTGTATTTAAAGCTCTTATGAGAAGAAAACAAATAAACATTACTCAATTTCACTCCCCATTCCCATTCCAACAAGTCAGTCCTTGGCCTCCTCTACTGCCATGGTGTGGCCACTCTCAGGCTGGGTTGAGGGGGCAACACCTCGTATTCCTTTTGGATAGCCTACAACTTGATGGCGTAAACATCAATTTATCCAATATGGTCATTTTTCCTCCTCCCCCTTCTCTCCTTTTGCATTCCCTATTCTGGCTCCCCTCTTACGCCTTCTCTTCTCCTCTGGTGCCCCTCCTCATTCCCTTTTCCCCACGCTCCACTGTCTTCTCCCATCAGAGTCCTTCCTCTTCAGCCCTTTACCTTTTCCACCCATCACCTCCCAGCTTCTCACTTCATCCCTCCTTCCCCTCCCCCCACTTTCTTATTCTGCCTCCTCAATCCTACCTTCCCAGGCTCAATGAAGGGTCTCGGCCTGAAACATCAACTCTTTATTTCTCTCCGTAGATGCTGCCTGACTTGCTGAGTTCCTCCATCACTTTGTGTGCTTTAACCACTGTGTGTTATATGAAATGTTCTGGAGGAGAGTATGGCTTTTATGATTAAAGCAACCACATTTTTCACAAATTCAATGAGATAACTAAATCTGAAATAAAAGCAGGAAAAATGGGGAGAACTCAGAGAATCAGGTGACAGCTCAGAAACAGACAAGAGGCTAAATGTTGGGGACGGATCAGTCAGCAACACTTCCACTTCAGAATCAAAAGACTGATCTGCTCCAGGGCACAATAGTGATGCTTCACTGCAGTACTGGGGCAGGGGTGCTGACTTGTGGAAGATATATTAAAGCCAGGTAGAATCCATCTATAGGTGAGCTGGCATGTTTTCCATGGAGTCCTGGTCACAATTCAACTCTCATTCAATATCATAATATCAATCAGTCCCACCAAGACCCAAAGTAAATGAGTCAGAACCATGGTCCAAGAGAAACTTCCACCTTGTCTCTTTTGCTGCAGCTGTGTTTGAAATAAACCCTGCTTGCCTTTCATCAAATTGTTATTTTCTGGTTTAGTAAATGAGATTTCCAGGGACAGGGCACAAAATATTGGGCAGTTGGTGCCATTAATTCTAAAACTATTGGTTACATTTACAGCATGCCCACTATTGCAAGAGGGTTTCTCTCCAAAATAAATATTTTAGGTCAATGACCCATCATCAGGTGATCCACTGGTAAAAGGTCATTGACTCAAAGTGTTAATTTTGTTTCTCTGTCACAACACTGCTGAACCTCTCATCACAATGCTAAGCAGTATTGCATCCGTATTGTACTGACTCAGTACTTTTATATTTGTGTGCTGCAGCACTTACTTTATTTGCAGTTATTTTGTAAGTGTAAGGGGTTTCTTCTTTTATGTTACTGCGTAGGCTAATTAAAATGGCTTCTTTGTTATGTTATACTTGAAATGGCTTCTTTGTTATGTTAAATGCTGAGAAAGTTCTTGTGCTAGTAGGTTGTTTGGGTTAGATTAGTGATAAGAAGCGAATGAACCAATTGGGATAGATGTTATTCTTTCTAGAGTGTCTGTAGGTTATTGTGATGCGCGGGTTTTGGGGCAGAAGGCGCGAGAGAGAGAGAGGATGGACAAGGTGCTGTGAGTTGGTTAACGAGGGCGGACCCCGAGCAGGAGTCCGAGGTCCAGGTTGTTTGGCGAGGAGAGGAGACGGAGACGGACTCGTGTGGAGCGTCTAGTCGACCACCATTGTTGGTCCCAGGCGGCAGGTCGAGGTGGTCCGAGGGGATCGCAGAGTGAAGAAGGAAGGTCCCGAGCTCCAACTGTTTGTGCACGAAGAGATTGAACTTTAATAAGTGTGGCGCCTTTTACCTTCCTTTTATATTTTATCTCTATTAATTATATAGTTCCAGTAATATCTATAAACTGTAATTCATTTAATCGTATCTAGTGCATTGTCTGTTATTTGGCGGGGTGGGGTACATCGCACAGCATCCACACAAACTAATTACCCAGTTTGGCGGGGCCGAGGGCTGTTTCCCTAGACAACAGCAAGCTGAGTAACTCTGAGGCTTGCCGGGGGGCTACATTTGGGGGCTCGTCCAGGATTGGATTCAGTGGTGTGCTGTGTGGTTGCCCTGTTTAAATCAGTAATGTGTGTCTTTGTGGATTATTTGCTGGTTATTGCTGCATGCGTGTTGGGTGAGGTCTTTGTTCAAGTTCAGACTAGCGTTGACGAGTTGGTGGTGGGATTCGGGGCTGTCCATACTGTTGGGAGAGAGAGGAAAGAGTGGTCTGATTCGGAGGTGGTGTTTGCGAATAAATGTTCTAGCTCTGGCCAGTTCTGCCTGGCGTTTGGGATAGTGTCCACCCCAAGAGGGGCGGAGGCGGGCGAGACGTTGGCGGAGCGGAGCCCTCAGTGGTTAGGTGAGTGGCAGTGCTCGGCTGAGGGAGAGCGGCAGAGATTGGTTGAAAGTTTGAGTAGGCGGGCTGTTGACAGTGTTAGGACTGTCAGGTTCAAATACACCGTAGAGACAGCTGCCAGTTATCTGAAAGGGGGGAAAAGTTTTCAGTGTTTCTTCTCTGGCTAGGAGGGCGGCTAAATTGCTTGCAGTGCCGAGGGATCATTTCAGGGATCAGGCCCTCCCTCAGTTGTTCAGCTGATCAGAGAGGTGTCAGGAAACTTAGTGGAGGCCCAGTGGGGGAATGGCTTGGGGGCTCTGGGGGAGCACATTCCCAGCAATGTACCAAGGAACATCCAAAAGGAAAAAACCCTATTCCTAAAGGCTTAGAGGGACCATGCCCCAGGGTGTTGCTATGGATAGAAGGAGGCGATGCTAAAGCCATCCTCGACCCCGGGGCGCAGGTCAAGTTGTTGTGCAGTTCATTTTACAACCGGTGTCTGAAGCATTTACCCTTGACAACCGCAAGGGCACCGGAGATCTTGGGTACCAGTGCCAGTAGTTATCCAGAACACGATGATTGGTTAGTGACCCTGGAGTTCATGGGGGCATTGTCTGGGAACCCAGTGTGTCGAGTTGCTTCTGAGGACGTGTGTAGCAGCCTTGAGCCGGTACCGAATTTAAATGAGACCCAGCGGTGGTACGGCCTGGGGAAAGTAGCTGAGGGTGAGACCCTCTTAGTAGACGCTCCGAACTACCACGAGGGAGGGGAGTTGACCGCTGAAGACACCTCAGTGAGAGAGAGGTCGCGGAGACTGGACCCTGGTGCCATGGAAGACGTAGGCCGCGTGTGTGCGGATTATGCGACGTGGTTTAATGTGCTGGATCTGAGGAGTGGATGTTGCCAGATCCCGAGGAGTGCGGCTGATGAGGAGAAGACGGCCGTTATTAGTTCCCTAGGATTCTTCCGATCCGAAAAGATGCCCAAGGGCATATCCGGAGCCCCTGCATCCTTCCCGCGGGGCATGAGGGAGACCATGGGGGAAGTGAAGGTGTGTGGAGTTTTGGCGTATGTGGATGACTGCCTAGAGCTTGGATTCGCCTGCGGGGACTATGAGGCGAGGCAAGTGGCTGAGCCCGGGCGGCAGAAACGAAGTGTCAAATGTGGAGGAGTTTTTAGCCGGAGGAGTTTGGCGCAATGTGAGAAAAATGACCCGACATACCAGTGAACTTCCTGGTGTTGGAACAGATGGTGGTGGACCTGGGGATGGAAACCCAGGTCATCAATCTGAATGAGACACAGGGGAGAGAGGGGATTTGCACCGCTGAACTGAGCGCTCAGAAATGCAGGCCGGACACTGAGTGCTGCTCTTGTGGGACGACCATTGCAGACTTGGAATTCACGCTCGTCAACGTGGAGAAGGCGCAATGGAATTCCGAGCCGACACTGCGGTCTTGTACTGATGAATTAATCCAGCGAGATAAAACACTGACCCACCTTCAAAGGGATCAGCAGAAACTCAAGGCATCGATCCAGAAAAGATTGGAAGACTTACAAGTTGGGGAAGATCAAGGAAGTGTTCTGACTAAGGCCAACAGAAAACTGAGAGCCCAGGGAGGGGAGTTTGACTACACTTCCGAGGAGATGAAGCAATGGAGGACAGATCTTGGAAAAGGGAAGCGGACGCTTGAAAGGAACCTGAAGGTGACTATCGACAGTTTAAATGAAGTGGAAGAAGTCATCAGGGAGAAAAAACTGGAGGCTGAACATCCTTTAACTGCTGCTTTTCAGGTCAGGGTGGAAGAAGCTGGTGGGGTAACTGCGTCCCAGATTGAGATGGCCAAGAAGCATGAGTCAGAACTGCTGAGACTGTGGCGAGAGTTGGAGGAGTCCCGGAAGAAGCTGACGTCTCGACTGCAGGAGGCTGAAGAGGTAGCCCTGGCTAAATGCTTCAGTTTGGAGAAACTCAAACAGCAGCTA
Organism: Mobula birostris; assembly: GCF_030028105.1. Taxonomy (NCBI): domain Eukaryota; kingdom Metazoa; phylum Chordata; class Chondrichthyes; order Myliobatiformes; family Myliobatidae; genus Mobula; species Mobula birostris. The sequence continues at coordinate 44,257,998 of NC_092387.1, read as the reverse complement.
CCAATCGAGGGAATGAGGAAGAATATGGATTCGAAGGATGATGTGCTGGCCATGTGGTACATGCTGCCTTTCGCTAACTTCCCCATGATTGAGGAAGAGACCTTTGGCCCTTCTCCCACTGAGTCAGGTGTAGTGGGGAGGGCTAGCTGTGGGCAGTCTGGGTTACAGCAGGACCAGGAAGGAGAAGAAGCGGGGCCCCAGACATGGGACAGGGGGCTCCGAGTTGTAGTGGAGGCATGAGTGAGAGAAGAGTTGGCAAGCAGACCCGAGGTATCCCCAGTAGTGTCCGAGCCTTTAGGGTTTAGGTGAGGGGGTACAGAAGTCTCAAAGGATTAGGAAGCTCCCAGTTAGGTTGGCCTATGTAGCGCCTGTGGACAGGCAGAAGGTCCACTGTTTGGGGAGCAATGTCACTGTGTGTATCTGGATGGGTTTTTGTGTCTGCAGGACTGGTGGGCAAGTTATTTAGAAGTCATGAGTACATGACTTTATTTGGTGGGGAGTGAGTGTAAGGGGTTTCTTCTTTTATGATACTGCGCAGGCTAATTAAAATGGCTTCTTTGTTATGTTGTACTTGAGATGGCTCTTTTGTTATGTTAAATGCTGAGAAAGTTCTTGTGCTAGCAGTTTGTTTGGGTTAGATTAGTGTTAAGAGGGCGAACAAACCAATTGGGATAGATGTTATTCTTTCTAGTGTGTCTGTAAGCTATTGTGATGCGTGGGTTTTGGGGCAGAAGGCGCGAGAGAGAGAGAGAGAGAGGATGGACAAGGTGCTGTGAGTCGGGTAACGTGGTCAGACCCTGAGGAGGTGTCCGAGGTCTAGGGTGTTCGGCGAGGAGAGGAGACGGAGACGGACTCGTGTGGAGCGTCTGGTCGACCACTGTTGTTGGTCCCAGGGGGCAGGTCGAGGTGGTCCGAGGGGATCGCAGGGTAAAGAAGGAAGGTCCTGAGCTCCAACTGTTTGTGCACGAAGAAATTGAACTTTGATAAGTGTGGCGCCTTTTATCTTCCTTTTGTATTTTATATCTATTAATTATATAGTTCCAGTAATATCTATAGCCTGTAGCAACGCACATCAAAGTTGCTGGTGAACGCAGCAGGCCAGGCAGCATCTCTAGGAAGAGGTACAGTCGACGTTTCAGGCCGAGACCCTTCGCCTGACGAAGGGTCTCGGCCTGAAACGTCGACTGTACCTCTTCCTAGAGATGCTGCCTGGCCTGCTGCGTTCACCAGCAACTTTGATGTGTGTTGCTTGAATTTCCAGCATCTGCAGAATTCCTGTTGTTTGCGTCTATAAACTGTAATTCATTTAATCGTATCTGGTGTATTGTCTGTTATTTGGCGGGGTGGGGTACATCGCACAGTATCCACACAAACTAATTACCTAGTTTGGTGGGGCCGAGGGCTGTTTCATTAGACGACAGCAAGCTGAGCAACCCTGAGGCTTGCCGGGGGGGGCTACATTTGGGGGCTCGACCGGGATTGGATTCAGTGGTGTGCTGTGTGGTTGCCCTGCTTAAATCAGTAATGTGTGTCTCTGTGGGTTATTTGCTGGTTATTGCTGCATGTGTGTTGGGTGAGGTCTTTGTTCGAGTTCAGACTAGCGTTGACGAGTTGGTGGTGGGATTCAGGGCTGTCCATACTGTTGGGAGAGAGAGGAAACAGTGGTCTGAGCGACCCTTAGGCTTGCAGGGGGGCTACATAAATAACACTATTCTTTGCATTTCTGGTCAGATGCTAAATGCATTTCATTGGCTTTTGTATCTGTACTCGGCATCATGACAATAAAGTTGAATCTAAACTAATCTAATCTAAATGTTCCCTAGCACTTTTTTGCATTTATTCCAGATTTCCAGATTCTATAGTTATTTTGTTTTTCTTTTGCCTTGCCTTGTTGTTCACCACATGAATGTAAGAAGTCCATTGAGCCTCTTTCACTTATTTCAGTTCATGTCTGACTTGCATCTTCACTGCATGTAGCTCTCCAGTCTCTGTCACTGTGACCTATCTATCCCCAAACCCCACTGTATGAAATTGCTTTGTATTGACGTATTTTTAAAATTTCTCTGACATGGTTCAAAAGGAGATATTCCCTCTCCTAATCTTTCATTCCCAGAATATCCTTGAACATCTCTAATTTCAAAGGAGAAATATCTGCATGATCCTGATTGTGGTCTGAAGAGGAACCTGATGAGAGTGTGGTATCATACTAACTACAAGAGGAGCTCAGAGCTACCATGTGGCAAGTGCCTTACTCCCTGGCATCCCAAATCCTTTCAACCATCAGTATGGTACAACAGGAGTATATTGGAGTATTCTCCACTTACCAGGATAAGTGCATCTCCAACAGTTTGCAAGAAGCAAGAGAAGATGGCGGCGTGACAGCAGCGCGCGCGGCCTCTCCGGTAGATGATATCTGTAATCTGTCAAGTAGAGGACCGTGCACAATTCTGATTTGATGGAGATGGACGTGAGGATACGGAGAAACATCTGGAAAACTTATGAAATGCCCGCTTCGCTGCACTGCTACTGTATGGTAACCGGAATCTCCGGAGCAGAAGGCCCTGAATCCTCGGCTTTGCTTGTTTCAGCAGCCAGGGCTAGGTTGAAGATGCTCGGCAGAGGATGGCGCTCGGGAGGCTGTATCGGAGGGGTTGGTCGGAGGCTCGAAGTTTTCGGACGGATGGACTCAGTGTCGGCTGTGGTTGGCTGCTTCCAAGGCATTGGCAAGTTGAAGGTGCTTGGAGGTTTATGACAGGGAGTTTCTCCCTTTTGCCGCCTGCTATCAGGGACTCGGGAGTTGATCGACTCAGGGACTTTGAGACTTTTTTTACCGTGCCCATGGTTTGTTCTTCATCAAATTATGGTATTGCTTTGCACTGCTGTAACTATATGTTATAATTATGTGGTTCTGTCAGTGTTAGCCTTTGGTTTGTCCTGCTTTCTGTGATATAACTCTGGAGAAACATTATATCATTTCTTAATGCATGTATGCATTTCTAAATGACAATAAAAGAGGACTGAGTGTTCTCATAATCTAAAAAGCTCAACACCATCTATAGATGGCATAGCTGGTAGAGCTGCGGTCTTCCTGCTCCCATGACAACTGGAAACTACTCCATGATTCAATGCTAGTCATATGCCTTTGGATGTGGGTGGAAACCAGAACATCGGAAGGAAACACACGGTTGTTCAAAGGTTAATTGACCAATGTAAATGGTCCACTCTGTGTAACTGAGTGATAGAACCTGGCAAGGATTGAAGGGAATGTAGTAGGAAGAATGAATTAGGATTAGCATTGCACTGGTGTAAATAGACGCTTGATGATCACATGTACTCGATGAGCCGAAGGACCTGTTTTGTGCTGTATGAGAGCTTGGGAAAATGCAATCCAAAATATGAAGTATTTCCTCCAATGTGCTACCTACAAGACTGCCAACTGAAGAGTCTTTGTGCAAGGATATCCACCGAAGTTTCCTTCATTTTTCCTTTTCACCAATTTTATCCAATGTATCAGCTTGATGTGTTATCAACTTTTGGTCTAGCTTTATTGCTGCTGTCTTGCATGTATATCACATCTGCTCTCAACAACCTTCCACACAGCTGAAGTGTTACCTGCTTGAGTCACCTCCAAAACAAAAGGCTCAGCTTAAGAAAAGGATTAAAATATTCTTCCGCAAAGCTGTTACTATGTGAAACACTGCAACAAAACACTTCAAGTTACTTCTTTCAGAATAGATCAAGTGCAATATAATTTTTTAAAATTCTTTCCTACAAACTATAAAGGTCCAAGTTGGGCCATTCACTTTGAGCCTTATCAGCTGCTTCTTGGAAAACTGAGTTCAACAACACGATAGAGTCCTCACTGTTCATAAGCTGGAAGATTACCTGACTATCCCTCGTAGGATGCCAGAACTTCCTTTGTTTCACCAGTGAATGATGGGGAAACCCTTGATGGTGTTTCCTGGCTGTGCATTTGTGGTTTCATTCCCACCCCCGCCTCTGAAAAGGCACAGTTGTGTAACATCACCATGGCTTCCACGTCTACCTTCTTAGAGGAAGAGAGAATCTCTAAAAAAAACACAAATAAAAAATATTCTGGTTAATTCCTGTCTTCACTTAATTGTTTGCCTCACTGGCTGGACAAATAATTACATGGGTCACCAATGGGAATGATTGTAAATTTCACTTCTCCCTCCCACATCAATATTACCATTCCCTTGTGGGGAGGGAAGGAAGCATGATTTTTTTAAACTATTGCTGACCCATACTCTCCCACCTGCTCCCAATAACCTTAAGTCTTCGACTGAGCCAGAGACTCTAGGTCTCTCAACTTGAGGCCTCTATCATTTGGCAGTTCAGGCACGCTGAACCTTCTCAGTGAAGCTTGATTACAGAATGGTGGGGGCTTCCCAAAAAGGTAAAAGGCTAGCAGATTTTGGCTCCCAATGGTATCAAGGCACCTGCTTCCCTGGTTAACAGGGGGCCAAAGGTGGCCATCGTAATGCCACTCTATCCAAAACACAAAATAATCTGCGGGTGCTGGGGTCAAAGCAACACTCACAATACGCTGGAGGAACTCAGCAGGTCGGGCAGCATCCGTGGAAAAGATTGTTTGACGTTTCGGGCCGGAAAGGCTTCCTGGCGAAGCGATGCTGCCCGACCTGCTGAGTTCCTCCAGCGTGTTGTGAGTGTTGCCACTCTATCCATCTGCCCACTGCCAACCAGAATGAAGGCAAGATTTCGCAATTACCTCCATAATAGTTGGATGGATTGAATGTGACTCTTTGTATGAAAATAACTACCACAGTTTGATACATTGGCTGCAAGAAATTCAACCACTCCAAAATAACACCAAGGATTCTTCCATTCCTACATTAAGAAGAAAACAGAGCCTCACTTTAGAGAGATCGGGCAGCACTCCCTCAGTACTCCATTGACACATTCTGCCAAAGTACTTCTGCTGAAGACTCGGAGGTGGAACTTGAACACATAACAGCCTCTCAAATAATGAATAAACCTCATTAAATAATTGTATACACAACATTTCATATAATCCCCTCAGACTTTTATGTAATCTACATGTGAATTAAAGGTCCGTCTATGTTTAATAACAGAATACTAATTTATTTTGCACTCCAAATCATGTTTATCTACAGTCTTAAACAGCTTTGCTTATGAATCATTTGTGTGATTTAATTGGTGAGAGCATCACTGAGCATGGTTAAAAGCATAGAAGCCTCTTGACACATAGATTTTGTTTATTTAGAATTGAAATATACAAAAGAATTTCCCATTCCCTGACATGTGTCAAATGAACTAATAAGTAATACCCTCATTTATTGCAGAAACTGGTTCTTACAGAACAGCAAGAGTTCATTCAGTTCAATGTGCCTCAGTCCGCTCTTTGATAGAAATCTCCAAATCAATCCATTCTCCCTGCCCTAACGCTGGATAAGAGATACGGTTAAATATGTTATATTCCAAATCACTACAATTTGAAGTTGAAAGTTATTATCGAAGTAACTACATATCACCACATACAACCCTGACATTCTCTTTCCTGCGGGCATACTCAGCAAATCTATAGAATAGTAACTGTAAACAGGATCAATGAAAGAGCAAGAGCATATAAGACAACAAACTATTGAGGTGCAACTATAAATAAATAGCAATAAATAACAAGAGCATGAAATAATAAGGTAAACAGTCCTTAAACTGAGCTCATTGGTTATGGGAGCATCTCAATAGATGAGTGTAGGTATCCTCTTTTGTTCAAGAGCCTGATGGTTGAAGGGTAGTAACTGCTCTTGAACCTGGTGGTATGAGTCCTGAGGCACTTGTACCTTCGACCTGATGACAGCCGTGAGAAAAAAGCATGACCTGGGTAGTGAAGATCTTTGTTGTTGGATGCTGCTTTCCTATGACAACGTTTCATGTAGATGTGCTCAATGGTTGGGAGGGCTTTACCTGTGATGTACTGGTCTGAATCCAATACATTTTGTAGGATTTTCCATTCATAGGCTTTGGTATTTCTATACTAGGCCAAAATGCAACCAATTCACTGTAAAATAAGATTTCTGTTCCTCACGCTTCTGGTTTCTTAATATCTCAAATTTGTATCTTCTAGTTTCTAGCTTACCTGCTAGAAATAGGAACAAATTCTTCTATTTTGTAAAATCGAGCAAAAATCCATTTTTAAAAAACATAAAAGCTAATAAAGCAACATCAATGAAATCAAATGAATCTGCTATAAGCAAAAAAAAACAATCTGAGATGAGGAAATACAAGAGATACATTAGATATCCAGAGTAACACACACAAAATGCTGGAGATGAAGGTACAGGAGGCTGGATAAAAAAGAAATTGAGGAATGTAAATGTTCTGTATATCTCATTATTACAGTGCCCAGGATGTTAGAAGGCATTATATTATGGGATAGAAACTTACCTGTAGACAGCTTGAAATAGGAAACCAAATGTAATGTTGCATGGAGGGGAACAGATAAAAAAGAAGGCAGAGAGACAGAGGTGGATGAGTAGCAAGAGAAGTGCAGATGGTGGAGTTCCAAAATTAAAAAGCAAGAATGCCGGAGATACTTTATTTATTTTTATTTGTTGCGGTTCAGTGCGGAATAGGCTCTTCCAGTCCTTCGAGCCGCGCCTCCCAGCAGTCCTCAATTTAACCCCTGCCTCATCACGGGACAATTTACAATGACCAATTAACCTATCAACTAGAAGGCCTTTGGACATTGAACCGGAGCACCCAGAGGAAACCCACATGGTCACGGGGAGAATGTACAAACTCCCTACAGGCAGTGGCGGGAATTGAACCCAGGTCATTGGTATGGTAAAGCATTGTACTAACCAATATGCTACCATGCTTAGCAGGTCAGGCTGTAGCTGTATCTGTGTAGAGGTCAATGAACTTTCAACACAACATTCCTGAGTTAAGAAGATGTGTGGAGAAGGTTAGAGAGCAAAAATTGCAGAACTGGTTAAGAATGAGTTGAGAGTAGGTAGGTTCATGAATAGCTCCTGCGGCGACCTATCAAATTACCACAACTTATTGAAAGGAAAGGCATTCTAGATTTTAATCAAAATATCAATTGTCAGAGAATCACAGCTTGGAATTTTCAAATTTAGCATTAATAGTACAAACATTAAAAACCAAGATCATAGCTGCCACTGCTGTGCAGTGATAGAGATTGCGGCAACTTTAGGGATTGTCTTTCAGATAAGACATTGAACCTACAACATCACAGAAGAGTCTTACATCACAGCTATGTTAACACTTCAAAAGCACTTCATAGTCTGCAAGGGATTCGAGGCTGAGAAAGGTGCCAAAGAAATGCAAAGCTTCAATGAAATATTTCAGAAACCCTACCTTTGACCAGCAGAGGGTGCCCCAGGATAGATTTCAGCTACCCTCTTGCTCTATGTAAATTCAGGCATGGGTGGTTGCCCATCAATTTTGTCAATGATGATTGTGTTTGTGCAGCTCATCTGATGTGTATTTGGAGGTGATTGTAGAGGCCAGTTCTTCATCGGCATAGACATTCACAGTGCGGTCAAGGGAGTTGTCCTGATTCTGTAGGCACGGCTGTTGCTGCTTTCCTCTTCTGTCGGGCGGTCTCCAGGACTATGTGACGCCTATCTTCTAAGTTGCTGTGAGCAAGTTTCACCAAAGCATGCCAACCAGTTCTGCCTTGTGCCCTATGTTCCAAATGCTGGGGAGAAAGCCCATTATCAGCAATGCTGGCTTTCACACAGAGTTTATACCTCTGCTTCCCCGTGATAACTGGCCATAGAGCAGCTGCTTAGGGAGTCTGGACTCCTCCACGTCTGGTCCAACAAAGCTGTGCTTTCAGGATCATGGCTTCAATACTGGTGGTCTTTGGCCTATTGAGGACTTCCAAGTTTGTGATATGGTCATGCCAGTGGATACCCATAAAGGATCTCAGACGGCACATGTGGAGTCGCTCCAGTAGTTTGAGTTGTCTTTTGTATATGGTCCACAGCAGTTCATAACCACACAGGAGGCTAGTGACTTCAATGGCCTTATACAAGTTGATCTTAGTGGATGTCCGGATGTTGTGCTGGTTTAACACACGTGATCGCAGGCGGCCCAGGCTCTGACTAGCCTCTGGTGTTGGTTTTTTTATCCAAGGAACCACTGCTGGAGATGACACTGGCGAGGTATTTAAATTCCCTTACAGTACTATCCTTAGTGTTGTGCCTTTGATGGTGATGTAAGGCGGCACAGCAGTGGATCCAGGAGCAGGCTGAAATGAGGCTTTTGTTTCGCCCAGGCTGATGAGGCCAAATGGACCTGAGACTTCTGCAAGCCTATCAATAACCAGCTGCAGATCAGACTTGGTGTGGGCCATTAAACAGCAGTTGTCCACATAGAGTGCTTCGAGGATGACTCTTTTAACTGTCTTGGATTTGGATTTTTGGTGACACAGATCAAACAATGATCCAGTAAGTACACCCCATGTTCAAGGTCCCTGACTGTGTGTTTGAGTACGCCTGTTAAAAAGAGGTTGACAGCATGGAGGGGGTGTGGGGGGACCAGGACGCACCCTTGCTTCAAGCCATTTGGGATGAGAGGACAAGGCCAGTTATATCATCAGGGAAGAGGCGGGTAAGATTGATGAACTCCCATAGTCATCCTAACTTTGACAAGATTGCCCAGACCGCTTCTCTGTTCACCATGTCCAAGGCCTTGGTTAAATCTAGGAAGATAATGTACAGATCCAGGTCCTGCTCAATACATTTTTCTAGAACCGAACAGACAGCGGACATTATACTGATGGTGCATCTTCCAGGATGGAACCTGCACTGTGTCTTGGGCTGGTTCTTCTCTGATATGGTGGTGAATAGGTGGTTGAGAATGATGTGAGCTAGGATCTTCCCAGCAATCAAAGGCAGTGAGATGCTATGGTAGTTACCGCAGCCAGCTTTGTTGCCTTTGTTCTTGAAAAGAGGTATGATCAAACTGTCGCTGAATTCATTGGGCATGACTTCATCTTCCCAAATGCTTGTCAGAATGTCATGGAAGGCCCTTAGGGCAACTGGGCTCATGGATTTAAAGATCTCAATAGGGATTCAGTCCTTCCCAGAGGCTGTTCTGGAATTTAAGTGAGCAACAGCTTACTTGACCTCAGCCATTGTAGAAGGGAGGTCGAGGCTGTTGGCAGTGAGTTTCTGGGGTATCTGATCGAGTGCAGCCTGGCCTACTGTAGACAGCCAGTTGAAAACATTGCTGAAGTGCTCTCTCCTCCTGTCATTAATGCTCTGTTTCTCTCTGAGCAGGACTGTGCCATCTGCTGACATTAGGAGTGTGGTCCATAGATTGCTCTAATGGCACTGAAGACCATCCTGAAGTTTTTGGTGTCAGTATAGTAGTACTGGATTTCCTCTGCCTTTCTCTCCCACCACTCAGCTTGCATGTTGCATGGTATGGTCCTCAATCTCCCCAGGAAGTGGAGGCGCTACTTTTGACCCTAGTCAGCATGTTTCTCAGCCAACACATAAGGGAGGCCACACCATAGAACTATAGAAACTACAGCACAGAAACAGGCCTTTTGGCCCTTCTTGGCTGTGCCGAACCATTTTCTGCCTAGTCCCACTGACCTGCACACGGACCATATCCCTCCATACACCTCCCATCCATATATCTGTCCAATTTATTCTTAAATGTTAAAAAAGAACCCGCATTTACCACCTCGTCTGGCAGCTCATTCCACACTCCCACCACTCTCTGTGTGAAGAAGCCCCCCCTAATGTTCCCTTTAAACTTTTCCGCCCGCACCCTTAACCCATGTCCTCTGGTTTTTTTCTCCCCTTGCCTCAGTGGAAAAAGCCTGCTTGTATTCACTCTATCTATACCTGTCATAATTTTATATACCTCTATCAAATCTCTCCTCATTCTTCTACGCTCCAGGGAATAAAGTCCTAACCTATTCAACCTTTCTCTGTAACTGAGTTTCTCAAGTCCTGGCAACAACCTTGTAAACCTTCTCTGTACCCTTTCAACCTTAGTTATATCCTTCCTGTAATTTGGTAACCAAAACTGAATACAATACTCCAGATTCGGCCTCACCAATGCCTTATACAACCTCATCATAACATTCCAGCTCTTATACTCAATACTTCGATTAATAAAGGCCAATGTACCAAAAGCTCTCTTTACGACCCTATCTACCTGTGACGCCACTTTTAGGGAATTTGTATCTGTATTCCTAGATCCCTCTGTTCCACTGCACTCCTCAGTGCCTTACCATTAACCCTGTATGTTCTACCTACACGTTAGATTTAGTCATGTCAAAAGGACTTAACGTTAACGTGACTCAGATTCTAGATATTGGCTTTTCAGATTATGACTGTATTTCCTTTAACATAACAATATCTGTTACTAAAACTAAAAGGAGTGTGTTGTAAAAGCCTTTTTTTGATATCATAGCTGCTTCTAGGTTTCTGATATTCTTGACAGTCAGTCTAAATTTAGTGTTTACTCCAATACAGCCTGTCTTGTATATAATAAGGTAGAAAATTTTAATGCCGAACTGAGGGCAGTGGATGACATAGTATCCCCTGAAAATCATGTTAAGAAATCATTTACTATTATTATACGATGAAAAATTCAAGCATTCTATAAAGTCAAAAGAGAGTGTTGTAAGACAGCAAGAATGGAGGAAGACTAGACAGTTCACTATGAAATCTTGAGTGTTCATATAACTAAATACAACACAGCAGTTCATCTTGAGAGACAATCATACTTTTCTAAACTTATTAATGGCAGTGCAAGAGTATTATTTTCAACCATTTTTCGTCTATTAAACCCAGCTCCATTGATGAAATGGTTGCTGAAAGCATCTGAGGCTAAAAGTGAGAGTTTTGCTGCATTTTAATAGAATAAGTAAATAACATGTAATATAAAACAGACCTCAAGAATAAAGCTTGTTGAATCTCAAGAATCTCAACACTGTGAACTAAACTCCTTTACTTCTATTAGTTTACCTGAACTTCGGGAAATAACTACTCAGCTAACACTGTCCACTTCTGTTCTTGATCCTATTCCCACAGGCTTTTTAAAAGAAGTTTTTGATGCACTACTTGACAGAGTACTTGATATAGTTAATTGCTCACTAGTTTCTGGCATTTTTCTGGATTTTTTGAACACCATAGTTGTTAAATCCTTGTTTAAGAAAAATTCCAGTCCTGAAGAAGGGTCTCGGCCCGAAACATCAACTGTTCACTCATTTCCATAGATGTACTTGACCTGCTGAGATCCTTCAGTATTTTGTGTGTGTTGCTTAAGAAAAATAATCTAGACTGCTTGGTTTTGGACAATTTTAGACCTATTTCCAACTTGTCTTATCTAAGGAAAATTTTAGAAAAAGTAGTTTTTCGACAATTAAGTGATTACTTGAATTAAAATTCTACTCTTGACAAGTATCAATCAGGTTTTAGATCATATCATAGCATAGAAATTGCATTGCTTAAAGTAATTAATGACTAATGGCTTAATGGCGATGCAGGTAACAAATCAATTCTTGTTCTGTTAGATTTCAGCACAGCATTTGATACCATTGATTACAGTCTTCTCAAAAACCACCTTGGTCAATGAATAGGTCTTTCTGGTAATGCCTTAATCTGGTTTCAATCTTATATAACAGGAAGAAAATTCCTTGTTAACTGCAGTGATTGTGTGTCTAAGATCTATGATATTGTGTTTGGTGTGCAGCAAGGATTTATTCTTGTTGTTCTCACTTTACGTGCTCTAATTAGGCCAGGTTATTTCAAAGCACAAGGTGAATTACCACAGCCATACAGATGACACACAACTGTATTTGTCTATTACATCAGATGACCCTGAGGCTCTAAACCCTCTGGTCTGGTGTCTTATTAACATTACAGAGTGGATGTTCGAATTTCCTTAAACTAACTAAGGAAAAAAAACAGAAATTTTGGCGATTGCAGCAATAAAAAAGTGAGAATCTTAGAAATAAACGATCATCTGGCTTTACAAATCAAACCAGAAATAAAGAATTTAGGCATTATTATTGACTCTCAGCTAAATTTTAAATCACAAATTAATCATATTACTGAGACTGCATTCTTTCATCTAAGAAGCATTGCAAGGGTTTGATTTCAAGATGCAGGAAAATTGTTATGCGCTTTTGTTTTTAGCTGATAAGACTACTGTAATGCACTCTTTTAGGACTGTCCATTAAAGATATAAATTGGCTGCAGCTTGTTCAATGTTCAGCAGCATCTTAACCCATAAAAGAAAATCTGAGCACATTTCACTGGTTTTGGCATCATTACACTGGCTGTGTCCTTTAGGATCAGTTTTAAAATGCTCCTAATTGTATATAAGGCTCTGAATAACCTAGCTCCTCCGTATATTTTGAAATGTCTATCCCCTTACATCCCTAATCATAGCCTTAGATCCATGAATACTGGTTTGCTTAATGGCCCTAGAGCCAAGCATATAAGAACTGGTAGTGCAGCCTTTTGCTCTTATGCACCAAAAGTCTGGAGTTCTCAACTGACTGCGATATGCCAGGCTAGTACCGTGGAAAGTTTCAAAGCACTTCTAAAAACCTACTTTTTTAATTTGGCCTACTTATAGGATTACTTAATGCCTATTGATGTTGATTACATTTATATAATTTGGTATATTCAATTACATTTTATTACATGTTTGTCTTTATTTATGATTTTAAATTTGTCTCGTAGTTTATGACTATAATTGTAATTTAGCTTTACCATCTATGTAAAGATCTTTCAGCCTGTATCTTAATATATGAAAGGTGCTATATAAATAAAGTTGAAGTTATTATTACTATATTTTTTTAACTAAAGAGGGGTGTTGAGGGAGCAGGTGAGATCATCCGTGATATACTGTATACTCTAAAAACTTGGTGCTACTGACTCCCTTCACAGAGGAGCCATTGATATGCTGTAGGGAGTGGTCAGCATGCCCCTTCCTGAAGTCCGCAATCGCCTCTTTAGTCTTGTCCGTGTTCAGACTGAAGTTGTTGTGTTCACACTAATCCACAAGCACTCTATCTCCTCCCTTTATGCCGACTCATTATTATTGCTGATGAGGCCAAACACTGTCGTGTCATCAGCGAATGTAATGATGTGGTTAGACTGGATCTAGCAGCACAGATGTGCATTAGCAGTGTGAACTGCAGCTGTGTGAGCATGCAGCCCTGGGGGGGGGGGGGATGGGTTGGGGTGGCGTGCTGGTACTCAGCATGAGGGAGACAGAGATGCTGCTGCCAACATTGACTGCCTGAGGTCTCTCTGTCAAGAAGTCCAAGATCCAATTACAGAGGGTCATGTTGAGACCCCACAAGGACAGTTTACCCACGAGCTTCTGAGGACAGATCGTATTGAACACCAAACTGATGAACAGCACTCTGACATAGGAGAAGATATGAATGGAGAAGACAATAGAAAAAGACATGAGACTATGCCATAGCTATAATAATATAGGAGATTTGCATTTGGATATATGTATAAATTGTTTGATTTGGGAAAATTAAGTCAGACAAAAAGAAATCATGACACAAGCCTCCAAGGATAGGTGCACCCAGAGTAGGGAGTCTGTAGTAAATGATGTGACTACACCCTCACTCAAAACACCTTTGTATGTTATATTAATTCCTCACTGTCCTTGGCAAAGTGATAGTGAGCCACCATCTGGAGTTGTTGCTGTCCATATGGGGAAAGCATTTACAAAGTGCTGTAAGGAGCTGTTCAAATACTTAGACCCAATGATGATGAAGGACCAGCAATATGTTTAAGTCAAACAGTCCGTGATTCAGATGAAATGGTATTCACATTCATCCACTTCCATTTGTATACAAAGAGATGAGCTATATGAGCTGCTCAGCACTTACAGTATGTTTATCAAACAACTTCCCCAAGGCTGCAATCCAATCATCCATCTTTCCTACTGTGCTGAAATAAATCTATTACGTACCTTTGAGGCAAGGTCACTGAGTAATTTCAGGACAATATTTCTTATTTGATTCACTAAATGCCCAGCAGCCAATGTAAATCAGTGCACTATTATCATCCTAAGATTAGCAACATGCCTCCATTTTTCCTGTTGTTCAATAGTTCCCTCTGCTGAGTGCTGAAAAAATATAGAGCTGACAAACTCCTTGCACTTTGTGAATACATTAGTTACGCTCTTTGATCATATTTGATTTTCCACTCCAGTTCCCATACTAATACAAATTGGCAGAAGTAGGTTTGGAGTGCAGGCAGCAGAAAAACCAGTGAGCGATAAAAATGAGCAGAGCAATTCCTTCCTTTTGAGATCTAGTGGAGAGGTGCTGCCCTTTTAAAAGGCTGCTGCTTTCTGAATTTTTAACAGAGGATTCATTCAGTCCAACACCGGCAAAGCTCTTCCAACCACTGAGCACATTTACACGCAGTGTTGTCACAGGAAAGCAGCATCCATCATCAGGGACCCCCACACCCAGGACATGCTCTCTTCTCACTCCTGCAATCAGGAAGGTGGTACAGAAGCCTCAAGACTCACACCACTAGGTTCAGGAACAGTTATTACCCCTTAACCATCAAGCTCTTGAACCAATGGGGATAACTGCTCTCAACTTCACTTGCCCCATCATTGAAATGGTCCCCCAACCTATGATTTCACTTTGAAGGACTCTTCATCTCATGTTCTCGATATTTATTGATTATTTGTTTAATATTATTATTTCTTTCTTTTTGTATTTGCACAGTTTGTTGTTTTTTTGCACTGGTTGAATGTCGAAGGTGGTATGATCTTTCATGATTCTATTACGACTATTATTCTAATAAGGATATATTTCTATAGATGTGTGGTGGAAAGTGTACTGACTGGCTAGATTATGGTCTGGTATAGAAACACCAGAAAAAGCCTATTAAAGGTAGTGGATTCGGCCCAGTACATCATGAATAAAGCCCTCCCAACCATTGAGCACATCTACATGAAACATTGTAGAAAAGCAGCATCCATCATCAAATATCCTCACCGCCCAGGCCATTCTCTTTTTTCATTGTTGCTATCATGTAGAATGGGGTGGCCAATCTTTTACATTCCATGCGTCAATTTTTTCATGCACGACTTCAGATGAGCCATACAGCTCTTATACCCCCGTTCAATTCTTGTAAATATATGTTAATATAGACATATTTAGCATTTTTACATGATATATTGATTTAATATTGTTACAAATTGTAACGTTTTAGAAACAAACCAGCAGCAAGAGATTTCACACTGAGTCAGGTTTCTGTCACAGGAATATCATCTTCCAGTGGTTACCACACAACATACCCAGGCAAGGGCTACACAAGCGGTCCCACAAGATATCCCAAAATCCACTCCTATGGATTATATGAAGTGACAGTCACACATTCCTTGTGCACCATGTGCCGATGTTTAACCCAATCTTTTGGGCTTAAAAGAGTTCAAACTATTGCAGTGATCAGCCGAAATCCCAACAGCTGGTCTCCTGTCTCTCTCTACTACGACTGAAAGTTTCTCTCTCTCTGCCTGTGTAAAAATCTGAAGCAAACTCCTTTAGCCTGTGACTGATGTCATAGTCCCGCCTCACTCAGGCGCTTAAAGCAACAGTCCACAGTAAATGAAACCTGTGGGTTCATAACAATATAAAAACAAGATAAACATTACTTACCTTAATGAGACTTTTAACAAATATATTTTGTCTTCTTTTAATTTCTTCCTTTTTCTTAATCACATATTCTTTCTGTAACTCAGACCCAGGCACTAGCTTCAGTTTTCCTTCTATTTCAGTCTGATGGTGTGTCTTATAGCATCTATTAAGATCGTGTCTTCTATTATGTGAGAAAGTGTTTTCACAAACAATGCACAATGGTTTTCCTGACGGATTTGCTATAAATAAGAACTTATTTTCCCACAGTTCATTGAATTCACGCTTACTAGCACCTTCTGCTTTTCTTTTGCTCATTTTCTTTTGCACTGTGACGGGTAACTGAATGTAAAAACAAGGCTTAATTTTCGAAAAAGTACAAAACTGCAAATGTTCACAAAGGACGAACGAAGCACAACTCCGTAGCACACGAGTGTCAATTATAAACTGACTGGCAAAAACCAGCGATGCACCACTGGTGCAGACGCCTGGCGCCGCAGGATCAAACAAGTATCAAACGTGTATTCAACACTTATAGAACCACAGTCCTTCTTCCCTAGTTTGACTTATTGAACATTTTTTTAAACATTGAAAACAGATTAATGTGAAGGAAGATAACATTCACCAAAAGGTGTGCATGAAATAATAAAATCGCTAAAAATAATTACTAAGTTTTAGATTTATTCTCAGTAAGACCCATTTCTAGCTTTAAGCTATTTGAATTGCCATTATAGATTTTTTTTCTACAAATCGGTGTTTGGTTAATACTTTTTGCACAAGTGGGCTTACTTTTTTTATTATTATCACTGGGGTGCAATGCGCCACTTCTAATCATCCAATGCGCCACTTTTGGTGCATGCATCATAGGTTGGCCATCCCTGGTGTAGAAGGTACAAGTGCTTCAGGACTCCACTACTAGGTTCAAGAACAGTTATTACCCTTCAACCATCAGGCTCTTGAACAAAAGAGGATAACTATACTCATTCTACAAACGTTTGTATTTCTGGTGTTCCCACAACCAATAATCTCACTTTAAGGACCTTTATCTTGTTATTTCATGCTCTGTTATTTATTATTATTCACTTATATTTGCATTTGCTGTTTGTTATTTTCTGTGCTCCTGCTCTTTCATTGATCCTGTTTAGTTGCTGTTCTAAGATTTGCTAAGCTGCCCGCAGGAAAAAGAATCTTGGGGTTGTATGTGGTGACATGTATGTACACTGGTAATAAATTTTACTTTGAACTTTTGAACTTTATTGAGTATGCCCACAAGAAAATCAATCTCAGGGTTGTACATGGTGACATATACATACTTCGATTATAAATTTACTCTGAACTTTGACTCCCTCTATTCAACTTCAGTAATCAGAAGCTCCCTATTATTTATTTTTTATATATATAATTGGCATGATTTGTCTTCTTTTGCACATTGGTTGTTTGTCAGACTTTGTTATGTATAGATTTTCATAAGTTCTATTGCATTTTTTATTTTCCTGTAAGTGCCTGCAAGACAATAAATCTTAAGGTAGTATATGATAACATATACATATTTTGATAATAAATTTACCTTGAACTTTGAAGTAAGGATGGGCACCTTCATCTGGTTGGGATCATGGATGACTTGCTTTTACTCTTGTTCCATAGGTTCTGAGGTGACTTATGAGGCCAATGTGGAAACTATCAACTCCTCCCCCAGAGAGAGTAGGAGATGCCTAATGGGGCAGGCTGGTGGACAGCTTGTGAGGTGGCATGTTCCTTCCATCATTTATACAGGTGTCCATTTGTTCTTAAAGTGGGAATTCAACGTTCCCACTGCCATTCAAGTCTCTTTCTCCACCTTTAGCAGTCATCAGTCTGTGATTCCCAAAAGGTCAGAGGGAATGTTGCACTTTGTCCTACCCCTCCTCCAAGAAGGTTCATCTTTTGCTCTGTGCTCTTTGTACCACCTTACCATGCCAGAGTTTGGGTTAGAGTACCTGTTTCAAAAGTGTGGTGTTGGGCTTGCACACAATATGGCTTGTATATTCCACTGACTAACTAGGGCTTCAGTTTAGGGATATGTTAGCACTGCTTTGTATTTGGTGAGGCTGCATTAGTGGTACCTTTCCAGTGCCTTGTAGTTCTAGCAATATGTAGAAAAGGTCTCAGAAAGACACAGGGGCAGCAGGGATCACTGCTACCCTGTAGGGTATGCTATGTCCTGCTCTTCATATCGTCTCACAACTACACTCTTCCTCCTTTGAATAGACTGTGGATTTCATCACTGATGTCTGTCTGAGGTGATTCCTGAGATCGATCTCGAGATATAAGAAAGACTGAGACTAGAACTAGAGGTCATGGGTGAAAGGTGAAATGTTTAAGGGGAAGACGAGGGAAACTTCACTCAGAGAGTGGTGAGAGAGTGTGGAACAAGCTGCCAGCAGAAGTGTGGATACCAATTTGATTTTAACATTTAAGAGAAATTTGGAAAGGTACATGAATGGGAGTGGTGTGGAGGGCGATGGTCCAGGTGCTGGTCGATGGACTGGGAAGATTAATAGTTTGGCACAGATTAGATGGGCCAAAAGGCCTGTTTCTGTGCTGTACAAGGTCAGCACCACCCTGACCTTGAAACCTCTGTATGCACTACTACACGTTTTGTGACTCTATGTCTCTCTGTATTAAGAGTGGATTTTACTTACGATTTTTGTTTTATTTCAAACCAGAGGTCAAATAAAAATGTAAAATGGACATTGAAAGATGTAAATGGGCATTCATGGATTTTTTTTATACTTTGGGCAAGAATATTAAGCCTGAATGTTCAGACATACTTTGTAGGTTTGGAGGAGTTTTCACATTGGTGAAGATTTGCATAACTTCTAGCTGGTGATGTTTCCCTCACTCAACATCTTCTACAACTCACCATTGAATATCCACTCCTCCCACTCCAGGACCAATCATATAGCTCCTCCCTCCCAGGGCATGATCCTCTCTCTGACCATCTTCCCACTCAATCCCTCTCACAAGCTCAATGCTCCTTGTTAAGTCCACCACTCCATGGACCTTTCTTTCACTTCTGTATGTGCCACAATACTATAACCTCCATAATGGCAGGAAATCACAGTAGAAAGGTCTGTTCTACAACCCCAAGCATCTTCTGCATGGACAGAGAGCTAAATTAAGAGCCATCATTTTGCCGCTGCTCTGGTGATAGGATTAAGGAACCAGTGGAGGTAAGATACAAATCCATTATTATCCAAATTAAAAGGAATACTTAAGTTTCTCTGGAACTTTTCAGAAATCCATGGTCATGTAGTGGTTCACATGATGCTATTACAATGTTAAATCTCGGTGTCCTCTGTAAACAGTCTCTGTACGTCCTCCCCTTGGAATGCGTGGGTTTTCCCCGGGTGCTCTGGTTCCGCCCCCCCCCCCCCCCCCCACAGTCCAATGATGTACCTGGTAGGTTAATTGGTGATTGCAAATTGTCCTGTGACTGGGTTAGGGTTAAATCAGGGTTGCTGGGGGCATGACTTGAAGAGAAGAAAGGCCTATTCTGTGCTGTATCTCTAAATAAATAAATACATAAATAAATAAAATGACCTCTGGAAGTGCTTTATAGGTATTGAAGGACTTTCTGAAGTGTCATGACACACATCTGGTATGCAGCAGTTATGCACAATAACATCTTATTACATAAAGTCATAAGAGACAGGAGGTTAATTGGCCCAATCTTGTCTTCTGGTCTTCACTCCCAAACTCTGATACTGCCCCAGAATTCCCCTGCAGTTCAACTGTTGATAAAATCAACTTGAATAGCTCTGTGGGCACTTTTAAACAGAGTGAGGAACAAACTTGTTTAGTCTTGCACTTTGAAAAATTTTGTTTGCTCTTCTTTAATTAAATAAAAAAAATGCACTTCATAAAAGAGAGTGCCTCTTCAGTATGGCGCTCCCTCAAACAACAGTGCTAGTCTCTAGAGTGGTACTTCGATCACCAACCTTTTAAACTGAAAGTTATCAATGCTTCTCAAAGATCAGTGATAAGATTAGCAGAACAGTTCAGGAGTAGTGTTTTAGCCTGCTGTGTCTAAACAGTAACAGATTACATGTTGTTCAGAGACATACAATGTCAAGTTTAATTTCTCATGACAAATCATTGTTGCTCACAAGATCATCCTTTCCCCACCAGCACTCCCACGCTGGTGTTAGTAATATGAATGACTAGTAATTTGACTCCTCTGCTGCAGTAACCTTGAGGGAATAGAGTCATACAATTTATGTAAATGTCCGGATAATTGGTGGTACGCACCCAAGTTAATTTCATTGCCCTGGTATTTTCAACTTCTTAATCTTCTGCCCAGGCACAGCCTTCCAACCTAGGCTATTTTATGTAAAATGTTGGAATGTGACAGATTAGCAAACTGTGCCTTCTCTGCTCTTCCATTCAATTACGTCATGAATAATTTTAACAACCCTTTGTCTCCTGCACTTTAAAAAAATCTCTGTTTCCTTACTATCTAAACATTTAGCAACCCTACCTTGTACAAACTCAGTGAGTGAGCCTTCAAAGTCCACTTTGGGCAGAGAATTCCAAAGATTCATCATCTGCTGGGTGAAGGAATTTCTTCTAATTTGTATCTTGAATGTTTGACAGATGTTGTTTCTGTCATCCTGGCTACACACACCAGTCCCAAGAATTATCAAAACTGCATCTATCCTGTCAATTGACATGTTTCATAGAGAACACCCTACATGCTTCTAAACCCTCTTGAGTATAGGCCAACTCTTTCTAATATCTCCACATATGAGAAATCCAGTTTGGTGAACCTTCATTTTGTTGACAGGGTGCTGTCTCATCTGCTGGTATTTACAGGATCTTCTGTTTCTATTTCAAACCTACCATTCGATTAGAATGATTGGTTTCATGTTATAATGTACATAATAATAGGTGATTTTATTCAAGAATAAAATAACTTTTAAATAATTTGGGATTGAAACAATTTAACTTGGAAATATTTTATTTATTCAAGATGGCTTGAAGAACTTAATGTACAATGTGTAGAAAGACAACAGTTATTTTCAGGAACAGCAAGCAATTTCAGTAACAATTCTTTTCAGTATTGTTTCCAGTATTCCTTCCTTGTTATGCGAACTCACTTAAAATAAATGTGAGAAAACTGTCAGGGTTTCATTTTTTGATAACACCTTTCAAACTTCTGAATAATCTACGGTGCTTCACATCCAATGAAGTATTTTTTCCAAGAGTAGTTGCTGTAGTAAAGTAGGACCCACGGCAATTCACATTCAGCAAGCTCAGGAATAGTAATAATCTGGTAGCATGCTTTTGGCTAAGAAATTAATGCTGGCTCAAGGCACCCAGGAGAACTTTCCCTCAGAATTTCTTCTTGACCAGGGTTCCTCCAAGTCCTTTCTGGTGCTTTTTTCGCTTTGAATGTTGATCTATCCTCATTCCCAACTTGAATCAATCCCTCCATTTGATCCTTCAGCATGGTTTTCTCAAGGGAAAAACTTACCTGGCAAATCTGTTGGAATTCTTTGAAGGAATAACAAGCAGGATAGACAAACAACAATCGGTTGATGTTGTGTACTTCAACTTTCAGAAGGCCTTTGACAAGGTGCCACACATGAGGCTGCTTAACAAAGTCCATGGTTTTACAGGAAAGATTCTAGCATGGATAAAGCAGGGGCTAGTTGGTAGGAGGTAAAGAGTGGGAATGAAGGGAGACTTTTCTGGCTGGCTGCTGGTGACTAGTGGTGTTCCCCAGGGCTCTGTGTTGGGACTTCTTCTTTTTAAGTTATATATCAATGATTTGGATGATGGAATTGCTGGCTTTGTTGCAAAGTTTGCGGATGATATGAAGATAGGTAGAGGGGCAGGTAGTTCTGTGGAAGCAGAGAAGCTATGGAAGGACTTAGACAGATTAGGAGAATGGACAAAAGAATGGCAGATGGAATACAGTATCACGAAGTGTATGGTCATGCACTTTGGCAGAAGAAAGGAAAGGGTTGACTGTTTTCTAAATGGAAAGAAAATACAAAAAAAAACTGAGGTGCAAAAGGGACTTGGGATTCCCTAAAGGTTAATTTGCAGGTTGAGTCTGTGGCGAGGAAGGCAAATGCAATGTTAGCAATCATTTCAAGAGGACTAGAACATAAAAGTAAGGATGTAATGTTAAAACTTTATAAAGCACTGGTGAGGCCTCACAAGGTATTATGAGCACCTTTGGGCCCCTCATCTTAGAAAGGATGCACTGACACTAGAGAGAGGGAGGTTCATTAAAATAATTGAATGGTTTGAAGAATGTTTAATAGGTCTGGGCCTGTATTCACTAGAATTCAGAAGAATGGGGGTTGACCTCATTGAAATCTATCAAATGGTGAAAGGCCTTGATAGAGTGGATGTGAAGAGGATGTTACCTATGATGAGAGAGTCTAAGACCAAAGGAGACAGCCTCAGAATAGTGAGGCGTCCTTTTAGAACGGAGATGAGGAATAATTTCCTTAGTCACAGCGTGGTGAATCTGTGGAATTCTTTGATACAGGTAGCAAAGTCTTTATGTATATTTAAGGCAGAGGTTGATAGATTCTTGACTGGTCAGGTATCAAGGGGTACAGGAGAAGGCAGGAGATTGAGGCTGAGAGGAAAATTGGATTAGCCATGAAGAAATGGCAGAGCAGACTTGATGGGTCAAATAGCCTAAGTCTGCTCCTATATCTTGTGGTTTTCTCCCTCAATGTCCAGCTCTTACTTTAAAAAAAGATGTAAGAAATGGAAATTAAAAAAATAAAAAGGCCCATTACAATTAGACCAGTCTAAATGTGCATGTGACTGTTGGAGCTCGTCTCTTCCAAAGCTGGGTATAACCGTTACCCACGGCGCTGAACCCACGCTCTCTGTGAAAGCATCCACCACAGTCCGAACTTCCCTCAAAGTCCATCTCAAGCAAACTGGCTCTCTCTCAGGAGTACTTGCCCTCTTCCCTGGAGCCATTCATCTGCTCAAAGACTCTCCTTGCAACGGGGACTCTCCTTCCTAAGGCAATGTGTCATCTTCCCTTCTGTCCTGCTCCACAGCTCCCGCCAAAAGACCCCAAACTAGACTACAGTCCTTCAGAAAACTTCCCCACAGCTCTCTAGAATCTTCTGTCACATCCTACAATCCTGATTGGCTGACTCACATTCCTAAATTGGACAACATGGGCCCTTATCTTAGCTGAAGCCAAAACACACTTTCCAGTACGGCACACTGCTTTTACAGAAAGCTGCTAATATAAACTACCTCACAGCATAGCAGTGGAAATCTTAACCAGGGCATTACAATAGATTGTGAAGATAAATCAATATCATAAAGATATGCGATTAATTAAACATTATAAGTAAAGACAAACATTATATAGAATAAAATATAATTGAATATACCAAATTATATACTGTAAATGTAATCAACATCAAACATAATCTTACTTGCCTTTGTTTAACAAAATATGTCAGGTTATTCTCAGGGCAGATGCTGCAGATCTTGAGCACAGACACACACAAGATGCTGGAGTAACTAAGCAATCAGATAGACTGACCGAGTTTTCGTTGATCCAGGACTTTGACATATTGCCACCCAGGCTGCTTTCTCAGCCCATGGTCTGAGAAAGCAACAATTCTGCTAAAACTGAAGATCTCAGGAAAGGTAAGGTGTAAGCTGTTTTGCACTGCTATATACATCTGCTGCATCACCAAAGGAGAGAAGCTGCAACTTTGTGTGTTTTGACGTCTCACTTTATGGACAAAAAAGCTGGAAATATACAAGTCAGATGGTATCCAAATGCAGCCTCATTCAACCCCATGGAAGTTGGACTTGTGAGGTTGATTCTGGTTCTCTCTCCATGTATACTGCCTGGCACCCAGCTAAATATTTCCAGGATCTTCTAATTTTATTTCAGTTTCCCAGCATTTGAACATTTTATTTTTGTATTTTGCTTTCTTGATGGATTGTTGGCAATTTTCCCCGCCTTTGTTTTTTTATAGGGGTGAGGCATTATAATAAATTTTCCATCCATTTGCTATTCCTCTTAGTCTAAATGGATGTTAACTCTCTTTTGATCTGTGTGATGAGTCAATAACATCCACTTTCCAATCAGTCACTTAAGGATCAAGTGTGTGCAGCAGAAGAAAGTGATTAATGCTGCTTGCTTTGTTGATTCATACTGCATTAACTTTCATGAAAGCTTTGCTATGATATAATTCTTTAGCTTTATCTTACACATGTTGAAGTCAGCATTTTTAATACAAAACTATGACCTTTGCACCTATGGGGATTACTTCATCATTTTTGGGCAGAGGTATATATCAAAAAAAAGTCACACAGCGGTTTCCTTGTTTGGTTTCCCATTCTCCCAATGCTTGTTGGGACATTTCTTGAGAAACATAAGCCCATTAATTAGATCAAAAAGAATCGAGGGGAAATTTTCCATTGCTGATGTCAAACATGACACAAAGGAAAATGTTATGCAGGTTGGAAATTAATCAAATCTTCTCCAGAACATTACAGCTGGGCTTTCTAGGTTTTGCACAAACTTCAGTTACTTCATCAGTACTTACTTTCTATCACATCAGGAGTGGAGATGTTTGTTGATAATAGTACAATATTTTATTCCATATTTATCTCCCTTCATAGTAAAGCAGTCTTGCTAATATTAGGAACGGGCAATTAACACTATCCAAGGCAAAGCAGCACACTTAACTGGCACCTCATTACTCACAATGAACACCCACCTCCTTCACCATGCCTGCAGAAGGTACCATTTATAATATCCACTGTAGGTACTCCCAAGTTTGCACAGTCGCCCTCATGTCGCCGTGATCATCATGAAGGACAATAGTGTACAGGAACGAAACACCTTCATATTCTCTACAAAGTCACACTACATCCCAACCTTGAAAGATTTTGTTGTTCTTTCATCATTGGTGGGGATGGATTTGTGGAACACCTTACTCAATAACACTGTGAGGGTACTGTTTAAGGGGATGGCTCTTCGGCACTTTTTCCAAAAGCAATTAGGGATGTGTAATAAATGCTGTGTTTGCCTGTGATATCCATAGTCCATAAATAAAAGAAACTATTCCCTACAGATTCAAATAGAAACAACACTGACTGCAGCTCCTGAAATTGTCATCTGCTACATGTTTCGAAAACACAGCTATTCCCGCTCTACCACCTAGTTTGACCCTTATTCTCTCCTATCACCTCCTGAGCTCAGAGGTAACAGTGGGAGTACTGTACTTAGATTAGTAAATCAGAGCTCTGGACTAATATAAATGAGCCATGGGTTCAATAGAATCTGAATTCACTGAATTAAATGACAGCCGCAGTAGTAACTAAGAACCTCCATCACTCACTAATGTTCTCAGAAAAGAAAAGCTGTTGTACGACTCCAGTTCATCCAAATTTGATTCCAGACCTACAGCAAGGTGGTTGACTCTTCGTGGCCTTACAATTTGCTCAGGTCATGGCATAGAAGTGCTGACTTTGCTAGTTTGAGTATGACTTACTAAACAATAAACATCCTCCATTACAGCTGAGAGGTATTGTAGTTAAACATCCTCCATTACAGCTGAGAGGTATTGTAGTTTCATTGGGGCCTGACAGGTAGCAACACTCATCTCTTAGAAGACACTGAAGTGCAAATCTGGACCTGGGAGGATCCAAAGTAACTTACCTGCGGATTTAACTTCACTGAAGTTTCTCCAATCAAACTTTGTTAGTTAAACTTATTTGAGGCTGTTTATGTTTTATGCCCAGTAAATTGTTGGAAATGCAAGTTAATAACAGGAATTGATAAAAAAATACTAAGTACTGAAAAGGGTCTGGAACTTACTGCTTGAGAAGGTAGCAGAGGCAGTTAATCTTATTGTTATTTAAAACATAGGTTTTTTACAACTTACTGGGCTATAGTACAAGAGGTAGGATTATGATCATGATCAGCCAAATGGCTTTCTATTCTGTAGCCTCTTACAGCTTGAATGACACGATGTGGACAACATGCTATTGGGTATCTTGGTGGTCAAGATGACAAAAATGCTTCGTGAGCAGGGTATCACCTTAATTTACAAAATTCTAATTATTGAATTGAAAATGAAGCAGTGAGTGACTAAGAAGGAATTGTGATTTATAGTTGGTGAATTCAATATCAAATTAGCTACTGAAAGCAAAACAAAAAAATCAAAACATTTGTTGTATGAGAGAGATTAGAGGCAGAAAAAGAAAAACATTATTTTTAAAATCCCCCATATAGTGTGTGAGCCAGTAGGGTTGGTTGGTACCATCTAAGGGGAATAATGCTCATAGTGATTTTTGGCAAGGTATACTTCTCTAGAGTTAGAAAATGTGTGATAGCTTTGCACCGGTGGTAGCTTTATTACTTCAAAAAAGTAATCCCTTTTTGTATATATTCCATATTAACATCAGTACAGCAGAAAATGTTACTCCACCCCCCCAAAATGTAAAAAACTCATTTGGAGAGATCTCTGGAGTTTTATCAATGTCATGATATTTTCCATATCGTTGTATCAAATCAAAACAACCTTAGCTTTTGTCATAGCATATAGAATTACAGTACAATAATTCAAATGTGAGGTTCCACACAGCCATAACCTAGACCCTATTTGGTTGTAAAATGAATATATTTAATCGAAGACTGCTTTCCATACTTTCATAACCTATTAATAATCATAATAATTTTCCAAGTCTTCCATGTCTTCCACATCTTCATCTGAACTTTCCACACTCTCTGAGGTGGATGCCTGGTTCTCACAGTCTGCCAGTCTACACATGTCAGTACACCTGAGGCAATTTGCAACACACATACATCTTGGGAGTGGACATTTTTTGGACAGTTATAGGCCAGTAGATCCAGGACAGCATCGGGTGTTGGCTGGCCTTCCATCCAGTGCACCACCAACTGTTCAGCTTCCTCTTCTTTCTCCATCTTCCATCCTCTGCCAACAGGGCTTGGCACTTGTGGGTCCTTCTCCAAACACCTTCTCCATATACCAGCCTGGTAGTTGGCTCGCTGTGCATGTTTTGTTAAGCAGTCCTTGCATGGTGGGAATTGATGACTTTCGATTTCATCTTTTTTTGGCACAGAAAAGGTGATACCTGAGCTCACTGACCTTGGTGGTCATGCTTTTGGAGCATACAGGAAACATGTAAATGCCTCCAGTTTGTCCATCAGGTCTGGGGAGAGGTCCCATTCCTGACCCAACTCTAAGAATGTGTCCTGAGTTTCCCCGTTGCTGGTCAGAAGTTTTAGGGCACTTGTCTTCCCTTTGCCTGCAAAAGCTCTTATAGTGTAACATCTTGTATATGCATGCAACCCGATGAGAGCCCTACAAACCTCTATGCCAACAGTGGCATCAATCTTCCTGATGTCTACAAGCCTTGTACGGGTTCTAGTGCCACACTTCTGGAACAATGGGGCCTCAATCTTGTCACAAAATGCTAAAGGCATGATAAAGACGACTGTGTCTTCTGAGCAGATCACTACAGATTGGTATCCCTCTCTTGTGGCATGGGCAGCATGGGAAGTAGGTGGCCATCTGCTTCTTCTTGTTGACACTGAAGAGCTGACATCTCCTCACTGTCTTGAGATGTGATTCTGTAACATTTGTCATTCACAGTTGCATACAGAATCTTCTCCTGTAGCTTTGCTCTGTACTCCGCCTTCCTCCATTCATGGACTATGAAGTTAATGAGACTATTTTTGTTACTGACTTTGGTCAGGAAGCTCCTCCACTGCCTCACCATCTGTGTGCCTGTGATACCTTGCAACTTATGACCAGTCTCTTCACCCCGTAGAGATCTTTCACTACTCTTGATAGAGTTCTCCTTGTATGTGTCGAACACAACATCTATTCTGCTACTCTGACTGCCTTCCCTCAGAGCCATACCCAGAATTGTTGTGGCAACATCTCTGAAAGTAACTTGATCACCTTTCACTCTTTGGACCAAGTTCATTCCATCAACCACTGTAGCAGAGATTCCTGGGAATTGCTCTTCCACTGCTACATTTGTCTGCAAGGTTGTGGCTAAAGTAGCTTTATTTGTCTTTCTCAGCAATCCTTCTGGTGTGGACAGGGCCCAGGGCAATGGTCCAAGGGGATGAGAAAGGATATCCTCCGTACGTATACTGCGCCCTTGTGCCATCGCTATGGTGCGTCCAAACAAAGACCTGTCTGCTTTCAAGATGATCGCCCTCCCATTTGATTTCACTTCTCTCTTCTTACACATAACACTTTTCAGCTTGTTGGTTTTCGTTGGGTCATGGAATTTCTTTGCTGGTGGGTTTTCCTCTACTCTCTCATCCTTGAAGGTTGTATAGCATTACTCACCAATCTCGTATGCCTTCATCAGGTCGGAGGCAATGTCCTTGGGGGCTGCCTTTGCTGTAGAGATGCTAATGAGGTCCTGCTTCTCTGCAAGTGGGTTGACCCATTCATGTATGACGCTAACCACTGCTGAAACTGCTTCCTCGTCTTTCTGGATTGGCTGCTGTAGCTCCGCATGACAAAGCTCTGATTTGTTGTCCTGCACCATCTCCCTTAACTGTCCCAGGAATGCACTGTGGTGCTCAGCTGTTATGTAGTAATGCTTGATAGCTCCAGCATTCAGGCTGAACCGTAATGTGCCTCCAGGAGTCTGTGTGTCTTTGTTCACTGTGGCTTCAATAGCCTGGTCCACAGGGATCTGCCCAAAGGGGTTGTTACTTGACAGCTGCACTGAGAATTGGCCTGTCTTGAAGGCCTCATACACAGAAGGATTCTACTCTGGGAGGTTCATCATCTGAGCAAAGTAAGGGGACAGGTACCTGGCATAATTCAACCTATCATAGGCAAAGCACCATGGGATCATGGTTATTATAGAATGGAGGTGCAATTCCCAGACCCCCTCACTAGTGGCATGCAGAAGCCTAAGTACTACGTTCACATCTTAAGTTGCTCACTTATCCAATATAATACTGGACATGATTTAATGAGTTAATGAAACATGATTTAAGAGTTAATGATTCAATCCAGAACTACCTAATTTGATGGATCGTTACAAAGTTCTGATGAAGGGTCTCTGAAATGAATTATTAACTGTTTTATCTTCCACAGATTCAACGAGATTTTCTACCATTTTCTATTCATTCAGGTTACAGTAGTTTTTTTTTGTGTTTCTGCTGGGTAGTTAATTTGTGTCTTCATGAAACTTACAAGGCAGTTAAAAGTGAGCTGCCAACTTTGCAAGCTTAAGTCAATTAATAATTTATGAAAATTAACAATTAATGGGGTATGTCTTTCTCTCAAAAAGGTATAGAATTATTTGCACATTAACAATGATTAGTGTTTTTAAGACACTTCATATTTCTGCAATATCTGGGCCATTAGTTGTGTGAGTTTGCATAAGGAGTATTGCCATTGGGAAAAGAAATACTTTATTAGTTTTATAAATAGTGTTGTCAGTAAATTATTGATAGACATTTAGTAGAACTCCTGTGTGTGTCTTTTTTCTTTTACTATCCCATTTAAAATGATTTTATGAGGAAAATCTATCACAACTGAAAAGCAGTAGAATTCAGTGTAGGAAATGGATAAGTAAAAGACAGCAAGAAAAAGGAAGATTTATTCGGGTAATCTTAAATTAGTAATTTGGGTTTATCCTCTCTCTCTTTTAGTCATAGTCTTCCCCGCATAAAACTTCTGGTTATTTATATTGATAATTTCCTATGCAGCTACTGTTTTTTCCAGCCAGTGACATCATGGGTTGGGACGGTTCTTGTGTTAAAGTGACTACATAATTTGGGATTAGGGTGGATAGATCTTTATCAGATGGTATGGGCCTGGACTGGTTACTAATCCTCAGTCAATAATGTAATTTTGCTTAAAGAGGTAGGACTACAGTGATTCATCCTGAACTTATTTGCTGGTGGAGCAGAAATTTGAGAATGCAATCTCTTCTTTCCAAATCCAAATTATTTTCCACCGTGTTTCAGAACTTTACAAAACAAGATAGTAAAAACAATAAGCTTAAAAATGAAACACAATTTTCTTCTGGAAAAAACAATAATATTGCATCATCACAAACGACACTCTAGCTCAGGGGTGGCCAACCTTTTACATTCCATGCGTCAATTTTTTCACTCATGAGTTCAGATGCGCGATACAACTCTTGTACCCCCATTCAATTCTTGTAAAAATATGTTAATATGGAACTCACATGTGAAAAAATTGACGCATGGAATGTAAAAGGTTGGCCACCCCTGCTCTAGGTTAAGCAAAAACCTATTTTTGATTAACCTTTGGCAATTCTATTTATAAAATTAAAAATTATTTCTCTGCGAACACTCCTTTCTTCAAACCCCACTATTTATGGAGAAGGTTACTTTTTTTCCTTTCTCTTGTTACGTACCCTGTAACTGGGTTGCCAAACCAGCAGAAATGGATCACTCAGTTGGAGTCTGGATTACTAGAACTAAGAAAGTTTTATTAAAGAAACAAGCAACACAGTACTCTTATCGAAAGGATAATGAATGCAACAGTTCAGCAATGATAAACATACATGTACACAGAATTAAGATAACAGGATCAATCAAGCTCTATCGTTGTCTAGGGGCAAATGACCAATTTCAAAGTGACACAAAGTTCAGTTCGCAGTAATCGTTGCCGTGGCGATGGACAGTGGGGGGGAGGAGAGAGAGTAAAACGAATGAATATTCAACACAGCTTCCACACACAGACCTTTGCAGTCAGCTGTTGGGTGAGTCCTTTGTGATGTCATCTGAGGTCACCAACCGTGACCCCTCCGTTTCCAGATACGATCGTTTCCCTGTGCTGAACCTGGCACCCAGGCAAGGATGGACACACACCAGGTTCCCGCCGATCGTGCCTTTCCACCCTGTGCATTTATGGCTTGATCCCGCGATCAGCCGTCCAAAAGCTTCCCACCGACTTGTGAGAGGCGCACCGCTTCCAGGGTCTCGTTACCTCAGGTGTCGTGTGTGTCCTGCCTTAGCGAACCTGTCCCTTTTTATCCCCCTGCTGGAGTATCACCTGTCCATCACTTCAAACAGTTCAGGGTTCAAAGGGGGGGCCGCTCTAGACAGCTCTCTCCTTCTGTTATTCTCTCTCCCGTCCCTTCATTACACATCTCCAAATGCTGCTCCATTGTTTCGCTTATCTCTCTCTCTCCTGAAGACAGGTGGCAGACCAACTGCTGATCACACAGGACAGCTAACATCTTATCTATGTGTATTCTTGTCACACTCTCTTCTTGGTCAAATCAAGAGGGCCAATATTTTATAAATATACTTCCACAAGTAGGTACCACCAGCAAGGCCAGCATGTATTGACCCTGCATAATTGCCCCTGAAAAAGTAGTACTTCTTTACCTTCACCATATGAACAAGATGTTTATTCCAATGTGGGATTCTTGTTTTATTGTTATTATTAGTTGCACAACTAAGTGGATTGCAAGCTATTTCAAAGACAGTCCTGCATCATTAAAGGGCTAGCTGTGTAAGGATAACAGTTCCTGACAAGATCGTAAGAAAATAGGAGTCCATCAGACTTCCATCAGGGTTATTATGTTATAGTGACACTTTCTGATACCAGGAAGGAAGAAAAAGTCACTGCTTTTGTGGGATTTGAAGTCTAGTCTCAAGATTTTTAGACTGCCAACTACTGGATCATTAATCCCTTCAGTTATTCATAAAACCATAAGACATAACCACTATGCTGTGTTTCCACTTTCTGGTCAAAGTTGAGTTTATTGTTCAATGCATAAATACACGTATGTAAAGGTGCACACTTGCACCAGCATCACAGGCACATACAAGCAGCATATACAGGTTAAAAAAAAGGATTCTAACAGATTTTAAGCAAATTCTTCACAAGAAAAAACATAATTAGAACAAAAATCAAAATCAGTTTGTAATAACGATTGTACAACATAAAACCACAGCTTGCTCACATTGAAGTACTCACTCCATTATCTTTCTTCAACTCCAGCCCTGACAACTACCATTCCCGCGTTCACCCCCTCTTGTTCACACTTACACTAGCTCAAAGGGCTTCGGAAGCGGCTCTCGCCCCGTTGGAGTCGTGCTGGTACATGCGCATTGTTGGTGGTTGACGTCAGTGCCAGCTGTGTGCGGAGCGCGAGCGGCAGAGCAACGGCAACGGCAGCGGCAGTAGTGTGAGGCCCAGGATCGGACCGGGAGGGAGCGGACGGGGCGGACCGGGTCATTGCAGCCCGGAATGGAGAGCCTGCCCGCGTACTCCCACATCACAGGTACCACAGGCCTAGGGTGCCGATATATAAACCGTCACCCTTCTTCCCTTGTCCCGAGCCTACGGAGTTTTTTCCCCAGCCCGTTCCTCGGTTACCTCACTCACCTCAGTCTCTGTCCAGAACCGCCTTAGCCTCACTCAGGTCCTCTTCAGCCAGGTTGCTCCTACTCCCGTCCATCTCCTCCCTCTACCCACCGCCCCCTCCGGCACGTCCACTTACTCCCGTCTTCCCATTCTCCTCCCACTCCTTCCCCTCTCCCTCATCCCCGTATTCCACACCTCAACACCCCCCCCCAACAGATCCTCGTAACCCCCCCCCCCCCAGTGCCCTACACCTCATAGACACTCGGCAGGCCACCACTCCCTCCCGAGAGAACTCCAGTTTCCCACCTTCGCCCCCTTTAACCCCTACAGTCTCCTCCACCCCATCCCACTTCACGCTCCCAGCCTCCACCCCACCCACGCCTCCCTTCACCCCCACTCCTGCCCACCTCATCCTCGCCCACCCCACCTGCATTCTCACCCCCTCACCCACACCCAACCCCTCTATCCCCAGCTCCCTCCCTCCCAGTCCACCTCACCTCCCCAAATACTCCCTCTCCCACCTCCTTCGCCCTGGCCCCCCTCCACCCACCTCCCCATCTCCCTTGCCCTCCAGCCCCCCCAACCCCACTCTGTTGTCCTCCACCCTACCCCCTAGGCCCCCCAACACCTTTATGACTCCCTACTCCCAACCCCGCCTTCCTCCCTTCCCCCCCTCCCTGTCCTAAACAATGGATGATGGGAGAGGTGAACTGAGGTCAAGGAAAGGGAGTGAGATGAGTCCTGTATCTCAATGTGTCTTGATTTTCTAGTGCTGACACACTGACTTATTGATTGCAAACTTGAAAAATTGCTATCATTAGTCAGCATCCTCTCTCACCCTGGTATTCTTACAGTAAATGCAATCTTTAGGTTGGAAATGTGTTTAAAACTGCATATTGGATTATGGTTGTGAGTTTGAAGAATTGAATGACTATTCATTGGCAAAATGGTTGCTGTTACCGCTTTTAGGTGAGAAAGTGGATGTTGAAATGATGGCATTTACGGTTTTTTGTCTCAGATATGGCAGAACCCCAAGCAGGGATCTGTTGTAAAGCTTTTCATATAAATTAAGCTGAGTCCAATTGAAGGAATTAGACAACAATGTTCTGAGTCAGACAGGAAGTTATGGGAAGGCTTCATCTGCATCAGTAGTAGAAATTGATTCTTGTGGTTGGGAATTAAAGGGAAAATAACTGCTGCTGCATAGAAGTGATAATGGAAAAGAAACTGAGCAAGCAGTGGATGAAGATTCAGACCCTGAATTTATTACAGTTGAGGGAGTGCAAGAGATTATTTAGTTGAGAGCACAAATTTCCGAAGTGTGCAAACTTTTTCCTTAATATCCTTTGCTGACTGAGGCATTTTGGAATCACCTTGGTCCACTTATCACATCTTCCCAGAGGACCATCATTAATTGATTCAGACAAATGTGTAGCCTGATTCCTTCTCAGCCAGATGGTAGATCTCAGGAATTCCATGTGAGCATTCTACTGAGTAGTGTAACTCAATTGCTTTGTAGCTGTCTTCCTGTTTGCACATGACCTTGGTGATCCCTTCAGGAGTAGCTTGCTTGCTTTCAGTTCATTTACGATGAATACCATGGCTTTGGGCAAGTATTCACTGGAATTTAGAAGAATGAAGGGGGATCTCATTGAAACCTATTGAATGGATAGGTTCTCATTGGATTGGATCTTATTGAAACATATAGAGTTGAGAAGATATTTCCTATTGTGGGGGAGTCTAGGAATAGAGGGCAAGACCTTGGAAAAGAGGGACGTCTATTTAGAATGGAGATGAGGAATTACTTTAGCCAGTGTGGTGAATCTGGAATTGATTACTATAGGCGGCTGTGGAGGTCATTGAGTGTAGTGGATTCTTGTTAAGTTAGGGCGTGAAAGGTTACAGGGAGAAGGGAGGAGAATGGGGTAGAGAGGGAAATGGATCAGCCATTTTGAAATTGCGGAGTAGATGCAATGAGCCGAATGGTCTAATTCTGCTCCAGTGTCTTATGCTCTAACTGGGTATATGCACCCAAGTTCTAATCTTTTGAATGGGTTTTTCAATTAGCTTTTATAGCAGTTCTTGAATTTTACTGTTAAGTGTATTATGTGACAGCTTGTGTTGTATTATCACAATGTTTTATCATTCAAAGCTTACGCTGTGTATTTGACTACTGCAAAAGCAGCTTATTCCAGGTCCATGAGAAGGACTTGGAGATCTGAATATTGTCCAGTGTACACATTGGACTTCTTTCCAGTCGCTGATTTTTACCAATGAACACCTTACATGATCCTAAATTTTACATCTTTTACTGAATGTGACTTTTTCTTTGGTAAACAAACCTGTGAAACTACTTTTGAAGAAAAAGAAGTAGTGAAGAGCTTTCTGAAAAAGTGGGCAATTAATAAATTAGCTTCTGGGTAAATATGATATAATTTTGAGAAGGAAGCAGAGAACCCTGGGGGAAGTAAAATACAAAAATGTTGAGGGGCCACCAGAGTATTAGTCATGTATTGTCTAGCAGTGTTCAGTTAGATATCAGCAAGTCTTGCATGATTATTTTAAGTCCATCGTTGTTGACATTTTGGCAGTCCCACAGAATCAAGGGTGACTAAATTTCCCCTCCAATTTTGTGGATTACAAGGTGACAAATGAGCCAATGCATGGACCACATGCTCTTCTACAGATGGAGCAGGTGGTGGCATGCAACCAACTGGGTGGATCGTTTATAAGGTTGTCTACTCCTTTCACCACCTACCCAGGGTCTTTGTATGCTCAGTGCTTGGCTTTAAGGTTCTCAATAACACCCTGAATGCTTCTCCAAAAGTGCTTTGAGCGGTTGTAGACTACTGATTACAGTGGGCTGTGGCCTTTCTTCAAGGAAGCTTTGAGCACATTGTTGAATCTTTTTCTCTCCTGGTAGACCTTGGCATAGAGTATATGTTTTGGGAGTTTAGTGTTGTGCATGTGACTGTGTGGCCTACAGCTTGCTAAAGTTATTTTGACAAGTACTCCCAAACAGTGATCTTTTCCATCAAGAAAAACATTAGCAATAAGTGGATGGAAATGGCTCTACTTGTAAGTTCCCAACCAAGTTGCACATCTTTGTAGTTCTTATTCCAGAATCAACAGTCTAAGGAAAAGAATTTGCTACTTTAAATAATTTCTTATCCCTTTTAAACTCTTCAGTTCAGATATCCCTCAACTTCAACTTATGGATTCTAGGAGGAACAACTTTTTACAATTCCATTAATAAAAACATTTACTGAATTAATTTTACTTTGGTGCTTTGATAAGTTAGGAACAAAAATCATTTTAAGAGGCTCTGAATTAAGATGCTGTTCATATTTGTACAATTATTAGAATATTGTTTTTAAGCTTTTGGACTAGATCCTCTCACTGTGTCTTGTAATTTGTAGGTTGTTCCACTTCAAAATTTGTTAGGAAATATGGACCTTATTGTACGTGGATTAATCACTTCAGAACCCTTTGCATCCATGTGTTTTTTTGCAGCACTTTTAGCTTTGTCTCTGCAGGAGTAAATATTGCCAGGGGATGGTCAAATATCTTGTTTGTAGTTGACACTGAAATTTTGTATGATTTATTTTGGTCAAAAGAATGGCTAGGCAACCTGTTTTACTTGAGTGATTACCACTGGTGGAATTTTTGCTCCTGATCCATTTTCAGTCTTATGTGTGAGGGATGCTAAGGTATTTCCCATTCTTCATTCAGAGAGTGAATCATGAAGCTTTTAAAATTCAACGTATTAAGGATATTTCAAATACCATTTCAAATAGTGAAAGAGTATAACTAGATGACATTTCAGCTGAGACCCTTCATCGGCACTGGGAAGGTAGGGGACAGAAGCCAGAATAAGAAAGTGATGGAAAAAAGGTATAAGCTGGCAGGGGATCAGTGAGATCGGGTGAGATGGATGGTGAGTGGGTGGGTGTGGTGGGGGATGAATTAAGATACTTGGAGGGGATAGGTGGAAGAGGTAAAAGGCTGAAGAAGGAGTCAGTAATAGGAGAGGGCAGTGGAAGAAAGGGAAGCAGAAGGGGAACCAAAGTGAGGTGCTGGGCAGGTGAGAAGTGAAGGGGTGAGTAAAGTAAATTTAAATGCAACTCTTCCCTTAATAGTGATATGACAGTTGGTACACACAAAACATCTTGAACATCATGGTTTATTGCTTACCATTCTGAAGAACAACCTTAAGTTTTCCTTGTTAAGTATGTTTCCAGACTCTTATGACTCACTTTTTTTCTTTTTAAAAAAAAACAGATTTCTTATAGTTTGAACAGAATGTTCACTGTTTTAACATTTTATGATCTGTACTTGAGCAAGTAAATCTTTAGCTGCATTTATTCCCAGAGATGACAATGAGTTGACTGTGGATCCCATTGTTGTGCAAGTGACCGACATGTTACTGTAGAAGTTTGTGAAGGTTACTTTGGGACCTCAGGAAAGAAAAGGGAATTGGAGGGATGGAAATGCCTTGACATGCTAGTTCTCCTTCAAGTTGCATTTTATCCTGAAATGGAATTATATTGCTGGTCCTTCATCACAACTTGGTCTAAACCTGGAACCCCTATTTAATAGAATTCTCTTAGTTGGTATCCTGACTATGGGCAAATAGTCCAATTACCCTTGCTGGTACATCATTAGAGGGCTGTGGGAATAAAATCTGATGGAATGTACTCATCGTCCTGTGGGTTATCTTGGTGAAGAAAGGGACTTTCTTCTTTCTAAAGTATGAAAATCATACTTTTGGTTGACTAAATAATCATATAGTCGTACAGCACAAAAACAAGCCTTTCATGGCCTGTCTGTGCTACGTACACTAATCCCATTTTATTCTCCCCAGATTCTACCACTCACCTTCAAACTGGAAAACATTTACACTGGCCATTTAACCAACCATGTTGCATGTCTTTGGAATGTGGGAGGCAACTGGAGTAACTTGAAGGAGATGGATGCAGTTGGAGAGAATGTGCAAATTGAAGGTCAGGATTGAACTTGGGTTGCTGGAAGTTTGAGGCAATGACTCTGTTAGGTGCGCCACAGAAGTTCCCTAAGCTACTTCCTTGAGATCTTTTACATGTTACTTGGGTGATGGGCATGACCTCAGTTTAACATGAAAGAAATTAATTCTGACACTGCTGCTTCAGAACTGGACTGAAGATTCAGTGTAGATACATATGTGTAGGATTCAAAGCACGCTCATTGGGGTACCATAAGCTCTCAGTGTCTAGGAGCACTCCCTGCATGAGATTCTGTGCACTGGGATAAATTGTATCCTAGAAGAGACCCAGGTACCAAGTTATGACTCAGTAAAATTTGTAAATTCTCTATAAAGCTTGTAATAGTTGTATAAGGGTGTGTCTTTTCGTTACTACAGGCCAGACCTTGAGGTAATGCTTTCAAGCCCATGTTTGGAAACAGTTGTATACCTGGCATAATTCTAAACATATAAATCTGCATTTTTCTGTGACAACCTGTGAAAAGCCCTCAAAGTAAAGGCTTGTGTTGATGTCGTGTGCCACCTTAAACCTAAATTATTTGATTTAGAAATTAGGAGCAAGAGTAGGGTATTAAGTCTTTTGAGTTAGTTTTGTTATTCAATATGATCATGGGTGATCATCCAAATTCAGTATTCTTTTCCTACTTTCATCCCAAGTCCCTCAATCTCTGTAGCCATTAACTGATTGCTCTATCTAACTTCATGGATATGTTTGGCCTCAAATGCCCTCTGTGATAAAAGAATTCCACTGGTTTGCTCCTCTGGGTGAAGAAATTTCTGCTCATTTTGGTTGTAAATGGCCAATGTAAATGACCTCTTTGTTCTGGGCTTCATGACTGGGAATATATTTCATACACTTCATTTATTCCATCTGATCAGGATTTTGTAAGTTTTGATGAGTTCTCATTTAATGCTTCTGAACACTTGTAAACAAAAGCCCAATATTGGTTGCATCAATCCTGCCATCTCAACAATTAGTTTGGTGATTGTTCACTGCACTCTTCATTTCAACATCCTTCTGTTAATAAAGAAACCAGTACTGCACACAATGCATAAGGTATGGTCTCATCAATTGACTGTAAGTCAGCCATGCCCCTTTACTCAATTGCTCTTGCTGTGAGGGTCAATAGGCACTTTGGCTTCTGAAATGCATGCTATACCTGAATGTTTAATTTGAGTAACTGGGGCATAAGGACATCCAGGTTTCACTGCACCTCACTTTCCTAATCTCATGCTGTGGGGATGTGTTCTTGCAGCATGCCTCATTTGCTATGGAAGCGTTTGAGTGATACATTGGTGGATTTTAAGCTAGTCTTTGAAGTATCTGTATCTTAACTATGCTTTTGTCCTTTCAATTCATATGTAAAATCAGTGTTCACTTCTATATACCTTCTATGCAAGGTCATATTAAAATTAGAATTTTAAAACTCAAAATTTAAAATTCTCATCAGGTTTGCAAACCTTCCCCCCCCCCCCCCCAATAATTTTTACTTCTAACCCTGGAAGCATTTGAAATTTCTTCTCTTCTCCATATCCACGATTTCTGATTTTATTCTTTCCCTGTGTTTAAGAAGACTTATCTCAAGGATCTGGAATTCCTTCCATATCCTTCTCAAGCTCTTTTTATAAAATTCTCAATCAATCCTACTTGTTTGACCCAAGCATTTGTTGATGTAATGTCATGTTTGAGTTTTGTTGCTAAAATACTTGTCACCTTTGGGATATTTTGTTTTCTTATTTTATGAGGTGTGGATGTCGCAGGAAAAGTCCAATCCTCTTGGCCCCTGTGAAGATGATGGCAGGTTGCCTCTTGAATTTTATCAGTCTATGGCTCTGAGAAAATGCAAGTGGTTGAGTGAAGCTTGAGTGAACTAATATGCAAAATACTTAAAAAGTAAAGTAATTGTGCAGTTTTAAACAATTATGCTTGGTTATTATTATTGCAGTATTACAGATTGTCAGGTATGATGTTGTGGCTATCACTGAATCATGGCTGAAGGATGGTTGTAGTTAGGAGCTGAATGTACAAGGTTACACTTGTATTGCAGGGATAGGAAGGTAGGCAAAGGGGTTGGCATGGCTCTGCTGGTAAAGAATAACATCAAATCAGTGGAAAGATGTGAGCTATAATCTGAAGATATTGAATCCTTATGGGTTGAATTAAGAATCTGCAAGGGTAAAAGGACCCTGATGGCAGTTATGTACAGGCCTCCCAACAGTAGCTGGGATATGGACTACAGATTATAGTATGAAATAGAAAAGGTGTGTCAAAAGGGCAATGTTATGATAGGCATGGAAGATTTTTTCATGTAGGTTGATTGGGAAAAATCAGGTTGGTAATGGATCTCAAGGGTGAGTTTGTTGAATGTCTACAGGATGGCTTTTTAGAGCAGTTTATCATTGAGCCTACTAGGGGGATCAGCTATAGTAGATTGGGTGTTATGTAATGAACTGGAGGTGATTAGGGAGCTTAAGGTAAAAGAGCCCTTAGGAGTCAGTGATCATAATATGATTGAGTTCAACTTGAAATTTGATAGGGAGAAAGTAAAGTCTGACTTAGCAGTATTTCAGTGGAGTTAAAGGAAATCATAGTGGTATGAGAGTGGAGGTCGCCAAAGTAAATTGGAAGGAGCTGCTGGCAAGGATGATGGCAGAGCATCAGTGGTGTGAGTTTCTAGGAAAAATGAGGAAGGTGCAGGACAGACGTATTCCAAAAATGAAGAAATACTCAAATAACAAAATAGTAGCACTGTAGCTGATAAGGGAAGTTGAAGCTAATAAAAAAAACAAAAGAGAAGGCATACAGCAAAGCAAAAATAGGAGGAAGATGGAGAATTGAAAAGCTTTAAAAACCTACAGAGAGCAACTAAAAGGAATCATTAGAAGAGAAAGAATGAAAAATGAAAGCAAACTAGCAAGCAATATCAAAGTGGATAGTAAAAGCTTTTTCAAGTATGTAAAAAAAAAAGAGATGAGTGGATATAGGGCTGCTAGAAAATGCCGCCGGAGAAATAACAATGGGGGACAAGGAGATGGCAGATTAACTTGCACGTTGAGTCAGTGGTGAGGAAGGCAAATGCAATGTTATCATTCATTTCAAGAGGTCTAGAATACAAGAGCAGAGGTATGATAGGCTTTATGAGGCATTGGTGAGGCCTTACCTTGAGTATTGTGAACAGTTTTGGGCTTCTCATCTAAGAAACGATGTTCTGGCTTTGGAGAGGGTCCAGAGGCTGTTCACAAGGATGATTCCGGGAATGCAAGGGTTATCATATAAGGAAGATTTCATGACTGCATCTGTACTCACTGGACTTTATAAGGATGAGGGGGGAGGGGTCTTATTGAAACCTTTTGAATGTTGAAAGGCCTGGACAGAGTAGAGGTGGAAAGGATGTTTCCCATGGTGGGGAAATCTAGGACAAGAGGGCACAGCCTCAGGATAGAGAGACATCCATTTAAAACAGAGATGCGGAGAAATTTCTTTAGCCAGAGGGTGGTGAATTTGTGGAACTTGTTACCATAGGCGGCTGTGAAGGCCAGTTTGTTGGGTGTATTTAAGGCAAAGATTGACAGGTTCTTGATTGGACATGGCATCAAAGGTTATGGTGAGAAGGCTGGGGAATGGGGTTGAGGAGGAAGAGAAAAGGATCAACCATGATTGAATGGCAGAGCAGAATTGATGGGTTAAGTGGCCTAATTCTGTTCTTGTGTCTTATGGTCTTAATATGTTAAGCAGTTTATATTAACACAGCTCAGTTTGTTCAAAGAAATTTGTGGTGCTTTTGAAAATTCAGGTAAGAACTGACTATGCAATATAACTAATCAAAGTTCAAGGTAAATTTATTATCACAGAACGTATCTGTCACCCTGAAATGCATTTTCTTGTGGGCAATCACAGTAAATACAAGAAACACAATAGGGTGAATGAAAACCGCACCCAACAGGACAGATGGCAACTTAAATGTTTAAAAAAAACAAACTCTGTAAATACAAAAATAAATAAATTAATAAATAACCAATAAATATAGAAAACATGAGAAAAAGTCTTTGAAAATGAATCCATAGTTTCTGAGAACAGTTCAATGCTGGGGTGACTGAAGTTGAGTGGTTATCCCCTTTAGTTCAAGAAAGAAACCATCCCCAATACTTGAGGGATAATAACTTTTCCTGAACCTGGTGGTGTGGGTCCTGTGGCTCTACTTTCTTCCTGATGGCAGCAGTGAGAAGAGAGCATGGCCTAGGTGTTGGAGGGCCTTGGTAATGGATGTTGTTTTCCTATGACAGCACTCCATGTAGATGTGCTCAATGGTGGGGAGGTAATTACCTGTGGTACTTGGCTGAATCAACTAGTTTTTACTGGTTTTTCCATTTAAGGGTATTGGTGTTTTTCATGTCAAGCTGTAATGCAGGTAGTCACTATACTCTTCACCACACATTCATAGAAGATTGTCAAGGTCTTACATGACATGCTGAATCTTCACAAACTTCAAAGAAGGTTGGGGGGGGGGGCTGCCATGCTTTCTTCGTATTGAATGCCAAGCTGTCGTTAGTGAACCACATCCTGATGTATGCATGTTCGCTGCCTAGTGTTGAGTAAAGAGCTAATGAAATGGCATCTGCTGTTGATCTGGTGTGACGGTAAGCAAATTGGAGTGGATCCAAGTCACTTCTCAGGCAGAAGTTGATAGAGATCATTTCCAAATTCTCAAAGCACTTTCATCACTGTGGATGTAAATGGTACTGGATGGTAAGTCATTGAGGCAGGTTATTATGTTCTTCTTGGGCACTCGGGTAATTGAAGTCTGCTTGAAGCAGCTGGATTCCTTAGACTGACAAACTGAGAGGTTAAAGATAGTAGTGCAGTTTGCCTTCTAATGGTTTGAAGATTGGGAGTAAATTGTGCTATTCTGCAGTGGGGCAGAGTCTTGGATGAAGGGTGAGAGAACATTAATTGGTACCTGTGTAGTTGAGAGTTAATAAATATTTCATTTTTTAAAAACCAAAATTCTTAGCTTTTACTGAGTACTTGTGGTCCTCTTTAATTCTAGGAAGTATGAATATTTGTGTAGTGGATTCTGGTAATTGAGCCATTGGATAATTGGGTTGGCCACTTGTTTGGATCAACTCTTAAAGAACAAAAAGGAATCGTGAAATTTGCCGGATTCCCTCTGTTTATATGGGACACCTGTAGTGTATTTAATATTTGAGTAATATTATAAATATATTGCTTGATTAGTCATAGTTTGTTTGCACAATTCATTACGGATTATATGCATGAAGTACGTGAATGCCTTATGTCATTATGCCACCATGTCAAAAATGAGTGCCTCACTAAAGTAAAACAAATTAGACCTGTTTCCTAGCCCCCGTGTTTTTCTTTCAATTAGTTTTTGAAGTTACAAAACGTAATGATGATGAGTAAGTTTTAAAACTGAACCATAGATGACTATCTACCTGTTGAAGTGCAGTATGCATTTTCTTTACAAAGGGAGAGAAACGGTCGAGTTGACAAAAAAAAAGCATAGCATGTGTTTCTTTCGAAGGAGAGAAAGAGATGTTCGAGTTAAAAGAAAGTGTAGCATGATTATTTCTTCTGAAGGTGATCAAGTTTAAAAAAAAAGTTAGAAAACAAACGAAGTTTATGGAATCATAAATGATGACTACCGGGTAATAATAATAAATATTTTTTTAAAAAAAAGCAGAAACAGCAAGCTACATCAGAAAGATGCATGCTTTTGGTTGCTTGACTGAAAACTGGATGACTTGAACAGTATTTTGAAGCAAGTGAAGTAGCCAATGAAAACTGAGTGCCAGTTTTATTAAGTGCAATAGGTGGAAAACATACAGTTTGCTAAGAAGTTTAACTGCTCCAACCAAGCCAGCCGAAATGAGCTTTGCTGATGTCATGAAAGTAGTGCAGGAACATTTGGAACCAAAAAACCATTGTTGATTGCAGAATGCTTTGGGTTTCATAAGCAGAATCAAAGGTAGGGGAGTTAATTTCAGCTTATGTGGCTGAATTGATAAAATTGAGCATTGTCAGTTATATAATGGGTTTAGTGATGCATTGCGAGATCATTTAGTATGTGAAATTTTACAGGAAAGCATTCAAAAATGGCTCATAACTGAAGCACAATTCACATTTTAAAGAGCAGTTGAAATCACTGTATTAATGGAAACAGCAGCCACAGATGCGAGTGAGTTGCAGTCAGGAATGTAAGTGAGCATGAAATGTCTAAACAGAAGCCTGGCTGAACAAATTGTGTTACCACTGTGGCAGGGGCTCTCGTACACGAGACCAATGTAGGTTCAAAGGAGAAACTTGCAGAAAATGCAATGCGGTAGGAAACAAACAAAGAGCAGGCTGGGCAGTCAAAAATAAATGGACTGCATAGGTAAGAGATGAAGGTTAAAAAGTCAAGTTGCAGTTTCAAAACAAGCAATTATTATATGCTATTGATGAAAAATCTGATAATGATGAGAGTGATACAGGACTGAGTAGCCTTGAGATTTACTATGTGAAAACTAACAAGACACGCAATATGGTTTGCATCAGTAGCGAATGGCAAATTAAAATGGAATTGGATGCTAGCTCAGCTGGCTTGGCTGTTTCAGTCGTTCCACAAAATAAGTTTGGCATTTCTAAGATACTAAACTGGAACCTTCAAATATCTAACTAAGAACTTGTACTGGAGAAAAGGTAATTCCTGGGGAAATGATTTTTGTAACTGTGAAATACAGCAACCAACACGCCATATTGAGCTTATATATGATAAAAACAGGAGAGCCAACATTCTGGAGCCATGATTTGCAGAGACAACTATAACTTGATTTGAGATCCATCCAATATTTTTATGCTGTATCCCTGCAATGGTCAATTGAAAATGAATTAATAGAGATACTGGATGATGCCACAGCAGTGTTCAAGGGTGGCATTGGAAAACTTAGACATATCAAGGCTAAAAATAGTGTTAAATGAAAATGCCACACATAAGTTTTGCAAAGCTTATCGGTTTCTCATACCATTTGTGATGAAAGTATCCAGTGAGCTAGATTATATGGAGGCTGAAGGAATTCTTTCCAAGATTGAGTGGAGCCCATGGGCAATGCCATGGCCCCACTAGCCAAGAAGGATGGGTTTATCAGGATCTGTGATGATCTTAAGGTCACCATCAACTCAGTACTGAAAGTAGATCAATATCCTCTGCTCATGACAGAGGATATTTTTGCAAACCTTTCCGGAGAGAAACACTTCAGTGAAGTGGACTGCTGAAGCCTACCTAACAGATAGAGATGGAAGAAGAGTCCAAAGTTGTTTTTTTTTTACCATAAACACTCATAA
This sequence comes from Mobula birostris, assembly GCF_030028105.1. NCBI lineage: Eukaryota > Metazoa > Chordata > Chondrichthyes > Myliobatiformes > Myliobatidae > Mobula > Mobula birostris. Next base: position 44,213,545 of record NC_092387.1, on the reverse strand, counting down.
AGGGCTTTATCACCATAATAGGCTTATTTTTGAAGTAGGTATCTGCACCTGTATTCTGGCAGAAAGCTATGGACCAGGTGCTGCAAGGCTGCCCAGGTAGTCAGTGTTACCTAGTGTGATCTCACCTTTGACGCACAAGGCTTACACAAAGATGCTGATAAAATTCAAGCAGTGGTGCAAATACGAGGAAATCTACAGATGTTGGAATTTCAAGCAACACACATAAAAATTGCTGGTGAACACAGCAGGCCAGGCAGCATCTTTAGGAAGAGGTACAGTCGACATTTCGGGCCGAGACCCTTTGTCAGAACTAACTGAAAGAAGAGATGGTAAGAGATTTGAAAGAGGGAGGGGGGGGAGATCCGAAACGATAGGAGAAGACTGGAGGGATGGAGCTAAAAGCTGGAAAGTTGATTGGCAAAAGGGACGAGAGGATCATGAGACGGGAGACCTAGGGAGAAAGAAGTATGGGGGGGGGGGGAGCCCAGAGGATGGGCAAGGAGTATAGTGAGAGGGACAGAGGAGAAAAAGGAGAGAGAAAAAAATTAATAATAATAATAATAAAATAAATAATGTATTTCTAAATGACAATAAACGAGGACTGAGTGTCCTCATAATCTAAATAACGGATGGGGTACGAAGGGGAGGTGGGGCATTAACAGAAGTTAGAGAAGTCAATGTTCATGCCATCAGGTTGGAGGCTACCCAGACGGAATATAAGGTGTTGTTCCTCCAACCTGAGTGTGGCTTCATCTTGACAGTAGAGGAGGCGTGGATAGACATATCAGAATGAGAATGGGACGTGGAATTAAAATGTTTGGCCACTGGGAGATCCTGCTTTCTCTGGCGGACAGTGCATAGGTATTCAGCGAAACAGTCTCCCAGCTTGCCTCGGGTCTCGCTAATATATAGAAGGCTGCATCGGGAGCACCGGATGCAGTATATCACCCCAACCGACTCACAGGTGAAGTGTTGCCTCACCTTGAAGGACTGTCTGGGGCCCTGAATGGTGGTGAGGAAGTGTAAGGGCGGGTGTAGCACTTGTTCCGCTTACAAGGATAAGTGCAGGGAGGGAGATTGGTGGGATGGGGTGGGGGGAGAATGGACAAGGGAGTCGAGTAGGGCGGAAGTTACGGAGAATTATATGTTGGACCTGGAGGCTGATGAGGATAAGGGGAACCCTATTGCTAGTGGGGTGGCGGGAGGATGGGGTGAGAGCAGATGTGCGTGAAATGGGAGAGATGCGTTTGAGAGCAGAGTTGATGGTGGAGGAAGGGAAGCCCCTTTCTTTAAAAAAGGAGGACATCTCCTTCATCCCGGAATGAAAAGCCTCATACTGAGAGCAGATGTGGCGGAGACGGAGGAATTGTGAGAAAGGGATGGCATTTTTGCAAGAGACAGGGTGAGAAGAGGAATAGTCCAGGTGGCTGTTAGAGTGTGTAGGATTATAGTAGACATCAGTAGATAAGCTGTCTCCAGAGATAGAGACAGAAAGATCAAGGAAGGGGAGGGAGGTGTCAGAAATGGACCAGGTAAATTTGAGAGCAGGCTGAAAGTTGGAGGCAAAGTTAATGAAGTCAACGAGCTCAGCATGTGTGCAGGAAGCAGCGCCAATACAGTTGTCGATGTAGGGAAGGAAAAGTGGGGGACCGATACCAGTATAAGCTTGGAACATGGATTGTTCCACAAAGCCACCAAAAAGGCAGGCATAGCTGGGACCCATACGGGTGCCCATGGCTACACCTTTAGTTTGGAGGAAGTGGGAGGAGCCGAAGCAGAAATTATTAAGAGTAAGGACTAATTCTCCTGGACGGAGCAGAGTGGTGGTAGCGGGGAACTGGTTAGGTCTGGAATCCAAAAAGAAGCAGGTGTCTACTATAGGCCTACGGACTCTCACAGCTACCTGGACTATTCCTCTTCTCACCCTGTCTCTTGCAAAGGTGCCATCCCCTTCTCGCACTTCCTCTGTCTCCGCCGCATCTGCTCTCAGGATGAGGCTTTTCATTCCAGGACGAAGGAAATGTCCTTTTTTTAAAGAAAGGGGCTTCCCTTCCTCCACCATCAACTCTGCTCTCAAAACGCATCTCTCCCATTTCACGCACATCTGCTTTCACCCCATCCTCCCGCCACCCCAGTAGGAATAGGGTTCCTCTTGTCCTCACCTACCACCCCACCAGCCTCCGGGTCCAGCATATAATTCTCTGTAACTTCTGTCCCGGCACTTATCCTTGTAAGCGGAACAAGTGCTACACATGCCCTTACACTTCCTCCCTCACCACCATTCAGGGCCCCAGACAGTCCTTCCAGGCGAGGCGACACTTCAGCTGTGAGTCTGCTGGGGTGATATACTATGTCCGCTGCTCCTGATGCAGCCTTCTATATATTGGCGAGACCCGACGCAGCCTGGGAGACCGTTTTGCTGAACACCTACGCTCTGTCCGCCAGAGAAAGCAGGATCTCCCAGTGGCCAAACATTTTAAATCCACGTTCCACGTCCCATTCCCATTCTGATATGTCTATCCACGGCCTCCTCAACTGTCAAGATGAAGCCACACTCAGGTTGGAGGAACAACACCTTGTATTCTGTCTGGGTAGCCTCCAACCTGATGGCATGAACATTGACTTCTCTAACTTCTGTTAATGCCCCACCTCCCCTTCGTACCCCATCTGTTCTTTCTTTCTTTATTATTATTATTATTATTACTATTAATTTTTTTTTTTCTCTCTCCTTTTTCTCCCTCTGTCCCTCTCACTATACTCCTTGCCCATCCTCTGGGCTTCCCCCCTCCCCCTTTCTCCCTAGGCCTCCCATCCCATGATCCTCTCATCCCTTTTGCCAATCAACTTTCCAGCTCTTAGCTCCATTCCTCCATCCCTCCCTCCTGTCTTCTTCTATCATTTCAGATCTCCCCCTCCCCCTCCCACTTTCAAATCTCTTACTATCTCTTCTTTCAGATAGTCCTGATGAAGGGTCTCAGCTTGAAACGTTGAATGTACCTCTTCCTATAGATGCTGCCTGGCCTGCTGTGTTCACCAGCAATTTTTATGTGTGTTGCTTCAAGCAGTGGAGGATTTCCCAAGGGCAAAGGACCTGACACAGTTGAGGTTCTTTTTAGGATTTGTCAATTACTGTAACAGGTGAATGCTAAACTTGGTGACGGTACTCCACAGCTTGAACTCATTACTACGTATTGGGAAGAAATGGCCATGGTCAAAGCAGTGTCAGGTGACATTCTATAAGGCAAAGGACATGGTGAAATCAGATACTGTACTTACACTTTATGATTTACATTGTCCAGCAAAGCTTTCCTGTGATGCCTTGTCTTAGGCTATAGGAGCAGTCATTTCACATGTTGTGAGTGGTGGAAATGAACATCCCATAGCCTTTGCATCATGGTCCCTTAGTGCTACAGAGAAAAATTACACACAGATTGATAGAGGGACATTGGGTCTAGGTTTCAGTGCCAAACATTTCAACCAGTACCTGTGTGGGTGGGAGGGAGGGATTGTCCTCATTATTAATCATCAGTCACTAGTGTCCGTTTTCATTTCATGGAAGGGTGATCTTCGTTAAAGATGGCACTGGTAACTGGCGATTTTGCGCGTGCTCTCCTGAGCAAACTGCCCTCTCCACTATCCTATACCTGAGAAACCCTTCTATAAACCTTTAATCTAGCAAGATCAAGATCAGCAACACCCTGGCGAAGCTACTGACCCAGCTGGAGACCACCGCGCCAGAACTGCTTCTTAAACTCCAGACCGCACCTGGACCCGACCAACGAAGCCCACCTCGTTCCCGGAGACCCACGGTCTGTTGCCGTGCCAGAGTGCTTGGAGATATGGCCCAAGCCGACCAGCACCTCTCCGGAGCAGACGACCACACAGAAGTGACAGTGGAAACCTCAAGGTGCCCCAGACGCTTCCCTGGAGTGATCACCGTAAAGCCCCGTTGGTGGCCATCCACAGCTGCCGGAAGTGAGGCCTCCCCGCCGACCTCGGAATTTGAGCCCGAGGCTTGGCTGGAGCAGAGCTCTCCACAACTGTGACTCAGTTTACTTTTACCTTCCCTTCTCAGTGGAATTGCAGGCCTCACAATGTTCAGTGTTTTCCCCACCTTAGAGATCATTACTTCAGTCAGAAATTATATAGTAAGCTTACTTTCCCTTTCTTCCATTGGATCCCCCCAGTTCTCCCCCCTGGTTTCTCACCCTGCCCCCCCCCCCCCCACAGGTGCTGGTGTAACATTGACTTTTCTGAATTTCTCTCCTTCATTTATTCTGAACTTGCAGCAAGCTGCTCCCTCAGAGCTAGCTAACGTTAAGTTTGTTGACAAGAACAGTGCCACTGTTGCTTATGTACCAGAGGCTGAAAGTCGATTTTTGTAATTCTTCTAATGTATTCTCTTAGATTACCATCTTATTTTCGAATATCAGCCCATTGTTTCCCTTGCAGTCACTGATTTTTGTTTTGTCTGGGGACCTTCCTCCCCTAGATTCCAGCTGTTCAGATCCTTTTGCCTCGTGTAGCCCAAGATCTAAAGGAGAACAGTTGTGGGAGACTCATTATTTCAGCCTTCTCTTGCCTGATAGAACTCAACCATTCTTACCCTTGACCTTTTGTTTCATTCTGTATCTAGTCTCTTTCTGCTTATATAGAATTTCTGATGGCCTCCATTATATTTACTGTTTACTGATTTCAGGTAGGTTACTTTTTGCATTCTCTATTCAGTATCATCCTACTTCAGATGATCTTAGGATCTGTGGCTTTCTCCTTGAACAGAGAGTCTGTCATTCTTCCTTTGCCACCAGTCTCCTCTGCTTGGCTGAATTTATTTTCACACTGAGCTTCCCTAACTTCACACTTCCTTCAAGTGAAATATGGGATTATGAAAACCCTTGTGGGTCCAAAATATGCCCATTGCCTCATGAGATATATGGAACGTTCCATTTTTCACTCCTACCCAGGTACGCTCTATTACCTCTACTTCCAATACATTATAAATATGTTGATGCTATTTCCTGCTCTCACACTAAACTGGAAAATTTCATCACTAAAGCCATCATTGTCTATGTTATTTTCACCTTTGGTTACTCCATGAATATGATCTTACTTCCAGTTTTCTTTCACTTTGATTCTCCATGCTTTCTTGTCTTTCCCGTTCTTAACTGTCCCCGTGAAAGCTTAACAGCAACGTATCAAATGCTATTTGGTCCACTGAATTCCACCATCAGATTTTTGCTGAGCAGCATCTCATAGCCTATATAGTGACATTGCAGCCTCCTAAAAACATTGAACTACATAATTAAGGTAATATCCTAGGTCTAGCCCTGTAGGTCACATTTCTCAACATTTAATTTTGTTTTGCCTCTATTTCATCCATCATCTTAGGTACGTGGATTATAGGGCTATGGAGGGCTATGGTCTGGGTACAGGTGGATGTGACTAGGCAGAAAACCAGGCTGGCACAGATTTGATCGGCCAAAGGTTCAGTGTCTGTTCTGTAGGGCTCTATGACTCCATCTTCTATGCATATTATCCCCAAACACACTTATTGAAATCCATTAATAGTACCGCCCTCAATCAATCAACATTTGTATCACTGGTATTAATTTTTTCTTGCACTTTAAACTGACACTTAGAAAACAATTAATATATCAATTTTTTGGATTGCATTTAATGTTTTGTACTTTTTTTGTTTTAATTGTTTGATTAATTTGCTACTACTGTTGGAAAAGAGAATATTATTTGTTTCTATACCTCAAAAATTGAACAATGGAGCAAATACATTTTCTTCCCCATCTTTTGCTCGCTGTTAAGTATGGGCTGACCCCAGGTTATGACAAGAGTTCTGTTTTGTGAACCATTTGTAACCCAAACTGTTGAGTATTTAATATTTCAGTAGTACTGTATTTGAGTAATATTGTAAATATTTTTTGATTAAGCATTCTTGTTTGTTTAATTACAGGTTATATGTAAAAATTAAGTGAATTGTATATGTCATGAAGCTACCACATGATACGTGTGTGCTTGCTTGAAGTTTAAAAAAAATCAACAAAGTTAGATTCACAATCCTGGCTCTCTTCTCTCTTGTTTTCCTTTCAATTAGTGTAATGTTTTGGAGTTACAAAACATAATACAAACAGTTTTCAAGTTGGAAATACAATGTACTAAATTCCCATGCTGCAAAAATTGCCTGCAGTAATGGGCAAATGTAGATCGTTGGTCTCCTGAAAGCTTGTTTGTATCTATTAGCTGTACATAAGTTGGATGATTGTAAGCTGCAGCAAACTTACAAACCACCACCTGAAATAAATTGAATGAGGGATCACAACACAAGTTCCCTTTAGCTGGTGTGATTGTATTGTGAGTACTGTTTAAATAACATTGGGAACATGTAGTTTGCAGAGCCTGCACTTGGACAACAATGTGTTCTTACTAGGTTACAGTATATTAAAATGAATGTTATTGTCCTACTGGGGCATATGGGGTGTCAGGGAGGGGTAGCACCTCTGGTGGGGGAGCATGTCGCGTCCTTTTCATGGTGGCTTGTCCACCTTTGGTCCCCGCCTGGCACTCAGCTCTCACCTGTGGCTCCCCGTAGCTGTTTGCATGCGACAGCGGCCACACCCCGGGCAACGGCTTCGACAAGCCAGCTAAACCAGGTGAGGGTAGCCGACGGGTCTCAAACCCTCGGTGAGATAGGGAGTTGTCTATCCCAACATGTGAAGACAGACTCCAGCGGATTGAGCAGACGAGACCAATGGAAGGCCCAATGGTCAAGAAGGCGGTCTCTGCAAGCGTCGTGGAACGTGTAGAGCAGGACAAGACACAGAAGACGTCCTGGTCATCCACTGCGCCTAGTCCCATCTCCAGCCGTCTAGACTCCGTCTTGCCACTGGATCCAGATGGGAATTGGGAAGAGAGAGTGAGGCTGACGCTGCGCGACTCTCCCTCACTTAAATCCAAATCACGCGCAAGTCTCGACACCATTATGGTGTCGAGGTCCTCATCAACGCCAACGATGGACGAACAACAACATTGTCCTACTATTAAAATAATGACGTTTTATTTTAGATGACTTTGTATCATTTATTCAGTTCTCATTTAGGGCATAAATCTTAGTAAATTAATGACTTTATAGATTTAAAAAAAAACTTGGCCATGGCAATTCTAATACTCTGATGTGTAAAGGATATTTATGTTACGTTTGTCTTTTGCCTTTAGCAGGTGCATTAATTCTGTAAATACAAGTGACTTGCAAATAATGCTTAAGTGCGTAATTTGAATATACACAGCAGACTGAAATTGGATGTTAGAATTCTTACTAACTGACCAGGAAGTGAACTGGTCTATATATGTAGATTGTTGGCCAGTGGTGTTGTGGCATCTTCACTGGCCTTTGAGTGAATGGTCCTGGGTTTAAATCCGGCCATCTCCTTACATGCTTTCCATACTTGCTGGGTTGAGTGTCGAGTTTGCAACTTGACCTCATAAAAAAACAGAGAAGTGTTGAAGAAATGACAAGGTTGCCACCCGAAGTGCCACAAGGTGCAGAGAGGAACAACGCACTTAAAAATGACAGCAATGTCACAAGTGCTCTGTATATTGCAATACATGAAGGTTCAATCGGAATATGCGAGCAAGTGTTTCATATTGTTGGAAAGCATGAATATGGTAGTTAGGTAGAAACAGAGCTATTTAACTGGATGACACATTTTCTTTGAGGTAGTTTTTGTAATTCCTGTCAAGCAGCAAAGCATAGTGAATACTATTTAACTGTATGCTTACAATTACTATACTACTCTCATTGTTAGTCCACTTGTTCATCCTATTCTTCATATGTTGCTGTAGTTTGTGCTATTGATTCAGCCTGTATTTCAGTTATGGAGCATGCCAGAGTTTTCATCAAAACAGTGACCATACTAGTATAAAATAACAATGTTTTTATGTTGCCTTGATATTTAGATTTTTTTGAGAATTATGTTATTTTGAGCTTTCCAGTTGTATTTGTGGCTTTTAGCTTAGTTTTGAATGTGTCCTAATATTATGAAAGAGTTGCAACAAAATTGAATTTTTGTATTTACTTTTGTTTCATCATCATCATCATACATCATGGAAACGAGCTGACCTGACCAGCTATATCATTGTCTGGTATGGGAATTGCAAGGGATCTGACTACAAGTCCCCACAAAGGATTGCGAGGACTGCTGAGGGAATCATTGGAGTCTCTCTTCCAGCCATCAGAGATATTTATCAGGAGCGCTACTACGAAGGGTTCTTTGCATTGTCAGTAATCCCTCCCATCCACCCAACAATCTCTTTGAAAACTAGTCATCAGGAAGGAGATACTGTGGCATTAGGACAAGAATTGCTAGAATGGAAACAGCTTCTTATCCAGGTCATAAGATGACTGAACCTCTTGCCACCACTCAGGTCACATCATGTATGAAGCGCCAGTAGTATTATACTGTTTACTTTTTAACCTGTGACGTAAATGCACCTCATTATTTGTTAATTTATTTGTGGTAATATTACCGCTGGGTGGTCGCTTTGCAGAACCTGCTCTCTTCTTGGCATAACTGTGCTGCAAAGAGAAGAGCCATCAGGACTGTCACAGAGGCTGCTGAGTGAGCCTCCACGTGTCTATGGATCAAGAGGTGTGACTCATTGACCAATGCTGCTGGGACACAAGCCTGGGACCTGATCAACCCTGGTTGGGTCGCCTGGCCAAGGGTGATTCCAAGCTGACCATTAGCAAGTTTAATTAATTAAAGGATGATGGATGCATCTATCTTGTAATAGGTTGTAAAATTGCATGAGTGTTACTTTATCTATAATTGATTTGGTTTGCTAAAAGTCCATCAGCCACATGCAAAGAATCACTCAGCTGGCTGCTCCAGGATTATTTGGGATAAGAAAGGTCTCATAATCACCACTTCCTCTATATGGGCTTTGACAGAAAGACAGGTACAACAATTTATGAAGGATGTAATTCATTCATTTTACAAATGAGGACTGCAGTATGACACATGCCAAAATGAAACATTAGGTCAGTATTTGTACTTTTTTCAATTATTTATTACAATCCAAACCATGAAAATTTGCTAACACAGAAAAGTATTCTCCGTTGATGCTGGCTGAGTGTGGCACATTGTCATGCATGGTTGTTGGGTTAGCATGTCAATTATTGAATGCATGAATCCTTAAATGCCAATTCCAATTAGTACTGTTCAATAAATGAAGGACTTAGAATGGAGTTTGCAATAGTTAGTCCAATTAATAAACAATGCTGTTTTTTTTATCCAATCCAAGTGTGTGACAGGGTTAATAGTACTGCTGCCTCACTACTCTAGCAACCCACTACCTCTCCTGATAGCTGGTACTGTCTGTGTGCAGTATGCACATTATCACTGCATGAGATTCCTCTGGTATTTTTTACATATCCCGAAGATATGTTTAATCAGCCATCAAAAAATTGCTTCAAGTATTTAGGTGGAAACTACAAAGTGTTAAAAGGAAAATGGGGAAAATAAAATGGCATTTGTATAACTGTCTGGACTGATGGTTGGCATGGAAATAAAGATAAACACATAAGCCTTCTTGAGCTAGCCCACCTTCATTCCTTTTGTACCACCGTTGACAATTTGGAATAGACTAGATTTTGGTACATGAAAACATTTTTTTTTGGATTGTTTAATGAAATAGTAATAGGATCTCTTGTATCTGTAATTTAATAGCAGCAGAGAAGAGGAATAAAGAAGTTGATGTTGGGTTGAAATGACCTGTAATCTTAAATTAGCCACCCTATTTTCCCAGTATACAGTCTAAGCAAGTTCTGAAATGTGTGCATTAGGCGTTTTTCAACTGAAAAGAAGTTTATAGATGTCTTGGGAGTTTTAAAGGGTTGAGGTAATTTAGATGACAAGCTTTGTTCAGAACAGTGGAACTGCAGTTACAATCTGTATTTGAAATGGTTTGAGGCATAAATTCACAACTAATACTGTGGAAAATAGGGCAGCATCACAAGTGTGGAAGAATTCTAGGCTATATACTGACTTCAGAGTACTACAGAATCAAACAAATTAAACTAATCATTCATATATTTTTGGTATGATTGTTTGGCACAGCAGATGTTATTTAACATTGGAGGCAATTTTGCTTGTGACTGACCATTCTGAACATGCTTCTGTGAACCCATGAAAGAATTATCAAAGTTGGTTCCTTCATCTTGGTGCTTTTGTCACAGTCCTGCAAATGACACCTTAGTATGTCAGATGCCTTTTGAAAATTTCTATGGAATTCAATTGTACCACCCACTGAGTATATTGTACTCAGCTGACAATCTGCAACTCTAAATAGAAAGTAATTTTTTCCTCATTCACAAACACCATTTTCTGTTATTTTGCCAGTTATTTTAAATAAGATTTCTGATCCACCTGGTAGAGGAACCAGCTTTGTCCTCCTTGATCCAAAGTAACTTGGAGAATTGGAATTGGTTTATTATTGCCATATCTTTTGAGATACAGTGAGAAGCTTGTCTTGTATACTGTTCATACAGATCAAATTATTCCATAATGTATTGAGGTAGAACAAATTAAACAGCAGCAATGCAGAATAAAATGCAACAGCTACTAAGAAAATGCAGTGCACATAAACAAGCAGGTTGAACATCATTGTACATCGAAACATACAGTGAAGTGTGTAGTTAGCCTGTACAACCATGATAGTCTAAGGATATGCTGAAGGCAGCCCGCAAATGTCGCCATTCTTCCAGCACCAACATAGCGTGCCCACAGCTTACTAAACTGAATCCATATGTCTTTGGAATGTGGGGGAAACAAACTGGAGCGGTCACAGGGAGATTGTACAAACTCTACAGACAGCAGTGGGAATTGAACCCTGATCTTCCAATGACTGGTGTGCTGTAAATCATTACACCAATTGCTACACTATCATGCCATTTATGTATCAGGAATGGGGCAGTATGTATTACAGTCTCAGCAGCAAATATTGAGTTTAACTTGCAGCAGAACAAAATTTTTGAATGACATTATTGAAATGAAAATTTTATTTGGTTTGAACTTCTTTCAATACACTGAGGAGAATCTAAAGGCAGGTGTCTAGTTTTCATCATTACTAATCTTAGCTTTAAAAGTTTATCCCTTATAACAGGGGTAGGCAACCTTAAGCACAAATGATTTTCTAGTATGCGTTATTCATTAATTTGAGGCGAAACATAACTAGATGTATTTAAATGGATAATTCCCATATTTCACGTTTTTTAATCGCATTTATCTGGCCCATCGTCTGCTCATTAATACGTGATCCGGCCCACAGAGGCAAAAAAGGTTGCCGACCCCTGCCTTATAACATTCAGTCTATAGTGTTCACAGTGCCATTAATTTATAGTGATTGACCAAATGAAATTGATGTTACTGTGTGTGGAAAAGTTATGTTATTGATAGAAGTGCTATATCATTGGCCTTGATTAATAATCCAATCATGATATTAATATTAGATTATGAGGACACGCAGTCCTCTTTTATTGTCATTTAGTAATGCATGCATTAAGAAATGATACAATGTTTTTCCAGAATGATATCACAGAAACACATGACAAACCGATTTAAAAACTAACAAAAACCACATAATTATAACATATAGTTACAACAGTGCAAAGCAATACCGTAATTTGATAAGAACAGACCATGGCACGGTAAAAGTCTCAAAGTCTCTTGAAAGTTCCATCATCTCATGCAGACGGTAAACCTCCAGTGCCGCCAACTTGTCAATGCAGCATACTGACAGCATCCGACCACAGTCCGACTCCAAGTCCGTCCGAAAGCTCCGAGCCTCCGAACAGCTCTCCGACACTGAGCACCGAGCACCATCTCTGCCAAGCGCTTCAACCCCGGCCCCGGCAATAGGCAAAGCTGAGAATTTGGGGCCTTCATCTCCGGAGATTCTCGATTGTACAGTAGCAGTGGCAGCGAAGCAGGCATTTCAGAAGTTACTCCAGGTGTTCCTCCGTGCTTCTCACGGCTGTCTCCATCAGATCCGGATTGTGCACGGCCCCCTAGTTACACATACGTTATTCATTCAGAACGGCCGTGCGCGCTGCGTCGCTCCGCCATCTTCTCCTCCCTCCTCTTCATAATATTAAAATAAAGATAATTGTGTTGTTGCATGTGTCAGACCCCTGCTCCTTAGAAATTGGGAGAAGAAAATTTACACCAGTGTTTTGCAACACAGCCTAATAAAACTGTTTAAAACTCTTCAGCTGATGAAGGATATCCACAATCCAGGCCTCCTCTCTGCTCTTGAAGTCCAATGATATTGATGTATGATGAGTTAAATCTGCAGTCCAGGCCTCTACTCCATGCTTGAAGGCCAGCAAGCAGGTGTCATGGTTGCCAATCAATTGGTGCCCCTGTAATTTGAGCTTGGAATTTGGGGTCCAGTCATAAAACCTGTCCCAATGTGTGGGTGGATGGGAAGGGAGAAGAGTTTTTGAGGTTGTGTTGTTGCTTGTGTGTTCTGTGTTATTCTGAGCATTTTGGGCATGTAATGGCACTGGGAGGTGTGGTGATACTTTCAGGCTGCTCTCAGTGGATTCCTAGTTGTGTTAGTTGTTAATGCAAATGACGATTTCACTGTATGTCCTAATGTACATGTGATAAATGAGTCTGAAATATGCATCTGTTTTTTGCATGAAAATATGTGGGGCACTTGTCTGATAAATGATAATACATTGAAGAAGCCATTTGCCATCAGCAAGGCAAATATATGGCAAGTGGTTGGTTATGATGGGTGGTAGCATTATAATGGCATCAGTAATTGTGTTTATGGGTAATTCAGTTTGAGAGAAAAAATATAAACAAGCTGCTTACTAAGGTTTAGCTTTATTGTGACATGGATGTGGTGAGTGGGGCCCAGCCTTGCAGGGTTTCATGTGTGACGAGAATACACATAAATTAAGATGATTGCTGGCCTGGGCTAATATCAGTGGCATCAGCAGTTGGTCTGCCACCTGTCCTCAGGGGAGGGAGAGATAAGGAACAATGAAGCAGCATCTGGAGATGTGTAATGAAGGGACGGGAGAGAGAGCTGTCTGGAGCGGCTCCCCCTTTGAACCCTGAACTGTTTGAAGTGATGGACAGGCGATACCCCAGCAGGGGGATAAAAAGGGACAGGTTCGCTAAGGCAAGACACACACGACACCCGAGGTAACGAGACCCTGGAAGCGGTGCGCCTCTCACAAGTCGGTGGGAAGCTCTTGGACGGCTGATCAGGGGATCAGCCTTAAATGCACAGGGTGGAAAGGTACGATCAGCGCGAACCCGGTGTGTGTCAACCCTCGCTTGGGTGCCGGGTTCACTGCAGAGGATCGACCGCATCTGGAGGAGGGGTCACAGTCGGTGACCTCAGGTGACATCACAAAGGACCCGCCCGAAAGCTGCTTGTGAGCAATATCGCCGGTCTGTGAGTGTAAGCCGTTCTGAATGATCAGTCGTTCTCGTTCTCTCTCTCTCCCCCCCCCCCCACGTTGTCCATTGCCACAGCAACGATTACTGTGAACTGAACTAAATTGGGCTGAACTTTGTGTCACTTTGAAATTGGTCATTTACCCCTAGACAATGATAGAGCTTGATTGATGCTGTTATCTTAATTCTGGGCACATGTGTGTTTATCATTGCTGAACTGTTGCATTTATTATCCTTTCGATTACTGTGTTGCTTGTTTCTTTAATAAAACTTCCTTAGTTCTAGTAATCCAGACTCCAACCAGGTGATCCATTTCTGCTGGTTTGGCAACCCAGTTACGGGGTACGTAACACCTGTTTCTTCTCAATCGCTTGAGCAATGTGATAGCCATACATTCTTTAAATTGAGATATGTGCAAAACCCGTACTAAATAATGGTTTTAAATCTATTGGTGAATGAAGTGTGTACTTATTTTTGTACAAACGTTCAAAATAAATTAATTCTCAAAGAACTTGTATGTCACCATATGCAACACTGAGATTTGTTTTCTTGCGGGCATGCTCAGTTGTTAAAATTCTGTATGTCAGAGTTGTAGGATTATACAACTGATTAGATAGGTTTAAATTAAGTTAATTTATTTATTAAGAGATACTGTGCAGAACAGGCTCTTCCGACCTAGCAAGTCATGCTGCCTAGCAACCCTAGTCTAATCAAAGGACCATTTATAATTATCTACTAACGAGTACATCTTTGGACTGTGGGAGAAACCAGTGCAGCTAGAGGAAACCCAAGTGTCTAACGTGATCCCCTTCTATTCTGAGGCTGTGCCCCCTGGTTGTAAACATTCCCACTATAGGAAACATCCTCCCCACATCACTGGATCCACTTTATCCAGACCTTTCAATATTTCAGTAGGTTTGAATGAGATTCCCTGCATTGTGTACAGCCCCAGAACCACCAAATGCTCTTCATACACTAACCTTTTTGTCACAAACTTCTTTCAATCTACCTGATGCAAAGACACCACGTACTATGGTGAATGTAACTTTAACTCTTTATTAGCAGGTTAACAGAGAGACCCCTCCTTAAGCACTCTCTTGAGCTGCTCCGGGGGTCTCTGGTTTCTGAAGCAAATATAGTGCTTTTTATACATATGCAGTCACGTACGTAAATACAGGTGGGTTCACCCCCTCAGTTTCTGTACAGATGAGTATTGTTTAACTTATCAGCCATAAATTGTTTGTGTAACAGCTCAACTACCCTTATGTCTGGGAACAGCCAGACATAGGCTTACTCCTCAGAGTTTCCCATCCTTGAAACAAGCATTCGTTAGTTTATCTAGCAAGCGCAATGTTTCTTACAGCAGTTAATCAAACAATGGTACAAATTGTTCTATAAACAAGGACTGAAGCTACAGCGTCGCATACCAATAATATCACCCGCTCTTGAGAAACACTTCTACACACGAGGAAATCTGCAGATGTTGGAATTTCAAGCAACACACATAAAAGTTGCTGGTGAACGCAGCAGGCCAAGCAGCATCTCCAGGAAGAGGTACAGTCGACGTTTCAGGCCGAGACCCTTCAAAGTCTTAGCCGCTATGACTCTTACAAAATAGCCAGGTCACAAGAGGCCTGGAAGATGCTAACTTCTTAACATTATATTACACTTTCATTCCCCAGGTTAATTTTCACAAACCTCTTCGGACTCTCTGTAATATCAGCTTATCTTTTCTTAGATATGGGGCCCAAAACTGTTTATAGTACTCCAAATATTGTTTGACCAATTCCTTATAAAGCCTCAGCATTGCATCCATGTTTTTGTACTCTAGTCCTCTTGAAATGAATGCTAACATTGCATTTGCGTTCCTTACTACGGACTCAACCTGAAAAGATAACTTTTAGGGAATCATACACTAGGACTCCCAAGTCCCTATGTACCTCCAATTTCTGAATTTGTTCATCATTTAGAAAATAGTCTATGCTTTTTATCCTTCTACCAATGTGCATGACATTAGACCTCCCTACACCGTATTCCATCTGCCACTTCTTTGCCCATTCTCCTAATCTGTCCAAGTCCTTTTGGAAACTCCTGTTTTCTCGACACTATCTGCCCCTTTTTAAATCTCTTTATTGAATAAGTACACAGAAGGTAAACCATATAGGCACTAATACACTGTTAGAATATAATATATTACAGGAAATATTAATACAGAAAAAAATTAATACAACAGTGCAATTTAAACATAAAATAACAAGGTAATATAATAGTATACTAATTTTTATATATATCAATAGAAAAAGAAACCCCCCCCCAAAAAAAAACCCACCGTGCAACTAAACTAAAAAGCAAAGCAATGGGCTAACTAAGAAACAAGTAGAGTTAAAGAACTTAAAATCACGTCCTCAAACCCGACCTCCATTAAAAACAGTTTAAAAAAAAACAAGAAGGGAATAGAAATATGGACCGAGAGAAAAAAAAATTACATTAAATGAAAATGTTTAGTAAAAGATCTCCAGGTCTGATCGAATTTAACTGAAGAATCATAAAGATTACTTCTAATTTTCTCCAAATTTAATCATAATATCGTCTGGGAAAACCAAAAAAACGTAGTTGGAACATTACTCTCTTTCCAATGTTGTAAAATACATCTTTTCGCCATTAAAGTAAGAAATGCAATCATTCTACAGGCTGAAGGAGAAAGATTACTGGAAATTTTAGTTAATCCTAAGATAGCAGTAATAGGATGAGGAGAGATATCTATATTCAATACCTTTGAGATAATAAAAATGTCTCTCCAAAAAGTTTCCAGAGTAGGACAGGACCAAAACATATGAGTTAAAGAGGCTATCTGCCCCTGACATCTATCACAAAAAGGATTAATATGAGAATAGAAATGAGCTAATTTATCTTTGGACATATGTGCTCTATGGACAACTTGATATTGAATTAGGGAATGTTTAGCACAGATAGAGGAAGTATTGACTAGTTGTAAAATCTGCACCCAGTCATCCGCCAAAATAATAAAACCCAATTCCTGGTCCCAATCTGACCTAATCTTATCAAATGGAGCTTTCCTAAGTTTCATAATAATATTATAAATAATAGCCATTGGACCTTTCTGACATGGATTAAGGTTAACTATAGTGTCTAAAATATATGTAGAAGGGAGCATTGGAAAGGAAGAAAGTATAGTACTTAGGAAATTTCTAACTTGGAGATATCTAAAAAAATGTATTCTTGGTAAACTATGTTTATTAGATAATTGTTCAAAAGACATAAGGGAACCATCTAAAAATAAATCTAAAAACCGTGAAATATCCTTAGTCTTCCAAATTTGAAAAGCACAATCCATGAAAGAGGGAGGAAAAAATATGTTACCTAAAATAGGGATCGCTAGCCCAAATTGGTTAAGATGGAAAAATTTTCTGAATTGAAACCAAATACGTAAGGTATATTTAACTATCGGGTTACAGACCTGTTTGTGGCATTTGAAATCAAAAGGGCGAGAAGAACCTAAAATAGAGCCAAGTGCATAACCTTGAGCAGATTGTAATTCCAATGCTACCCATTTAGGAATGGATAGTGTATCTTGGTCAAGTAACCAAAATTTCATGTGTTGAATATTAATTGCCCAATAATAGAATCTAAAGTTAGGTAATGCTAAACCTCCATCTCTCTTAGCTTTCTGTAAATGTATTTTACCCAGTCTCGGGTTTTTATTTTGCCAAATAAATGAGATTTTAGAGTCAACTTTATCAAAAAAAGATTTTGGAGCAAAAATCGGTAATGCCTGAAATATATATAAAAATTTTGGCAGAATAAACATCTTAACTGCATTAATACGACCGATCAAACTTAAATATAATGGAGACCATTTAAATGAAAGTTGAGTAATAAGATCAATTAAGGGTAAAAAAAAATTAGTCTTAAATAGATCTTTGTGTTTACAAGTAATTTTAAACCTAAGATATGAAAAATAATTATTAATCAATTTAAACAGAAGGTTATGATACATGGGAAGTTGCTTATTAATTGGGAAAAGTTCACTCTTACTGAGATTTAACTTGTAACCGGAAAAGAGACTAAATTGTGCTAATAAATCTAAAGCAGCAGGGATAGATTTTTGAGGATTAGAAATATATAAAAGTAAGTCATCAGCATAAAGTGATACTTTATGAGACTTAGCCCGAGTTATCCCAATAATATTTGGAGATTCTCGAATAGCAATTGCAAGAGGTTCTAATGCAATGTCAAATAATAAAGGACTAAGAGGACAACCTTGTCTAGTACCTCGAGAAAGAGGGAAAAAGGGTGAACTTAAAGAGTTAGTACGAACTGAGGCCATGGGAGAATGATATAACAATTTAATCCAGGATATAAGTTTCGAGCTAAAATTAAACATTTCAAGCACCTTAAATAAGTAAGGCCATTCTACTCTGTCAAAGGCGTTTTCAGCATCTAAAGAAATAACACACTCAGGAACATTTTGTGAAGGATTATAAACAATATTTAAGAGTGTGCGAATGTTATAGAAAGAGTAACGACCTTTAATAGAACCCGTTTGGTCTTCCAAGATAATATAAGGAAGTGCTTTTTCTAATCTGTTTGCTAATAATTTAGAAAAAGTTTTAGAATCAACATTTAATAAAGATATTGGTCTATAAGATGCACATTGAGCAGGATCTTTATCCTTCTTTAATATTAGAGAAATTGACGCTCTGTCGAAGGATTCGGGAAGTTTACCAAGTTTTAATGAAGCCTCTAGAACCCTAAAAAACCAAGGGATTAATGAAGGTGCAAAAAATTTATAAAATTCCACAGTAAACCCATCAGGGCCAGGAGTTTTCCTCAGGTTCATAGAAAAAATAACATTCTTAATCTCATCAGTGGTAGTGGGAGTATCTAGCATAGAGGATATATCCTGTGAAATCTTAGGGAAATCTAGGTTATCTAAAAAGTCATTCATATATTTAGAGTCTCGTAAAGACTCTGATTGATATAGGGAGGAATAAAAATCAAAAAGGCTTGATAAATCTCAGCATGATCAAGTATCAGTTGATCATTTTGATTATAAATCTGATTAATTTGAAATTTAGTATAATTAGTCTTCAACTGATTAGCCAACAGTTTACCAACTTTGTCACTATGTACATAAAATTCGCTTCTTGTTTTCTTTAATTGATTTACAATTGAGGACGAAAGTAATAAACTGTGTTCCATTTGAAGTTCAATTCTTTGTTTATACAACTCCTCAGAGGGAGCTGTAACATATTTCTTATCAATTTCCTTAATCTTGTCCACAATTACCAGCTCCTCCTGCTTCAGCTTCTTCCTCAAAGCCGCAGAATACGAGATAATCTGACCACGAATATAAGCTTTAAAAGTATCCCAAAGGATGTTCATAGAAATATCTTCTGTATAGTTGATTGTAAAAAAAAAAGATCAATCTGTTCATTCATAAAGTTAACAAAATCCGAGTCCTGAAGCAACAGTGAATTAAAACGCCATTGTCTATTATTTTATGTATTGGCCTGAATTTTAATAGAAAGCTTAAGTGGAGCATGATCTGAAATGGTTTTAGAGTCATAATCACATTTAATCACTGAAGAAATAAGACGAGAGTCAATAAAAAATAATAATCAATTCTTGAATAGGAATGGTGAACATGTGGAAAAAAAAAGAAAAATCTTTTTCCTGAGGAATCAAAAAACGCCAAATGTCCATCGACCCAGAATCAGAGAGGAATGAGTTAATCAAAGTTGCAGATTTATTGGGTAAGGTCCGTAAAGGAGCCGAACGGTCCAAAACTGGAGATAAACAAGTATTAAGATCTCCGCCCCAGATCAGTGAAAACTCATTCAAATTCGGGAACAGATTAAATAGTGATTTATAAAATTCCGGACAGTCCATATTGGGAGCATAAATGTTAACCAAAACTACCTTTTTATTAAAGAGTAGACCACTAACCAATAAAAAACTACCATTCGGATCAGAAATAATATCATGTTGTACAAAAGTAAAGGAGGGGTCTATAAAAATAGAGACACCTCGAATCTTAGCGCTAGAGTTCAAATGGAACTGTTTTTCCTTCCAAAATTTTAAAAAAACGTAGTCTGTCCCCCCTCCGCACATGGGTCTCGTTTAAAAATAGAACATGTGCTTTAAGTCTCCAGAATACTTTAAAAACTTTTTTCCTTTTAATTGGATGATTAAGACCATTAGTATTCCAGGAGACAAAATTAATAATAGACTCCATAAACCCTAAAGTCAACCCGCAAAAAAAAGGATTGACAATAGGTTCGACCCATGAACCCGGAAAAGGAACAGAACAAACAAGAGATAACGGGAAGGAGAATACAACCAATGCTTCAGTAATGTAAGTAGCCCAAGAAGAAAAAAACTAAAAAGTGAAGCCCCTCCCACCACCCCCCACCCCATGACCTCAAAGCTAAATCTAAAGCAGACCAACCAGAAAGAAGCAAGCACTAAGACTACCCCCATGACTTCCGATAGAAGCTCACTAAAAAAAAGTGTAAGTATAAAAAAGATCAACTAAAGTTATAAAACAGTAAAGGAATAAAAAAAAGTAGACCAATTAAGACAAACACGATATAATACAAAGAAAAAGCCAGTAAATATAAAGAAAACCGTAACGGACAACAGACCCTATGATTAAACAAAAAAAAAGAAATGAGATAATTAACATAGACTAGTTAGGAAAAACTACAGAAAGTACGTTTGAAAACTACAAAATTTAAGGCCTCAAAGGAAATATGTGAAATGATGCTGAGGGAATAACCACCCAGAATCCCCAGGAAAAAAGAAAGGAATGACACAGTTGAAAAAGATGTTTGGCAACCATATTAATTAACCAAAAATAAACTTTTCTGCTCATATAAAGCAAAAAAAATTAAACCCGACAGATTAACAGCCTCCGATCAAATGGAGATAATTAAAAATTACAATTAAGATGTTGAAGGTGAAAATTGATCCAGGTAGCTCTGGGCATCCGATGGAGAATCAAAAAAACGGGGAGCCCCATCAAGCGTGCGAATCCTTAAACGTGCTGGGTAAAGCAGCACTGGTTTTAAATCCCATCTTGTAGAGTTCCGACATCACAGATCTGTAACGAACCCATTGATCCCGAATCTGTTTACTGAAGTCTTCCACGAATCGGAAATGAAGATCCAAAAAATCAATGTAACCTTTAGATCGAGCGAATCGAAGCAATTTCTCCTTGTCTTGAAAGTAATGAAATCGTAAAATGACATGTCGAGGTTTATCTAACTTAGACGAATATGATGGAACTCTGTGAGCCCGATCCAATAATGGTGGTTGGTCAGGAAATACGGTGGGAAATGCATCTTTTAAAAGTTGAGAAAAAAAACTTTATAGGGTTGTCAGATTCAGCAGCTTCACGAAAACCAATAGTTCGAATATTCTGCTGTCGCATTCTGGATTCTAAGTCAGTGTTTTTAAAAGTCAGAAAGTCAAGTTTTTTTCTTCATTACAGTAATTGTTTCTTCAATTTTCCCCATCTTGAGTTCATTTTGTTGCTTGGATTTTTGAAGATTAAATATAGCAGACTGATGTTCCGTGATAGATGTTTGCATTTTATCGATTGCCTCTGCAATTTTCTGGAGATTAATTGAAATTTCCGCACGAATCAGCTCCGTTATAGAGGTTGAAATTTCCATTTGAATTAGATCCGATATAGCTTTCAAAGTTAACGGTGGTTCAGTCGGAGGAAGATCAGTACCTTTCGGTCTAACCGGAGGTTTGCCGTCTTTCCCATTTTTCCCGTTCTTAGACATAGCAGACCGTAAAAGCATCCGAATATCAAAAAATGCAATTTGTTTCAAAGTATTATAAAAGTCGATGCCTTGATGGTTAGCTTAAATATAGCTGATCATAGGAAAAAACTCAGAGGTGATGGAGCGAGTCAAGAACACGACTTCACTCCATGAGCTCTACCGGAAGTCTGACTATCTGCTCCTTCATCTATCTTGTACAGTACAGTATCATCTGCAAAATTGGTCATAGAGCTATTAATTCTGTCATTCAGATGATTAGCATATGTTAAGAGGTGGACCCAATACTGAACCATGCAGAACATCACTAGTCACTGGCAGCCAACCAGAAAAGGCCCTACTTATTCCTATTCATTGCTTTCCTTCCACCAGTCTGCCAATGTATTATCAGGGATGCATCTCACCCTAACCATGGACTTTTTACTCTCCTCCCATCTGGTAGGTGCTACAGGAGCCTCCGCTTCTGCCCCGGCAGGCACAGGAAGAGCTTCTTCCCTGAGGCTGTGACACTGCTGAACCTCTCATCACAGTGCTAAGCAGTATTGCATCCGTATTGTACTGTCTCAGTACTTTTATATTTGTGTGCTGTAGCACTTTTTTTATTCACAGTTATTTTGTAAGTAACACTATTCTTTGCATTTCTGGTCAGATACTAAATGCATTTTATTGGCTTTGTATCTGTACTTGGCACAATGACAATAAAGTTGAATCGAATGTAATCTAATTTAATGATGGCATCGTTCCTGTAATACCTTCTGAAAATCCAAGTAAGCTGACTGTCCTTTGTCTATTCTGCCTGTTATTTCCTCAAAGAATTCCAGCAGATTTGTCAGGCGAGATTTCCCCTTAAGGAGACCATGCTGACTTTTGTCTACTTTTTTGTGTGCCACCAAGTATTCCAAAAACTCATCTTTAATAATGGACTCGCAATCTTGCCTACCATTGAAGTCAGGCTAACTGGCCTATAATTTCCAGTCTTTTTTTTCCTTCCTCACTTCTTAAAGAGTGGAGTAACGCTGGTGATTTTCCAGTCCTCCACAACCTTTCAAGAATCGTGTCTTTCTCGAAAGATCATTACTAATGCCTCCACTATCTTTTCAACTACCTCTTTCAGAACCCTGGGTTGTAATCCTTCCTGTCCAGGTTGTCTTCTTTCTACTTTCAGTTTCTTAGTAATAGTGACTGCACTCACTTCTACCCCCTGACACTCTAGAATTTCTGGCGTGCTGCTCGTTCTTCCACAGTGAAGACTGATGCAAAAGGCTTTCATTTCATCTGCCATTTCTCAGTTCTTCACTGCTGTCTCTTTAGCAATATTTTCCAGTGGTCCAATATCCATGCTTGCTTCATATATAGCTTTTGTATAGCTGAAAAAAACTTTTTGGTTATCCTCTTTCATATTGGCTAGCTTACTTTCATATTTACTCACAACACAGTGGAGGAACTCAGCAGGTCGGGCAGCATCAGTAGAAAAGATCGGTCGACATTTCGGGCCGGAACCCTTCGTGACAAAGGGTTCCGGCCCGAAACGTCGACCGATCTTTTCCACTGATGCTGCCCGACCTGCTGAGTTCCTCCAGCGTGCTGTGAGTGTTGCTTTGACCCCAGCATCTGCAGATTAATTTGTGTTTACTTTCATATTTCATCTTTTCTCTCCTTATTGCCTTTTTAGTTGCCTCCTGTTTTTTAAAAACTTCCCAATTCTCCAGTTTCCCATGAATTTTTGCTATATCGTATGCTGGTATAAGTATAATGGGCCCTTGGTTTTACTTTAATAACTATTTGCTTAAATTAACATTCTTAAGTATACTTTATTATAATTGTATACGATTATAATTGTAACCATGTACGATCTGTTATTTCTTGCTGGGGGGCAGTAAATCATACAGCATTCACACAAACTGCGGTTTGGGTGGATGAGACATTCCAACCTCACGGATCTGGCGGGACCAAAGTTGTATGCACCCTATGTGTATAAAGGCTGAGACAGGTGGGTTTCTTGCTGTTGAGTCTTGTGGCTGTAAGCAAGGGGCTAATGAGTGGCATTTCCAAAGATGCCCAGTAAAAAGGGGTTTAATAAATAATTAAAAATAATTGTTCAGCAGAATTGAATTAATGATAGCTAGGTGTAAGAGTTTTCTTTTTAGTCAATAAATAATCATTAAATTATCTATTTTTTTTTCATTTGTGTGGTGCATTGGTAAAGGAGAAACGATGAAATCAGAAGATTAAAAAAAGTATTTTCAGGAAAGGTGTAAATGACATAAACCATTGATGGGTTAGATAAATGAATTGCCCAAACACAGGCAAGACTAGAAGGTTAAGGCACAAGGGATCCATGGTGTTGACAAACTGGATTCATAATTGACTTTGTGACAGGAGTTAAGAATGTAGTGGTTGAACGGTGTTTTCCTGACCGCAAATTTATAACCAGCGGTATTCTGTTGGGATTATTGTAATTTTTAATGACTTAAGAAAATATGGATTGTGCTGATGACATTAAAATTGTAGAATAATAAAAGGTGAAGATGACTGTGAAAGGATACAGAGGGACTTGAATCAGTTGAAAGTTGGACAGAGCCGTGGCAGATGGAACTGAATTCATTTCAGACAAGTGTGAGGCAATGCAGTTTGGGATACTACTTTCTAACAGGATATTTACAGTAAATGGCAGGACCACTGAAGTGTTGATGGACAGAGGATGTTTGGGTGCAAAAGTCTTGGGTACATGAATCTTGCTCGGGTGCCTAAGCATTTTGCACAGTACTGTATTTGTCAATGTGGAACGGAAAATGAGTTTGTAAATCTGGAAGGAGCGAAGGATGTTGGGAATGGTGAAGGTGGAGTGCTGCGGGAGGGGTGTGGGACAGAGGTAGCAGAGGAGGAATGCCGGGACGGGGTTGGTGTGGGTGTAGACACACCAAGCCTTGAGGCACCAGGCAAGGTCATTTGATTTGAAACAATTGGTTTATTGATCATTACAGAATGTCTCTCTGGTGCTTCTCACTCCCTTCCCCCTCCCTTGCATTTTTCCCAAACATGATTACCCTCTCCCTTCTCCCTTCCCACTCTGTTTGCAGTGGAGAACCATATCAGAATCAGGTTTATCATCACTCAGATATGTCATGAAGTTTGTTTTTCTGTGGCAGTAGTATAGTGTAATAGATAAAATTTCAATGCTATTGTGCAAAAGTCTTAGGCACCCTAGTTCTATCTATTGATTCAGTTATTCTTGCTGAAATACAGGAAACTCAGGAGTGGTCTTAAGGATTTGTAAAATTTGAAGGAGTGTAGATAGGGGAGTTGGAGTATTTATCTTTGGGTGGAAGGGAAAAATTAGGAGATTAGAGGAGCAAGTTTTTCCACGTAGTTGGAATACAAATACAAATACAGTGTTCAAAAGGTATTTGGGTAAGTACATTGGTAGAAAAGGAGACGTGAGTTTAATGTGGGAAGATGTGAGTAATATAGATTACAGTTGACATAAATAAGTTGAGCTGGAAGGGTCTGTTTCTGTGCTATCAAGCTTTATAACTCTTGAGAACAATGGGGAAAAATTTGATACAATATTCTCATAATAGAATAAAAAGTAATTATGGAGCCAGTAAATTATATGATCTATGTTGCCTCACGTGTAAAAATACTAGACCACGGCACAATGATGTAAGAAGCATGGTAGCTGTACTCTGCAGGAAACCACATGATCACCTACTGAGATACTGTCTGGCGTAAGGTCCCTTGCAAGTTTAAAATGTGTTAAAATGGAAGATCTTATTTGTATAATAGAATTTGGAAATGTAGTTATATTCTTTGAGTGAATCGTTATCTGATTAGTGGTTTCTTTCAAATAATTGCTTATAGCATATCAGAAGTCATAGGGTTACCTAACAGCTGTAAAGTCTTGATTGTTGCATTATTAAAGCAATAAAGCATCATTGTTTTATTCATTTTTGGAGATTTTGAGTGTTGTTGATAAAGACAGTAATTTTAATCCCTCCCTAGTTACCACACGCAAGTTGCAGTTGTTTCACTCTCTTAAATTGGTACATTTTTTGTGGGGAAGGTGCGCTCACAGCATTACTTGGTAAGGAGTTCTGGGATTAAGACTTAGTACAAGGAAGGGCTGGCAATGTTTTCAAATCAGAACTTTGCGCAACGTGTAGAGAAGCTCCAGGTTATGGTGGTTCCTCCCAAGTACACAAGTGTGAGAAGGCACTGATTTGCGATGTTCTTTCAGAGTAGCCCATGCAAGTAACTGTAGTGCATAGTGTGGATTATGCATACTGCAGTCGTACACTTGTGATGGAGGGAATGAATGTTTTCTGTGATGAATCAATTCATGGACTGCATTGCCTATTGTTGTCAAGATTATTGAGTGTTGTTGGAGCAGCACTCATTCAGGTGACTGTTCTTTACTCTTTCTCACTTGTGCCATGTAGATGGTGAAAGAATTAGAGATGTAAGCAGCTATAATTCACTACAGCATACCCAACCTCCAACCTTTTGCTGCAACCATGGTATTTACGTATTGGGTGATGTTAAGTTTCTGTTAATGGTAAACACCAGGATGTTTGACAGTGGGAGGTTCAGTGATGGTAATACCATTGTGGTAAACAGTTAGATGTCTTCTTGCTGCAACTGGTCATTGCCTTGCAGTGTTACTTGCCAGTTATTAGCCATTTCTTTCCCTAAATTTTGTTGTATAATGAATGGACTGTTTCAATGGCTGAGATGGGAGTGGGTGGGGGGGGGCGGGTTTGTTGGTTGATGATTGGAGTTGACCACTGAGCAGTCATCAGTAAACACTTCCAGCTTTTGACTTTATGATCAAAAGAATGTTATTAAGGAAGCAACCAAAATGAATGAAATCAGCTGCCCTAAGGAGCTGTAGCAATAATTTTCTAAGGCTGCATTGGTTGACTTTCAACAACAATATTAATCTTGCTTTCTGCAAAGCATGAATTCAACCACAGGGGTACTTTCCCTTTAATATCTTTTGATTTCAGTTTACTATGATATATGACATTCACACCCAACCTCTGAAAATCATGGTCTCTGAAGCAAATATTGAGGAATTTAAGGTCTATCCGTTTCTACCTTTGTTGTCAACTCCGTTGGTTTGGTAATGCTGGTGAAGAAGGATTGTGATGTAGGTGTTTAGCTCATAGTTATATTCTTGGAATTATTGATTTAGGCAATTATTAGGCTGCATTGACTTACTTGTGGGACAATTCCCCTGTTTAAAAGAACAGTCCCCAGCTCTAGATTTTAGTTCTCTGTCCCTGGGGAAAATACTCTTCGTCCTATCTGTATCCCTCATGATTTCCCACGCACAAAGTTGTGCTAACTACCCCTAATTAGACCTTGCCTATTTAAAGGTTGATATATCCTGATGTTGGACGTGCTGACTTGTAGCTTCTGGCTTGTCTTTACTGCCTTTCTTGTATACAGTACAGCATTAGAGACTTTCCAGTCTTCTGGAACTTTAAAATCTGCTACTAAAGATGAAACAAACATCTACAAGAGAATCTACAATTTCTTCAATGTTTGAGAGGAGAATTTTGGAAAGTTGATTGGGTAGAAAATTATTTTGCTGCATTTGAATTTAATGCTTTAGATTGACACCATATGGTCCATTTTTTGTGTGAATGTAGTAGTTGTGGTATTATTGGTCCATTGCTGAGTACAACCAAAAGTAAATCAAAGGAAGTAGGTGTGGTCTGTCAAAAAGAACGGACTGTAAGATTGGCAGAGCTTTCTTGTCAATCTTCTTGATTTTTTTTATGGCTATTAGTAAGACTATTTGTTTTCTAAGTTCCAGATTATTAAATTCCCACAGATTTTGTAGTGATATTTCAACTCTGGTCTCTGGATCGTTAGTCCATATGCCAAGTTTAATAGTCCAATAATTAGTGTGCTACTACCATTTTGACCCTGTTGTAGTTAAATATGAACTTAATACCATACAATGTGCAATGTGAATGATATTTCATTTTTGGTTTATGAGTTTTGAATTTTCTTGAAAATTTTATTTTTTTTCCTTTTAGGATTAGTCAAGAATTTGAATCTTGCAAAATATCTATGGAGTGAGTGTAGAGTCAGCTGCCAGAACAGTGAAGACTTTTAAAACTTAATATACTACTCCTGATTTTATAAGGTATGTTGAAAACTGCATTTAATTATACATATTAAGCAACAGGAAAAGAACAAATTTCAGAAATTACTACCCACATGAGTGTAGGAGTTAACTTCATTTGTGTTCTATTTTTATCAAAGGTTCATTTTATTGTCAAAGTATGCATGCATAATACAACTCTGATATGTCTACTCCACATCACCATTAAATACAGAAAGACCATGGATGTTGATGAAAGAAAAGACACCAACCCCCTCCCCAGCATGAAAAAGTAAAGAAACAAAACTCGCAGACCCCTAAATCCCCCTACCCCGCAACAAAAACAGCCACAATAACAATCACCGACCTCCTCACTCGTGAAGAACAGTGACAATAACAAACCCTAAAGTTCTGGATCTTCTGTCCTCTGCATGACATAGGAAGGTCCTTGAGTTCTTCCATTTTTTGGGATGTCTCTCCCAACTGTGTACTTGTTTATTGCTCACCTTCAGTTATTCTCTCAAAGTGGGGAAATGGATGTATATATACTGCTTCATGTGATGAAGTTGCCTGTGCAATGTGATTAGTTATCTTTTCCATGGCTTTGATCCATAGCTTACACAGATTATTTTGTGTTCAGGGTAGTTTCTTGTGTATAATGTGAATGATTAAGAACTTTAAGGTGATTATCGAGGCATTGCTGATTATGGAAATGTTTGGTGGATGAGTGCTAAATCTACTACTTACTTCAAGATGACTGCTTGACCCTTTCGTGGAGGAAAGCAGCCCAATGTAGATGGGATATGGTGACTGTCCTGAAAAGTTCATTGAGAGATATTGCAGAAATTATTGACCTCCAGCAACCATAATTATCTTCCTTCGTGCATTGTTTAACTTGAATAAATGGAGAAATTTTTCCTCTTTGTTCTCCTTGATATCAGTTATTTTTAGAGATTCTTGCTACTTCAAGAAATAGAAGGCTGTACTGATGTCAGTGCCAGTTACCCTCTCCTGTCTTCTTGAGAAAACAGTTCCGAAGGCTAATTTGGAATTGATGTGTCAAATGAAGAAATGTGTTTCAAATAGATTTTGATTTGGATATATTGTTGGCAGAATCTGTTTTGAATGTAATTTATGTACATTTTAATATATGTTAAATATATCACATCTAAAGACTCCTTACCCTATATTTGTACAAATCAATCAGTTCATAACATTGAAAAATAATTTTTTTATATTAAAAAAATCTAACCCACTACCAAGCGAAGCTGATTAATAGAAAAAAAAGAAAAAAGATGGTTAGTCATCATCTGTGCTTTAACAGCAAATCAAAGGTTTTGAAAATAATTCAGAAAGGTCCCCACAATGTTGGAAAGTCTTGGGTCTTCTCTAACTTTAAACATGACATCACATCACGTAACCATTTGGTGTGAATAGGAGGAGCCACATCTTTCCATTTAAGCAAAAGCGACCTGCTATATTCCTCCAGCATTTTGTGCGGGTTGCTTTGATACTTTCATCTCTTGGTCAGACTTCAGGCAGGGTGTGTTATGAATACAATGGGGTGAGATTGGATTTTGCCATTCCAGGTAATAAATGATCTTTCAGCTAGGTCACCCATATAGTCACCTGCTTAGATGCATGCATATGTCAACCATATGTCAGATAATAAAGTAGCCATAATGGAATGGTAGAGCAGACTTGATGGGCTGAATGGCCTAATTCTTGTTTTATGTCTTATGGTCCTAAAGTTGCTTTTTGCACCCCAGTTACTGCATGAACGTGGTAATATTTGCTGCATTATGCTAAATGTCTCAGAAATTAAGCATATTTAATTATATTGATAGCCCAGTTGAAGAAAATCTTTTAGAATGTGAAAATTGAATCCTCCTCATTGATAACTGTACTTAATCACTTTTGTGAAGTATGAAAGCTTATTGAGCACGTGGCCAAGTGCTTAAGGTGTTCGTCTAGTGATTTGAAGGTGGCTAGTTTGAGCCTCAGCTGTGGCAGCGTGTTTGTGTCCTTGAGCAAGGCACTTAACCACACATTACTCTAGTGTCTGTGCGAGGAGTGGCGCCCCACACAGACTTCCAGTCTGCGCCTTGTAAGGCATGAAAATGCTCGACGCGGGGTTGACTTCCGGGTCATCAAGGGAATGGCAGCGTAAGGAAAAGGTCTCTCGGCCAAAAAGAAGGTAAACTGCCCCAAAATCGAATTTAGTTGAATACTTAATATTGTATAACTATATTAATAAAAGGGACAAGGATGATGTCTAAGAACAAGATTAAAAAGTCCACTCCGAAGGCTGATAAACGTAAAGAGACGCAGCAAGGCGACGGGCCTAGCTCCTCCACGACAAGCCAGGACGGAGATAATGAGGGGGAATCGGTGACTCTGTCTTTGATTCTCGGAGAGATTTGCGAGTTCCGACAAGATAACAACAAACAGCTGGAGGATATTAAAGGAGAAATAGTAAGAACTAACTCGAGGATAGATGAAGCCGAAGCGAGGATTGTTGGAATTGAAGAGAAGCTACAAAACGTCGAGGAAGTGATAGCAGAAATGCTAAAGCTGCAAGAGCAGCTCCATTGGAAGCTCATAGATCAAGAAGGCCGCTCAAGAAGGGAAAATGTGAGGATTTACGAAGTTCCCGAAGGAACTGAAGGTAAACCCGGACTGGTGATTCCCTTCGTGGAGAAGCTGCTTAGAGAGAACCTCGATATACCGGCCGCAAAAGACCTACAGATAGAAAGGGCTCACCGCGCGTTGGCACCACAGCCTCCGGCAGGCGCCCAGCCCAAATCGATTCTGGTCAGATTTCTCAGTTACAGAACGAAGGAAGAGGTGCTTAAACGGGCATGGCAAAAGAAAGGTTTCATGTGGAGCAACTGTAAAATCAGTTTAGACCACGATTATGCACCGGGGATCCTTGCCAGACGGAAGGAATATGCGGAAATACGGAGGGTCCTGAAGGAAATCAACATCAGATTTCAGACCCTGTATCCAGCTCGTCTGAAAGTCTTTTACGACGAAGGGACAAAATCTTACACTACGGTGGAGGAGGCAACGTTGGACCTGGCGGACCGGGGACGACCTATTAAAGTTATCATCCAACCAGAGTCGCTACTGGAGAGGATTCGGCAGAAGTCGTGGCAGTCAGTGGGGCGAGGACGCTCCACACGAACCAGAGTGTCAAACTACAAGGAAAAGCTGCAAATATTCAGACGCGAATGTACAGAGAATACAGACTAATTAAGAGAAATGACTGAAAAGAGCAATTCGGACTTAAAGGTAAAATGAAAGCTGGTATCTGAAAATAAACTAGACGGAATAACTTGAATGATAGCAATATGGTCGAGACATAAATAGGAGAAAATTCTCTATGATTATTCAAACTGCTGAGGGCCTTCTAACACAGGGTGAAGATAGAGGTTATCCCTCTGAACTGAGGCGGGTCGGTGCTCAGGCCTTACTGTGGGAAGTCGGGAAAAATTTTCAAATGTTATACGTTCAAAAATGTCTAGGGTATGGTTATATATTTTGGTTTACTGTTGAGAAGGGATTACTTACTGTTTGGTTAGAAAAGGAGAGTGTTTTTTTTTCTACTAGAGAAAAATGCAAATTGAATTGGTAAAAATAATTTCCTATAATGTTAATGGGGTTTTGAATTCAATTAAAAGAAATAAGATTATGTCTAAATTGAAAAAAGAGAGGGCACAAATAGCTTTCCTCCAAGAAACACATATGAGCCAATCTGAACATGGAAAATTAAAAAGAATGGGCTTTAAGCATGTATTTTATTCATCATATAAATTGAGCCACAAAAGAGGGGTAGCTACTTTAATATCAAGTACTCTTAATTGTGAACATATTTCAGAGACTAAAGACAAAGATGGAAGATTTGTAAAAACTACAGGAAGAATAGAAGGTACAGAAATAACACTGCTGAATGTTTATGCTCCTCCAGGTAGTGAATGGTCATTTTATAGACACATTTTTGACCTAATGGTCAGTTCTCAAGGGGTAGTAATTTGTGGAGGGGATTTTAATATTAGATTAAATCCTATATTAGATTCTTCAAGAATAGTTACTCAGAATAAACCTCTGACTCGGAAAATGAATTTATTGATGGAGGAGTTGGGAATTATAGATGTGTGGAGGAAATTACATCCCACTAGGTAAGATTATACACATTACTCTTTCCCTCATTCAGCCTATTCAAGGATAGACTATTTCTTTATCTTTAATACAGATAGACTCAGGATAAAAAAACTGTAATATTGCAACAATTGATCTGTCAGATCATAGCCCAGTTTCTATGTCTCTAATCCTGGAAAGGAAAATAAGGAAAACACTAGGGAGGCTAAACTCACATATACTCAATAACCCGAAAGTAATGGAGAGATTAAGGGGAGAAATCAAAGAATACCTAGACCTTAATGACACGGGAGAAACATCACCAGTGATCTTATGGGATACATTGAAAGCTGTACTGAGAGGGAAAATTATTTCCATTACCACTCACATGAAAAAAATCAATGCACAAAAATTAGCAGACCTTCAAGGAAAATTAAAACAACTTCAAGTTGTAGATAGCAACAAAATTAATTCAAATTTAAAACAGGAAATTAGGAAATTGCAAAGTGAAATTGACGATATTTATACGTTGGAAACTCAAAGAAATTTTCTTTACCTGAGACAAAAGAATTATGAAGTAGGAGGTAAATCAGCTAGATTACTAGCGTATAAGTTACAAAAACAACAAGCAGACAATACAATTCATAAAATAAAGAATCCAAAGACAAAGCTTGTGGAGAGTACAATAGGGAAAATTCAAGAGAGTTTTGAAGTATATTATCGAGAGCTGTACTCCCAACCCCGGGCCTCCAATGAGCCCTATATAGACAGTTTATTGAATTCTTTAGATCTACCTAAATTTACAGATTTACAAAATGAAAGTCTATTAGAACCAGTAACTGCCAAAGAACTGAATGTGGCCATCTCTAGGTTAAAGGCTGGAAAGTCCCCGGGTTCAGATGGGTTTACCTCAGAGTGGTACAAACCCCTGAAGTCACAGTTAGCCCCATTACTACTTAACACCTTTAATTGGATCTTGCAGAGAAGAGAAACTCCACCTTCTTGGAGAGAAGCGATTATTTCAGTTATTCCTAAAGAGGGTAAAGATAAACTAGAATGTGGCAATTATCGGCCAATTAGTGTTCTTAATTTAGATTACAAACTATTTACATCTATATTAGCGCGCAGATTGGGAAAACTCTTACCTGGCCTAATCCATTTAGACCAGACTGGATTTATTCAACAAAGACAAACACAGGACAACATAAGGGGAACTCTACATGTATTAGAACAGGTTAATAAGAACGAGACAGAGACAATGGTAGTAGGATTAGGCGCTGAGAAAGCTTTTGATTCGGTTAGTTGGGCATTCCAATACAGAGTGTTAGGAAGATTCAGCTTTCAAGAAAAGTTTATTAAAGTAATTCAGACTCTATATGACAGCCCTACAGCTCGAATTAAGATAAATGGGGACCTCTCTGACTCCTTTATTTTAGAGAGGGGCACTAGACAGGGATGCCCAATTTCTCGTCTCCTTTTTGCGCTATATATTGAACCGCTTGCCCAACTAATAAGACAGCGAAATCGTAAGAGGTATCAAGGTGGCAAGGATTGAACAGAAAGTGGCGTTATTCGCAGATGATGTTTTAGTCTATCTGAGTGAACCAGAAAAATCATTTATAGGATTGTTTACATTGTTGGATGACTTTGGGAAAATATCAGGTTATAAAATAAATGTAAAGAAAATGCAGGTTATGTCCCTAAATTATACACCATCCAAAAAATTGCAGGATACATATGATCTTAAGTGGGAAGCTAAATCATTAAAATATTTAGGAATAACCCTGCAGAAGGATCTTTCAACGCTGTCACAGGTAAATTATGGGCCATTAATCTCAGAGATAAAAGCAGATATGCATAGGTGGAATCTTATCCCCTTTTTAAGTTTAAATTCAAGGATAAATACTATAAAAATGAATATTCTTCCTCGGTTATTGTATCTTTTCCGTACTTTACCTGTGGAGGTGGATGATAATCAATTCAGGGAATGGGACAAATGGATTTCCCGCTTCATTTGGCAAGGAAAGAAACCTAGAATTCGATATAACACCTTACAGTTAGGGAAGGAAGGAGGAGGTATGGTTCTTCCTTGCCTGAGAAATTATTTGTATGCCTCACAGATAACCCCTCTGTTATATTGGTGTAATAGGGAATATAAGGCTAGATGGAAGGAAATAGAATTTGGATTGGTTGACAGTTTTCCTCTACAGGCCTCAATAGCTGACAAAGGATTGATGGCCCAATTGGAAAAATTTAAAAACAGTTGGATAAATCTTACATTAAAATTATGGCAGAAGGTGGTTAATTCATGTGGAATTAATAACATGCTAAAACTCTTCAGATGGTGTGCATATGATACCGAATTCCTTCCCAACAGAGGAGATAAAAGATTTGAATTATGGATAAAGAAAGGTCTTACAACCTACCTCTCATTTATACATAAAAGAGTATAACAAAGGTTCCAAATCCTGCAGGACAAACATGGCCTAGAACACAATGACTTTTTTAGGTACCTTCAAGTACGAAATTATGTTTAACCAGAGTTGTAGATATACAGACCTATCAACAGTAGAATTAGAATTTTTCAAGATTCTTAATTCAGCTTGCTGTTCAATACCTAGTAAATCAGTTTCTCGATTATATAATGCACTCTCCCATGCTAAAAATGTAAACACATTGTATATTAAAGAGAAATGGGAGAAAGAAGTGGAGTTGGTACTTTCAGAGGAGGCTTAGGGGGAAAATATGCAGCTTTCAGTGGTCTTTGACTAATTCTTTGACTTGGAGAGAACATTGTTGGAAAAATATTATAAGATACTTTAAGACCCCATATCAGGAAAAATATAAAGATACAAACGTGACGTGTTGGAGAAGGTGCGGCTCCAAGGAGGCAAATCATTTCCATATTTGCTGGGATTGTCCTAAATTAAGTCTATATTGGGAAGGTATTCATAGAACATTAGTTAAGGTACGTAGGACCCAGATACCTCTGAACTTTGAGATGCTCTGTTTGGGGCATGTATTGTTTCTTGAACAGAAGGAAGACGTAAAGTTGCTGCAGGCCCTTTTAGCGGCAAGTAAGAAATCAATCACTAGAAAGTGACTAAATCCAATACCAACTACATTAGAAGATTGGCACAAAATTATCTTGGAAATATTTAAAATGGAAAAGTTGACTTACTCCCTGAGAATTCAGAAAGAAAAATTTTATCAAATCTGGAATAAATGGATTGAATATATAACCCCAATGCAAGCAGACTTTAGATGAATCTCCTAATGATTTATACTGCTCTTCTCATCAACACAGTAATATTGCTAATGTAAGGACCCCCTAGTCTAAATGTTTACTGTTTTTGTTTTTTTTTGTTTGAAAAATAGAGAATTAATACAAGTAAAGGAAAAGATTTAGGTAAGGGATAAAAAATGATAAAATTAAGTAAATAAGTACATAGGGATCAGATAATTATGTTTGGGGGCAGGAGCAAGCATGAACAAGTTAGGATATAAACACCTACAATGGTTGTTACATAGGCTTACACACAACATTTTGGACCAGAAGAAGTGATCCAGAAGAGATGTCTGGAAACTATTACTAATCCACTATTATTACTACTTTTCTTAACAATTAATACCATTACTTAGCCTAATAGATTAGAATTTCTACTGTACATAATTATCTATTTGTGTCTAATTTCTTTTTATATCATCTCACTGTGTACTTAATGTATAAATAATTATAGTTTTATACATATAAAA
Organism: Mobula birostris; assembly: GCF_030028105.1. Lineage (NCBI taxonomy): Eukaryota > Metazoa > Chordata > Chondrichthyes > Myliobatiformes > Myliobatidae > Mobula > Mobula birostris. Next base: position 44,178,236 of record NC_092387.1, on the reverse strand, counting down.
AAATGGAAAAGGTTATACATGTGAGAAAAGCACATGATACTTGTGAATTCCTTATCCAAATAAAAATAAAATTACAAAAAAGAAAATGCCCGATGCAGGCCTCTCATGGTCTGAGTCGGCGTTCCCTCCCCTCCCCTTCCAAGTAACTGGTGTGCATTTATGCCTCGCAGGCCATGCTTCTGTAATTGAATTTTGTTATCATCACCTTTTGCCTAATGTAGAGCGATGTTTACAATGATTGACAATAATTCAAGTGGTGGATTTGTATTGATATTCTGTATTGGTGTAGTATTCATACTTGTCATGTGATTTTGTTCATGAAATATGATTTCTTTTGTATCAAACTGTCAAATTTATTTAAAAGAAATTTACAGTTAATGACATTTAAATTGAACAGCTTTGATGTGTCTATTTTGTGTTGTTTGACAGAGTATTTCTATGACCTATGCTAATTTTTTGAAAGATGGATATTGAATAGTTATAATTATGTTATGACCACCTTTCACAGCTTACAATTTAAGCAAAATGCCTGTGTGATTTTATTTTCTCTGTTATTCATTTAGCTATTTTCTCAGCAATATTTCTGTTTTACGTTGAATTCTGGCACCTTAAAAGATAATTGTGTTTGGAATAACAATTTTGTCTGTTAATACGTTTCTTGAAATTATTAGTGTGGATTGGCTACAGAAAGCAATAGTCCTAAAAACGGGTACAACTAATTTGGGTTAGTTATTGATTGTTGATTGGGGTTGTTTGTATTTAAATTTGTCACTTTCTGAAATCCTACTAGCACTATTCATTATAGAACAGATTTAGCTGTTATAACAAAATTAATTCTAGGTGAAGATCAATATAAAAGGTAATCACTTTTCATAATATTGATTTTTTTTTGTAGACTGTTCAACAGTTGGGTAAAAATCTTCAGATCTATGGAACTGTTGAATACTGCAGTTAGGAATAAATTGAAAAATCATTTAATACGTAGTCCTATTTTATTTCTGCTCTTTCAAGTAGGTAGAAGGTTAATGGAGGTCAGGTGACCAAGCAGTTTGAACAGCTCAAACAAATAAATAGAGGGGTAGCTCAAACGGAGTGGCCTGTGGAAATCGGTCAGTGAGAGAGTGGGCCAGTGAAGGAGTGGAGCTTTGACCCGAGAGATTCTGGCAGTTTTGGCAGTTGGATTGTGCAATCAAGTCAATCAAGATTTGAATAGCTCAGCAGCAAGCAGTTGATTAGACAACCAAGATTTGAATAGCTTAGACTCAGCAGGAAGCAGTTGATTGGGCAATCAAGGTCAGGTGACCAAGTAGTTTGAACAGCTCAAACAAATAAATAGAGGGATAGCTCAAGCGGGGCGGCCTGCGGAAAGCGGCCAGTGAGTGAGTGGGCCAGTGAAGGAGTGGAGCTTTGACTCGAGAGACTTTGAGGAGAAGAGGCGGAGGACGAGCTTGTTCCCAGTTAGTTTTTACGATGCCTCCTGAGATGGTAATGTGCCTCTCGTGAGGTGTGGCAGTTGTGGGGGAACTACCCTCTCCTGCAGAGTCACGTCTGCCAGAAGTGCATGCAGCTGGGCGATCTGGAAGACCATGTTAGGAATCTGGAGCAGCAACCGGATGACCTTCGACTCGTAAGGGAGAATGAGGCAGTCATAGATGAGAGCTACAGGGAGGTAGTCACACCTAGGCTGCCAGAAGCAGGTCGTTGGGTGACAGTCAGAGGGGGGAAAGTGAAGCTGAGTAGACAGGTAGTGCAGAGCACCCCTGTAGCCATTCCCCTAAATAGTAAGTTTACCATCCTGGATACTGTTGGCGGGGACGACTGACCAGCTGTGAGCCACAGTGGCAGGGCCTCTGGCACTGAGTCTGATCCTGTGGTGAAGAAGGGTGGAACGGAGAAGAGGAGAGCTGTCATCATTGGAGACTCTATAGTCAGGGGAGCAGACAGGAGATTTTGTGGACGTGAGAAGGACTCCCGCATGGTTTGTTGCCTCCCGGGTGCCAGGGTCCGGGATGTCTCTGACTGGGTGCACGACATCCTGGTGTGAGAGGGAAAGCAGCCAGAAGTCGTGATACATGTTGGCACCAACGACATCAGCAGGAAGAGGGATGATGTCCTGAAGTGTGAGTTTCGGGAACTAGGCAGAAGGCTGAAGAACAGGACCTCAAGGGTGGCATTCTCAGGATTGCTGCCAGTGCTACGTGACAGTGATGGTAAGAATTGGAGGAGATGGCAGTTGAATGTGTGGCAGAGGAGTTGGTGCAGGGGGCAGGGTTTTAGATTTTTGGATCATTGGGATCTCTTCTGGGGAAGATGGGACCTGTATAGATTGGATGGGTTACACCTGAACTCGAGGGGAGCAACATCCTTGCAGGTCGGTTTGCTAGCATGGTTCGGGAGGGTTTAAACTAATTTGCAAGGGGGATGGGATCTGGAGCGATAGAGCAGTGAACGAAGTGCATGGAGTAAAGCCAGATCTAACAAATAGAGAGGCTTTAAGGAAAAAGAAGCAGAATAAAAGGTGTAAAGGTAGAAGGGCTAAAGTGCATGTACTTCAGTGCAAGAAGCATCAGGAGCAAAGCTGATGAACTGAGAGCTTGGATACATACATGGAATTATGTAGTGGCCATTACAGAGACTTGGCTGGCACCAGGGCAGGAATGGATTCTCAATATTCCTGGATTTCACTGCTTTAAAAGGGATAGAGAGGGTGGAAAAAGGGGAGGAGGGGTGGCATTACTGGTCAGGGATACTATTACAGCTACAGAAAGGGTGGGTAATGTAGCAGGATCCTCTTTTGAGTCAATATGGGTGGAAGTCAGTAACAGGAAGGGAGCAATTACTCTATTAGGGGTATTCTATAGGCCCCCTGGTAGCAGCAGAGATACCGAGGAGCAGATTGGGAGGCAGATTTTGGAAAGGTGCAAAAATAACAGGGTTGTTATCATGGGTGACTTTAACTTCCCTAATATTGATTGGCACCTGATTAGTTCCAAGGGCTTGGATGGGTCAGAGTTTGTTAAGTGTGTCCAGGATGAATTCCTGTCACAGTCTGTTGACAGGCCGACTGGGGGACTACCATACTGGATCTAGTATTAAGTAACGAACTGGGCCAGGTCACAGATCTCTCAGTGGATGAGCATCTGGGGGACAGTGACCGCCACTCCCTGGCCTTCAGCATTATCATGGAAAAGGATAGAATTAGAGAGGACAGGGAAATTTTTAATTGGAGAAGGGCAAATTGTGAGGCTTTAAAGCTAGAACTTGCGGGTGTGAATTGGGATGATGTTTTTGCTGGGAAATGTACTATGGACGTGCGGTCGATGTTTAGAGATCTCTTGCAGGATGTTAGGGATAAATTTGTCCCGGTGAGGGAGATAAAGAATAGTAGGGTGAAAGAACCATGGGTGACAGGTGAGGTGGAAAATCTAGTCAGGTGGAAGAAGGCAGCATACATGAGGTTTAGGAATCAAGGATCAGATTGAGGAATATAGGGTAGCAAGAAAGGAGCTAAAGAAGGGTCTGAGAAGAACAAGAAGGGGGCATGAGAAGGCCTTGGTGAGTAGGGTAAAGGAAAACCCCAAGCCATTCTTCAATTATGTGAAGAACAAAAGGATGACAGGAGTGAAGGTAGGACCGATTAGAGATAAATAGCCAATAGGTGCAGCAGTAGGCCATTTGGCCCTATGAGCCAGCACCGCCATTCACTGTGATCATGGCTGATCATCCACTATCAGTATCCAGTTCCTGCCTTATCCCTGTAACCTTTGATTCCACTATCTTTAAGAGCTCTATCCATCTCTTTTTTGAAAGCATCCAGAGACTTGGCCTCCACAGCCTTCTGGAGCAGAGCATTCCATATATCCACCACTCTCTGGGTGAAGAAGTTTTTCCTCAACTCCATTCTAAATAGCCTACCCCTAATTCTTAAACTGTGGCCTCTGGTTCTGGACTCACCCATCAGCGGGAACATGCTTCCTGCCTGCAGCGTGTCCAATCCCTTAATAATCTTATATGTTTCAATAAGATCCCCTCTCAGCCTTCTAAATTCCAGAGTATACAAGCCCAGTCGCTCTAATTTTTTCACATATGACAGTCCTGCCATCCCGGGAATTAACCTTGTGAACCTACGCTGCACTCCCTCAATAGTAAGAATATCCTTCCTCAAATTTGGAGACCAAAACTGCACACAGTACTCCAGGTGTGGTCTCACCAGGGTCCTGTACAGTTGCAGAAGGACCTCTTTGCTCTTATACTCAATTCCCCTTGTTATGAAGGCCAGCATGCCATTAGCTTTCTTCACTGCCTGCTGTACTTGCATACTTGCTTTCAGTGACTGATGTACAAGAACACCTAGACCTCATTGTGCTTCTCCTTTTCCTAACTTGACTCCATTTAGATAATAATCTGCCTTCCTGTTCTTACCGCCAAAGTGGATAACCTTACATTTATCCACATTAAACTGCATCTGCCATGCATCTGCCCACTCACCCAGCCTGTCCAAGTCACCCTGCATTCTCGTAACATCCTCCTCACATTTCACACTGCCTCCCAGCTTTGTGTCATCGGCAAATTTGCTAATGTTACTTTTAATTCCCTCATCTAAATCATTAATATATATTGTAAACAGCTGCGGTCCCAGCACTGAACCCAGCGGTACCCCACTGGTCACTGCCTGCCATTCCGAAAGGGACCCGTTAATCGCTAATCTTTGTTTTCTGTCAGCCAGCCAATTTTCAATCCATGTCAGTACCCTGCCCCCAATAACATGTGCCCTAATTTTGCCCACTAATCTCCTATGTGGGACTTTATCAAAGGCTTTCTGAAGGTCCAGGTACACTACATCCACTGGCTCTCCCTTGTCCATTTTCATAGTTACATCCTCAAAAAATTCCAGAAGATTAGTCAAGCACGATTTCCCCTTCGTAAATCCATGCTGACTCGGACCAATCTTGTTACTACTATCCAGATGTGTGGTAATTTAATCTTTTACAATTGGCTCCAGCATCTTTCCCACCACCGACGTCAAGCTAACTGGTCTATAATTCCCAGTTTTCTCTCTTCCTCCCTTCTTGAAGAGAGGGACAACATTAGCCATCCTCCAATCCACAGGAACTGATCCTGAATCTATAGAACATTGGAAAATGATTACCAATGCGTCCACGATTTCTAAAGCCACCTCCTTAAGTACCCTGGGATGCAGGCCATCAGGTCCAGGGGAATTATCAGCCTTCAGACCCAACAGCCTATCCAACACCATTTCCTGCCTAATATAAATTTCCTTCAATTCATCCATTACCCTAGGTCTTTTGACCACTATTACATCTGGGAGATCGTTTGCATCTTCCCTAGTGAAGACAGATCCAAAGTACTTGTTCAACTCGTCTGCCATTTCCTTGTTCCCCATAATAAATTCACCCGCTTCTGTCTTCAAGGGCCCAATTTTCTTCCTTTTCACATACCTAAAGAAGCTTTTACTATCCTCCTTTATATTCTTGGCTAGTTTACCTTCATACCTCATTTTTTCTCTACGTATTGCCTTTTTCGTTACCTTCTGTTGCTCTTTAAAAGTTTCCCAATCCTCCGGCTTCCCACTCGTCCGGCTTCCCACTCATCTTTGCTATGTTATACTTCTCTTTTATTTTTATACTGTCCATTACTTCCCTGGTCAGCCACTGCCTCCCCTTAGGATCTTTCTTCCTCTTTGGAATGAACTGATCCTGCACCTTCTGCACTATTCCCAGAAACACTTGCCATTGCTGTTCCACTGTCATCCCTGCTAGGGTATTGTTCCATTGAACTTTGGCCAGCTCCTCCCTCACTGCACCATAGTTCTCTTTGTTCAACTGTAATAGTTACACTTCCGAGTTTCCCTTCTCCCTCTCAAATTGTAGATTAAAACTTATCATATTATGGTCACTACCCCCTAATGGCTCCTTTACCTCGAGGTCCCTGATCAAATCCGGTTCATTGCACAACACTAAATCTAGAGTTGTGTTCTCTCTGGTAAGCTCCAGTACAAGCTGTTCTAAGAATCCATCTTGGAGGGACTCCACAAACTCCCTTTCCTGGGGTTCAGCACCATCCTGATTCCTCCAGTCTACCTGCATGTTGAAGTCCGCCATAACAACTGTAGCATAACCTTTGCGACATGCCAATTTTAACTCTTGATTTAACTTACACCCTACATCCAGACTACTGTTTGGGGGCCTGTAGATAACTCCCATTAGGGTCTTCTGCAGGCAAGCCAATTCTGAATCCACCTGGCCAAACTTCCCTGGATCCCATGCCTTCTGACTTTCTGAATAAACCTACAGTGTGGAACATTGTCAAATGCCTTACTAAAATCCATATAGATCACATCCACTACACTACCCTGATCTATATGCCTGGTCCCCTCCTCAAAGAACTCTATCAGGCTTGTTAGACACATAAAGGTGGGAAGATGTGCCTGGATGCTGTGGAAGTGAGCGAGGTCCTCAATGAATACTTCTCTTTGGGGAGGTGACCAGGCATATAGATGAGGGTAGTGCAGTGGATGTGATCTATATGGATTTTAGTAAGGCATTTGACAAGGTTCCACACGGTAGGCTTATTCAGAAAGTCAGAAGGCATGGGATCCAGGGAAGTTTGGCCGGGTGGATTCAGAATTGGCTTGCCTGCAGAAGGCAGGGTGTCGTGGTGGAGGGAGTACATTCAGATTGGAGGGTTGTGACTAGTGGTATCCCACAAGGATCTGTTCTGGGACCTCTACTTTTCGTGATTTTTATTAACAACCTGGATGTGGGGGTAGAAGGGTGGGTTTGCAAGTTTGCAGAGGACACAAAGGTTGGTGGTCTTGTAGATAGTGTAGAGGATTGTCGAAGATTGCAGGGAGACATTGTTAGGTTGCAGAAGTGGGCTGAGAAGTGGCAGATGGAGTTCAACCCGGAGAAGTGTGAAGTGGTACACTATGGAAGGACAAGCTCCAAGGCAGAGTACAAAGTAAATGGCAGGATACTTGCTGGTGTGGAGGAGCAGAGGGATTTGGGGGTACATGTCCACAGATCCCTGAAAGTTGCCTCACAGATAGATAGGGTAGTTAAGAAAGCTTATGGGGTGTTAGCTTTTATAAGTCGAGGGATAGAGTTTAAGGGTCGTGAGGTAATGATGCAGCTCTATAAAACTCTGGTTGCGCCACACTTGGAGTACCGTGTCCATTTCTGGTCGCTTCACTATAGCAAGGATGTGGAAGCATTTGAAAGGGTACAGAGGAGATTTACCAGGATGCTGCCTGGTTTAGAGAGTATGCATTATGATCAGAGATTAAGGGAGCTAGGGCTTTACTCTTTGGAGAGGAGGAGGATGAGAGGAGACATGATAGAGGTATACAAGATATTAAGAGCAATAGATAGAGTGGATAGCCAGCGTCTCTTCCCCAGGGCACCACTGCTCAATACTAGAGGACATGGCTTTAAGGTAAGGGGTGGGAAGTTCAAGGGGGATTTTAGAGGGAGGTTTTTTTACTCAGAAAGTGGTTGGTGCATGGAATATACTGCCTGAGTCAGTGGTGGAGGCAGATACAATAGAGAAATTCAAGCGACTACTAGACAGGTATATGGAGGAATTTAAGGTGGGGGCTTTTATGGGAGGCAGGGTTTGAGGGTCGGCACAACAATGTGGGCTGAAGGGCCTGTACCATGCTATACTATTCTTTTAATGATGCCTATGACCAAATTTTACACTCTTTCAAAGATGGTGATGATTCTCATGAATATTATTGCTGTTGATTACTAGCTGTGACTCTTGCTGAGTGAAAATTTGTCTAATTTAGCTAGTGTCAAGTTAAATATTTAAAACTTCATTCTTTCTGGATTAATAAATCTTGTTTGTTCAGTATAGTAATTGAGCACTTAACCAACAACAAAAGAAGTTTGACAGAATATATACATTTCATTTTGCTTTGATTTGCAAATCAGTAACTTATTTCCATTATATACAATTGGGCTATAATGTCAATTATTCCAATTCCATTTTTAACATCTTCCCCTTTTGCCAGCCATTTTAACTATTTCCTTGACTCCACTTGAGATCAATGTATGAAATCCTTATTTCATTCCTAGTTGTGTGAGCAATCTTTCTATGTTTATATTTTTCAATCTACTTGTGAATTTAACCAGTCAATACAACTAAAATGACTAGTCAGAGGAAAAAAAACTCAAACATTGAGTTTTTGAGCTGTTTTTAACAAGCAACGAACTGATGTCACTCTCTTGTAAAACAGCGAATAATACTGCTTTTGATAATGAGGATTAAGACTGATTTCAATGAGTTAGGTAGGTTTATGGGTATTGTTGTTTAAAAATTAAATGACTATAATGAACTCTTTTATACTAATTTAATGATGTGGCTTTTCCAAGGTTTCTTTTCCCGTGCTGCTAGTCTCTTTAAAACTATTTATAAATATGGAGAGGGTCAAGATGGTGGCATTCATGGACGCAGAGGCCCCTCCGGCTCCAACTAGCGGTGAAATTTCTTGTCCTGTTCATCAATTCTATGACGGAAAAAATGCAGCTGAGCATTAAGAATACTAAAATCTACAAGTCTACCTCGCTAGTAAGAGAATTAACAAAGGTGCTGCACGGTTACAGATTAACGCAGGAAGTGAGCTCTTGCTCCATGCTGTGGCCTACTACAGCTGCTCAGGGAAGCAGTGCACTTGAATGCAGAAGCATAGTAAGTATGCCGGTATTAAAGTGGATCCCTGCAGGCTCACACTCCCATTGATTCTACTCGCTAATGTTAGATTGCTGGAGAAAAAGAAACTGGATCATCTGCATCTGAACCAGCAGGAGATGAGGGACTGTTGCATGCTCATTTTGACAAACATGCCTTCAGGGCTTCATTCCAGACTTGGTCATCTAAGTTGAAGACCTAATTTCCTTTTGGACAGACAGAAATGCTATGGCCACTTGTAAGACCTACAAAGGATGTCTATATGTCTGCATCAGTAAGAACTGGTGTGTGAATGCCTTGGTAGTAATGGCCCACTACTCACCTCAGATTGAGTTTAAATGGTGACGTGCAGGCCCTTCTACTTTCCGAGGCAGTTCACCACCATTGTGATTATTGCTGTTTTCATCCCCATCTTCCCAACCTGCCCCCCTCCCATGCTGGCGCTGGGGAAGTACTGCAGGAGTTTCCTGTGCCATCTGCGACCTCAAAAACTTTCGCCCTGATGGTGCCTTCATTGTTGCTGGTGACTTCTATCACGGCAACTTAAAAATAGTACTGCCAGTGTTCTACCAGTATGTCAACTTTGCAACCCAAGGAGACAATATACTAGACCTGGTTTATACCAACGTTAGTGGAGCCTACAAGGCTGTCCTTCACCGTCACCTTGGATACTCACTCCACAAATCCATTTTTCTAATATCCGCTCATAGAAGGAGGAGAAGATGGCGACGCGACAGCAGCGCGCGTGGCCATTTCGGTGGTGATGTCTGTAATCTGTCAAGTAGGAGACTGTGCACAATTCTGATTTGATGGAGATGAACATGAGAGTATGGAGGAACATCTGGAAAACTTCTGAAATGCCCGCTTCGCTGCTGCTGCTACTGTGTGGTAACCGGAATCTCCGGAGCAGAAGGCCCTGAAATCCTCGGCTTTGCTTGTTTCAGCAGCCGGGGCGAGGTCGAAGGCGCTCGGCAGAGGATGGCGCTCGGGAGGCTGTATCGGAGAGGCTGGTCGGAAGCTCGAAGTTTTCGGATGAATGGACTTAGTGTTGGCTGTGGTCAGCTGCTTCCAAGGCATCGGCAAGTTGACGGTACCTGGAGGTTTATGGCAGGGAGTTTCTCCCTTTTGCCGCCTGCTATCAGGGACTCGGGAGTCGATCGGCTTGGGGACTTTTGAGACTTTTTTTTTTTACCGTGCCCATGCTTTGTTCTTCATCAAATTATGGTATTGCTTTGCACTGCTGTAACTATATGTTATAATTATGTGGTTCTGTCAGTGTTAGCCTTTGGTTTGTCCTGCTTTCTGTGATATAACTCCGGAGAAACATTGTATCATTTCTTAATGTATGTATGCATTTCTAAATGACAATAAAAGAGGACTGAGTGTTCTCATAATCTAAAAAAGATCACTGGTTAAAATAGTTCAATTAGTTTACAGGGAGACCAGGACCTGGTCAGAAGTTGCCACCTTAGCATTGCAGGACTGCTTTGATAGGACTGACTGGAGCATATTCTGGAAGGCAACTACCTATGATTACCATGTCACCATTGATGAATATGTGGGATTGGTGACTGTTTCCGTGAGGAAAACACATTGAGGGCATTAATGTAATTGAATGCTACACTGCCAGGGCAAACCAGAAATGATGGCTGACTGCAGAGGTTCGTGCACTGCTCAGAGATTGGGGCACTGCCTTCAGATTGGGGAATAGAGCGTATCTAATATCAGTAAGAACCGCGCTTTCCCATGCCATCAGGAAGGCAAAGCATGAGAAAGCACAGAAAATTCAGACACCTCTGTGACAACACGGACATGTGACAAATAGGGCAGGGTATTCAAACCGACAGGTTACAAGTTCACCCTGCGCGTGAATGACCGAAATGTCTCCCTTCCTGATAGGCTAAGTGCCTTCTTTGCGTGATTTGATCCATTGAATGATGTGACATTGAGGAAAGCCCTCTCTTCCGCTGAGGAACCGGTACCCTCACTGGCCCCAGCCAAGGTGAGGAGGATCCTAGCCAGGGTAAACCCAAGCAAAGCTGTGGGGCTGGACAACATAACTTGGGTGCTGAGGGACTGTGTGGATCAGCTAACAGACGTCTTAATGGACAATTTCAACATCTCTTTGAAACAATCCACTCTCCCTGCAGACTTCAAGGCAGTCACCATCATTTGAGTGTCCAAGAGAGCAATGGTAACTCGCCGAAACCAGTACACCTAGGGAACTGACCTCAACAATCATAAGATATAGGAACAGAATTAGGCTGTTTGGCCCATTAAGTCTGCTCTGGCATTATGTCATGGCTGATCCATTTTCTCAGCCCCAATCTCCTGCCTCTACAGCTGCATGTGACAACAAATTCCACCGATTCACCACTCTCTGGCTCAAGAAATTACTCATCTCCATTCTAAAAGGACACCCTGCTATTTTGAGGCTGTGTCCTTTGCGCTTAGACTCCCCCACCAGAGGAAACATTCTCTCCACATTCACCCCATCGAGGCCTTTCAACTTTCTTTCTTTCTTTTTAAATCTTTTTATTGAATAAGTATACAAAAAGGTAAGCCATAAAGGCACTAATACATTGTTAGAATATAATAAAATTACAGGAGATATTAATACAAAAAAAATGATACAAACAATGTAATTTAAACATACTAAGGTAACACAATAGTATACTAACTTATATATATATATATATATATATATATATATATATATATATATATACCAATAGAGAAAAGGAAAAAAAAAACCCACAAAAAAACCCACCGTGCAACTAAGCTAAAAAGCAAAGCAAAGCAATAGGCTAACTTGGAACCAAGCAGAATTAAAAAACTTAAAATCACGTCTTCAATCCCGACCGCCATTAAAAACAGTAAAAAAAACAAGAAGGGTATATAAATATGGAGCAAAAAAAGGAGAAAAAAAAATTACATTAAATGAAAATATTAAATAAAAGATCTCCAGGTCTGTTCAAATTTGTGAGGAATCATAAAGATTGCTTCTAATTTTCTCCAAATTCAAGCATAATATCGTCTGAGAAAACCAAAAAAAGGTAGTTGGAGCATTAAGCTCTTTCCAATGTTGTAAGATACATCTTTTCGCTATTAAAGTAAGAAATGCAATCATTCTACGGGCTGAAGGAGAAAGATTACTGGAAATTTTAGGTAGTCCAAAGATAGCAGTAATAGAGTGAGGAGAGATATTTATATTCAATACCTTAGAGATAATATTAAAAATGTCTCTCCAAAAAGTTTCCAGAGTAGGACAAGACCAGAACATATGAGTTAAAGAGGCTATCTGCCCCGGACATCTATCACAAAAAGGATTAATATGAGAATAAAAGTGAGCTAATTTATCTTTAGACATATGTGCTGTATGAACAACTTTAAATTGAATTAGGGAATGTTTAGCACAAATAGAGGAAGTATTGACTAATTGTAAAATCTGCCCCCCAGTGGTCCACGGAAATGATAGACCCCAATTCCTGTTCCCAATCTACCCTAATCTTATCAAATGGAGCTTTCCTAAGTTTCATAATAATATTATAAATCATAGCCGATGCACCTTTCTGACATGGATTAAGGTTGATTATAGTATCTAAAATGTATGTAGGAGGAAGCATTAGGAAAAAAGAAAGTATCGTACTTAGGAAATTTCTAACTTGTATATATCTAAAAAAATGTATTCTTGATAAATTATATTTATTAGATAATTGTTCAAAAGACATAAGGGAACCATCTAAAAATAAATCCAAAAACTGTGAAATACCCTTAATCTTCCAAATTTGAAAAGCACGATCCGTAAAAGAGGGAGGAAAAAATATGTTACCTAAAATAGGAATCGCTAACCCAAATTGGTTAAGATCAAAAAATTTTCTGAATTGAAACCAAATACGTAAGGTATATTTAACTATCGGGTTAGATACCTGTTTGAGGCGTTTCAAATCAAAAGGAAGAGAGGAACCTAAAATAGAGCCAAGTGTATAGCCCTGAACAGATTGTAATTCCAATGCTACCCATTTAGGAATGGATAGTATATCCTGGTCAAGTAACCAAAATTTCATATGTCGAATATTAATTGCCCAATAATAAAATCTAAAGTTGGGTAATGCTAAACCTCCATCTCTCTTAGCTTTCTGTAAATGTATTTTACCCAATCTCGGATTTTTATTTTGCCAAATAAATGAAGAAATTTTTGAGTCAACTTTATCAAAAAAAGATTTTGGAACAAAGATTGGTAATGCCTGAAATATATATAGAGATTTTAGCAAAAAAAACATCTTAACTGCATTAATACGACCAATCAAAGTTAAATATAAGGGAAACCATTTAGATGAAAGTTGAGTAACATGGTCAATTAAGGGTAAAAAGTTAATCTTCAATAAATCTTTGTATTTACAAGTAATTTTAATCCCAAGATATGAAAAATAATTATTAATCAATTTAAATGTAAAGTTATGATATAAGGGAAGTTGTTTATTAATCGGGAAGAGTTCACTCTTACTAAGATTTAATTTATAACCTGAAAAGAGACTAAATTGTGCTAATAACTCTAAAACAGCAGGGATAGATTTTTGAGGATTAGAAATATATAAAAGTAAGTCATCAGCATAGAGTGATATTTTATGGGACTTTAAGCCCCGAGTTATCCCAGTAATATTTGGAGATTCTCGAATGGCAATTGCAAGAGGTTCTAATGCAATATCAAATAATAAAGGACTAAGAGGGCAACCTTGTCGAGTGCCTCGAAAAAGAAGGAAAAAAGGTGAGCTTACAGAGTTAGTACGGACCGAGCCCACAAGAGAATGATATAACAGTTTGATCCAGGATATAAATTTCGAGCTAAAATTAAACATTTCAAGCACCTTAAATAAGTAAGGCCATTCTACTCTATCAAAAGCTTTCTCAGCATCTAAAGAGATAACACACTCAGGAACATTTTGTGAGGGGGTATAAACAATATTTAACAGTGTACGAATGTTATAAAAAGAGTAACGACCTTTAATAAAACCCGTTTGGTCTTCCGAAATAATAAAAGGAAGTACTTTTTCTAATCTGTTTGCTAATAATATAGAAAAAACTTTAGAATCAACATTTAATAAAGATATTGGTCTACAAGATGCACATTGAGCAGGATCTTTATCTTTCTTTAATATTAGAGAGGTTGACGCTCTATTGAAAGATTCGGGAAATTTACCAAGTTTTAATGAAGCCTCGAAAACCCTACAGAACCAAGGGATTAATGAAGGTGCAAAACATTTATAAAATTCTATGGTAAACCCATCAGGGCCAGGAGCTTTCCCCAAATTCATAGAGGAAATAACATTCTTAATCTCATCAGTGGTAATGGGAGTATCTAACATAGAAGACATATCCTGTGAAATCTCAGGGAAGTCTAGGTTATCTAAAAAATCATTCATATATTTAGAGTCTCGAGGAGACTCTGATTGATATAAGGAAGAATAAAAATCACAGAAGGTTTGATTAATCCCCGCATGATCAAGTATCAGTCGGTCATTTTGATTATAAATCTGATTAATTTGAGATTTAGCATAATTAGACTTCAATTGGTTAGCCAGCAGTTTGCCAATTTTGTCACTGTGTACATAAAATTCACTTCTTGTTTTCTTTAATTGGTTTACAATCGAGGACGAAAATAATAAACTGTGTTCCATTTGAAGTTCAGTTCTTTGTTTATATAACTCCTCAGAGGGAACTGTAACATATTTCTTATCAATTTCCTTAATCTTGTCCACAATTACCAACTCCTCCTGCTTCAGCTTCTTCCTCAAAGCAGCAGAATACGAGATAATCTGACCACGAATATAAGCTTTAAAAGTGTCCCAAAGAATGTTCACAGAAATATCTTCTGTATAGTTGATTGTAAAAAAAAGATCAATCTGTTCATTCATAAAGTTAACAAAGTCCGAGTCCTGAAGCAACAGCGAATTAAAACACCATTGTCTATTATTTTGTGTATTGGCCTGAGTTTTAATAGAAAGCTTAAGTGGAGCATGATCCGAAATGGTTATAGAGTCATAATCACATTTAATCACTGAAGAAATAAGACGAGAGTCAATAAAGAAATAATCAATTCTTGAATAGGAATGGTGAACATATGGAAAAAAAAGAAAAATCTTTTTCCTGAGGATGCAAAAAACGCCAAATGTCCGTCGACCCAGAATCAGAGAGGAATGAATTAATCAAAGTTGCAGATTTATTAGGTAAGGTCCGTAGAGGAGCCGAACGGTCCAAAGCTGGAGATAAACTGGTATTAAGATCTCCGCCCCAGATCAATGAAAACTCATTCAAATTCGGGAACTGATTGAATAATGATTTATAAAATTCCGGACATTCCATATTAGGAGCATAAACATTAACCAAAACTACCTTTTTATTAAATAGTAGACCACTAACCAGTAGAAATCTACCATTCGGATGTGAAATAATATCATGTTGTATAAAAATAACTGAGGAGTCTATAAAAATAGAGACGCCTCGAATCTTAGCGTTGGAGTTCGAATGAAACTGTTCATCCTTCCAGAATTTAAAAAAACGTAGTCTGTCCCCCCTCCGCACATGGGTCTCTTGTAAAAATAAAATTTGTGCTTTAAGTCTCCGGAACACTTTAAAAACTATTTTCCTTTTAATAGGATGATTAAGACCATTAGTATTCCAGGAGACAAAATTAACAATAGACTCCATAAACCCTAAAGTCAACCCGCAACAAGGAGAATTGACGATAGGCTCGACCCATGAACCCGGAAAGGGAACAGAACAAATAAGAGATACCGGGAAGGAGAATGCAACCAATACTTCAATAGTGTACATAGCCCAAGAAGAAAGAAACTAAAACGTGAAGCCCCTCCCACCACCTCCCACCCCATGACCCCAAGGCTAAATCTAACACAGACCAGCCAGAAAGAAGCAAGCACTAAAACTACCCCCATGACTTCCGGTATACGCTCCCTAAAAAAAGTGTAAATATAAAAAAGATCAGCTAGTTATAAAACAGTAAAAGAATAAAAAAAGGTAAATCAATTAAAACAAACACTTAATATAACAGAGAAAAAGCCAGAAAATATAAAAAAACCGCAACAAACCCCAGACCCTATGAGTAAACAAAAAAAGAAATGAAATTATTAACATAAACTAGTTATGAAAACCTACAAAAAGAAGTAGATTTAAAAACTACAAAATTTAAGGCCTCAAAGGAAATACGTAGAATGACAGTGAGGGAATAACCACCCAGAATCCCCTGGGAAAAAGAAAGGAATGACGCAGATAGAAAGAAAGTTTAGCAACCATATTAATTAATCCAAAAATAAACTTTTCTGCCTATATAAGGCAATAAAAAAATTAAGACTGACAAATTCACAACCTCCGATCAAACGGAGATAGTTAAAAATTACGATTAAGATGTTGAAGGTGAAAGTTGATCCAGATAACTCTGGGCATCCAATGGAGATTCAAAAAAACGGAGGGCTCCGTCCAACGTACGAATCCTTAGACGTGCAGGGTAAAGCAGCGCTGGTCTTAAATCCATCTTGTAGAGTTCTGACATCACAGATCTATAACGAACCCGTTGATCCCGAATTGGTTTACTGAAATCCTCCACAAATCGGAACTTAAGATCCAAAAAATCAATGTAACCTTTAGATCGAACGAAAGGAAACAGTTTCTCCTTGTCTTGAAAGTAATGAAAGCGTAAGATGACATGTCGAGGTTTATCTAACTTAGATGAGTATGATGGAACTCTGTGAACGCGACCCAATAACAGTGGTTGGTCAGGAAATACAGTAGGAAATGCATCTTTTAAAAGTTGAGAAAAATACTTCATAGGGTTATCAGATTCAGCAGCTTCACGCACCCCAATCATTCGAAAATTCTGCCGTCGCATTCTGGATTTTTTTCAGAGTTTTTAAAGGTCAGAAAGTCAAGTTTCTTCTTCATTACATTAATTGTTTCTTCGATTTTCTCCATCTTAAGTTTATTTTGTTGCGTGGATTTTTGAAGATCAGATATAGCCGACTGATGTTCCGTAATAGATGTTTGTATCTTATCGATTGAATCGGCAATTTTCTGGAAATTAATTGAAATTTCCGCACGAATCAGCTCCGTAACAGAGGTTGAAATTTCCGCACGAATCAGCTCCGCAACAGAGGTTGAAATTTCCACACGAATCAGCTCCGTAACAGAGGTTGAAATTTCCCTTTGAATTAGCTCCGATATAGCTTTCAAAGTCAACGGTGGTTCAGTCGGAGGAAAATCGGTACCTTTCAGTCTAACCAGAGGTTTGCCGTCCTTCCCGTTTTTTCCACTCTTACACATAGCAGACCTTAAACGCATCCGATTATCAAAGAGCCCAATTTATTTCAAAATATTGTAAAAGTCGATAACTTAATGGTTAATTAAAATATAGCTGATCATAAGAAGAAAAACTCAGAGGTACTGGAGCGAGTCAAGAACACGACTTCACTCCATGAGCTCTACCGGAAGTCCCCTGATAGGTTTCAATGAGGTCACCCCGTCATTCTTGTGAATTGCAGAGAGTAGAAGCCCAGAGGCACCAAATGCTCATCATATGATAAGCCTTTCAATCCCAGAGTCATTTTTGTGAAAGTCCTTTGAACCCTCTACACATCCCTTCATAGATAAGTGACCCAGGACTGCTCACAGTAATCCAAGTGAAGCCTCAACAGTACTTCATAAAGACTTAATGTTACATTCTTACTTTTATATTCTAGTTCTCAAAAATGAGTGCTAACATTGTATTTGCCTTCCTCATCACAGACTCAACATGCAAATTAACCTTTTGGGAATCCTGCACGAGGATTCCTAATTCCCTTTGCATTTCCGATTTTTGAATTTTCTCCCCATTTAGAAAATGGTCTAAGCATTTTCAACCTCTCATTGCTATGGCTGGAAGTTCTCGCTTGCTTCAAAAAGGCAACAATTATACCAGTGCCTTAATGACTATCGCCCGGTAGCACTCACATCGACAGTGATGAAATGCTTTGAGAGGTTGGTCATGACTAGACTGAACTCTTGCCTCAGCAAGAACCTGGACTCATTGCAATTTGCCTATTGCCACAATAGGTCAACTGCAGGTGCAATCTCAATGGCTCTCCACGTGGCATTAGACCACCTGGATAACACAAACACCTATATCAGGATGCTGTTCATTGACTATAGCTCAGCATTTAATACCATCATTCCCACAATCCTGATTGAGAAGTTGAAGACCCTGGGCCTTTGTACCTCCCTCTGCAGTTGGATCGTCGACTTCCTAACCAGAAGACCGCAATCTATGCGGATTGGTGATTACATATCCTTGCTGACGATCAACACTGGTGCGCCTCAGGTGTGTGTGCTTAGCCCACTGCTGTACTCTCTATATACACATGACTGTGTGGCTAGGCATGGCTCAAATACCATCTATAAATTTGCTGATGGTACAACCATTGTTGGTAGAACCTCAGGTGGTGATGAGAGGGCGTACAGGAGTGAGATATGCCAAGTAGTGGAGTGGTGCCGCAGCAACAACCTGGCACTCAATGTCAGTAAGACGGAAGAGTTGATTGTGAACTTCAGGAAGAGTAAGACGAAGGGACACATACCAATCCTCATAGAGGGATCAGAAGTGGAGAGAGTGAGCAGTTTCAAGTTCATGGGTATCAAGATCTCTGAGGATCTAACCTGGTCCCAAAATATCAATGTCGTTATAAAGAAAGCAAGACAATGGCTATACTTTCTAAGGAGTTTGAAGAGATTTGGCATGTCAACAAATACACTCAAAAACTTCTATAGTTGTACTGTGCAGAGCATTCTGCAAGGCTGCATCACTGTCTGGTATGGAGGGGCTACTGCACAGGACTGAAAGAAGCTGCAGAAGGTTGTAGGTCTAGTCAGCTCCATCTTGGGTACTAGCCTACAAAGTACCCAGGATATCTTCAGGGAGCGGTGTCTTAGAAAGGCAGCGTCCATTATTAAGGACCTCTAGCACCCAGGGCATGCCCTTTTCTCATTGTTACCATCAGGTAGGAGGTACAGATGCCTGAAGGCACACACTTAGCGATTCAGGAACAGCTTCTTCCCCTCTGCCATCTGATTCCTAAATGGACATTGAATCTTTGGATGCTACATCACGTTTTTTTTAATATACATTATTTCTGTTTTTGCAAACTTTTAAAAATCTATTCAATATACGTATGCAGTAATTGATTTACTTATTTATTTTTTTTTCTCTCTGCTAGATTATGTATCACATTGAATTGCTGCTACTAAGTTAATAAATTTCATGTTACATGCTGGTGATAATAAACCTGATACTGATTCTGATTTTATTTCTTCTACCGATGTCATGGTCATATACTTCCTGAGATTGTATTCCATCTGCCACTTCTTTGCCCATTCTGTTAATCTAAGCTCTTCTGTAGCCTCACTGCTTCCCCAAAACTAACTGCCCCCTCTCATCTACCTTCATATTGTCCAAAAACTTGGCCACAAAGCCATTAATTCTATTATCCAATTCATTGACATATAACATAAAAAGATGATATCCCAACACAGACCCCTGTGCATACCACTCGTCACCAGCACACAACCAGAAGGGGCTCCCTTTATTCCCACTCTTTGCCTCCTGCCAAACAATCAATGCTCTATAAATGCAAATATCTTTCCTGTAATGCCATAGGCTCTTAACTTGTTAAGCAGCCATATGTGTGGCACCATGTCAAAGGGCTTCTGAAAATCCAAGTATACACCATCCACTGATTCTCCTTTGTCTATCCTGCTTGTTACTTCTTCAACAAATTCCAATAGATCTGTCAGGCAAGATTTTACTCTTGAGGAAATCATGCTGACTATGGTCTATTTTATCATGTGCCTCCAAGAACCCCGAAACCACATCCTTAGCAATAAACTCTAAGATCTTCCCAACCACTGAGGTCAGTCTAAGGGGCCTATAGTTTCTTTTCTTGTGTCTCTTTCGCTTCTTGAAGAGTGGAGTGTTATTTGCAATTTTCCATTCTTCTGGACCCATGCCAGAATCAGTTGATTTTTGAAAGATCATTAATGCCTCCACAATCTCTTCAGCTACCTCCTTCAGAACACTTGGTGTGTTGGTTCGGGTGACTTACCTACCTTCAGACCTTTCAATTTGCTAAGAACCTTCTCCCTAGTAATGACAACCTCACACCCTTTGCCCTCTGACACACTTGAACTTTCGGCATGCTGCTAGTGTGTTCCACAGTGAAGACTAATGCAAAGTTCTGATTCAGTTCATTCGTTGTATCCTTGTGCCCCATTAAGAAGATGCTGTCTAAGTTGCATGACATCTTGGTCAATGTACTGGGTGGGCACAGGAGTACATTCAGCCAGAGACTCATTCCTCCGAGATGCAGCACAGAGCATCATAGGAAGTCATTCCTGCCTGTGGCCATCAAACTTTACAACTCCTCCCTTGCAGGGTCAGACACCCTGAGCCGATAGGCGTGTCCTGGACTTATTTCATAATTTACTGGCATAATTTACATATTACTATTTAACTATTTATTACTATTTTCTATTACTATTTATTATTTCTATGACTATTACTATTTAGTAATATTACTATTACTATTTATTATTTATGGTGCAACTGTAACAAAAACCAATTTCCCCCGGGATCAATGAAGTATGACTATGACTATTACTACCTCTCCAGCATCATTTTCCAGTGGTCTGATATCTACTCTCACTTCTCTTTTACACTTTATATATCTGAAGAAACTATTGGTATTATCTTTAATATTATTGGCTAGCTTACCTTCCTATTCTATCCTTTCCGTCTTTGACTTTTTAGTTGCCTTCTGTTAGTTTTTAAAAGCTTCCCATTCCTCTAACTTCCCACTAATTTTTGCTCTATTATGTGCCCTCCCTTTGACTTTTATGTTGGCTTTGACTTCTCTGTCAGTCATGGTTGTGTCATCCAGCCTTTAGAATACTTCTTCCTCTTTGAGATGTTTATGTCCTGTGCCTTCCAAATTGCTCCCAGACATTCTAGCCATTGCTACTTTGCCATCATTCCTGCCAGTGTTCCTTTCCAATCAATTTTGGCCAGCTCCTCTCTCATGCCTCGGTAATTCCCTTTACTCCACTGATACATCTGACCTTAGCTTATCCTTCTGAAAGTGCAGGGTGAATCCTATCATTTTATGATCACTGGCCCTTAAGGGTTCCTCTAATTTAAGCTGTCTAATCAATTCTGGTTCATTGCACAAAATGCAGTTCAGAATAGCTGATCCCCTAGTGGGATCAACCACAAGCTGTTCTAACAAGCCTTCTCGTAGGCATTCTAGAAATTCCCCCTCTTGGGATTCAGCACCAAGCTGATTTTCCCAATTTTCCTGCAAATTGAAATCCCCCATGACTATCGTGACTATCATGAAGTGCTTTGAGCGGCTGGTAATGGATCATATAAAATGCCATCTTCCTGCTACGTTGAACCTTTCCAGTTCGCCTACTGCTCAAACCGGTTTACTGATGATGCCATTGCCTCGGTCCTCCACTCTGTCCTGTCTTGCCTAGAAAATCATGCCTCATGCGCTAGGGTGCTATTCATCGACTTCAGCTCAGTGCTTAACACAATCAACTTTTCAGAGGCTGGTGGGTAAAGAGTCCTTGTTAGGGCTTAACACTCTCTTTGTAACTGGATCTTGGACTTCTTAGTGGAAAGACCTCAGTCAGTCCTAGTTGGCAGAAACACCTTGAGCTCCATCATGTTGAGTTCTAGTGCTCCTCAGGGTTGTGAGCTTAGCCTGTTGTTGTTCGTGCTGTTGACAGATGACTGCATTGCGAGATTCAGCTCAAATTGCGTCATTAAGTTATCTGATGATACCAACCTAACCTGGACCCAAAATACTTCCTCACTAGTCAAGAAGGAACAGCAGCATCTACACTTTCTGAGGAGACTGAGGCATGTAAGACTCCCTGTCCCCATTCTAACAAATTTTTACAGAAGCACCATTGAGAATGTTTCTGGCTGCATCATCATGTGGTACAGATGCTGCAAGGCATCAGACTGCAAAACCTTATGGGAGATAGCTAAAACTGCTGAGAGTGTCACCGTTGTTTCTCTCCCTCCCCTCAATTTTTCACATTTTCCCGGAGCTTTGCAGAGGAAGGGCCTGAAGTATTGTTGAGGATCCCCACTATCCCTCCCCTAATCTCTTTGGCCATTATCATCAGGAATATTACAGGAAACTCTAGATCTAGATTTGAAAGACCTCCGCCTAATCAGAAATCTGTACTGGGAACCAACTGCCACTGTAAGAATAGATGGAGAAGTGAGTCAGTTTACGAAAATCAAGAGAGGCATTAGACAAGGTTGTGTTTTCTCCCCTGATTTATTTAATGTGTACAGTGAAACAATATTACAAAAAATAAGAGACATCTTGGAAATCAAAGTTGGCCGTGAAAACATCAATAATTTCAGATATGCGGATGACACTGTGTTAATTGCAAGTACGGAGGAAGAACTACAAAACTTAATTGATACAGTTGTTGAAGAAAGTGCAAAAATGGGTCTGTCTATCAATTGCAAAAAGTCAGAATGTATGGTGATATCCAAAAAGAAGGAGAATCTTATCTGCAGGCTGAGAGTAAATGGGGAAGACATAAAACAATTACAGAACTTCTGCTACTTAGGAGGCTGGGTGACATCAGATGGCAGGTGCGACATGGACATCAAAAGAAGAATAGGGATGGCGAAAGACACCTTTACGAGGATGAAGAGTATACTGACCAATACTAAACTAGGCATGACAACCCGCCTCAGAGTACTGAAATGTTACGTTTATCCGGTTATGTTATATGGCTCAGAATGTTGGACAGTATCTAGTAACATGAAACGAATTGAAGCAGCAGCGAGGTGGTTTTTGAGGAGGATGCAAAGAATATCATGGACGAAACAAATTTCTAAGGAGGATGTCATGAACAGAGCAAACACAAAAAGAGGAATAATGTATGAGATCATGAAAAAGCAACGTAACTTCATTGGACATGTAATTAGGAAAGAGGAGTTAGAATGCATGGTAATTATGGAAAAGATTGAAGGGAAGAAAGCAAGAGGAAGCAAGAGACAAAGACAAATGATGATGGAGACAGCAGCCAGAGAACTGGAAATGAATACCTTTTACCAAAATTTTTATATGTATTTCAAAATATTCCTATTTTTCTAACCTAAGGAGTTTTTTGATCAGGTTGACTATTATTTCATCTTTTGTTTGGAATAATAAAAGACCAAGAATTGGAAAATGTCATATACAAAAATTAAAAAAGGATGGAGGTCTTACTTTGCCTAATTTAAGATGTATTACTGGGCGGTTAATATGCGTTATGCGTGTTCTTGGTTATATTGGACCGATAAAAAGGAACGACCATCCTGGGTTGATTGGGAATTGAAAATTGTGAAACAATTTCATTTAACTTCATTATTAGGAGCTCCTTTACCTGTACAATTAGCCAAAATTTCTATTCTAAATATAAATCCTATGATTAATCAATCATTACAAATCTGGGTACCAGTTTCGTAAGTTTTTTAATCTTAGAAAATTTAACCTTTTTAGTTTAATTTATCAAAACTATTTATTTAAAGCTTCACTTAGTGATCCTACCTTTTGTCTTTGGAGGAATAAAGGAATTTTTTCCTTTATGGACTTGGTTCAAGAAGGCTGATTGATGTCCTTTGAGAAATTAGTAACTAAATACTCTCTCTCATATTCACATTTTTTGCAATATCTTCAGGTCAGACATTTCTTACAAGAATATTTAAGTAATTTTCCATATATACAAGACTCTGTCCTGTTAGACATTATTTTAAAAATGAACCCTTTAGTGAAAGGTTTTATTGGGAAAATTTATAATTTACTATTACAACAGGATAACTATCCTTTACTTAAGATTAAGCAAGATTGGGAAAGAGAGCTTAACATGACCTTGATAACAGAGGATTGGTTGTGAATTTTGAAGCTGGTTAACTCTTCTTCGATTTGTGCCAGTCATTCTCTAATTCAATTTAAAATAGTACATCATTATTATTTGACAAAGGAGAGATTGTCTAAAATATTTATTATGTAAATAGTCAGTGTGATAGATGCAAAACTGAGATAACTACATTGACACATCTGTTTTGGTTGTGTTCTGTATTGAAACAATTTTGGAAATGTATTTTTTCTATAATTTCTAAAGCTTTAAAAATCAATTTACAACCTAATAAATTGACAGTTTTGTTTGGTATAATTCCTCGATATATTCACAGTATTTCTATATCAGACCAATACGTAATTGCATTTGTCACATTATTGACTAGAAGGGCTATTTTATTAAAGTGGAAAGATGCCTCTGCTCCCACTTTGATACAATGGTTCTCTCAGGTGATGTTATGTCTTAGTTTGGAAAAAATTAGAAGTCGAACTTTTGATCCTAGATTTGACTTTGAGAAAAGGTGGGGTTCTTTTGCCCGTTATTATCATTTGACTTGAGTTAATAAAGATGGTCCTTTTCTGATGCTTGGGTATATGGATTTGGTTGGTGGTTTGATGTCTTTTTTTTTATGGAAGCTTGTATGGCGTATAGCTCCAGATTTGTGCTCAAAATGGGTTTTTTCCCTTTTTTTAGTTATTAGGGTTCTTTTTCTGTTATAGTTAGTAGGGGTTCTTTTTTTCTTTCTTTCTTTTTTCCATTTAAAAAAAAGCTTTAACACTTTGTTTTTTGATTATTATTGATATACTATTCAGCCTGGTTGATAGTTTAACGCTTATTCTACATATGGATATGTTGTCTTGGTTATTTTGATGTATTTTTCTCTGTTGTTGATTTTCAATAATAATTCATAAAAAATTTAGAAAGAAAAGGAAATGAATACCAATGAATTGATCCACTTGACCCAAAACAGGAGTGTGTGGGCCATGGCAGTAAAGGCTCAAACTGGGCACGGCACCTGATGATCATCATCAGGAAGGCAGTACAGAAGCATCAAGACTAGGACTATTGGACTATGTGTCAGCTTTTACCCTCAAGCTGTGAGACGAATGAATACCCTGTCATCACCGAGGTCTCGACATTAGGTCAATATACTGCATATTACTATTTACTTGTGCTGCATGCATTTTGAATTGTATTTTATTAACTTATGGTAATATTTTGGTTATGTGCTATGTATTATATGTTTTGTGGGTGCACCATGGTCTGGAGGAACTTTGTTTCATTTGGTTGTATATGTACATTCAGATGATAATAAACTTGAACTTAAATACCTTTTGAGTCACATTAGCATTTTTTTTGTTATACATTGTTGAAGTCTAAACATTTTGAAACCACATGCATCAGTAAAAAGCTTTGGATTCTGTCCTTTCAACAGTTTTGCAACATCACTGTTGCAACTTCAATTTGCTTGTAGAGCAAGTGCTAACAATAGTTGTTGTTTTGACTTCAAATTTTATTTAGTTATTTTTCTGTTTTTATGTGTTCTATCCCTTTTTATCATCATATTGTATCACAAATGCCATTGTGTCAGTGAGATTATTTTCAACTGACTAATCTAAGTTTTTTATTCTCAGGCTCATTCTCTTAACAGGTATTCTCGACTGCCTTTACTATTATCGCCATTCTTTGTAATTTGTCTGCTTTAATGAATTATTGAGAATAGATTACGTTGTTTTGCTGGTTTTACTCCTTGATTCTTCAATTTACGTTAAACAACAGAATCCCAGGAGAACAATTGAAATCTTAATAATTCCGGAATGATCTCTTTTCTTTCTAGTGGCAGAACTTTTTCAGTTTTTCATTCAATTAAAGCCTTCTATAATAGCTTCATCTGTTCATGTGCTGAACTTGTGTCCTGTTTTCATCCACCTTCAAAAGCAGATTTTCTTAAAAGAACTCAACAGGCCAGGCAGCATCAATGGAAATGAACAAACAGTCAACATTTCAGGCCAAGACCCTTCTTTAGGACTGTATGCAATACTTCATAGAGCTATCTAGTTGAGTTAATTACCATCCAGTTTACTTGTAGTCATCAGCAAAGTGATGGAAGTGCCACTTTTGATGCTGTCAATTGACATTTTCTCTCCAGTAATCTGTTCACTGATGCTCATTTTAGCTTTAGACAGTTCTAGTTTACATCGCAGTCTCAATCCAAATGTGTGCAGAGAGCTTAATTTCAAGCTTGTCTTGATTTGAGGACCCTTCACATCAAGATTAGGTTGACCAAGTTTGGCATCAAGAAACTTAATAAAACTTAAGTTATGAGAATAAAAGCTGGAGTAATAACTTGCACAAAGGAAGATGAATAGGTTGTTGGAGGCCAATCATCCCAGTTCAAAGGACATTACTGCAGAGCTTGTTGGGTAATATTCTACGTACAATCAACTTCAGCTGCTCAATCATTGACTTCCTTCCATAAGGCTAGAAGTGGAGTTGCTCGTTAATGACCTTGCAATATTCAGTTCTGTTGACAGCTCTTCAGCAAATGAAGCAGTCTACATCTACACACAACAAGATGTAGGCAGTCTACAATCATGGACCGCTGTGGCAAGTAAATTTGTGTCATAAAAGTTCTAAGCAATGATTGATTCTAAAGCGTGTAATCATCTAGCTCCTAATATTTCATGGCATTAACATTCTCAGGTTGTCCATTCTGAACATCCTGAGGCCAACATTAACTAGAAACTCAAATGGACAATCTATATAAATACTATGATTGCAAGAGCAAGTCTGAGGCTGAGTATCAGCCAGCAAGTAACTAATGTTCTGACATCTAAAAGGCAGAAGCCAGAAGCATAATAGAGCACTCATCACTCACCTGTCTGAATGTTGATCCAACATAAGATTTGACATTGTCTATTACAAAATAGCTCACTGTGACAGAACCCACCCCCCTCACACTGACAATAGCCCATAATTCTCTATTCCCATTATCCATCTGGCAATGATGAGGTTATGCTTATTGGGTGCACATGCTAGGCTGATATTTGTAAGGCCAGTGATGTTGTGGGGATGGAACTGAACTCTCTGACGGTGGTGTCTGAAAAGAGGATGCTGTCTAAGTTGCATGCCATCTTGGTCAATGTCTCCCATCCACTACATAATGTACTGGGTGGGCACAGGAATACATTCAGCCAGAGACTCGTTCCTCCAAGATGCAGCACAGAGTGTCATAGGAAGTCATTCCTGCCTGTGACCATCAAACTTTACAACTCCTCCCTTGGAGGGTCAGACACCCTGAGCCGATAGGCTGGTCCTGGACTTACTTCATAATTTACTGGCATAATTTACATATTACTATTTAACTATTTATGGTTCTATTACTATTTATTATTTATGGTGCAACTGTAACGAAAACCAATTTCCCCTGGGATCAATAAGGTATGACTATGACTATGCAGCATAGACACTTTTGTTTGTACTTGCACACTTAAGGACAGTGACATTCTTTGATGCGTCCTATTTGTTGCTCCCAGTTTCAGGGAGGGGACCGATGAATGGGCGGTGTGTCTTTTTTTAAAAAAAGGTGCCTGTTTGTGGTGGCACATGCTCTTGTGCTGGCTCCGTAGAAAGCTCATTTTGAGGATGGGGAACAGTGCTGGCTCCTGGAAAATGGTTAGTTGTCGATTGGTGGTGTTGTGCAATGTCATTGTGATGTCATTGTGATGAATGTATTAGAGGACATTTATGATTATGAAAAAGCATGTGAATTCCTGTATTTTTTTTGTGTGTAATCATTCAGGTTCATGGTAACAACTCCTCTCGCATTCCAAAGAATGGGCTGTCTGTTTTCTCCTAGAGTAAGCAGGTTGCTACTTAAAGTTGATTTTGGTGTAAGTGGGGAGGAGAGAGAGGATGTGGTAAGGTGAGGTGTATTATTTCAGACTGACGTTTTGGAGCTGTAGTCCTAAAGGTCTGATGGTATATATTTTTATTTATTCTTTTGTCATTTTTGTTATTTTGCCTTTTTTTTTGCACTGTAAATAATTTTGCACTTTTTCAAAAAGCTTTTCACCTCTGGCACACCATAAACACCTTTGCACTGAATGTGCTATTGCAGCCTGCCATCTAATTTTTAAAGTTCACAACTTCATAAGAGGACATGGCACTTACAAAAAACAGTCTGACATGCACTTAATTGATTCCTTAACCAGGATTAACAGCAGTAGCTGTTAAAATGCATTTGTTGGGAATTGCCTTGGTTATTTTGGTAGCACTTTCCAAACTTATGATCTCTACCACCAACAGGGACAGTGGCAGCAATACTTTCATGTTTCCTTCTAGGTCAAACACTTGAAAATGTACGACCACACTTCATATTTACTGGATCTAAATCCTGGGACCACCAATTTAACAGGTTTATGCAAATACTTATATAAGGAGTTTACAGCAATTCATGCAGGTGGGCCATCACCATCTTTTCTACAGCAATTAAGACCAAGCGATAAATGAGTGATCTTGTCAGAGAATCCTAGATCCTGAAAAGTAAATGAACGGAAATTGTTTCCCACCACTTCTCCTTGATGTTCTGTGCATTGCCTTCAATTCCTGATGCTAATATCCTGAGTATTGACTCGTGTCGCACAAATTCTGCAGTGGTAAGAGTGGATTAAAAGCTGCGTATCCTGCAGTGAATAGCTCAATATTTGACATAAAATGCCTTTTTATCATTTGCAGGATTATGTTGGAATATCTTGCTGGGAGAGTGAAAGGACACTAAAGCTCCACATTCAGTGCAAAGTAGATTACTTTGAATAGCACCCAGCACCACTTGTGTCATTCAGTCTCTCTAGGCCTCGACTTGATTACAGACCTTGTCTGTTTTTTCTGCCCCAGTGTTTTTGTTTTATTTCTGACTTTTCCATGTTCTCATGAAAATGTTAACTCTGATTCCTTCTTCTCAGGCACTGCCTGCCTTGAATTATTCCACCAGTTTCTGTTTCTATTTGAGTAGTCTTTACTGCCGGCCATTAGGATAATTTTTATTATGACAAAATTCCCTTTGCAGATTTGGTATGGGGATTCTTTTATGCTACACCAGTGTAAGCATTGTTGCTGTTGATGAATTGACTAACTTTTCTTTGTGTAATCAATATAAAGCAGGGCAAAGTACAAGGGGATCTAAAATGATTCAATGGTAAATTGTAATACTCATCTTGTATCATTGAATATTTTCAGTTAAATTTAATGGAACAGTACAAAGTATGTCAAATGGAGTTAACTGTTCTGAGTATTTGCAGCAAATTACAGAAGTTGGAATGGGAATTTTTACACTGTTCTAAGAGTTTCTGATACAACTTTCTGATGTATGCATTTGTTTTTGTTGGTGCTATTTGATGCAGAACTGATTTCTGATCTAATGCTGCAAAGGGAAGTACGGTGTCAATTTAGGTAGAGACAACACTCAGCTGTATTAGACATGTTAAGTAATAGAGTGTGAAGCAATGTGCAAGTTACTATGATTTTGAATACCCCAATAAAATCAGAAATGAGAACATGCAAGCACATTTCACATGTCTGAAGGCTGAAGTGTGGGATTTAGGGGGAGAAGTTCAGTTTATACTATGAAAATGTGTTTATGAAGGCAAATTACACTTGGTGTTAAGCAAGCTGATATCTAACCCCAGTTTGTCAACTTGTCTGATAAATGTAATAGTAAACAAAATCGTTATGCTGACTCTGTAATATAACTTGGGTAGATCTATCCCAACTACATATATTAAGTGAAAAAATCAAACCTAGACTACTTTATTTGATAGTTGTTGGGAATGAACAAAAGGTATATAACAAGTAAATGCAAGATTGTATTCCCTGGGTATGTCTGGGTGTTTTTGTATGTCTATAATTGCACCAGAAATTTATTTTTAAGAAATTAGGAAGTTGCATTAAGTGAATCAGCTTTTTATTATACATTTTACTAAAATAAAGCTACTGCCAATAATTTAACAAAAGTGATATCAGTTCCCAGGGATATGATACACCCAATTTATATGCTCAATCCCTTTATCCTTAGGAGTGAACCTTTGATTATCTGGACACATGCTGCATATGTAAACATAGACAGCTGTATTTGCCAGATTCTTTAAGTGTTCAGAATCTGTTTTTAATGAATGTTATGACTTTACTGTCCTCATGTAAAGAGTTCCAAAGATTCTGTGAGGGGAAAAGGTTCTCATCTGAGAATTAAGTGGCCATATTCTAGAATATGACCTCTGATTCTAGATTCTTCATGGTTCTTCTGCAATTTATGTTAAGTGACAGATGGAATGCTCCCCAACGGTGATTTGGGTTAAAGCTTAGGCAACTAGAAATACAGTATTGTATCCTGATAATAGCTTTCACTGTGGTCAAAAGCAGAGAGATCCCTGTATAGTTACTGTAATTTGACATACTTCCTTTGTTGATATCACAATTATGAAGTCTCTGGGTTCTTTGCCCTCACTGTTCTTTTCCCTGATGTGAAAGGTGAAGCTGTGACTGTGTCTGACATTCCTCTTCAAGTTTCAAAATTTAAGGGATGCTATCTGCTGTGGTGATCTTGTTGTTTTTCAGTTGACAGTTACCTTTCCATTTTGTTCATCTGGCGTGTTGGTTAGAGCAGAAGGGCTGGAGTGCTTTGGGATAGTATCAAGGGCACTTGTATGAAGGACAACCTTTGTTAATGAGTTCTTTGAAGCACACTTTTATTGGTGTTAACTGTGTTGGTTCTTGATGCATTTTCTCCAGTTCAAAAGATGCAGTGATCTAGCCAGTAAAAAAAAATGGGTGGTTGCCAAGGTTTTGGCAATCTCTTGCACCTGGAGAACACTTTTAGGCTTTCAGTCGTGTACTAATCATTGGGTTCAGCATTTCTTAAGAATACTGAGTTTATTCCAGATTTATATTGCACCAAATTCATCTGTATTAATTTTTTTTTCGAAGTATGGAAACATGTCTGACTGTAGCAAAGCTGGTATTGCTGACCATATGCAATTGTCCTCAAATTGTGTAGCGTATGGAAATTTTGGGGAATAGTTAAATATTTGCCACGTAGCCTTTTGGTCTGGCATGTCATATTGATGTGACTGTATAAAGAGGAAAGATTTCGTTACTCAGAGGGAGTTAGTTAGAAAGTAGTTTTTTGACTATTATGTAATTTTATGGAAGCCATTACTGATGGTAGCGTTTTCATTTTGGATTTAATGTAATTTCAATTCCTGATCTGCTGTGATTGGACTTCATCTTGTTGTCGGATTTATAGATAAGTAATATAAACACAGTATGTCCTTGCCTCTAAATTATAAAACTAGTGCTGCAGCTGAAATGTAAGTTGGAAGCTCAGTGTGCAGCAGTTAATCTTTTGAGTTTTTTATTGTTCTAGTGCACAGCTAGCTTGTACACTTGCTGCTTATTTCTTGCCAACGTTTTGAACACAAACACACACAACTAACATTATTTGAAAACTGTTCGCTGTCAGGAAGGTGTAGTGTTTGATGGCCATACAAAGTACACACGACTGATGCTAGTTAGAAATTGTTCAGCAACAGTCTGCTGCCCCAGACTGTGTATGTCCCAAATAAACAAAGAAATCTCAACTATTTTGTCAATTTGCTTTTGTCCTTTAAGAGTTGTCCCAAATGGTTTCCCCAGTTAACTGATGGCCTAATTAACCAGAATCCACTGTATTTGATAATTTCATTGTAAATACCTCCTGTATTTCATAAAGTGGCCACTGTGTGTATGGGATCTTCTGCTGATGTAACCCATCCATTTCAAGGTTCAATGTGTTGTACATTTAGATGTGTTCTTCTGCACCTTACTGTTGTAATGTGTGGTTATTTAAGTTACTGTTGTTTTCCTGTCAACTTGAACCATTCTGGCATTCTCTTCGGATCTCATTAAAATATTTTTGGCCATAGAACTGCTGCTTACTGGATGTTTTTTTGTTTTTTGTACAATTTTTTGTAAACTCTACAGACTGTTGTGTGTGAAAATCCCAGGAGACTGGCAGTTTCTGAGATGCTTAGCACCAACAATCATTCCACGGTCAAAGTAACTTAGGTTGCATTTCTTCCCCATTCTGATGCTTGGTCTGAACAATTGAACCTCTTGGCCATGTCTGCATACTTTTATGCATTAAACTGCTGCCACATGATTGGCTGATTAGATATTTGCATTAACGAGCAGCTATACAGGTGCACCTAATAAAATACCCACTGAGTATAGGAATAGAGTGAGGTGGAGGATAAATGCATAGCTGAGGGATCGGAGCAGGGGTCAGGGATTCAGATTTCTGGATCATTGAGACCTGTTTTGGGGTGGGTGTGACCTGTACAAATAGGATGGGTTGCACTTGAATCTGAGGGGGACAAATATCCTGGCAGGGAGCTTTGCTAAGGCTGTTGGGGAGAGTTTAAACTAGAATTGCTGGGGGATGGGAACCGAACTGAAGAGATGGTGGAATAGGCTGTTGGCTCACAAATAGAGAAAGCTTGGAGACAGTGCGAGAGCAAGGATAGGCAGGTGACAGAGAAGGGATGTGCTCAGACCAATGGTTTGAGATGTGTCTATTTTAGTGCAAGAAGCATCATGAACAAAGCGGATGAGCTTAGAGCGTGGATCAGTACTTGGAACTATGATGTGGCCATTATAGAGACTTGGATGGCTCAGGGCAGGAATGGTTACTTCGAGTGCCAGGCTTTAGATGTTTCAGAAAGGACAGGGAAGGAAGCAAAAGAGGTGGGGGTGTGGCACTGCTGATCAGAGATTGGGTCACAGTTGCAGAAAAGGAGGAAGTCATGGAGGGATTGTCTACTGAGTCTCTGTGGGTGGAAGTTAGAAACAGAACAGGGTCAATAACTATACTGGGTGTTTTTTTATAGACCACCCATTAGTAACAGGGACATCGAGGAACAGATAGGGAGACAGATTCTGGAAAGGTGTAATAATAACAGGGTTGTCATGGTGGGAGATTCTAATTTCCCAAATATCGATTGGCATGTCCCTAGAGTGAGGGGTTTTAATGGGGTGGAGTTTGTTAGATGTGTTCAGGAAGGTTTCCTGACACAATGTGTAGATAAACCTATAAGAGGAGAGGCTGTACTTGATCTAGTATTGGGAAATGAACCTAGTCAGGTATCACAAACAAGCAACACACATAAAAGTTGCTGGTGAACGCAGCAGGCCAGGCAGCACCTCTTCCCAGAGATGCTGCCTGGCCTGCTGCGTTCACCAGCAACTTTTATGTGTGTTGCTAGTCAGGTATCAGGTCTCTCAGTGGAAGAACATTTTGGAGATGGTGATCACAATTCTATTTACTTTACCTGGAGAGGGATAGGAGTAGACAAGTTAAGAAAGCGTTTAATTAAAGTAAGGGGAAATATGAAGCTATCAGGCAGGAACTTGGAAGCAGGCAGGAACAGGGAAAGGATGGTAGGATACAGGAACCTTGGTGTACAAAGGTTGTTGAAAATCTACCCAAGAAGAAAAGAAAAAAGCTTACGGGAAGGTTCAAAAAACTAGATAATGATAGAGGTCTACAAAATTAAAAGGTTAGCAGGAAAGAGCTTAAGAATGAAATTAGAAGAGCCAGAAGGGGCCATGAGAAGGCCTTGGCGAGCAGGATTAAGAAAAAACCCCAAGGCATTCTACAAGTATGTGAAGAGCAAGAGGATAAGATGTGAGAGAATAGGACCAATCAAGTGTGACAGTGGAGAAGTGTATATGGAACTGGAGGAGATAGCAGAGATACTTAATGAATATTTTGCTTCAGTATTCACTATGGAAAAGGATCTTGGCGATTGTAGGGATGACTTGCAGCGGATTGAAAAGCTTGAGCATATAGACATTAAGAAAGAGGATGTGCAGGAACATTTGGAAAGCATCAAGTTGGATTAGTCTCTGGGGTCAGATGAGATGTACCCCAGGCTACTGTGGGAGGTGAGGGAGGAGATTGCTGATTCTCTGGCAGTGATCTTTACATTATCAATGGGGTTGGGAGAGGTTCCGGAGGATTGGGGGGGGGGGGGGTTGCAGATGTTGTTCCCTTATTCAAGAAAGGGAGTAGAGATAGTCCTAGAAATTATAGACCAGTGAGTCTTACTTCAGTTGTTGGTAAGTTGATGGTAAAGATCCTGAGAGGCAGGATTTATGAACATTTGGAGAGGCATAATATGATTAGGAATAGTCAGCATGGCTTTGTCAAAGGCAGGTCTTATCTTGCGAGCCTGTTTGAATTTTTTGAAGATGTGACTAAACACATTGATGAAGGTAGAGAAGTAGATGTAATGTATATGGATTTCAGCAAGGCATTTGATAAGGTACCCCATGGAAGGCTTATTGAGAAAGTAAGGAGGCATGGGATTCAAGAGGACCTTGCTTTGTGGATCCTGAATTGGCTTGCTCACAGAAGGCAAAGAGTGGTTGTAGACGCATCATATTCTGCATGGAGATCAGTGACCAGTGGTGTGCCTCAGGGATCTGTTCTGGGACCCCTTCCCTTCGTGATTTTTATAATGACCTGGATGAGGAAGTGGAGGGATGGGTTAGTAAATCTGCTGATGACACAAAGGTTGGGGGTGTTGTGGATAGTGTGGAGGGCTGTCAGAGGTTACAGTGGGACATTGATAGGATGCAAAACTTGGCTGAGAAGTGGTAGATGGAGTTCAACCCAGATAAGTGTGAGGTGGTTTATTTTGGTAGGTCAAATATGATGGCAGAATATAGTATTAATGGTAAAACTCTTGGTAGTGTGGAGTCCAAGTCCATAGGACACTCAAAAGCTGCTGTGAAGGCTGACTGTGTGATTAAGAAGGCATATGGTGCATTAGCCTTCATCAACCGTGGGATTCAGTTTCAGAGCCGAGAGGTAATGTTACTGATATATAGAACCCGGATCAGACCCCACTTAGAGTACTGTGCTCAGTTCTGGTCACCTCACTACAGGAAGAAGGTGGTAACTGTAGAAAGGGTGCAGAGGAGATTTTCAAGGATGTTGCCTGGATTGGGGAGCATGCCTTATGAGAACTGGTTGAGTGAACTCACCCTTTTCTCCTTGGAGCAGCGTTGGATGAGGGGTGACCTGATTGAGGTGTATAAGATGATGAGAGGCATTGATTGTGTGGATAGGCAGCACCTTTTTCCCAGGGCTAAAATGGCTAACATGAGAGGGCACAGTTTTAATGTGCTTGGAAGTAGGTATAGAGGAGATATTAGGGGTAAGTTTTTTTACGCAGAGAGTGGTGAGTGTGTGGAATGGGCTGCCAGCAACGGTGGTGAAGGCAGATATGATAGGGCCTTTTAAGAGACTCCTGGATAGGTACATGGAGCTTTGAAAAATAGAGGGCTATGGATGACTTAAGGTAATTTCCAAAGTAATTACACATTCGGCACAGCATTGTGGGTTTAAGGGTCTGTATTGTGCTGTAGGTTTTCTATGTTTCTATGAGTGTATGTAGATTCGATTAATTTGCTTTTGCCACAACAAATTGGTATGATTAAATCCTGGCAGATTTTAAGTGGTATGCTCCCTGCGTGCTGTAGAGGGTTAGTTACTCTAGAGTTTATTTTGCTATAGTTTTTGGGGTAAAATTAGCAATCTCTCTCCACGTATTCCAAATAAAATACTGACAACTTCGTTAAAATGTTTTGGAAGTTGTTGGGGCAAGTCATTTCTACAGAGACAGAAATGCCATTTGACTTATTTACCAACCTATCCACTTTTGTTGTCAGTTTCAGGGTGCCATGGGGTTGTACCCCAAGATTTTTGTGATCTGAGTTTTAGTGTTCAATCTAACTGCCTACAGATACAGACTTGTAGGAGTTCTGCTTTGGGAGGTATCTCTCATAGAAAAGATGTTAAGGCACAAGTTATCTTGTTCCTGTAAATTAAGTCTAGAAACCATACAGTACATGCTCATCATGGAGCAACATGTAAAATGCTTGAGAAACTCAGCAGGTCAGGCAGAATCTATGAAGGGAAATGGACAGTCTATATTTTGGGTTGAGACCCTTCGTTAGGAGTTTGGATTCTTTGAAAATACTGCAGATCCTCTTTAGGTCAGGTATGCCTGATAACAAACATTCCACACTTGCCATTGAGCTTGTGGGAGACTGCTGGGTTGAATTTACTTGTTGCTGTGAGGCTGCAGGCATCTGCCAGATGGAAGAGGGGCATTTCTCTGAGCCTCATCTCCCCCACTCCACTACGTAACAATCGAGGGCTGGTTTAAGCTGAGCAGTCTCAGTCACTCTTACTGTGAGACCACCTTGCTCTCTTCTTACAACTGTTTTTGTGATTCTGTCCCACACATTATTATTGTTCATTCCAATTTAGAAACAATTCAGGTATGAACAGTTCTCAGGAACAGAGCTCTTTTGTAACCTGGGGACTACCTGTGGTAAATAGAAGCAGCAACTTGCTGTTTCACCCATTCCATGCTTCGGAAGGAGCATAGCTAATATTTCAACAAGGTGCTACCTGCCAGCACTAATCTGACTTCCCTTGATCTTATCAGTTTCTTTAAACATACTCAGCAAAAAGCCCCTACATTTTGGTGAAGACTGTTCCCAATTGCCTTCCTTACCTCCTGTAGTTGATTCATTACACCCCCTTCCTTCCCTATCACATTCCACCATCTGTAGCTCTTTGTCACCTCATTGCTTTGCAGCATCTGTTGCTATTTCTACTGTCCCTTCCTCCATCTGTCTATCACCCTTCTTCACCTTGATCTACCTTTCACTTGTTACTTCTTGCTCCACCCTATCTTTCATTTTTTTATGCTGGCTAGTTTCCCTCTGTCTCTTAGTCCAGATGAAGTTTTAATCCAAAAATATCAGCTCTCATTACCTTCCATGGATGCTGCTGACTTCCTCCAGCATTTTGCATATTGATCCAGATTCCATTCTGAGGGTCATTATCGTGCAATATTAACCCTACAGATGCTCCCTAACCTTTCATCTACAGCATTTTCTGTTTCATTTCATATTTTTATCATATGCAACTTAATGTTTATGCATCTGCTTAGGTGGGTAAATGCTGAGATGTTTCCTTGCAAACACATCTTGAACTAGGAGCATGCTTTCATTATCTTTGTACAAATAATGGGTCATAAATGTTAGGAATTTATTTCAAGGCTTATGAACTCTTGAGTTATAGAATTCAAGCAAGGCTGAAATAGATACATTCTTGATTTTTAGTGGTTTCAAGGTTTATGGGGGAGGCGGTCAGGCAAAAGTGGATTTGAAGCAAAGATCAGGTCATCCATGACACTAGCTACAAAGTAGGCTTAAAGAGCAGTTACTGTATCCAGTGTTGTCGGTGTGGCCTCCTGTATATTGGTGAGACCTGCCATAGATTGGGGAACTGCTTCGCCAAGGACCTACACTCCAACCACCAGAAATAACGGTCTCTCCCTGTGGCCACCCATTTTAATTCCACTTCCTATTCCCATTCCGACATGTCAATCCATAGCCTCTTCTGCTATGGTGGTGAGGCTACACTCAGGTTGGAAGAGCAGCATCTTTTATTTTGTTTGGATAGCCTCCAACTTGATGGCATGAACACAGATTTCTCGAACTTCTGGTAATGGCCCCCCCAATTCTCTTCCTTCACCATTCCCATCCTCTTTCCCCACTCCTTGCCTGCCCTTCACCTTCCTCTGGTGCTGCACCCCCTTTTCTTTCTTCCATGGCCTTCTGTTCTCTCATCAGATTCCCCTTTCTCCAGCTCTGTATTTCTTTCAGCAACCAACTTCCTAACTCTTTATTTCACCCCCCCCCCCCCGGTTTTACCTATCAGCTTGTGTTTCTCCCTCTTCTCCCCCCCCCCCCCCCCATCTTCTAGCTATTGACTCCTCATCTTCTTTTCTCCAGTCCAGATGCAGGGTCTTAGCCCAAAACATCGACTGTACTCGTTTCCATCGATGCTGCCTGACCTGCTGAGATCCTCCAACTTTTTGTGTGTGTTGCTTGGATTTCCAGCATCTGCAGATTTTCTCGTTTGTTGAAAGAGCAGTTATACTTATTTGTGTTTATATTTATGAACTTCTCAGAACAGCATTGGATGGACATTAATGCAACTTTGGTCTTAGTGGCTTCATCCTGAAAACAAAACAATTTTATTGTTCAACAGCATAAAGTCTTGAGCAGTTCTCCTTCTGGTTTTCACTGGAGATTATTAATTTAACATTTAAAATTACGAAAACCTCAACATGGGCTGCTCTGAATTGAGTTATGCAGAACCATGAAGGTCCAGCTGGCTTTGTTTTTTGTGCCCTTACAGAGTCCTACAGCACAGAAAGCATGCTATTCTGCCAACTTAGTCCATGTCGAACTATTACTTTGCTGAGTCTCATCAACCTGGACCTGTACTCCTTCCATACCCCTCCATTCCATGTGTATCCAAATTTCTCCTGAAGTTTCTTTTTATTAGTATGTCATACTTCTTACTTTGGAAATGGCTATCTTTTGTGGTTAAGTCTAATAAGGTATATTCGTATCTCTGACTTCGGATGGGAGTAACTGTAGCTTAATTCTATTCACCCAAGACACTGAAGACACCTCTGTTGTTACTCATTTATGGTAGTTGATGCCATCTTTGGTATTTGTTTGTGAAGAAGCTGCCTTCACTGCATAGAATAATTGAAGTAATGCACATATTTTATATAGACTGACATTGTCACATATGACTGACTACACAAGTTGTCAAGGTAATGTATGAACAGAAATTTAGGTAACTTTTTAGAAATTTAGATTTATTATGTATGGATTCTACTACCACTTGACCAAAGTAAAACCAAATTGATTTTAATATCTATGTAGTTGTTAACCTTAAGTATTTTGAAGTCAATAAGATTCTATATATTCAGGAGTACATATTGATAGATTTCCAATTATCTGTTTTAATCTCAGTTTTTGAATGTACTTCAAGTTTACATCGTTATATTGTGTACTTCAAGTTTACATCAGCGGTCCCCAACCACCGGGCCGCAGAGCATGCGCTACCGGGCCGCGAGGAAGCAATATGATTTGGTCAGCTGCACCTGTCCTCATTCCCTGTCACGGCCACTGATCAGTCATTACGCATGAGAGGTCATGACCCGCGCGTCATCTGTGTCAGGGCGGGAAGGTGATCAACTCCTCGAGCTTGCAAATGACGACGGGCTGAAAAGTATGTTTGACATAACATCTCTGTCGGCATTTTGGATCAAAGTCAAGGCTAAATATCCTGAGATAGCCATGAAAGCACTGAAAACGTTGCTTTCATTTCCAACATTTTTCTGCGAAGCGGAGTTTTCTGCAATGAATGCAACGAAAACTAAACTGCGGAATAGACCGGACATAAGGAACCCCCTTCGAGTATCGATGTCTCCCATCACCCCTCAATAGGACGGTGTTGTTGCAGGGAAACAAGCCCAGGGCTCCCACTGATTCAGCGATATTGGTGTGTTGCAATGATTTTATATATTCATACGGGGAAAATATGTGCTGTGCGTTTAATATCCAAATATTACTTAAAATGTTATGATGCTATTGACTTATAAGTGACCTATATAACCATATAACAATTACAGCATGGAAACAGGCCATCTCAGCCCTTCTAGTCCGTGCCGAACGCTACTCTCACCTAGTCCCACCGACCTGCACTCAGCCCATAACCCTCCATTCCTTTCCTGTCCATATACCTATCCAATTTTTCTTTAAATGATCATATCGAACCTGCTTCTGCCATTTCTACTGGAAGTTCGTTCAACACTTCAAGCTCCCCTGATAATAGACTTATCATTATATCCATGCGAGGAAAATATGCGCTGTATGTTTAATATTCAATTCGTTAGATAAACCCTTTTAGAAACAAAATTGAGTGTATTACCAACTGATCACCTATATTCCGGTAGTGATTAACACCCACCCCCACGAACCGAATCGCCAAAAAGGATTTGCTGGGGGGGGGGGGGGGGCGGGTGGAATCGGCAGGTTACGATGCGCATGTGCAAGGCTTCATGGTCATTGTAGTCTTCTGGGTAAACAACGTATTTGACTGCTACTCTTGTTTGTTGGCAACCCTACCCACCGCCCCCCCCCCCCGGTCGGGCGGTCCGCAAGAATATTGTCAATATTAAACCGGTCTGCAGTGCAAAAAAGGGTTGGGGACCCCTGGTTTACATCATTACCACAGTGAATTTCGAGTTTGCAATACATGTGATTCTTGTATAAGTTAAAGTAACTGGAACTAAAAAGTTCAATTGGAGTACTATGAACTGCAAAAATATTTTATAATAGATTATGTATTTTTTCATTTGTGTTTTTAACACGTGGGACAGAATTATGTTTCACAAAACTAGCAGTTAGTGTAATCATTATTAGGAAAACTGGGTTTAATTGTGGAATGTTATTCTCTGATGGGGTGAAGGAGATGTGTTTAAAATGTATTATTGAATTTATTCAATTTGTTTGCTTTGTAGATTGCAAGAACTGTGAACCGGAAGTGTCTGCCAGCTAATGGAAGGAAAAACACCGAGCAAATCTGCCTCTGTTTCGAGATTGCCTAAGTTTGGCGGTGGAACATCTAAATTAAGTGAGATTCTTCTTCAACCTGAATCAAATGGAGCCTGTGTTCGCAGTGTCAGTGCTTCCAGCAGTTCAAACTTTGATACCAAGCAGAATGGAACTGGTCGTTCAGGTGCCTTTTCTTTCAACTGGAAGAAGTCTGGTAAAACTAAAGGTGGTGGACAAAGAGCAAAGGACCCAGTTAGTTCCTTGTCTTGTTCTGTTATGAATGAAGCACATGCTAAAGTTGAGAGAAATTTTTATTCTAAAGTTCCTCTTATCAAAGATCACGCAGACTTGGGTTTTAAGACTAAATCTACTGCAGCATCCAGCCATCAAAAGAAGCATCAATTTGTACCTTGTGTAAAAGAAAATAAAATGCTTGTCACTAGCTCAACTCATTCCTCGAAAGGAAACCATGGTAAATTACAGGGAAAGTCATTCACAACATCTCATATTTCAAGGTCCCAGTCATTTGGTCAGTTTCGTAAGACAGCTTTAAAGATGTCTGATCAAGAAGAGAGTTTCTCTGCATCAAGCAGTTCAAAAGGAAGTCTTAACCAATCTACAGAAAGCTTGAAGAACTTATTGGAAGAGAACATTGTTAGGTCACAGAGCTTTTCATATTCCACACAAAGTAACTCCTGTAGTTCTGATGTAATACCAAGATCTTTGTCCTTTTCAAAGGCTGCAGATGTTTCTAGACCTTGTCTGAAGCAGCAAATGAGGATAAGTCTTCCCTTGAAATCAAACACTTATCGCTATGGCAGTGCAAGGGGTACAGATAGCCCAAGCACCAGTGAATCACTTAGTAAAAGCGCTTCCAGTAGACCATGCTTAAAAGTACCATCATCTGCTTTGAAAAAGTCTCAGCTTCCGACCTGCCTCACATCTTCATTTTATACTGCTACTTCTGCTTCTAAAATGACTCAGTCTTCATTAACTAAATGTAATAGGTTGACTGCTTCAGGAACAGGAAGCAATATAAATTCAGTATCTGACACCATAAAAGAAACAGATGGAATTCCAACTATTGTTGAAAATAACTCAAATAATGTAAATGTAAATATTGAATACATTGCTGATAACACATTAAACAGTAATGCTATAGGTGAGAAAGCTGATCTTGGAGCTACTGAAGAACTTCAACCATCTTCTGCAAAAGATATTGATGACCCAGAAGGAATGATCTCAATGTATTCCAACAGTGATATAATTAATAATAGCGAACAGTTAGCTAATTCTGGTACTGAGTCAATTGAAATTTTGGATAGCGATAATTCTATTTCCACAGAAATTCCTGATGATCTTTACATTCCTAATGAGGCCATGTCTTCAGAAGGATTAGAGGAAGTTCTAATTTCAACACATACAGGCACAGAATGGATGGATACTGGATTCTCTGGTATGTAAGCTATTACTATTAAATGGTGTATATACTGTATGTCTTTTCAGTAAATGAATAACTAACACAAGCATGCATGCAGTTTTTATATTAATATTTTCATTGGTAATTAAAAGTTAAATGCTATGTTGAAAGAATTAACTTTTTTTTTATTTGACACCTATGCAAAATGTGCTTTCGCTTTCTACCACTGTTCAAAATTTGATTCATCTTTAAATTAAGGACTTTATGCAGCCAGGACAACCTTTAAACTTG
The DNA here is from genome assembly GCF_030028105.1 of Mobula birostris. Classification (NCBI taxonomy): domain Eukaryota; kingdom Metazoa; phylum Chordata; class Chondrichthyes; order Myliobatiformes; family Myliobatidae; genus Mobula; species Mobula birostris. Next base: position 44,136,307 of record NC_092387.1, on the reverse strand, counting down.
TAGCAAAGAGTTTTGCAAGTATGTTGTTTTCATTTACTTTTCAATACTTTGCATTTTAGTCAGGAAATTTAATTCAATAATAAGGGTCATAACTTTATTTAGAAAGGCATAGGAATGTTACTGAGTCTCAGTGTATGATGGTGTTGAAATAACCTGTTATTGGAATGATGTGAAGTGTGCCTGCTAAGATAAATCAGTGGAGTCTATAACTGCTCATTCCTTGACGGTTCAAGCAGTACTTGTTCCAAGTTTTTTTTAATGGTTAAAGCTGATAATTAAACGAATTAGGTTTTTTTTGTAACTAAGGACTGTTAAGAATGGATAACCTAATATATGTTAACTTCAAGTAATAAGTGCAGGTGACCTCTGCATTACAGCCGTTCAGGTTACAGAAATTTGCTCTTTCAGAATTCACAAATTGGTATTTGAAAGTCTAAGATGCAGAGTAAAATTTGCTCTCATTCACGTAAAATGTAAAAAAAAACTTTTTTTCATATACTGAAAATGTAGTTTTAAGTTACAAAAATTGTGATGAGCCTTATTCTCTAGGTAGCAATAATATTGCCACTTGTGTTGCTGATGCTTTTGGAAAACTAGATATGAGTCAAGTTACATGATTATTGTGATGTGTGTGTACCAGATTTTGCATGAATTCCCAGTACTAATATTCAATATCATCGTTGCATGTGTTTTGTACCTTGGGAGGTACAACATTTAAATTTTAAGTTTTGATAGCAAGATATGTACCTAATGTATGAGCAATGTATGTCATGGTCATGTGGGTATATTACTTGCATCAAGTCCTTGGGGAAACCAGTACTAGAAACATAGAAACATAGGAAATAGGTGCAGGAGTAGGCCATTTGGCCCTTCGAGCCTGCACCGCCATTCAGTATGATCATGGCTGATCATCCAACTCAGAACCCTGTACCTGCTTTCTCTTCATACCCCCGATCCCTTTAGCCACAAGGGCCATATCTAACTCCCTCTTAAATATAGCCAATGAACTGGCCTGAACTGTTTTCTGTGGCAGAGAATTCCACAGATTCACCACTCTGTGTGAAGAAGTTTTTCCTCATTTCGGTCCTAGAAGGCTTCCCCTTTATCCTTAAACTGTGATCCCTCGTTCTGGACTTCCCCAACATCGGGAACAATCTTCCTGCATCTAGCCTGTCCAATCCCTTTAGAATTTTATATGTTTCCATAAGATCCCCCCTCAATCTTCTGAATTCCAGCGAGTGTAAGCCTAGTCAATCCAGTCTTTCTTCATATTAAAGTCCTGCCATCCCAGGAGTCAATCTGGTGAACCTTCTTTGTACTCCCTCTATGGCAAGAATGTCTTTCCTCAGATTAGGGGACCAAAACTGCACACAATACTCCAGGTGTGGCCTCACCAAGGTCTTGTACAACTGCAGTAGAACCTCCCTGCTCCTATACTCGAATTCTCTTGCTATGAATGCCAACATACCATTCACCTTTTTCACCGCCTGCTGTACCTGCATGCCCACTTTCAATGACTGGTGTACAATGACGCCCAAGTCTCGTTGCAGCTCCCCTTTTCCTAATCGGCCACCATTCAGATGATAATCTGTTTTCCTGTTCTTGCCACCAAAGTGGATAACCTCACATTTATCCACATTAAATTGCATCTGCCATGAATTTGCCCGCTCACCTAACCTATCCAAGTCGCCCTGCATCCTCTTAGCATCCTCTCACAGCTAACACTGCCTCCCAGCTTCGTGTCATCCGCAAACTTGGAGATGCTGCATTTAATTCCCTCATCTAAATCATTAATATTTATTGTAAACAACTGGGGTCCCAGCACTGAGCCTTGTGGTACCCCACTGGTCACTGCCTGCCATTTTGAAAAGGTCCCGTTTATTCCCAATCTTTGCTTTCTGTCTGCTAACCAATTCTCTATCCACATCAATACCATAACCCCAATACTGTGTGCTTTAAGTTTGCACACTAATCTCCTGTGTGGGACCTTGTCAAAAGCCTTTTGAAAATCCAAATATACCATATCCACTGGTTCTCCCCTATCCACTCTACTAGTTATATCCTCAAAAAATTCTACAAGATTCGTCAGACCTGATTTTCCTTTCACAAATCCATGCTGACTTTGTCCAATGATTTCACTGCTTTCCAAATGTGCTGTTATCACATCTTTGATAACTGACTCTAGCATTTTCCCCACCACCGATGTCAGGCTAACCGGTCTATAATTCCCTGGTTTCTCTCTCCCTCCTTTTTTAAAAAGCGGTGTTACATTAGCCACCCTCCAATCCTCAGGAACTAATCCAGAATCTGAAGAGTTTTGAAAAATGGACAAACACAACTCAACAGAAAAAGGAATGGAGAAATTAAGGAAATAAGTCAGTAACATATAAATTGGGGCAATGGAGACTTCTTATAGAATTTAGACCTGAATAGAGGATTCAGAAAAGGCACTATTTACTTTTAAGATTCATAAAAACTTTGGTAACTACAGTACAGCCTTCTACTTTTAACAGTTTTATACTTATTATTTTTCTGTTAATATCGGCAATAGTAGGACCAGGAAAGACTTGATTCACCTACCCTGTTACAATAGGTGATAACTCTCTGGCAATTCCTTCACTTATTTATCCATGCCTTTCTCTATCTTTTCTGCTTCTGCAGATCAATTCAAGCATTCATTGTATCTGCCTGAAGTAGTCATATTTCAATTGACTGTGCAGTATGTATATCTTTAATTTTCTGCACTTCAAATATGAGATTACTGTTTGGAGTCCTTAAAGTTGAGTAGATCTTTCTAAATCTTCCAAAATAAATGGGCCTAAATTCTTCAAGTAGTCCTTCATTGCTTTTAAATTTTTAGCATGTTTTTTTCTGTTCATCATTTCCATCCCCCTTTCTAACAAACTTGTTTGTCCATTTTATGTTATTAACTCATCCATTTGTGTTTCTAATAATTTACCAAAATGAGTATTTTTATCGGCTGTTTTTTCTAATAAATAATATGGAGATTACTTTTAAAATTCATTTACAAGTCCTGGTGTTGCTGGCAAATTAGTATTTATTGTCTGACCCTGAAAGGCCTTGAAAAGATGGTGTACCTCACCTTAAAGTGTTTGCTTCTGATGAAGGAATTTGTGCAATTCATAGAGTAGGGATTGACAGGGTTTAGACCTGGGGGGGGTGCAGTTGGTGTTGCTAAGGGGGCAGTAGGGTGGGCACTTGGTAGCAAGGGGGTAGCTGAAAGATTGCAGACTTGATTTAGGAAATGAATTATTTATTATAAGCGTTTGATCCTCTGTGCCTCATAATTGATTACAATGATCACATAATCACCTCATCTATTGATAACCCCCAGCGTTCTCTTAGACTTTGTTCAAAGCAGGTTATAGTTAGCATTTTAAGAGAATCTGCTGTAAAGAAGTCATGTTATTTCTAGGCCCAGCCCATGCATTATTGCGGTTCACTACTGTAGTGCAGTGATAGCTAGTATGATTCCCATACTCTAATCTCACAATGACAATTCTTGTTATTAGGGTATGGCATTCAATGGGGTAAAGTTCAGAATCTGCCCTTTGGAATGGTCTTGACCACATTTGAAGAGAATATATTCTGACAAAGCAAACAAAAACCTGGCTTATATTTAGCCACTTTGAGAGAACTTTCAGAAATGGTAGGCACTTGAAAACATGTTTGGCAGCACTTCATGGCAAAACAGTGATGGTCTGTTTGCTTCAAATAACATTTAATTGCTCCCTTGTTAAATCTGGAAAGCCCCATACAATTGGAGAAAAACTGATTCTGCCAGCAGTAAGCAAAGCTCTGTGTACAGTTTTGCATAAATCACCAGATTAAACAATTAAAGTAAATCTACTTAGCGACAACTCTGTTCAAAGACGAATAGATGAAATGTCCGAGAATGTGGGAGACACATTGCGCAAAATACTTAAGACAACAAAATTTGCTCTGCAATTGGATGAATCAACTTTTCTGGCAATAAATCATTGCTTTATGGTTATGTTCACTGCATAAAAGATGAAAGCATGGTTCAAGGGTTATTATTTGCAAAGGGACTAGAAACAGATGTAAAGGGGTAGTCAATATTTTGGGTCGAACAATTTCACAAAGCGAAGGACATGCTGCTCATCAACATTCTTGCTTATGCAACAGATGGGGTGCCAATAGCAACAGAATTCTATCGTGGGGTTATTAACCTTGTTGAAAAAACCTGCACCTAACATTTACCATTCACTGTGTAATTCACGGGCAACATCTTATTACACAATACTTAAGTGATCGGCTGCATAAATCACAGCTGTAAATCAAGTTCCATGCTGTCACTTCTCGGCTATTTTGAGAACATTATGATGACAATGATAAACAGTTTGAATGTTTGCTGTTGATGGAAGTCAGGTGGCTCTCAAAAGTAACCTGAGGTGATTTTATGCACTTTTTGAAACTGATAAAATTCTTTGAAGGCTCGAATGCTTCATTCAGTAATCAACTCAAGACTATTACGCATGATATTGCTTTGTCTGAGTTATTCAAAGTTTAATTAAATCAGTCTTTAATTGCAAGGACATTACGTGAAATTGATCAAAGTCAAATCAATCGGCTCCATTATTTCTGTCCCAGTTAACTCTATTTAAGTGCAACTTTGGCCGTCATGACCTTTTCCAATTTCCGAGTCTCTCTCAGTTGGAAGGGAAAGAAAGTCTACCAGCTTATCGTCAGGTATACTGTGCCCACCTGGGTGAGCTGCATAAATACAAGTCAGAGTGATGTCAGGATCTTCTCCGGATCCAAATTCTAGATTGGGTAATAAATCCATTTCTGAACACTTCCAATGAGGAATTAACAGGAAAGATGGAGTAAGAACTGATCTTGCTACAAAAAGACTGAGCTGGACCAAGATTCAAAAAATCATATCAAGACTTTTGGTTGTAGAAAGAATTATCTTGTATTCTGCTGAACTGTGAGAAAGTGTCAAGATGTTCTGTATTACCTTTCCACATCCTATGTTATGAAGCACGTTTTCAGTGCAGTCGCTCAACTTCTTTCAAAGCAACGAAATAGACTAAATTATTGAGTGTAGGGGCCTGGGATGACTCCTGAGTGACATTCAGCTTAATGTTGAGAAGCTGATGTCACTGTAACATGCCCATCCTTCTGATTGAAAGGTGAAAAATTAATGAAGTGGTGAATAGTTGGACCACTAATGTAGACTCGAAAATGGTTGATGAAAATTGTTTCTACTGTCATTAAATAAAGAAATAATTTTATTTGTAGCTTTAAATAGATTGGAATTTTTTGCAATTATTTGTTACTGCTTTTAATTTGCAATTCCTATTTTTTTTTCATTGTGCATCATAAATTGAAGTTATTTATAGTTATTATGTGATGGCTGGAAAGGAAGAGGAGGGGATAAGGTCTGGGAGCCAAGGCGGCAGTAACCCAAAAATTTTGGGAAGCACTGGTTGAGACCAATAGATGATGACTTATAATGTCTCCATGTCATGATGGTGTATAACTTGGAGAGCTTTTCCTGGATGTGATGCTTTTGCCTTCTCAATGTCTTTTACTTAAGTTTTTAAAAACATTATTTTCTGTGTATCCTGTGCGAAATCCTCTTGGATCTAGTCCTATTATTTGTTCTCTGCTTTTCAGTAGTCCTGTAATCTAAATGCTGCATCAAGTACTCATAGAAATAGGCCATTTGGCCTGTTCACCTCAATCAGGTCTTCCCTCGTTTTGTTCAGTATGTCTCAATTTTTTTTCTTTATATGCTTTATTAGTCTCTCTTTAAACATACTCTTCAAATATTGTGGTTGCCATTTGCAAATTCTCACCAGTCTTCAAGAAGTTTCTTGTACACTCCCTAATAGATTTCTCTTTGGTGTGTTCTAATGGCCCAAGCTTGTGGTCTTTCTCATAAGTGTAAATATTCTATCTGGATTCACTCTGGAGAAAAAAACACTTTCAAATTTCAAAGACTGTTTATTGGATCAACTCTCAGCACCGCCTCTCCTGTAACTTTATATAGTAAGGCAATCAGAAGTGTACTCATTATTTTAAATGTCAAATATCAAATCAAGATTGGAACATAACTTTTCAACTTTGCGGTTCTGTTCTTCCAGATGTTTGCCTGGACTTACTTTGCCTTTCATTAAACACTTTGCTAACACATAGTGTGATTTGGGTGTATCAGTATTTGATGATTCCTTTGTTCCTCTCCCCAACTCAACCCATTTTCCTAAAATTAAGCAACCTCACTATTCAAATCACCAAAATGTACTTTATCACATTTATATGATTAACTTAATTGCTCATTGTATGTTTTTATTGATGTATTTCTGTAATTAGTTGCATTTGCTCCAGCTATTACTCCAAGCCTGCCCTCCCATCCACTCCCCAATTTGATATCAACTGCAAAATTAAAACGTGTTATTGATGCAAGAGTTTAAATCCTTACTGCAAATTACGAAAAACAGTGCTCACAACATTGATGTTTGTGGCTCTCATTTGCTACATCATTCCAGTACAAGACCATAAGTTACAGGAGAAAATTAGGCCATTCAGCCCATCTGGTCTGCTCCACCTTTCCATCATGATTGATTTATTATCCCTCTCAACCCCATTCTCCTGGCTTCTTCCTGTAACCATCAAGAACCTATCAACCTTAGCTTTAAATATACCCAATGACTTGGTCTCCACAGCTGTCTGTGACAATGAATTTTATTGATTCATCACCCTCTTGTTAAAGAAATTCCTTCAAATAATTAGTCTTGACTTCCACTCTGTTCCTTGTCAGATTGCAGTTCATTCACCTAGTTGTGCCCTGACTCTGTTCTCTGACTTTGTTAGTCTTTTATGGGGTACCTTAGTTCAGGGCTTGGAGGTACATTACCATTCTCTTTGTTGTCTCTTCCAAAAAAATCTAACTTGATTAAGCAAGGTTAATACCTTTTAAAATCCATGTTGACATGCTCATATAGAGATTCTATTATTTTTCCTGCTGATATTCTGCTTACTGATCTATAATGCCTGGGACACATTATTTCTCTCTCATTAAATAGTGAGTTAGCTATAGGCAGACTATATGATGGTGCTGTAGCACTACATGTTTTCCAAAGTATTACTAACTTTGCAGCAATACCTCTTCTATCTTTCTAATATTCTTTTAAACTGCATGGATAGAATTCATCCTTAAATTTGACTAGCTAATTTAATCTCTTAACTGTACTAATTTCAGTGCTCTCCTAATGTCACACTGACCTTCTGAATATTAAAGCAAGATAATAGATTATTGTTTCTGTGTCATTCCCGTGGTTATCCATTATATTATCCTACATATTCTTTAATGGCCTCAATCCCATTGCAACCTTCCTTTTTTAGTCATATCTGTGAAAAAGTTTTACTATCTTTTCCTTTCTACACTATTTATAGTTTGTCTTTGATTTGTTAATTTTTTATCTTCAAATATGTTCAAATTTCATGCACTGCTTTGCAATCTATGCATTTAATATTGATGTCTCTTAATTAATTTCCATTTTCATTGATTTATCCATTCACATAAAAATTTCTCTTCATTACTGGGAAATGGCATCAACCTTCCCTACTTCTAAATGTGATATTTCTTGATATCTTCATCTTTTAATCTTACTGATCCTTATTAAACTATTATCTGTAAATATTTGAATGGGCTATTCTAGTTGTATCCCAGCTAGTGTTGACTTAGCAAAATATTATATGAATTGTCAGTGTTGAGAGCTCCCTGCATTACTTACTTATTTACAGGATATGTGTATCACTGGTATGGCCACATTTATTTCCTGTTCCCTGTCATCTTCCTAACCTGTGGCAGTTCTAAATGAATTCCTCTTGCTGTTGTCCATGATTTTATTCATTGTCTAAATAAAATTATTTAAATTGCTCCTTGTGCCACAAACACCTTGTATAAGTTATTAATCTCTACTGTATCTGTTAAACTTGTTTGTCATAATTTAAAGTTGAAATGCTGTCTTATTTTGGTTATCCGGCTAAATAATTGACAATGCATATTTAAAAAAAACAAAATATTGGCAAGATGTTAACAGCTGTTTGTTCTCCTATATATTATAACAATTGTCCCTTTTTTTTAATCTTTTGAGTAGATCATTGCAAAGATTTGGAGAGTTCCCAGACCACTGCCTCAGGTAATGACCTTGTGTCTCCAGATGTCAACTACGCAATGGGCTCTTCCTTTGAACTTTCTCCTTCCAGTAGTTCAGCTGGAACATACATGTGGGATGAAGAAGGCATGGAGGGACTTGGTACAGTCCAGCAGTGTGGCAGCCTTGAGTCTTCAGAGATGAACAGCCTGGTAAGATGATTCCTATTGCGTTTGTTGTATTTTGTTTGGACATAACAGGAAGTTGGCTTCAGAGTTGTACAAATAACGCTTTCTTTCAAAAAAAAAGTTTAAAGATATTTTCATTGTTGAGGACAATAATATACTGGAATCACTGGTAATTAAACTTTTTTTAATGAAAAACTAATTATAATTTAAGTAAATTATCTAAATAAACTTAAGGTTTGAAACGTTATAAAAGCCAACAGTGATATGTGATAAAATTTGGTTTTCTGATGCTGTTTGTAAGCACCGCCATAAAGATAAAGGAATGAAATGCTGAGCAATTTTAAAAGTAAAACGTCCTTTATTTCTCTATGATGTTTCTGTAATATTAATCTTGAAAGTCAAGTTGAATTGAGCAGCTGATTTGATGGCTGCAGAGAAGGGTCATCATGTGGAGGAAATGAGCAACTGCACCTTCAAGTGAATTATAAACAGCAGGATTGCAAAAGTGCTAGAAATGGGCAATTTAGTCTGATCCGTCATTGTTCAATATTCAGTCTCTAACCATTTGTCTTAGTATCATTTCTTGATGTTCTCGGCTTGCAGAAGTCTAATTTAAAATGTAATTTAAAATAAGTAATTGTGATACCATCTGCTTTTGTGGGAAATAATTCCTGATTTTTGTTATCCTTTGTGTCAGAAATTGTTCCCTGCTGGATGAAATTATTGGCTTTAAGATTATTTCCTCTAGTCTTGGACTTCCTAATTAAAAATTTCCCTCTGTCTACTATAGAGTCCTTTCAATACTTATTTTTTTAAAAAAGATACCCTTATCATAGTATAAAATTGATTTATGAAATGTCTGCTAATCTAATAGAGGCCTCATTGCTATTCTCATGAATAAATTCCAAATGATTTTACAAAAGATTTGTAATTGATCTGAGTTATTTATGTTAGTTGAACACATTAACTAAGTAAACTCAAAGAGAAATTATCTGGGGAACCTTATCTCACTGTGGAGCAATATAACATTCAGCTTTGTGTAATATTTAGGGTGCAACTACTGTAGAATTTCAATGTTGGTGAGCTGTTTGAAGCATATGTACTTTGAATATAGACATGGCAATATTTGTGTATTGTAAATGTGATTTGGAGATTGAATTGGTGGTACATGGAGAATATTTTTGAAGCTTTAAATCTTAGACGGTGCAAGAATATCAGCACAAAACTCCAATAAATAAGGTATCTTAAAAACAGTATTTGTCTAAAGATGTGTAGGAATTTATTCTGTAATCTGACATATGACATTCAGTGTAATTTGCAGAAATGGGGAGAGAAACCTTTGGAAAGCAAAGATAATGGCTGTCTTAAAAGTCATTAGTCTCGCAAGATTTAAAGAACTCAATCAGTTTGTACACAGGAGTAGAACTCTTCCATTTGCATTTTAGAAGACATTATTGTTTTCCAGTTGTAATTGATTTTTAATTGCAGCTGTTAAGCATTACACATAAAATGATAAATTACCTTTTGCTAAGTTTGAGAGGTTGTCCGCTGACAGTTGAGGCTTTACTTTTACAAAGTGATTGAGAAGAGGACGACAAAGCAGCAGCAGAATCAAATTATGTATGACGGTAGATATTTTGCATCTCTATTTGAATTCAGGAGAATAACTTTTTATAGCACCTAAAGGGGCTATAGAGAGGTATATACTGAATATATTCAAGATAGATTTGCAGAGGAATTTTGGATGTTATAGGAATCAAGTTAAGTTGGATCAGTTCAGGAAAGTGGAACTAAGATTTAAAAAAAAATCAGATGTAATTTTATTGATTGAAGCACAATTTCTTACTAGTTATTTCACAAATAATCTAATCTAATAAGATTTAAAAACAGGAGTAAACTATTTGAAATTAAACTGAAGCCTTAAAGTTAAATTAAGACTTTGAAAAATGTTGATTTTTTTTTAAAAAAAACATGGTCAGATTTGTATTTTTGCTGCTTAATATAAGCTCAGTTGGAAAAAAACAATGTGAAGAAAATGGTTAGTGGATCACAGATTGACCTATAAGAAACATTTTGAAGAACTACTCAACTTTAAAAAAAAGTCATTATGATGGGACATGGAGTTAGCTTTTTGTTTTGTGCTCATTTGTGTAAACTACTGATTGCAGCTGGAATTTCCACATTGATTTTCCAGAGTTCCATTCCAAATGTTAATAGGATTAACCAAGGTATTGCAGAAATGTTTTGTTTAGAGTTTGCGGAAGAGTTCCTCTGCTGAGTACACAGACAGAAATATAAAGAATCCTGAGAATACTGAATGTTGCATCGGATCAAAAACATTGAGTGACATATTTATTTGATTAGGCATTATCATTACATTGTAGAACCTTGAGCAAAGTATAAGCTTAATTTCTCTCCCCTGTTAGCATATTAATTCTTTAAAATACAGCTCAATAGATTTGAATATGACAATTACTTAAGTTGTATGTTGGCTTGTTGACATGGATGTACCTACTGATATCTGAAATAATCATTAAATTTATGTGAAGACAATGTGGCTTTATATCTAACATTTCCTAAGATAATTTAAAAGAAAATCTTGAACTAACTGATCTGATTTCTGCAAAATAATGGATATGTTGCGCTGGAACTTGCTAAGAAGTGGCAGTATTTCTGTATTAAACTGCTAACATTTCTTAGCTTTAGTGCCACCAAGTACAGGTTTCCCCTGCCATCCGAAGGTAGAGCCTATTAAACGGTTCGTAAGCAGAAATGTCATAAAGCGAAGAAGCAATTACCATTTATTTATATGGGAAAATTTTGTGAGCGTTCGCAGACCCAAAAATAACCTACCACATCATGCCGAATAACACATAAAATCTAAAATAATAGTAACATATAGTAAAAGCAGGAATGATATGATAAATTCACAGCCTTTATAAAGTAGAAATACTTTTCCACAATCATTACTGAACTGTTCTCCGTAGCAAAAACCTCACGCAAGCGCCGTTGGCAGAAAATCTCACGCAAGTGCTGTTGGCAAAAACACGGCGCAAGCACTCTCCAGTAATCTTTAAGCTATGAAGCTGCCAAATCATACCAAATAACATGTAAAAATACACAGCCGATATAAAGTAGAAATAATATATGTACAGTGTAGTATCACTTACCGGAATCGGGACAGCGCAGGGCACACTGATGATGGTGTGTTAGGCTGAGTCGTTGCAGGTTGGGTGGTGCAGTGGCCCCCACCGTCCAGGCCACCAACCGATACATTGCCGCGAAGCACGCAGGGGTGCAGCGGTAGCCGAGAGGCACACAGCACATCTTTAAGAAAAAAGCCGAAATAAACATGCTAATTAATTACGTGCTGCCCGACACATAATTGTCGGCCCAGATCAGTACCGATTGCCGATTGCATCGCCTCTGATCTGGGCTGACAATTACGTGTGGGGCAGCACCTAATTAATTAGCATGTTTATTTCGGCTTTTTTCTTAAACATGTGCTGTGTGCCTCCCAGCTACTGCTGCATTCTCCGCGAATCGGTACAGTATCTGTCCGCAGCCTGGATGTTGGAGTGGTGGGACACTGGGGTGTCATCTCGTCGTCTGTTTCCATTAGAGCAGGCAGCTCATCTTCTCCTATGACTGCCCGCCTCGATGTCGAAAGTCGAGGTTTGTCGTCTGCTGTGACTTGCTCGACTGCTGAGCCTCGCGCATTTTTCTATCATACAGTTCTTTGTAAGGACTGAAAGAATCTTGCAAATTTCCCCGAAACTTATGTACCCTTTCAAAATTAAAGTCGTACTTTATCATTACTCATTAGGTTTCGATTGTTATCCTTTCCTCTTCCAATTGCATCAGCTGTTTATCTATCAGTTCTTGGTCATGGGATGCCAAAACCTCTTCAACATCATCTTCGTCAGCTTCCACAAGCCAGACTCACTTTGTCCTTGCTTCGTTCACCACGATTGAAATGCTTAATTATGTCTAGTTTTACGCTAAGTGTAACACCTTATGAGCTCTTTCAGGCTTTTCCGACACCATAGAACTCATCTTGCAAACAACTGCTCACAGGCTCCTGTTAAAGCAATGCTGGCTAGAATGCCGTTCCGAATCCGGGGAGAGCGGCTGCTTGGGGCTTGCGCTGAATTTTTTATCACGCGCTGAATTTTTTTCGTAACAGTGAAAACACCTTCTGAAAGTGAAAACAGGGTACTAATGTAGGTCTTCCGTAACAGTGAGGTTTCGTAAAGTGAACGTTGGAAAAATGGGGGACACCTGTACGCTGGATCAGTTGTCACATTTTGCCAAAAATGCTTCCTGTTGGACTCCAGAAGGAGTCTTCGGGCAGCACAAGATTTTTTTGCTCAGAATCACTTTGCCTATTTGAATGGAACTTTTATAACTAGAAGGAACAAAGATAATTTGTCTCTTTTAAAACTGTCTTTGCTACATTTGTATATTTTAAGTAATTAAAAAAATTAAATAGCTTATAATTTATCAGTATTTTGACATTTTAAAAGACAGTTTTTGAATGCTTCCAAAAGGCTTAAAGGTTCAAAGATCCAATTCAGTGTCAGAGAAGTGTATACAATAAACAGCCTGAGATGTTTCTTCTTTGCAAAACATCCATCAAAACAGAGGAGTGCCCCAAAGAATGGACAGTTAAACATGAGAACCCCAAAGTTCCCCCCCCAGCTCCTCCCTCCCACGCATAAGCGGCAACAAGGCAACGATACCTCCTCCTCCCCAGCAAAAAAAGCGCACCTGCTACTGAGCACAAGCGTGAGCTAGGCAATAGCAAAGACACAGACCTTGCAGTTACCCCAATGACTATCGTATTTCATCCAGTATTCGACAAACCACAAGTTCTCTCTCTCCCTAGTAAGGGAGAGGGAGGTGTCCCCCATTTTCACAGTCAGACATTGTAAATACTTGGCCATCAATGACAAAAATGGTGCAGTTGTCTGTTTACCATTTGTCAGTTTTCTTAGTTGTTTCATGTTTTGAGTTGGTAATGGCTTGCCCATGTCACTGAATGACATTGCACAAGTCATTAGCACCATGGGGAGTGATATTCAAAGATTCAAAATATATTTATTATCAAAGTATGTATGCAGTATACAACCTTGAGATTCGTCTCCCCCCAGACATCCAAGAAACAAAGAAGCACCTTGGAACCCGTTCAAGGAAAATATTAAACACCCAACATACAAAAAAAGGAACAAATTGTGCAAATGACAAAAAACAAGCGAAAAACACACAGAATATGGGACATCAAACCACAGAGTCCTTGAAACAGTCTGGGAATGTTCAGTTTTGTTCAGTTCAACTTAGCACTGTCGATTGCAGGTTGCAGAGCCAATTTGCCCCAATCAAAATTCCATCAAGTAGCAATAGAAAAGGAGTAAGCAGAAACCAGAGGTACACATAATGTGAATGGCAGAGTCCAATCCAAAAACTGCGTATAATCTCTAATGAGAAATTGTGTATCTTGAGGTAGTTGGGGTGCTATTCTCTACAAATGCTTAGCCAGCTGAAAGATGGTAGGAAATATTAATCTTCATAAAATTGGTGCTGATACACAAATAAAATGTGGACTTAAAAAGCACCCACATAATTGTTCCACAGATCTCTCCACATGGCAATATGCCCTTACTTCTATGCATTCATGTTACTCACTATTCTAAAGGAAGTTTGACAGGATAATTACTGTAAGTTTCAGGTTGAGATCCTTCATCGGGTCATAAAGGATCTCAGTCCGAAACTTCGACAGTCTCTATTTTCATAGCTCCTGCCTGACCTGCTGAGTTCTGTCAGCATTTTGTGTTGCTCTGGATTTCCACTATCTAGAGGATCTCTTGTGTTCAAAATCTCTTCATGCTTGGCTTGCATTGGAATTCTGTACCCTTTTTAAATGGTTATTCTTATAAGTATAGACTTCACTTTAGAGATTATTTATGGTAAGGATATCATTACTTGATAGCCTTACCAGCAGGGAATGGGATTAGGTAAATTTAAAATCTCCTCAAGCAATATAAAAGTTCCAAGCTGTATTTGTTTTGTTTCAGGATCAGTATAACAATACTCATTCAATCTTATCAACAATATAAAGTGGGATGGCAAAAATATAAATAGGATATTATATATATTTATGAGAGGGAAGTGTTCTGAGAGGTGTTCAAAATCCAATTCATTAATAAATTAGAAATGAACAGTTTAGGCAGCCTCACTGACTTGGTATGTGAATGAGTTTGCTTGTTGCTTTCAACTCTGTTTGTCTTGGTTGTTGTGGCTCAAGGATGTGGGAGGGTGGAGAGAGAGGAGATATGGAAATGCCTGTAGCACCTCAGCAACTGGCAACTCCATTCAGCAGGCCTCCGAAATGTTGATTTGATTGTATGCAAAGTCCGTAAGTTGGGTGTTTAACCTGGGGAGAACCTATACTTTAAAGCAGCAGTCCCTAACCACCGGGCCACAAAGCATGTGCTACCAGGCTGCGAGGAAACAATATGAGTCAGCTACACCTTTCCTCATTCCCTGCCACGCCCACTGTTGAGCTTGAATGCATGCGAGGTCATTACCCACGCGTCATCCATGTTGGCGCGGGAAAAAGATCAGCTCCTCGAGCTTACAAGTGACGGCGGGCTGAAAAGTATGTTTGACATAACATCTCTGCAGGCATTCTGGATCAAAGTCAAGGCTGAAAATCCTGAGATAGCCACGAAAGCACTGAAAACGTTGCTTCCATTTCCAACATATCTCTGCAATGAATGCAACGAAAACTAAATTGCGGAATAGACTGGACATAAGGAACCCCCTTGGAGTATCGTTGTTTCCCATCACTCTTCAATGGGACCGTCTTGTTGCAGGGAAACAAGCACAGGGCTCCCACTGATTCCGCGATATTGGTGTGTTGCAATGATTTTATATGTTCATATGGGGAAAATATGTGCTGTGTGTTTAATATCCAAATGTTACTTAAAATGTTATGATGCTATTGACTTATAAGTGACTTATGTAACCATATAACAATTACAGCACGGAAACAGGCCTTCTCTGCCCTTCTAGTCCGTGCCGAACGGTTACTCTCACCTAGTCCCACCGACCTGCACTCATCCCATAACCCTCCATTCCTTTCCTGTCCATATACCTATCCAATTTTTCTTTAAATTATAATATGAAACCTGCCTCTACCACCTCTACTGGAAGTCTGTTCAACACTTACTTCAAACTCCCGTGTCCCCCTCCGATAATTGACTTATCACTATATTCATGCGAGGAAAATATGCGCTGTGTTTAATATTAAATTCGTTTGATAAACCCTTTTAGAAATGAAATTGAGTGTATTAGCCACTTATCACCTATATTCCAGTCGTGATTAACACCCCAGCTCCCGAACAGAGTCACCAAAAACGATTTGTAGAAAAAAATCGGCACGTACTCTCGCATGCACACTGGTGCCCGCACGAGGCTTCATGGTCATTGTAGGCTTATTGGGGTAAACACACTGCATTTGACTACTACTCCTGTCCGTTGACAATACTACACCCCCCCCCCCCCACCCCCCGGTTGGCCGGTCTGGAAGAATATTGTCAATATTAAACTGGTCCGCAGTGCAAAAAAGGTTGGAGACCCCTGCTTTAAAATATTATGTTCTGCCATCTGGTGGCAAGAAATGGTATTGCTTGAGGATCTCTATTGTAATCATAATTCATATTTGTGGTGAATGAAACGTGCATCTTTGCAAGTTTTGAAATGTAATTGTGGTAGAGGAGCATTCTATACAAATAATCTATTTAACTTGCATTGGAAGTCTGGGCTGTTTTGCAATCTGTTGAAATATATGGCAGCTGCAAATCCATCTAGGATAAATTACAGAACCAGGACATTTGACCCATCAAGTTTGTCCTGACTCTAAGCAAGTGCAATTCAGCCAATCCTATTTCTATGTTCTCTCACTTTCTTTCCTTTCAACTGCTTACCCAGTTCTCTCTTAATACAGTAATTAAATCTGCCTCCGCAATTTTAGTCCAACCATTCAAGAGAGTCAGAATCAAGTTTATTATCACTGGCATGTGTTGTAAAATTTGTTAGCTTAGCAGCAGCAGTTCAATACAATACAAAATATAGAAGGAAAAAAATAAATAAGTAAGTAAATCAGACCACAAGTTATGGGAGCAGAAGCAGACCATTTGGTCCATCGAGTCTGCTCTGCCATTCAATCATGGGCTGATCCAATTCTTCCAGTCATTCCCACTCCCCTGCCTTCTCCCCATACTCTTTGATGCCCTGACTAATCAAGAACCTATCTATCTATGCCTTAAATACACCCAATGACTTGTCCTCCACAGGCACTCATGGCAACAAATTCCACAGATTTACCACTCCCTGACTAAAGTAATTTCTCCACATCTCTGTTCTGAATCCTGAAGTCATGCAGTCTTGTCCTAGACTTCCCTACCATGGGAAATAACTTTGCCATATCTAATCTGTTCGGGCCTTTTAACATTCGGAATGTTTCTAAGAGATCCCGCCCCCCCCCCCCCCCCAAATTCTCCTGAACTCCAGGGAATACAGCACAAGAGCTGGCAGATGTTCCTCATATGGTAACCCTTTCATTCCTGGAATCATTCTTGTGAATCTTCTCTGAGCCCTCTCCAATGTCAGTATATCCTTTCTAAAACAAGAAGCCCTAAACTGCACACAATACTCCCAAGTGTGGTCTGATGAGTGCCTTATAGAGCCTCAACATCAGATCCCTGCTCTTATATTCTGTACCTCTAGAAATGAATAGCCACCATTGCATTCACCTTCTTCACCACCGATTCACCCTGGGGGTTAACCTTTAGGGTATCTTGCACAAGGACTCCCACATCCCTTTGCATCTCTGCATTTTGAATTCTCTCCCCATCTAAATAATAGTCTGCTCGCTTATTTCTTTCACCAAAGTGCATGACCATATACTTTCCAACATTGTATTTCATTTGCCACTTCCTTGCCCATTCCCCTAAACTATCTAAGTCTCTCTGCAGGCTCTCTGTTTCCTCCACATATCTTTGTATCATGGACAAATTTAGCCACAAATCCATTAATCCCATAGTCCAAATCATTGATGTACATCGTAAAAAGCAGTGGTCCCAGCACTGACCCTTGTGGAACTCTACTGGTAACTGGCAGCCAGCCAGAATAGGATCCCTTTATTCCCACTGTCTATTTTCTGCCGATCAGCCAGTGCTCCACCCCTGCTAGTAACTTCCCTGTAATACCATGGGCTCTTGCTCAGCAGCCACACATGTGGCATCTTGTCAAAGGCCTTTTGAAAATCCAAGTACACTACATCTACTGCATCTCCTTTGTTTACCCTGCTTGTAATTTCCTCAAAAAATTGCAGTAGGTTAGTGAGGCAGGATTTTTCTTTCAGGAAACCATGCTGGCTTTGACCTATCTTGTCACATGCCTCCAGGTACTCTGTAATCTCATCCCTCACAATTGATTCCAACAACTTCCCAACCACTGATGTCAGGCTAACAAGTCTACAGTTTCCTTTCCGCTGCCTCCCACCCGACTTAAACAACGGAGTAACATTTGCAATTTTCCAGTCATCCGATACAATACAATATCGATTCTTGAAAGATCATTTTTAGTGCCTCTGCAATCTCTCCAGCTGCTTCCTTCAGAACCCGAGGGTGCATTCTATCAGATCCAGGAGATTTATCCACCCTCAGACCATAAAGCTTCCTGAGTATCTTCTCAGTCGTAATTTTCACTGCCCATTCTTCACTTCCCTGAGACCCTTGAATGTCCAGTATACTGCAGATGTCTTCCACTGTGAAGACTGTTGCAAAATGCGCCTTCAGTTCATCTGCCATCTCTGCAACTCTCATTAAAATATCTGCAACATCATTTTCTATTGGTCCTATATCTACCCTCAACTCTCTTTTACTCTTTATATACTTTAAAAAGTTTTTAGTATCTTCTTTGATGTTAGTCGCCAGCTTCCTTTCATAATTCATCTTTTCCTTCCTGATGACCCTCTTAGTTTCCTTCTGCGTGTTTTTAAAAGCTTCCCAATCTTCTGTCTTCCCACTAGCTTTGGCTTCCTTGTATGCCCTCTCTTTTGCTTTTACTTTGGCTCCGACTTCACTTATCAGCCACAGTAGTGTCCTTCTTCCATTTGAAATTATTTCTTATTTGGAATATATCTGTCTTGCACTTCTCTCATTTTTCACAGAAACTCCAGCCATTGCTGCTCTGCTGTCCTTCCTGCTAGTGTCTTAGAGACGTCCCTTAGACATTATACAAATTCTCTCTCTTGAGGCGCACTACTAACTTGGTTTTCCCAATCCACTTTCATGTTAAAATCCCCAATGATTATCGTGACATTACCCTTCTGACATGCCTTTTCTATCTCCTGCTGTAATTTGTAATCCACATCCTGACTGTTGTTTGGAGGTCTCTATACAACTACCATTAGGGTCCTTTTACCTTTGCCATTTCTTAACTCAACTCTACACCTTCTGATGCTATGTCATCTCTTTCCAATGATGTAATACTATTTCTCATACGCAGGGCCACACCACCCCCTCTGTCTACTAACCTATCTTTCTGATACACTGTATATCCTTGAACATTCAGCTTCTAATGGCAGCCATCCTTTAGCCAAATTTCAGAGATGGCCATGATGTCATACTTGCCAATCTGTAGCAGAATCTTAAGATCGTCCATTTTATTTCTGATGTTGCGTGCTTTCAAATATAACACTTTCAGTCAGTATTTGTTGCTTTCTGTTTTAACTGCACCACACCTCTATTGCCCTGTAACTCATCCCACTGGCTGTGATTATGCCTCATCTTCTGCCTGTCCTTTCTATCATCTCTGTTGATTTATTTCTTTTTTCCCCTTCCTCAGCCCTATTACTCTGGTTCCCATCCCCTTGCCAAATTAGTTTAAACCCTCCCTAACAACACTATTAAACCTGACTGCTAGGCTATTGGACTTCCCTGGGTTCAGGTGTAACTCGTCCTTTTTGTACAGGCCATACCTCCCCCAGAAAAGACCCCAATGATCCAGAATTCTGAAGCCCTGCCCCCTACACCATTCTCTCAGCCACACATTAATATGCCGGATCATGCTGTCCTTGCGCTTGCTAGCACGTGACACAGGCAGCAATCCTGAGATAACTACCCTGGAGGTCCTGCTTTTTGAGTTTCCTACCTAATTCTCTCTTCGGGACGTCCTCCCTTTTTTACTTATGTTATTGGTACCAATGTGTACCATGACTTCTGGCTGTTCAACCTCTCCCTCCAGAATACTCTGCGTCCAATCTGAGACATCCTGTACCCTGGCACCTAGGAGGCAACACACCATGTGGGTGTAGAACATAGAATAGTACAGCACATTACAGGCCCTTCGGCCCACAATGTTGTGCTGACCCTCAAACCCTGTCCCCCATATAACCCCCACCTTGTTCCTCAATATACCTGTCTAGTAGTCTCTTAAACTTCACGAGTGTATCTGCCTTTACCACTGACTCAGGCAGTGCATTCCACGCACCAACCACACTCTTGAGTAAAGAACCTTCCTCTGATATCCCTCTTGAACTTCCCACCCCTTACCTTAAAGCCATGTCCTCTTGTATTGAGCAGTGGTGCCCTGGGGAAGAGGCGCTGGCTATCCACTCTATCTAATCCTCTTATTATCTTGTACACCTCTATCATGTCTCCTCTCATCCTCCTCCTCTCCAAAGAGTAAAGCCCTAGCTCCCTTAATCTCTGATCATAATGCATACTGTCTAAACCAGTCAGCATCCTGGTAAATCTCCTCTGTACCCTTTCCAATGCTTCCACATCCTTCCTATAGTGAGGCGACCAGAACTGGACACAGTACTCCAAGTGTGGCCTAACCAGAGTTTTATAGAGCTGCATCATTACATCGCGACTCTTAAACTCTATCGCTCGACTTATGAAAGCTAACACTCGATAAGCTTTCTTAACTACTCTATCTACCTGTGAGGCAACTTTCAGGGATCTGTGGACATGTACCCCCAGATCCCTCTGCTCCTCCACACTATCAAGTATCCTGCCATTTACTTTGAACTCTGCCTTGGAGTTTGTCCCTCCAAAGTGTGTCACCTCACACTTCTCCGGGTTGAACTCCATCTGCCACTTCTCAGCCCACTTCTGCATCCTATCAATGTCTTTCTGCAGTCTTCTACAATCCTCTACACTATCTACAACACCACCAACCTTTGTGTCGTCTGCAAACTTGCCAACCCACTCCTCTACCCCCACATCCAGGTCGTTAATAAAAATCATGAAAAGTAGAGGTCCCAAAACAGATCCTTGTGGGACACCACTAGGTCACAATCCTCCAGTCTGAATGTACTCCCTCCACCACGACCCTCTGCCTTCTGCAGGCAAGCCAATTCTGAATCCACCTGGCCAAACTTCCCTGGATCCCATGCCTTCTGACTTTCTGAATAAGCCTGCGGTGTGGAACCTTGTCAAATGCCTTACTAAAATCCATATAGATCACATCCACTGCATTACCCTCATCTATATGCCTGGTCACCTCCTCAAAGAACTCTATCGGGCTTGTTAGTCACGATCTGCCCTCACAAAGCCATGCTGACTGTCCCTGATCAGACCATGATTCTCTAAATGCCCATAGATCCTATTTCTAAGAATCTTTTCCAACAGCTTTCCCACCACAGACGTAAGACTCACTGGTCTATAATTACCCGGACTATCCCTACTACCTTTTTTGAACAAGGGGACAACATTCGCCTCTCTCCGATCCTCTGATACCATTCCCGTGGACAACAAGGACATAAAGATCCTAGCCAGAGGCTTAGCAATCTCTTCCCTCGCCTCGTGGAGCAGCCTGGGGAATATTCTGTCAGGCCCCGGGGACTTATGCGTCCTAATGTATTTTAACAACTCCAACACCTCCTCTCCCTTAATATCAACATGCTCCAGAACATCAACCTCACTCATATAGTCCTCACCATCATCAAGTTCCCTCTCATTGGTGAATACCAAAGAGAAGTATTCATTGAGGACCTCGCTCACTTCGACAACCTCCAGGCACAACTTCCCACCTTTATCTCTAATTGGTCCTACCTTCACTCCTGTCATCCTTTTGTTCTTCACATAATTGAAGAATGCCTTGTATCTGTATCGGGCTGACAGAACATCCTGTCTGTTCCCCTCACTATGGAATCCCCTATGACTACCACATTCCTTATCTTCCTCTTTCCCTTCTGCACCACGGAATCAGGCTCAGTGCCAGAGACCCGATCGTCGTGATTGTCCTCTGTCAGGTCATCCCCCTCAACAGCATCCAAAATGAGATAACGATTACTGAGGGGGATGGCCACAGGAGTGCTCTCTACTACAGTATATGTATATTGAATAGATTAAAAATTGCGCAAAAACAAATAATATATATTAAAAAAGCAAGGTAGTGTTCACGGGTTCAAAATCCATGGAGGAATCGGATGGCAGAGGGGAAGAAGCTGTTCCTGAATCACTGTGTGTGTGTCTTCAGGCTTCTGTGCCTCCTAGCTGATGGTAACGATGAAAAAGGCACATGCCCTGGATGCTGGGGGTTCTGAATAATGGACGCTGCCTTTCTGAGACATCACTTGATGAGCATGAGTTGAATTCTGAGGAGATGGAATTCCCTAGTTTCTTTCACTGGGTGCTAGACCCAAACTAATATGAAACTTTCTTTCAAGAATTGAAACAGGTATCCACAATTATTAGTCCGAGATTAATTGATGTTAAGAAAACATTGAACAGTGAGAGGTTGAGTCACACAAAATCTATAAAAACTTAATTGTTTTTGAAAGAGGAAATTAAATTACAAAATCATGAACTGAAGAGCAGTGCTTTGCATTGCATTCAAATGAGTTGTTTTGAGGAATAGGGCAATGGGATTTGCATAAACTCTTCCTTATTTTGGATGTGCTGTTTTGAGCAGATGGAATATAATGCCTGCAAGTTGAACATGAGAGGGAGGCAAAAATCAAGTTATGATTGCCTAAAATCACTTAATTTCAATTATTTACTTTAGCTTGACAATGAGGCCAGCCAGCCAGAAACCTCAATCAGGTGTGTCAAGAAGTGCATACTAAGGATGATTCTAAATGTGCATGAGAATGAGTTACCATTTGCTTGTAGCTAAACAGTGAAAACAGCATACTATATGCTCCAGTAATTGGTGAACTGACAAATAACAGACAGGATTGAGGGCTGCTCCTTCCAGTGTTGAAATATGGTGGACAGAGTAGAAAACTCTGGAGAGAGAAGGTTGTTGCATAATCATCCCCATCCTAATGATGGATGAATCTAGCGTCTCAGAGCCAAAGATGTGGGTGAAATGTTCACTGCCATCTTCAGCCAGAAGTGTTAACAAATTGATCCCTCTTAGTCATGTTACAGGGTTCCTACCATCTTGTATATCAGTTCCCTGCCAATATTGTTCATATTATTACAGAAATCACTGACCGTAACAGATATCGCAAAGACTATTGGCTCAGCAACATGGTGATTGCAGTGTTGAAGAACGAACTGTGCTTCTAGCCAAGTTGACATGTTTTTGGTGAGACTAGCATCTGCCCAACAAGGTTGAAAAATTGCCCAGATATGTTAACATAATGATGCAGCTAGTTGAGATACAGTGAACCAGATTCAATCCTGATCTCTAATGCAGCATGTACCCATTCTTCCAGAGACCTTATGAATTTTTGTTTTCTGTACTTTCCTCCTTCTTCCCAAAAGGTGCAATTGGTTGATTAATTGATCACCAAAAGAAAAATTGCTTCCTTTGTATGTGTTAGTATCCAATAGAAAGAATAGCTGGAGTAGGATAAGTGTAAAAATCCTAATCCAACCGATGGTCATTATGGATTTGGTGGTCTGAAGGACCTGTTTCTGAGTGACATGACTCTGACTCTTTATAAGCAAACTAAATCTAGCCATTATTTCTCAGTCAGACGACCTTCACATCAGCAAAGTGATAAGTAGTGTCTTTAACAATGTTATCATGCGAGACTTCTAATTTTGTACTTGATCAATTTGAGTTCCTCTTTTACCATCTAGATAGAAGTTTGAACAGTGGCCAATCAGATCAGGATGGAGACGAGGTGACTCACACAGGTCTACGAGTGTGCTTTAAAAAGCAGCACTTTGTAAGGGTTTCGGCGTTTGAAAATCAGCCAATCAGGAATCAGATTCATTAGCAAGGGCAAATAAAAATAAGGCAGGGCAAGTGGCCTTTGTTGGAGTGGACAATGTTAGAATGGGGATTTGAGGCTTTAGCTCTTCGAAGCTTGAGTGAGAGAAGACACAAAAGATGTAGGTGGATTTTTTTTCCAGTTTATTTATTGGTTCTTTATAATTGCACAGTTAGAGCAGTAAAGATGCCAGGCAGGACACTTGAATGCTCCTCTTGTAGGATATGGGACAACAGGGAAACCTCTGGTATTCTTGACAACTTCACCTGCAAAAAGTGCATTCAGCTGCAGCTTCTAACACTCCGCATTAAGGACTTGGAGTTGGAACTGGATGAATTCTGGATCGTTCAAGAAGCTGAGGGGGTGGCAGACAGGACATATGGGAGGTAGTTACACCCAAGGTGCAGGGCACAGGAAACTGGGTGTCAGCAAGAGGGTGAAAGGGGTTAAACAGCCAGTGCAGAGTACCCCTATGGCTATCCTCCTCAACAATAGATAGAAAAACATAGATTGAAAACCTACAGCATAATACAGGCCCTTCGGCTCACAAAGTTGTGCCGAACATGTCCCACCTTAGAAATTACTGGGCTTACCCATAGCTCTCTATTTTTCTAAGCTCCGTATACCTATCCAAAAGTCTCTTAAAAGACCCTATCGTATCCGCCACCACCGCCATTGCCGGCAGCCCACTCCAAGCATTCACCACTCTCTGTGTAAAAAAAAAAACTTACCCCTGACATCTCCTCTGTATCTACTCCCCAGCATCTTAAATATGTGTCCTCTTGTGGCAACCATTTCAGCCCTGGGAAAAAGCCTCTGACTATCCACACGATCAATGCCTCTCATCATCTTATACACCTCGATCAGGTCATCTCTCATCCTCAGTCGCTCCAAGGAGAAAAGGCCAAGTTCACTCATCCTGTGTTCATAAGGCATGCTCCCCAATCCAGGCAACATCCTTGTAAATCTCCTCTGCACCCTTTCTATGGCTTCTACATCCTTCCTGTAGTGAGGCGACTAGAACTGAGCGCAGTACTCCAAGTAGGGTCTGACCAGGGTCCTATATAGCTGCAACATTACCTCTCGGCTCCTAAATTCAATTCCACGATTAATGAAGGCCAATACACAGTAAGCTTTCTTAGCCACAGAGTCAACCTGCGCAGCTGCTTTGAGTGTCCTATGGACTCGGACCCCAAGATCCCTCTGATCCTCCACACTGCCAAGAGTCTTACCATTGCTAACTGCACTTCATTGGCTTTGTTTCTGTACTCGGCACAATGACAATAAAGTTGAATCTAATCTAATCTAATCTAAATTAATACTGTATTCTGCCATCATATTTGTCCTACCAAAATGAATCACTTCACATTTTTCTGGGTTGAACTCCATCTGCCACTTCTCAGCCCAGTTTTGCATCCTATCAATGTCCCACGGTAACCTCTGACAGCCCTCCACACAAGCCACAACACCCCCAACCTTTGTGTCTTCAGCAAACTTACTAACCCATCCCTCCACTTCCTCATCCAGGTCATTTATAAAAATCACGAAGAGTAGGGGTCCCAGAACAGATCCCTGAGGCACACCACTGGTCACCGACCTCCATGCAGAATATGACCCGTCTACAACCACTGTTTGCCTCCTGTGGGCAAACTGGTTCTGGATCCACAAAGCAATGTCCCCTTGGATCCCATGCCTCCTTGCTTTCTCAGTAAGCCTTGCATGGGGTACCTTATCAAATGCCTTGCTGAAATCCATATACACTACAGCTACTGCTCTTCCTTCGTCATCCTCAAGAAATTCAATCAGGCTTGTAAGGCATGACCTGCCCTTGACAAAGCCATGCTGACCATTCCTAATCATATTATGTCTCTCCAAAAGTTCATAATTCCTGCCTCTCAGGATCTTCTCCATCAACTTACTGACTACTGAAGTAAGACTCACTGGTCTATAATTTCCTGGGCTATCTCTACTCCCTTTCTTGAATAAAGGAACAACATCCACAACCCTCCAATCCTCCGGAACCTCTCCCGTCCCCATTGATGATGCAAAGATCATTACCAAATGATCAGCAGTCTCCTCCCTCGCCTGGGGTACATCTTATCCGGACCCGGTGACTTATCCAACTTGATGCTTTCCAAAGGCTCCAGCACATCCTCTTTCTTAATATCTACGTGCTCAAGCTTTTCAGTCTGCTGCAAGGCTGCACTACAATCACCAAGATCCTTTCCCATAGTGAATACTGAAGTGAAGTATTCATTAAGTACCTCTGCTATTTCCTCCAGTTCCATACATTCCTTCCCACTGTCACACTTGATAGGGCCTATTCTTTCACGTCTTATCCTCTTGCTCTTCACATATTTGTAGAATGTCTTGCGCTTTTCCTTAATCCTGCCCACCAAGGCCTTTTCATGGCCCCTTCTGGCTCTCCTAATTTCCTTTTTAAGCTCCTTCCTGTTAGCCTTACAATCTTCTAGATCTTTAACATTACCTAGCTCTCTGAACCTTTTGTAAGCCTTTCTTTTCTTCTTGACTAGATTTATTACAGCCTTTGTACACCCCGGTTCCTGTACCCTACCATAACTTCCCTGTCTCATTGGAATGTACCTATGCAGAGCTCCACACAAATATCCCCTGAACATTTGCCTCATTTCTTCCGTACTTTTCCTTGAGAACATCTGTTCCCAATTTAAGCTTCCAATTTCCTGCCTGATAGCCTCATAATTCCCCTTATTCCAATTAAATGCTTTTCTAACTTGTCTGTTCCTATCTCTCTCCAATGCTATTGTAAAGGAGATAGAATTATGATCACTATCTCCAAAATGCTCTTCCACTGAGAGATCTGACACCTGACCAGGTTCATTTCCCAATACCAAAACAAGTACAGTCTCTCCTCTTGTAGGCTTATCTACATATTGTGTCAAGAAACCTTCTTGGAACACACCTAACAAACTCCATCCCATCTAAACCCCCTGCTGTCGGGAGATGCTAATTGATATTTGGGAAATTAAAACCTCCCATCACGACAACCCTGTTATTATTACACCTTTCCAGGATCTATTTCCCTATCTGCTCCTCGATATCCCTGTTACTATTGGGCTGCCTATAAAAAACACCCAGTAAAGTTATTGACCCCTTCCTGTTTCTAACCTCCACCCACAGACAATCCCTGTCCACCTTTTCTGCAGCCGTGACACTCTCTTTGACCAACAGTGCCACGCCCCCACCTCTTTTGCCTGCCTCCCTCCCTGTCCTTTCTGAAACATCTAAAACCCAGCACTTGAAATAAACATTCCTGTCCCTGAGCCATCCAGGTCTCTGTAATGGCCACCACATCATAGCTCCAAGTACTGATCCACACTCTAAGCTCATCCACTTTGTTCACAATGCTCCTTGTGTTAAAATAGACACATCTCAAACCGTCCATCTGAGCGCATCCCTTCTCTATCACCTGCCTATCCTCCCTCACATCCTGCCTCCAAGCATTCGCTATTTGTGAGCCAGCCACCTCTTCCCTAGTCTCTTCAGTTCAGTTCCCACCCCCCCCCCCCAACAATTCTAGTTTAAACTCTCCCCAGTAGCCTTAGCAAACCCCCCCCACCGGGGTATTGGTCCCCTGGGATTCAAGTAAAGCACGTTGGTGGGGGAATGACTAGCAGGGGAAAATCACAGAGATCTCTGTCACTGACTCTGGCTCTGTGGCTCAGAAGAGAAGGGGAGAGAAGAGGGGAGCTGTGGCAATAGAGGAATCGTTAGGGGGAACAAAAAGGAGGTTCTGTAGATGAGAACAAAATTCCCAGATGGTACATTGCCTTCGGATGCCAAGGTACAGGTCATCTTGGATGGAGTTCTCAGCATTCTACGTGGGTGGGTGAGCAGCCAGAGGTCATAGTCTGTAAGTACCAGTGACGTAGGTAGGAAGATGGACAAGGTTCTGCAAAATGAGTACAGGGAATTAAGTGCTGAATTAAAAGATAGAACTTCCTGGGTTGTGATGTCAGGATTGCTACCGGTGCCACGTGACAGTGAGGCTAGAAATAGAAAGGTCATACAGTTTAACATGTGGCTAAGGTGTTCCTGTTGGAGGGAGTACTTCAGAGTTTTGGATCTTTGGGTTCTCACCCATGGAAGGTGGGACCTGTACAGAAGAGGCGGTTTGCTCTAAACTGGAGGGAGACTTCTATTCCAGTGGGAAGGTTTACGAGTACTGCGTGGGGGTGGGGAGCGGTTTAAACTAGAGTTGTAGGGGGATGGGAACTAGAGTGCCAGAAAGATAGGACTGGTTGTAGAGATGTGTTGTTAAGTCCTCAGACAAAGTCAGGAGTCAAAAGTTTGAACATGGTGGGATGAATGTTCTCATAGGCATCCGTTAGTCTGATGAGACCATGAATTTGTGCCTTGGAAGGTTTCCAGGGCACAGGCCTGGGCAAGGTTGTATGGAAGACTGGCAGTTGCCCGTGCTGCAAGTCTTCCCTCTCCATGCAACCGATGTTGTCCAAGGGATGGGCACTAGGGCCGATACAGCTTGGCACCGGTGTCAGCGCAGAGCAATATGTGGTTAAGTCCCTTGCCCAAGGACACAACACTCTGCCTCAGCTGAGGCTCAAACTAGCGACCTTCAGATCACTGGACCAATGCCTTAACCACTTGGCCACGCGCCAACAATGTTCTCAGTTGCGCATATTTCAGTGCAAGAAGTATTGTAGGAAAGGCAGATCAACTTGGCATGGATCAACACATGGAATTATGACATTGTAGCCATTAGTAAGACTTGGTTGTAGGAGGGGCAAGACTGGCAGCTCAGTATCCTGGGGTTCCGTTGTTTTAGACGTGATAAAGCATGAAGGATTAAAGGGGGAGTGGTGGCATTGCTAGTTAGGGAAAATGTTATGATAGTGCTCAGTCAGGACAGGCTGGAGAACTCTTCTAATGAGGGCTTATGGGCGGAACTTAGGAATAAGAAAGGTATGACCATATTAATAGAGTTACATTATAGGCCACCTAATAGACTGCAGGAATTAGAGGAACAAATTTGTAGAGAGATCGCAGACTGTTGCAAGAAACGAAGTTATGATAATAAGTGATTTTAACTTTCCAAATATTGACTGTGACTCCCATACTTTAAAAGAACTAGATGGGATGGAGTTTGTCAAATATGTTTAGGAAAGTTTCCTTAATCAGTACAAAGCAGTCCCAACTAGAGAGAGTGCAATACTAGATCTCCTAGTAGGAAATGAGACAGGGCAAGTGAGAGATGTTTGTGTAGGGGAATACTTTGTATCTAGTAATCATAATGCAATTAGTTTCAAAGTGATTATGGAAAAAGATATCATGTTGAGATTCTAAAGGCCAGTTTTGATGGTTTCAGAAAGGATGTGGCAAATGTGGATTGGGACAGGCTATTTTCTGGCAAAGCTGTACTTGATAAGTGGGACATCTTCAAAAGTGAAATTTTGAGAGTACAAAGCTTGTACGTGCCTTTCAGAATAAAAGACAAGAATAACAGGTTTCGTGAATCTTGGTTTTCAAGAGATATTAAGGCCTGGTTAAAGGAAAGAAAAAAGGAGGTGCTTACCAGGTAGACAGGTAGAAACAAATGAGGTGCTTATAGAGTAATGAAAGCGAACACTTAAAGAAATCAGGAGGGTTAAAAGAAGGTATGAAGTTGCGCCATCAGACAAGGTGAAAGAGAATTCCAAGGGCTTCTACAGATGTGTTAAGAGCAAAAGGATAGCAAGGGACAAAATTTGTCCTCTAAGACTCAAATAGTAATCTATGTGTGGAGCCAAAGTAGATGGGGAGATCTTAAATGGATTTTTTGCATCTGCATTTACACAGGAGATGGACATTGTGAGGCAAAGCAGCAATGAGGTCGAGGACCCTTTCCAGATTACAGAGGGAGAGGTGTTTGCTGTCCAGAGGCAAATGAGGGTGGATAATCAGTGGATTATGGTGGATCTCTAGGGCCAAACAATGTATTCCCTTGGACTCTGTGGAAGGGAGTTGCAGAAATTGCAAGGGCCCTAACACAGGAGTCCCAACCTTTTTTGCACCACGGACCGGTTTAATATTGACAATATTCTTGCAGACCAGCTGACCAGGGGTGTGTGTGTGTTCAAGTAGGGTTATACTCACCTCAACGTGTCATTTACAGTTAGAGATGCCAACTTTCTCACTCCCAAATAAGGGACAAAAGTAGCAGGCAAATACGGGACACTTGTGTTTACCCCGAGAAAGACTACCATGACCATGAAGCCTTGCGTGGGAACCTGTGTGCACATGCATGATGTGTGCATGCGCGTACGTGCCAATTTTTTTTTTCCACAAATCAGTTTTGGCTTAATCTTCCCGAATGCACTGTACATACATTATTTCTACTTTATATAGGCTGTGTATTTATCATATCATTCCTGCTTTTACTGTATGTTAGTGTAATTTTAGGTTTTGTGTGTTATTTGGTAGGTTACTTTTTGGGTCTGGGAACACTCAAGAAATTTTTCCCATATAAATTAATAGTAATTGCTCCTTCGCTTTACGCCATTTCGGCACGAAAGGTTTCATAGGAGCGCTCTACCTTAGCGGGGGAAATACGGGACAAGGGCGGTCCTGTATGGGACAAACCAATTTAGCCCAATGTATGGGATGTCCCGGCAAATACGGGACAGTTGGCAACCCTATGTTCAAGTTTAACAGTGTGTGACAGGGGATGAGGACAGATGCAGCTGACTCATATCGTTTCCTCACGGACTGGTAGCACATGCTTTGTGGCCCGGTACCGGTCCGTGGCCTGGTGGTTGGGGACTGCTGCCCTAGCAGAGATATTTAAATCATCCTTTGTGACAGGTGAGGTACTGGAGAGTTGGAGGGATAGATAATGTTTCGCTGTTTGCGAACGGTTTGAAGAATAAATCAGGAAACTATAGGCTGGTGAGCCTGATACCAGTAGTGGGAAAATTTGGAAGATACTCTAAGAGACTGGCGGTATAAGTATTTGGATAGACAAGAACTAATTGGGGATAATCAGCATGGCTTTGCACGTGGTAGTTCATGTTTAACCAATTTTAGAATTTTTTGCGGAAGTTACTAGGAAAATTGATGAGAGCAAGGGCATGGATGCATGGACTTCAGCAAGGCATTTGACAGGATCCTGCATGGGAAGTTGGTCAAGAAGATTTAGTTACTTGGCACTCAAGATGAGGTAGTAAATTGGATTAGATGTTAGCTTTGTGGGAGAAGCCAGAGAGTGGTAGTAGATGATTGCCTCTGTGACTAGAGGCCTGTGACTGGAGGAGTGCAGCAGGGATTGGTGGTGGGTCCGTTTGTTGTTTGTCACCTGTGTCAAAGATCTGGATGATAATGTGGTTAACTGGATCAAGAAATTTGCTGATGATGGCAAGATTGGGGATATAGTGGACAGCGAAGAAGACTACCAAAGCTTGCTTGTAGGACCTGGACAAATGTGAGGTGTTGCACTGTGGGAGGACCAACCCGGGTAGGCTTTACACTGTGAGCGGAATGGTACTGAGGAGTTCAGTAGAAGAAAGGGATCTGGGAATACAGGTCCATAATTAAATGAAAATGGCAAGGGTTGTAATGAAAGCTTTTGACTCATTGGCCTTCATAAATCAATGTACTGAGAGTACAGGAGTTAGGATGTTATGTTGAAATTGTACAAGACGATGGTAAGGCCTAATTTGGAGGACTGTTGTGCAGTTTTGGTCACCTACCTATAGGAAAGATGTAAACATGATTGAAAGTGTGCTGAGAAAATGTACAAGGATGTTGCTGGGACTTGATGAGCTGAGTTTAGGGAAAGGTTGAATAGGTACATATTGGTACCAATGACATAGGAAAAAAAAAAGCAAAGAGGTCCTGAAGAAGAGAGAATTTAGAGAACTAGGTAGTAGAAAGCCGAGAAGCAGGACATCCAGGGTAGTAATTTCTGGATTGCTGCTTGTGCCACGTGCCAGTGAGGGTAGAAACAGGAAGATTTGGCAGATTAATGTGTGGCTGAGAAGCTGGTGGAATTCTCTGCCACAGGAAACAGTTGCGGCCAGTTCACTGGCTATATTTAAGAGGGAGTTAGATATGGCCCTTGTGGCTAAAGGGATCAGGGGGTATGGAGAGAAGGCAGGTACAGGGTTCTGAGTTGGATGATCAGCCATGATCATACTGAATGGCGGTGCAGGCTCGAAGGGCCGAATGGCCTACTCCTGCACCTATTTTCTATGTTTCTTTGGTGCAGAGGACAGGACTTCACGTTTTTGCATCATTGGGATCTCTCTTGGGGGAGATGTGACCCGTTCAAAAGTGACAGGTTGCACCTGAACCCAAGGGGGACCAATATTCTTCTGGGCAGGTTTGTTACTGTTGGGGAGAGTTTAAACTAATTTGGCATGGGGTTGGGAACTGGAATTGAGGAAATTAGGATAGGACAGATGGTAAAAAAGCAAAGATGGCATGCAGTCAGACTGCCAGGAAGTATAAGTAGATGATAGGACAAATCACTAAGGGTAGTCAAAAGTGTTATGTCTCAATGCACGAAGTATAAGAAATAAGGTGGATGATCTTGTTGCACTATGACAGATTGTCAAGTATGATGTTATGGTCATCACTGAATTGTGGCTGAAGGATGGTTGTAGCTGGGAGCTCAATATCCAAGGTTACACAGTGTATCGGAGGGATAGGAAGGTAGGCAGAGGGGGTGACATGGCTCTGTTGGTAAAGAATGGCAACAAATCATTAGAAAGATGTGACATATGTTTCGTACTGTAACGTTTTAGAAATAAACCAGCAGCAAGAGATTTCACACTGACTCGGGTTTTAATGTTAAGACCACTATCTTTATTAGTATCTACTTATAATATCATAGCTTAACCAAGATAAGCAAATGTTAACAGTGTTATGTGTATATATGTGCGTAATATAGCTCCCAAACTAAGTTAAGCTTGGGGAAACAAAGCTTAAGAGTCTTGAGATGGTAAAGTAGGAAAGTTCAGTTCATCCACAGAGGGAATGATGGGAGAGAGGTATTTGTAATCCAGGGTGAAACGTAGAGAGAAGGCAATTACGTTGAATTCCACAGGTTCAACGGTGGTAATTAATAAATATCAGTTGTCAAAGGTCCTCTGTCGAGCCGTTCCAAATCCATGTACAGATTACCACCAGAGTGATCTGTCGCAGGGATGTTGTCTTCAAAGTGGTTACCACATAACATACCCAGGCAAGGGTTAATATCTCTTCCTCTCTCGCTCCCTCTCTCGCTCACTCTCTCTATCCTCCTCTCTCCCCCCCGCCACGACTTCTGACTGTGACTGTCTGTGTCCTTGTTTTAAAGATAAACAAGCTGCGAGTCAGTCAGTGAACAACATCATAGTCCTGCCTTACTGAAGTGCTCTTTTAAAGTGACAGTCCACAGTAAACACATAAGTTCGTAACACATAGGATCGGAAGATGTTGAATCCTTATGGATAGTTAAGAAGTTTCAAGGGTAAAAGGACCCTCATGGCAGTTATATACAAGCCTCCCAACAGTTGCTGGGATGTGGACTACAGAAAGGCATGTCAACAGGGCAATGTTATGACAGTCATGGGAGATTTCAACATGCAGGTCAATTGGGAAAATCAGGTTGCTAGTGGATCCCTAGGGAATGAGGTTGTTGAATGCCTTTGAGTTGCCTTTTAGAGCAGTTTGTTGTTGAGCCGACTAGGGGATCAGCTATCGTGGATTGGGTGTTATGTAATGAACCACAGGTGATTAAGGAGCTTAAGATAAAGGAACCCTTAGTAGGCAGTGATCACAATATGATTCAGTTCAACTTGAAATTTGATAAGGAGAAAGTGAAGTCTGATGTAGCAGTATTTCAATGGAGTAAAGGAAATTAGAGGTATGAGAGAGGAGTTGGCCAAAGTAAATTGGAAGCAGCTGCTGGCAGTGAGTTTCTGGGAAAAATGAGGAAGGTGCAGGATAATTATGTTCCAAAAATGAAGAAATACTCAAATGGCAAAGTAGTACAACCATGGCTGACAAGGGAAGTCAAAGCTAATGTAAAAGGGAAAGAGGACGTACAACAATGCAAAAATTAATGTTAAGACAGAGGATTGGAAAGCTTTCAAAAATCTACAGAGAGCATCTAAAAGAATCATTAGAAGGGAAGAGATGAAATATGAAAGCAAGCTAGCAAACAATATCAAAGTGGATAGTAAAAGTTTTTTCAAGTATGTAAAGAAAAAAGAGATGAGAGTGGATATAAGACCTCTAGAAAATGAGGCCGGAGAAATAATATTGGGGGAACAAGGAGATGGCAGATGTGCTAGCGTCTTCACTGTGGAAGACACTAACAGTGTGCCAGATGATTAAGGGTGCAAGGGAAGAGAAGTGAGTGCAGTTACTATAACAAGGGAGAAGGTGCTCAAAAAGCTGAAAGTCCTAAGGTGTACATTAGTCACCAGACCAGATGAACTGCACCCTAGGGTTTTGGAAGATATAGCAGTAGAGATTGTGAGGCATTAGTAATGATCTTTCAAAAATCATTAGACTGAGGCATGATGCCAGAGGACTGGAAAGTTGCAAATGTCACTCCACTCTTTAAGAAAGGAGGAAGGCAGCAGAAAGGAAATTATAGAGCAGTTAGCCTGACCTCAGAGACTGGGAAGGTGTTGGAGTCTATTGTTAAGGATGAGGTTATGGAGTACTTGGTGACACAGGTCAAGATAGGACAAAGTAAGCATGGTTTCCTGAAGAGAAAACCTTACCTGCTGAACCTGTTGGAATTTGTTGAGATTACAAGTAGGATAAGTAAAGGATATGTAGTGAATGTTGTATATTTGTACTTTCAGAAGGCCCCACATGAGGCTGCTTACCAGGTTAAGAGCCCATAGTGTTACAGGAAAGTTACTGGCATGGTTAGAGCATTAGCTGATTGGTAGGAGGCAGCAAGTAGGAATAAAAGGATCCTCTTCTGGCTAGCTGCCAGTGAGTCGTGGTATTCCGCAGTGATCGGTGTTGGGACCGCTTCTTTCATTGTTGTATATCAATGAGTTAGATGTTGAAATAGATGGCTTTGTTGCCAAGTTTGCAGATGATATAAAGATTAGTGGAGGAGAAAGTAGTGTTGAGGAAACAAGTAGCCTACAGAAGGACTAAGACAGACTAGGAGAATGGGCAAGAAAGTGGCAAATGAACTACAGTGTTGTGTCATGCCCTGGGAAAGGATCTTTTCTCTATAGCAGCAGTGTTTCGGTTATGACTAGAGAAGACGGGGGCTTCGGAATGTGTGGCATCCAATGAGGCGAGTGTTTTCCTTTCTTGTGTACCCAAGCGTGGGAAATTAGCGGGCTTTTGTTTGGCAGAAGATGGAGAGAGAAGATGCCAGAACGGAGAGTTTGTAGACTGCAGCATGGAGTGGACTTGGGTTGGGGTTGGAAGTTGACGACACCCAGGGGAAATCAATGGAGAACGAACAGACAGGAAAACCGTGAGCTCCAACGTGCGCATTAGACTGTTGCATTAAAATGGGCCCTTTTTCTTTTTGTTTTCGTTACTAACCCTGTAGTCAAATTAAGAATTATAAAGCTCAATTGTTTAATTGAATATGGTGTACTGTTTGTTATTTCGTGGTACTGATTTGTAACAGGGGAAAACATCATGCAGCATCCACACAAATGAGATTTCACAAGTTTGGCAGGGCTGGAGACTGTGTTTCCCTGGACTAATGCCGCCGGCCGAACCTGAGGGTTACAGTTGAAAAATGCATGGTTATGCACTTTGGTAGAAGAAATAAATGTGTAGACTATTTTCTAAGTGGGGAGAAAATCCAAAAATCTGAGATGCAAAGGGACTTGAGAGTTTTTGTGCAGGACACTTTAAAGGTTAACTTGCAGGTTGAGTCAGTGGTGAGGAAGGCATAATTAGCATTCATTTCAAGAGGTCTAGAACACAAGAGCAGGGATGTGATGCTGAGGCTTTATGCGGCACTGGTGAGACCTCGCCTTGAGTATTGTGAACAGTTCTGGGCTCCTCTTCTAAGAAAAGATGTGCTGGCATGGAGAGGGTTCGGAGGTGGTTCATAAGGATGATTTTGGGAATGAAAGTGTTATCATACAAGGAAAATTTGATAGCTCTGGGTCTGTACTTGTTGGAATTTAGAAGGATGAAGGGGGAGGGGCAGATCTCATTGAGACCTTTTGAATGTTGAAAGGCCTAGACAGAATAGATGTGGAAAAGATGTTTTGCGTGGTGGGGGAAATCTAGGACAAGAGGGCACAGTCTCAGTATAGAGGGCTGTCCATTTAAAAAAGAGATACAGAATATTTGTGGAATTTATTACCACAGGCAGCTGTGCAGGCCAGGTCATTGGGCGTATATAAGGCAGAGCTTGTTGGGTTCTTGATTGGACATGGCATCAAAGGTTACGGGGAGTGGGGCTGAGGAGGGGAAAAAAAGAATCATCAATGATTGGTGGAGCAGACTCAATGGGCCAATGGAATAACTTTACTCCGATGTCTTATGGTTAGGACTTCATTCCTGAGAATATAGAAGATTGATGTGAAATTTGACAGAGGCATAGAAAATCTTGAGGTGTATTGATAAGATAAACGGAAGCAGGCTTTTTCCACTGAGGTAGGGTGACCCTACAACTAAAGGTCATGGGTTAAGGGTGAAAGTTAACATGTTTAAGGGGAACATTAGGGAGAGCTTCTTCACTCAGAGGGTAATGGGAGTGACGAATGAGCTGCCAGCTGAAGTGCTGGATGTGGGTTCGATTTCAATATTTAAGAGAAATTTGGATAGGTATGTGGATGGAAAGTGTATGGAAGGCTATGGTCAATGGTGAGGGTGTGAGTAGATGGCATATTAATTGTGCAGCACAGACTAGATGGGCAGAAGGGCCTGTTTCTGTGCTGTAGTTTTTGTGAGTCTGTGACTCTGACTGAAGTTTGGAGATGAGGTCTGACATGAAAGAAACATTTGATCCAAAATTGAATTCCAAGGCGATTGGTCAAAATCTTTTCCTTCCGAGCTCTCAGATCCCACTGAATAAAAATCCAAGAGCCACAAGAACATGGATCACCAATTCCTCCAAAGACATTAAGTTGTGCACCATTCTTGGAAATACTTTGCTCTTCCTTCATTGTTGTCAGTGAGTCTTAAAATAACTACTTAACAGCTGACTTGGAGTCCCCTTTGCCATATATTCAATGTCGTGGTTCATTGTCAGCTACACAGCACATTTTGATGTGATGAAAAAGGATTTCTTTGCCTACATTTTGTTGTGGAATAAACACAATTCCTGATATTATGTCTTTCTTTTCTTTTTCAATCTTTTTATCAGTTTCAATATCAAACACATTACAAAAAATAAGTACATATTAATTGATAATTATTGAAATTTACAGTCAGGTAACACATAGTTAGAAACATCCCAAAATCACAGATTAGCAACAAAATATATAAGGGGTATACATAAAATATAAAATATCATTAAAAAAACAGAAAAAGGAAAAAAAAAATCCCCTAAAAAACACTAATCTACCCAAACTAAAGAAAACTAAGGGAAAAAAAAAGAAAAGAAAGGGCTATTATGATACCTCAGATAGAACCAATAGTGTTGCCACTTCCGCTCCTTTCCCCATATATTGAAAT